>NC_138772.1:240346906-240946906 GCF_965119305.1 Pelophylax lessonae
GCCAGAGATATATTCACTTGCCGCTGAATATGGCCATACAGCTCTGGAATGCCCTTCTGCAAGAAATATTTCCTGCCTGGGACCTTCCATTGTGGTGTTCCAATGGCCACAAATTTCCGAAAGGCCTCAGAGTCCACCAGTTGATATGGCAGTAGTTGGCGGGCTATCGGTTCCAACAAGCCAGCAGTCTAATGTTGGGCAAGAGGGTTATCCGGCATCATCATTTTTTTCTGCTCCAACATTTGGGCCACAGAAGCCTGCCTTTTTCCAGAACAACGTGACAACGGCATCATGGAAGGTGGAGTGGAGGACAAATGTGAGGAGAGAGCAGAAAGAGAAGAGGCTGGACGGTGAGAGCCTGGAGTGTGGCTTTGTGGGTTCTGATGGTGTTGCTCCCACTGGGCTTGGTGATGGGAGTTCAGGTGCCTTCTTAAGGCGGTCGTCCCTAGGTGAGTGTTGGGCTTACCGCGACTTATGCTTTGACCGCAAAGGCTGCAGATGGCAACACTATTGTCAGCAACGGACACATTAAAAAAAGCCCACACTGCAGAGCCATGTGCCGGCATCCTGGGAGCGCTAGATGTGACTGTACATGGTTGATGGCTCGCTCTTGATACATTTGCAGTCTGCTTTGTACCTCTTGTGCAATGCAAGTTCTGCCTGCCTCTCCTCCCTATCTGCAGGTCCGTCTCTCCCTCTGAACTCCCCTCCTCTTCCTCTCTTGTGGGCACCCATGTGACGTTCATAGACACGTCATCATCCACGTCACCTTCCCCACCACTAACATTCGAGATCTCGGAGTAGGCAGCAACAGCGGGGACCAACCTTGGGGTGACCTGGGTACTGTCGTCAGACTGCTGAGTGGCAGTTGTTGCTACCTCCTCTTCCTGATCCGATGCCAACAATGGCTACGCATCGCAAATGTCTTGTGATGGATCAGAAAAAAATTCCAGTGACTCAAGCGGAGGTTATGTTGCGGTGGTGGTGGTGTTTGTGGTGGTGTCTTTGGGGGTGCACACAGCAGAGAGTGAAAAGTGTGCAGATAGAGAGGATGAGGAGGGTGCAGAAGAGGAAGGCTGAGTCACTCAACTAAGTCTGGTGCGTCCTTTGACATAATCGAACGCGCCTTCTGAAACTTCACACTTTGGCTCCGGCTTACTGCTCCTGCCTTACCCCTACCACCCCTGCGTAAGTGTCTGCCTCTTCCTCTGCCTGTCATGTTTTTAAATTACCCTGTGACAAAAGTCTCTAGAGAATCGCAGTATATCTGGAAAAAGGTATATAACACCCCGCTTTAATCTGTGGTATTGGGGGTCAACAGGTTTATCACACCAGTTCTACAAATAATTGGCCAGTAACTGTTGTCACTGTGTGTAGCACAGTTAACAGCAAAAGAGGCCACATTTTTGCAGGACTAAAATACAATCTTAGAAAAGTATACTGTTAAATAACACCCCACTTGAATATGTGATATTGGGGGGCCACAGTTTTATCACACCGGTTCTACAAATAATTGGCCAGTAACTGTTGTCACTGTGTAGCACAGTTAACACAGCAAAAGAGGCAATATTGTTGCAGGACTAAAATACACTCTTAGAAAAGTATAATGTTAAATAACACCCCACTTCAATATGTGGTATTGGGGGGCCACTGGTTTATCACACCAGCTGTTCAAAAAATTGGCCAGTGAGTTTGGCACTATGTGTATCAGAATTAACACAGCAAAAGAGGCAATATTGTTGCAGGACACAAATACACTTATGAAAGTATACTCAGATAACACCCCACTTCAATATGTGGTATTGGGGGGCCACTGGTTTATCACACCAGTTGTTCAAAAAATTAGCCAGGGAGTTTGGCACTGTGTGTATCAGACTTAACACAGCAAAAGAGGCAATATTGTTGCAGGACACAAATACACTTGTAAAAGAATACTCAGATAACACCCAGCTTCAATCTGTGGTATTGGGGGGCCACAGGTTTATTACACCAGTTCTACAAATAATTGGCCAGTAACTGTTGTCACTGTGTGTAGCACAGTCAACACAGCAAGAGAGGCCAAATTTTTGCAGGACTAAAATACACTTTTAGAAAAGTATACTGTTAAATAACACCCCACTTCAATATGTGATATTGGGGGGCCACAGTTTTATCACACCGGTTCTACAAATAATTGGCCAGTAACTGTTGTCACTGTGTAGCACAGTTAACACAGCAAAAGAGGCAATATTGTTGCAGGACACAAATACACTTGTAATAGTATACTCAGATAACACCCCACTTCAATATGTGGTATTGGGGGGCCACTGGTCTATCACACTAGTTATAATACATTAAAAGTGCTTGTGTCACTGTTTGTAGTATTGCTGCAGCAATGCTCACCACACCAGTCACAATGCTGCACAGTGCACAATACAAAGCCACTATAATATGCTTTCTATATTACAAAGTATATTATACCGTGGATAACACCCCTATATAGTGCACTGCACACCAATACAAAAAAATTCCAGCCCTTTAAATGACTTTTGTGGACATTAACAGAGCGATTTGTGTCACTACCGATCTCTAACTGTCCCTAAAGCACAGACTGGATACCTGTCCCTAAACTGAAAAGAGACTGTAGTAGACCTATACCGAAATACCAACCCTGAAAAGGACTTTTGTGGATCTTAACAGAGTTATTTGTGTCTGGCAATCTCTCCCTGATGCATACAGCAGACCTCTCCCTATGCTGAAAAAAAGCAGAATGTGAAATGGCCGTCTGCTCTGGTCTATTTATAAGGTAGGGGGCATGTCCTTGTGCTGAAATGTTTCAATTGGCTGTCCCGTTCCACCTGACGGCTGTGTCATGGGTCAAAGTTCTCCCCAATGTAAACTAATATGGCCACCGCAAACCATGCCATGTGTTCGCAAAATTAGCGGGTAGCGAACAAGCAAAATTTGCCGCGAACCGACTGCCGGCCGAACCGCAAGGCCATCTCTAGTCCTGGATAAACAGCAGCTATCAAGACCCTGATGCTGATGTAACTGATTGAATTTGCTAGGGGTCTGCTATCCCTTAAAGGCTGCATATGCTGCCTATCCTATTCCTCAGTCTTCATAATGCTAACTTCCGACAATGTTTTTGGTTTAGGACACCACCAAAACCCAAGGCCTAATTTTTCTGCACTTGTATGACAGGTGCATGCAATTTCAATTTCATATCTATTTTTTTACAGCAGGGCTCGTTCCTGAGCCCAGCAACAGTAACTGTGAGTGGTTGCGGTGTTCAGGCACCACCAACAACCAAGGCCAAATTTCTCTGCAACTGTAGGACAAGTACATGCGATTTCAAATTTGTATGGAATTTTTAACAGCAGGGCCCATTCCTGCGCCCAGCAAGAGTAACTGCGAGGGATTGCGGTGTTTAGGCACCACCAACACCCAAGGCCCAATTTTTCTACACCTGTATGACAAGTACATGCAATTTCAAATGTGTATGGAATTTTTAACAGCAGGGCCCGTCCCTGCGCCCAGCAAGAGTAACTGCAAGAGGTTGTGGTGTTCAGGCACCACCAACAACCAAGGCCCAATTTTTCTGCACCTGTAGAACAAGTACATGGGATTTCAAATTGGTATGGAATTTATAACAGCAGGGCTCATTCCTGCTCCCTGCGCGTTTCTCTTTTTTTTTTTATAATTTTGGCCTACCAGATCCAAATCCATACCGGCCCTGAAGGGACTGGGTAGACCCTACGCCGTTTTTTCTTTTTTATCTGTATTGCGGCGAGCAAGTTTAAATGACATTTTGTTCTTTAGAAATGTCAGTATTGCTGCAGCAGGCTACATTGTACAGATGCGCTACTTTACAGGAACATTAATGGGACCCCCTAGGCACGAAATTTAAAGGGATTTTTTATTTTTACGGTTTCACTTTAAGCATCATTAAAATCACTGCTCCGATCATTTTTTAAAAAAATGTTTGCATTGGTACATGTGCCCCAGGCCAGTACCCGGACCCCCATACACTTTTTTGGGGCAATAACTTACATTTTAGCCTTTAAAATTAGGACTTTAGATTTTTTTGACATTCGAGTCCTATAGACTTCAATAGAGTTTGATTATTCTAAGGAACTTTTCCTCCATTCACGGTGTTCTGGTGCGAGCCTAACAAGGGGGTGTTTGGATCATCACTAGTGACAAGTGCACTTTTTGGGCACTGATAGGTGAAAGGGGGAATTTATGGGCACTGATGTGGTGACTGTTGGGCAACAGGTGCAATGGGGGATTCTGAAGACTGTATCGGGACAGGTTCTCTTTGTGTGCTTGTGCAGTAAATTGACAGAACACAGATCAGTAACTTACTGCTCCTTGCTCTTCTCTCCTCACACTGGAAACAGTACCATGCTATCAGCCGTGTTCCAAACAGCCATTGCCATTGGCTGTTTACCACGGTAGGTGACGAGGCGTGTTCCTGGGAACACGCCGCCACCGACATGACTGCGCAACACGCACCCGATCGCGCACATGCGCAGTCTACACAGGGGCAGAGCCATGTGATTGGTTGTGAATGGTCGTGGTAAACATTGGCTGTTTACCCCCTGTCGGTGACAAGCTGTGTCTCAGGGACATGTCGCCACCAACAGTGCCTTGCTTGAATGGGCTGACATCATATGAAGTCAGCCCAGAACGAGAGCCACACCGCTCTGTCATCATTTGATGGTAGGTGGGTGACAACTGGTTAAGGCCAATGTCTGGGTAGTTTATACCTGGCATGTTTGGCTGACTTATTTCCAAGCCATTTGATCAGGAGGTCTACCTCTTCACTAAATGACAAGTCTAAAAAGCTGGAAAAAGGATTGCCAGGCTCAGTTTTCAGGGCAGTCATTAAACTTTTTAAGTCCTTTTGTAACTAACTCGTGTCGTGCAAAGAACTTGGTAAAGTCTACCATGGCTTGATTAGCTGGCTGTGTACTGCTATGGTGAAAAGGTGAGCAGTAATCATTAAGAGTCTCTGGTTTAATCCAGTCCTTATCATACTGTTCTGATTTGAAGGAAAAACCTTAAGGATAACTAGTAGATTCTGGTGCCTTGCATGTAAGATGTCATTAGAGGTTTCACTTTGCTTGGAGTCCTCTTGTTTGCAAATTTATGACTTGTGGTGGTGCTATGTAGCATCCTCGGTTTGCCTCCTCGATATAGTCTTCGTTGCTGCTTGGCCTGGAATGTCGATAGACGTAATCTGAAGTGCGTTTTAGAGGATCTTGAGGTTCAGCTTCTGGACCGAGCACACTATTGTGTCTACTGTGTTCACTATCAGGGTATACGGCTAATTCCTCGGCCTCTGCTTCGGCTATAGCGGCTGTCACTTTCTAGGTTTGCTTTCTAGTAGGGCTTTCTGCAATTACAAGGACGCTTCATATTGTACTCTCTTAACCTCTAAGCATGCCTCTTGCTGCACCTTTTCTGCCTCTAATTGTGCTCTCTCTTTTTTTATCTGCATTTCTTGCTCATCGAAGGCTGTTCTGGCTTTTGCAGCTTCAGCTTTTGGGCGAGCAATAGCAAGTGCATAATCTTGCAGATGAGGATCTAAAGGAACCAGAGACTTTGGACCTTTTTTTAAGGTAAGGTGCCTGGCTCTGCGACATGTTACTTGTGGAGGTGCATGACTGTGTACAGAATTCTGTGTGCAAATTTTTGTATGCTATTTCCATCGCCGGTGTGTCTAAAAAAAACACAGTTTCTTTTTCAGATGCTGAATGCTCTTTTATGCTCTCAGAAATTGTGGCCTGTTCAAACAGGCTTTCTAGTTGTGTTGCAAACCATCAGTGTCCCAAAAAAAAACACTTTTTTGTTTCAGCATTTAGAAATTGCAGCCTGTCCAAACAGGTTTTCTAGCTGTGGTGCAAACTTATATGGTATTTCCATTGTTAAACACTTTTTTTTTTTTGGAAGATAAACGCCTGATCAATCTCTCTGAAATTGTTGCACGATCAAAAAGGCTGGTACAAATCTGTATTCTACTTTTATCATCAGTGTCCAAAAAAGACAAAATTATTTTTAAGATGCTAAATGCCTGCTAAATCTCTCAGAAGTTGTGGCCTGTTCAAATATTCAAACAGGCTTTCTAGCTGTGGTACAAACCTGTATTCTATTGCCATTGTCAGTGTCCAAAAAATCCACACATTTTTTCAGATGCTAAATGTGTTCTCAAGCTCTTGGAAATTGCAGCTTGTCCAAACTGGCTGTAGTGCAAACCTGTGTGCTTTTTCCACTGTTAGGCTACATGTACTCAGGACGTTTTAAAAAGTCCTTTGAACGCTGAAATTTAAAGGACGTTTAAAACGTCCATTGTGTCGCTTTTGCAGCCGCGTTTAGTGGGCGTTTAGCGGGCGTTTGCGCTCAGATCCGTTTTTAGAGGTCAAAAAATCATTCCCCTTTAAAATGGAAAAAAGCAAGCGCTAAACGCGGGTGATCGCGTTTGCTCGCGTTTTGCGTTTGAAACGCCGGTAAACACACATTCTGAACATCCTGAACGCAAATAATTGCTTTCCAAAAAACGACACTGAACTCAACTGCCTCTAAATGACTGTAAACAACCCAGTGTACATGGACAGATAAGATAACATAGAGGAGGGTTCAGGGGCTTCTGAAAAAAATGCCCAACTGTTTAAAAACTTCCGTTTACAAGTAGCAGTGTACATGAGGCCATGTTCAAAAGAAAAATATTTTTTTTCTCAGAAAAACATAATTTATTTTCGTACATCATGGGACACAGAGCCATAATCATAACATATGGGTTATATAGGCCATCTATTGGTGAAGGACACTGGCAACCAATCAGAATTGATGACCCCTATATAACCCCTCCCACACAGGAAGTACCTCAGTTTTTTCGCCAGAGTCTAAAAGGTGAAGGTCGCTGTGGAGGGGAGCTCCACTTGTTTGTTATGTTTCAAAAAAGAACAAAGAAGATTATGCTATTATACCCCAATCAAAGATCATTGAATCTAAGGCGCTAGCTATCGGATCCATTGAATAACAGTCAATGGACTAAAAAGATGGTACCCGAGCCTCAGGAAGCAGATACGAGGGTTTGCCTGTAATGCTGTCCTTTTTAGGCACTATACCCTGGGATCTGGACCCTTGGAATACCAAACCCCAAAGGCGATCCGTGCAGGGCGCTCTACAGGTCCAAGGCCATGGCCCCTCAAATATAGGGGACCCTTTCCTTGGAGTCTTTAAGGCTAAGCTCACCGTGAGTAGTGAAGATTGGAAACTTGCTTTTAGCAGTTTCCTGCGGCAGGACTGGTGAGTCCATTTTAAATATTTACACTGCAAACAAAGAACCTTTAATGGTTAAAGATTGCAAAAATGAAAATATTTATGCACTGTTACCTTTATTAAGATTACAGAGACCTGTGCCAAGTGTATTACTGCTTGTATTCACATTGCAGCAGATTATGCAAAGTATGTTAAAACTTGTTGATACCATATGATTACATATCATTACATATCATATCTGGCACATAAGCATTTGCATGGTCGCCTTTGCTGGACATTGAAGCAGGTTTGTGCAGATTATGTTTAATGCATATTATTACTTATGTGCTTACTATGTGCTGATTGTCTGGAAAACTGCTGACATTGTAGCAGATTTATGCAGAGTATGTTTTAAGTATGTTTAAACCATAATATTACTCTATGTGTTGCTCTGTGCTGATCATCTGAAAAGCTGATATACATTGTAGCAGATTTTTACAGGGTATGTTTAATGCATATTGTTACTCTATGTTCTTACCCTGTGCTTTGAGCTGTGCAAACAGAATCAGCTTAAACTGCTCTCTTTCCCCATTCATTTGGGTCAGTCCTGGCGCATATGCATTCGCATGGTAGCCTCTGCTGCATCGCGTGCTGCGCGTGTACGGCTTTCGCGCGTGTACGGCTTTCGCGCGTTAACACGTGCACGGGAAAAACCCCGCATTTAAATATAGACGTTTGCCACGTGATGGGCGTTGTCTAAACGCGGTTTGGTGCACACGCGAACGCCACGTATGCATAAAAGGGCGCGTTCTGGAAAGAACGGTTCCCAACAAACTAACCACTGCAGGCTGAAAGAGGACACAGAGCAGCAGCAGCTGGGTTGCGTGAGTCATTGTGGGTGTATGTTAATGGCACTAATAGGTCCTGTGTCTTTAGTAATTCAGTGTTGTGTGCATTAGGCTGAATAAGCTTAGCACAAACCTTGAGTAGACTTCAAAGGTAGTACCTCAAGTATTGTCTTGCTATAAAGCAATGTCTGAAAAATCCCTGGGCCCAGAGACCAGCTAAGTTCTTCCTCTAAGCCCTCTAAATGAAGGGACGTCCCCACTCACCTGGGTGGGGGGAAGGCTCCTGCAGTTTTCAGGGGCATAGGTGGAGTTGATTCAAGACAACTGGGTTGTCTCCACCCTCTCACAGGGATACAAGCTGGAATTCTGGGTGTTCCCCGCATCCTCGGTTTGTAAGGTCAAGTATACCAACAGATCCCCTCCCTAAAAGAAAGCTCTCTCTTTCAGGCACTGGACCAGCTGAGAACTCAGAGGGTGATAACAGAGGTTCCAGAGAATGAAAGGTTTCGGGGGTTTTACTCAAACCTATTCATGGTCCCCAAACCAAACGGGGATGTGAGATCTATTTTGGATCTCAAGGCACTGAATCAGTTTCTGAATGTTCGTTTGTTCCGCATGGAATCAATTCGTTCAGTCGTAACCTCCCTTCAGGGAGAGGAATTCCTAGCATCCATAGACATCAAAGATGCATATCTTCATGTGCCTATATTTCAGACCCATCAAAGGTTCCTGCGTTTTGCAATTGGAAACCATCATTTTCAGTTTGTGGCCCTGCCCTTCGGGTTGGCCACAGCACCAAGAGTGTTCACAAAGATCCTGGCTCCAGTATTGGCTGTTCTAAGGTCCCGAGGGATATCAATTATAGGATATCTGGACGATCTATTGCTAATAGATCGATCGGTGTCAGCTCTAAGCCAAAACATCCTTCAGACTGTACATTTTTTGAAACGTCTAGGTTGGATACTGAACTTAGCAAAGTCAGCATTACAGCCAGTCCGGCTTCTGGAATACCTGGGGCTTCTTGTCGACACAGTGCAGGCAAAGATATTCTTGCCAGCAAGAAGGGTCTCAGACCTGAAGAATCAGGTTCGTTCTATAGTGAGACTGAGATATCTGTCTATATGTCTTTGCATGACGTTACTGGGGAAGATGGTGTCCATCTTAGAGGCAATTCCCTATGCTCAATTCCACGCCAGACCCTTGCAGAACAACATTATATCTGCGTAGAACTGAAAATTTTGGTCTTTGGACCGGTTCATATCTCTGCTACCAAGAGTACGACAGAGTCTGAATTGGTGGTTGTTGACCAGAAATCTGGAGAAGGGGAAATCCTTTTTTCCAGTAACCTGGAAGGTGGTGACTACGGACGCCAGTCTCTCTGGCTGGGGAGCAGTCCTAGAGGAAGCCTCTGTCCAAGGGAAGTGGTCTTGGGTGGAGAGTCGTCTCTCCATCAACATTTTGGTAACTCATGCAGTTAGTTGGGCGCTGAAGTTCTGGACCCCAAGACATCGGGGTCACCCTGTCAGGGTACAATCCGACAATGCTACAGCAGTGACTTATGTCAACCATCAAAGAGGCACAAGGAGTCTTTCAGCCCAGAAAGAGGTGGATATCATCCTGTCCTGGGCAGAGAAAATTGTGCCATGCCTGACAGCAGTATTCATTCCAGGAATAGAGAACTGGCAGGCAGATTACTTGAGCCGTCAACAGATGTTTCCTGGGGAGAATGGTCCTTACATCCCGAGATTTTTCAATTGATTTGCCTACACTGGGGGGTCCCAGACATAGATCTCTTGGCATCCAGGTTCAACAACAAATTGGATAGATTTGTGTCCAGGACCAGGGATCCACTCGCAGTCGGAGTGGATGCTTTGGTGACTCCTTGGGAGGAGTATTCCCTGATCTATGCCTTTCCTCCAGTACAGCTGATATTGTTTCTGTTGTGCAGAATCCAGCTGGAGGGGAAACCAGTAATTCTGATAGCCTCGGCTTGGTCGAGGAGGATTTGGTATGCACAAATCCAGAAGTTGGCAGTGACGAGGCCCTGGGTCCTTCCACTGTGTCCGGACTTGCTTTCTCAAGGCCCGATATACCACCCTGCTGTACAGTCACTAAATTTGACGGCTTGGCTATTGAAGCCTTAATCTCCAAAGAGCAGGGTGTGTCTGGCCCAGCAGTTCATACACTGATAAGCGCCAGGAAGCCAATCTCTAGAAATATTTATTACAGGGTCTGGAAGTCCTACATTGCCTGGTGTGAAGCCAGGAAATCGCATCCCTGCACAGATATCATGGGGAGATTTCTATCCTTCCTGCAAGCAGGGGTAGATATGAAATTAGCCCTGAGCACAATTAAAGGGCAGATTTCAGCTTTATCTGTCTTTTTCCAGGAACTGATCGCTTCCCATTTGTTCGTGCAAACCTTCGTCCGGGGAATAGTACGTTTGCTTCCACCATTGTGTCCTTAGGACTTAACTTTGGTGTTGGCAGTTTTGCAAAAACAGCCTTTTGAACCTCTGGGGCAGGTTCCCCTGGTTCTTTTGACCAAGAAACTGGTCATTTTTATTGTGATAACTTTGGCTAGAAGGGTATCGGAACTAGCAGCTCTTTATTGTAAAGAGCCATTCTTGATATTAAATCAAGATAGGGTGATTTTATGTCCTCACCCAGATTTTTTGCCCAAGGTAGTGTCCGCCTTTCCACATTATACTACCTTTGTTTTTTCCAGATCCTCACTCAGAGGATGAAAAGTTATTGCATTCCCTTGATTTACAGGAAATAGCTCATATTCGTAAAACGGAGAGCTTGTTTGTGCTGCCAGAAGGCCCCAAGAAGAGGTTGGCAGCATCTAAATCTATGATTTTCTGTTGCATTCGCCAGGTTATAACCCAGGCATATGGTTTAGTAGAAAAGATTCCGCCTTTTCCTGTTAAGGCACATTCTACCAGAGGAGTAGGTGCCTCTTGGGCACATCACCATCAAGCCTCTATGGCTCAGATTTGCAAGGCCGTGACCTGGTTGTCGGTGCATACGGTCACTCGTTCCTTTAGAGTGGATGTTGGGACCCAGGAGGAGTCTGCTTTTGGTCGCAGTGTACTGCAGGCAGCGGTGTAATCCTCCTGTTAAGGGTCAGATGGCGGTATTGTTTTAGTGTCCCCCTCCCCTCAGATGCATTGCTTTGGGACATCCCATATGTTATAATTATGGCTCTGTGACCCGTGATTTACAAAAAGAAAAATTGATTTTTAATACAACTTACCTGTAAAATCCATTTCTTGAAGTACATCACGGGACACAGAGGTCCCTCCCCTCTTCTATGGGGTCTTTTATTGCTTGCTACAAAACTGGGGTACTTCCTGTGTGGGAGGGGTTATATAGGGGGTCATCAATTCTGATTGGTTGCCAGTGTCCTTCACCTATAGATGGCCTATATAACCCATATGTTAGGATTATGGCTCTGTGTCCCGTGATGTACTTCAAAAAATGGATTTACAGGTAAGTTGTATTAAAAATCCATTGTTCTCAGAAAAACATCATAACACGATGCATCAGAAGGAGTGTGCATTTCTAGGAAGGTGCATCTGCATGCAGACTGTCCTTGTAACACTCATTTGCGATATTGAGTCACTTTTCTTGAAAGAACTGAAATCTAATGAATGATAAGGGCAGACCAGGGACAGCAAGGTCAGGGAAGAAAAGTATAATTGATGCTTGTTGTCCTCCAAGCAGGAAATGAGATAGGCTCTAATGCACACTGTGTGAAACAGTAATCAGTGAAGTCATAATAAGCAATTTCAGCAAATGAGAGGAACCTGAACAACTGTAAAAAACTGAATGCAAGGCTAAGATTTGGCTATAAATTCAACTGAAGGTGTGACTATCTTGCAGTTAGAGTTCCCTGTATTTCTAGATTTTGTATTTTGTACCTATCAGTTTTGTACCTTTCCTTTCTTACTTCCCAAACTTCTAAACCACTGCTGAAAGTCCTGTAGTGAAATGGGGGTTGTAGGAAAAAAACACAGCACACGGCAGGGACAATCACATCCCACACTACTGAAAGTGTTGATTGCTAAAGCGACTGATGGAGGCAGCCATGCTGGAATAGAGAAAAAGGTAGGAGACACAGGCTGACAGAGAAGCGAGTATACTACCTCTTCTATATCAGGGGAGCACTGTTGTGAATTTGTGGAGACCCTGATGTAGTCTCTTTAAAGATATTTCAGTTGCTCAAGGATGACACCATCATTTGAAATAAAAATGGCCACTGTAGCTGAGTAAATATTGTATATATATCACCATGAGATATAAAAATCCATTAAAGCAGACATAAACCCTAACCATTCCCCTTTTTTGCAAGCTTCTGCTCTTTTAAATATACAAAACAAAGTGTTTTGTTATATCTGTTTAACCGCTTGCCGACCGCCGCAAGTAGATTTACTGCGGCGGTCAGCCCCTGCCAGGCAGAGTGACGTTAATTAACGTCACTAGGCTGGGAGGGTCTGGGGAGCGAGCGCGCGCGCCCGCGGAGGCGCGCTCCTGCTCCCGCGCGGTCACGGACCCCCCCGCGCGTGTCACTGGCGCACCCGATGTCCGCCGGTCACTCGGCGATCGGCGGGGGAGAGGGAGAAAGTCAGGCGGCTTGTGTAAACAAGCCACCTGTCATTCTCCTCGGTGTAAAGACACTGATCACACGGATCTACTATGTAGATCCGTTGATCAGTGTCCTTACAGCTCAAGCCACAGCCAATCACAGTAGAAAGCACGCCCCTAGGGACACACACAGCCCCTCCCTCCCAAATAAAGTTAACCCCTTCACTACCAGTGTATTTTTACAGTAACAGTGCATATATATAGCACTGATTACTGTAGAAATGTCACTGGTAACCCCAAAAGTGTCAAAAATGTCAGTCAAGGGTCCGATCTGTCCGCCACAATGTCGCAGTACCGCAAAAAAAATCGCAGATTGCCGACATTACGCGTTAAAAAAAAAAACAACAAAAATGACAAAAATCTTTCCCTTTGTTAGTAAACGCGATAACTTTTGCGCAAACCAATAAAAATACGCTTTTTGCAATTTTTTTTACCAAACATAGGTAGGATAAAACAAATTGGCCGAAAATGTTAAAAAATTTTGATTTTTACATTTTTTTTGGGGAATTTCATATAAAAAAATGTGAAAAATATTGTTATTTTTGCAAAATTTACGCTCTTTTTTTGTTTATAGCGCAAAAAGTAAAAATCGCACAGGTGATCAAATACCACCAAAAGAAAGCTCTGTTTGTGGGAAAAAAAGGACGTCAAATTCGTTTAGGTACAGCGTCGCACGACCGCGCAATTGTCCGTTAAAGTCACGCAGTGCCGAATCGCAAAATACCCCCTGGTCTTTTAGCAGGAAAATCCTCTGGGGCTTAAGTGGTTAATAAGTGCATAAAAAGTACCTGATGATCAAGTCAGATTTAGAAATGCCCAGTGTCTTGTGCGATCTCAAGGAGTTTAAATAACCCTACTAGTTGCTGGGGGGGCGTGGCCTGGAGCGTGATGGGATAAGTCGCATGTGGTGAGAGCTCCGTCTACCCAATCTCCGCTTTACCCATCCTGATCCGTTATCCTGGACTTTATTCACCTTACCTCGTTCCTTGACTTCTCCTGATTCTCCGGGCACGACGGCCGGCTCCCAGCTTGACAAATTTCGCCGGCAGGATCCGGCCTTGCCGGCTCAAGATGGCGCCGGCTCCTCCGCCTCGTCAGAACCTACG
Organism: Pelophylax lessonae; assembly: GCF_965119305.1. Lineage (NCBI taxonomy): Eukaryota > Metazoa > Chordata > Amphibia > Anura > Ranidae > Pelophylax > Pelophylax lessonae. Next base: position 240,360,755 of record NC_138772.1, read on the forward strand.
ACGGCAGAGACCTCCAGGGTGCTGGAAGCCATCTCCCTGTGTCAAAGTACCCTTACCTCCAAGATCGAGGAGGTCAAGATCGACATCTCGTTGATACGGCAGGACATGTCCAAGTTGCGTGACCGGGTCACCGAGGCTGAGATACGGATCAGTGCGGCTGAAGATATCCTGCATCCCCTGCAGCACTCCGCCGAGGACTTCACGTTGCAACTTCAGCAGCTCCATTCCAAGCAGGATGACATGGAGAACCGGTTACGACGGTGCAACCTTCGGTTTATTGGCCTGCCTGAGTGTGCTGAAGGTACTGATCCGGCTGGATTCCTGGAGGATCTCCTTATACAATCCTATGGCCGTGACTCCTTCTCGGTGATGTTTGCGGTGGAGAGGGCCCACCGCATCCCTGCACGTCCCCCTCCAACTGGTGCCCCGGCCCGCACACTCATCGCCAAGTTCCTTAACTTTCGAGATAGGGACAAGATTCTTCGCCTCTCCAGGGACAAGGGGAACATTCCCTTCCAACAGGGCCATGTCGCTGTGTTCCCGGATTTTTCTGGGGAGGTTCAGCGCCAACGGGCCCGGTTCCTAGAAGTTAAACGCCGCATGCGAGCTCTACATCTGAAGTATGCCATGCTTTATCCGGCGCGCCTTCGGGTGGAAGTGGATGATCGAGTCCAATTCTTTGAGGACCCTGCCTTGGCCATGGATTGGCTGCATCGGCGTAATGTGGCCCCTGCCTGAAGCCCCTCACTTTCCCCTGCTGAAGATCTTGGACCTCTTCCTTTCTTTTGGATCTCCTGCTGAAGAGAAGGGGGGATTCCGGATGGATGTGACTGATGCCTGGTCAGACTATCCTTTTTTGTGCTCCCCCCATTTCTGTTATTACGTTTCTTGTACCCTCTAGTACCCCACTTTTTCTTGCTGTCACATACCCGGAGATCGTTAATACTGTTGGGAGGGGGGACCTTTTTTTGTCTTTTTTCCCTCCCTCTCTTCATTCTGGGAACTGTAAATCTCTTGTTACCATAATCGCTGTTTTTTGGGTAGCATTGTTTAGCTCTACTGGACCTACTGTGCGATCCTGTTCCTTTTGGAATGGGGCTTGTTCTCTCTCCACGTTACTCAGTGAGACTTTCGCCCCCGACTACTGCTGTTGGATTTTTTATGCTATTCCCATTTTTACTCCTGTTTGTTTTTTTTCATTTTTGAAAGCTATCCGTGTGAATGTGGAAATGACCGAAGTGTAGCACCCCGGTCCTCACCTGTCCCCCGCCATGGGGCTCGGGTGGGGTGCCGGCGAATTGACTTATGTGTTACTTTTTCATTATCTGTTCTGTTTGGGTATTATGCCCGCACATGTTGGGGGTGGTGCAGAGCCGGGTGGGTTTGGGTTTTCTGTTTTTTTTATGTTTTTCTAATGCCATGGGGTCCCCATATGCTGTTTTTCTGTGCCTCTTGCCTAACCTTGCCCTTCGGGGCTTTCTATGTTGCCAGTGTGTCTTATGTCCTATATACCATGCTAACTTTGGGGGTTCCCCCCTGCTACTGAATATGTCTGCTGCTACAGGTACTTTACTTTTTCAATGCCATCTTTAACTTTTTTGACGTGGAACGTCCGAGGTCTTGGGGATAGAGTGAAGCGCACGGCTGTTTTTTCCTATCTGAAACGTCAGCGCGCTGACGTGATTGTACTGGTCGAGACTCACGCTGCTGGATCCATGCAGGGAGCGCTGCGGCGCCCCTGGATCGGCTGGGCATTTCACTCTACTCACACCACCTTCTCCAGAGGGGTCTCAGTATTGGTGGCCAAGTCGGTACAGTTCACCGTTCATGAGGTCGACCTGGACCCTCAGGGCCGATATGTCTTTTTACGGACTGTTATTGATAATTCACCTGTGTTGCTTCTGGCATGGTACATCCCGCCCCCCTATTGCTGGAGTGTCCTCACAGAGGGGTTTTCCTTCATGTCTCGACACCCAACTATTCCGGCCGTATGGCTTGGTGACTTTAATGCTGTGCTGAATCCGGGCCTGGATAGGCAACCCGGGAGTGCCCCTCTTCCCCTTCAAAGTCAGATTTTGCACTGATTGACACTTGGAGACACCTTTACCCTGCCCGCAGGGCATATTCCTGTTTCTCGTCTACTCACTCGTCCATGTCCCGCATTGATCTCATTCTGGTTTCCCGCCACCTCCTCCCCAGGCTGCAGGGTGCATTTTTCTGTCCGCGCATACTATCTGACCATGCCCCGTATTGTGTTACTTTCTGTAGGACGGTAGTACCCCCCATAGTGACTTGGAAGCTTAACCCCTTCTGGCTGACTATTTTGACGAGTATTGCCAAGCTGGCGGGTGAGTGGCAGTTCTACTTTACCTCTAATGTGGGCTCGGCCTCTCCCATGCATGTCTGGGATATGTTTAAATCACACGCTAGGCGTCTACTCAGCGAGCATATTAACAGGCATAAACGGGGGGCTGAGGCTTCCTATGCTCAGGCTCTGACTCGGCTTAACGAGCTGGAGGTTGACTATGTGGGGGCCCCCTCCCCTGCTGGCTTGGCTGATATTAGACTGCAGACTCGAGTTACTGACCAATTGTGTTACGAGCGGGCCAAGCGTCGTATGTTTTTTGCGAAGCAGCGGTTTTTCGAGCACGGGGAACGCCCAGGTAGATTATTGGCATATCTTGCACACCTTGACTCTCGACCCCCTGTTGTGGTTTCGCTCCTTTCCCCTTCGGGGGACTTGGTGTCGGAACTGGCGGCAGTGGCGGAGGAGTCTGTCGCGTTCTTTTCGGATGTTTACAAGACTAGGGCGACCTATTCTGATTTGGAGCTCCGGACGTTTCTTGACCAGTTTTCCTTTCCTACATTGACTGATGAACAAATTAAAACACTGGAAGCTCCCATTACAGAAACGGATATAGCTACTGCGATTTCCCTTTTTGCCCGCTTTAAGGCCCCGGGGTCGGATGGCCTGCCAGTTGAATTCTATCAAACCTTCTCTGAGGTCTTGGTCCCTAGGCTTCTCGAGGTTTACCGGGCGGCCTTTGAGGCAGATGCTCTCCCGGATTCTATGACGGAGGCACTTATTGTGCTAATTTCTAAACCAGGTAAGGATCCTCACCAGCCGGGCTCATACAGGCCGATCTCCTTGTTGCAAATAGATGTCAAGATACTAGCAAAAGTATTGGCTCTGCGTCTGAACAAGGTGATCCTCTCGCTTGTTCACGCGGATCAAACTGGGTTTATGCCTGCGAAGAATACCGCGTTTAACACCAGGCGTTTGCATATGAACATCCAGGCATCCCATTCGCAAGTTGGCACCAGGGTGGTAGTTTCGTTGGATGCAGCCAAGGCGTTCGACTCGGTGGAATGGCCATATCTGTGGCACTGCCTACGCTGTTTCGGCTTCGGCCCTAATTTTGTTAAATGGCTTTCCATTCTCTACACTTCCCCGAGAGCGAGGGTGGTAGTGAATGGGTGGACCTCTGCTGCTTTCCCCCTCTCGAGGGGGACGCGTCAGGGGTGCCCCATTTCTCCCCTTCTATACGCCTTGGCTGTTGAACCACTTGCTATGGCCTTGCGGGAACACCCTGGTGTCACTGGTCTGTGTTCGGGTGCTTTGGAAGAAAAGGTCGGTCTGTATGCAGATGACATGGTTCTGTACTTGGCTGATTCTGGATCCTCCCTGACTACTGCTCTCAGCCTTATCGAGGACTTTGGGACCTTCTCGGGTTTGAAAATCAACTGGGATAAGTCCCAGATATTACCTATTGACCTCTTCCCACCCCCACTGGAACAGGCATCCTTGCCTTTGCAGAGGGTTAGTTCACTCAAATACTTGGGGATTCAGGTGTCTCGGGACCTCTCAGATTATGTCCCTCTGAATGTAGAACCCCTGATTTCCTTGACTAAGAATAAGACGCAGATTTGGTCTAAACTGCCCTTGGGTGTTATGGGTCTTATAGGCTTGGTGAAAATGGTGCTGTTGCCTAAGATACTGTACATTCTCTGGCACTCACCGGTTTATATACAACTGAAATATTTTCGGGTTCTGGAATCTGTCCTTAAGTCTTTCATCTGGGGTTCGTCCAGACACAAGTTGTCTTGGAGGGCACTGAAGTGCCCCACTAGACTGGGAGGCCTGGCGGTCCCTGACCTCGGCTTGTATTATATTGCTGCACAACTCTCTCATTTTTTCTATTTTGACAAACTTGACAGGCTACGCTATGAATCTCTGGTCTGCACGCAATCCCCTGCCCATTTCCCGCACCCCTTTTGTGATATTCTCAGGGGTCTTGGAGGAGCGCCGGGGGGTTCCGGCAGACATACCTTTAGGTTCCATACCAAACGGATCTGGGATCTGGCAGTGGCGAAATTGGGTTGCCCTTTGTTTCATGACGATACGCCCCTGTGGTTTAACAGACACCTAAGGGAACTGTTGTTGATCCCTGACCCAAGGATTTGGGTACAGCATGGCATTTATTTATTGTCCCATGTGCTCCACGACGGTCGCCCCAAATAATTTGACAGACTGAAAGCCGAGTTCCATCTACCGAATTCTATGTTCTTCCGATTTCTTCAGTTGCGCCATGCCCTATCCGCACAGTTTGGTGATGCTTGTCCCCATTTGCAGCCTTTGGATGTACTGCTGGTTGCAAAGAGGGACAAACCACGGCAGCTGATCTCTTTGTTTTATGATATGCTTCTTAACCCCTCGTCGACGCAGCTGGCCTATGCCCTTAAGGCCCCATGGGTGGATTGTGCTGGTGACATGGACGATGATGATTGGAGTGAGGTGCTGGAAGTGGGTAAATTGGTGTCTCCCAAGATGTCTGACAGACTGACACATACCTACATTTTACATAGATGCTATCTTACGCCTGTCAGGATGGCGAAATTTGATCCTTCCCGATCCCCGGATTGCCCCAAATGCCTCCTTTCCCCCGGGACGTTTGAGCATTTAATTTGGCAATGCCCTCGTATTAATTGTTTCTGGCAACAAGTTGTTCAGTTCCTACATGACCAAATGGGCTCCCCAGTCTCATTGGATCCTAGGCAGTGCCTACTGGGCTTGTTCCCAGATTTAGATGTCGATAAAAATTCTTTGAAATTCATACATGAGACATTGTTTAGTGCCCGTAAGTTGTTAGCTCGCAGTTGGATGCAATCCTCGCCTCCTACCCTGGCCGCGTGGATTGCTGATATCAATGCTACTCTGCCATATAAGAAGCTGATATATGTTAATAGGGGGTGTCCTGCTAAGTACCATAAAATTTGGGATAGATGGCTACAGTCGTCACTGACGTGTGCTACCTAAGAGTCCATTCTACATATCGTATAGTTGAGGTTATGTTTTCCTATACTGCACGCACTGGATGGCTGCTGAGACGCATGATGTGGCTTGGATGGGCCCTTCTGGCCCGGGTGGGGGTCCCCATGGCAGTTTTTTTTTTTTTTGGATTTTGTTTCGGGGGGGGGGGGTTTGTTGTTTTTGCATATGCCACTTAATTATGGTTGACAGTATTGCATTTATCACTTGTCTTTTTATACTTACTGTATAATTTTGTGGTTTAATAAACTTTGATTTTGATTTAAAAAAAAAAAACCCTACTAGTTGCTATCTTGGGACTACAGAATGACTACACTCTATGTTGTGTAGAATAGCATAGGAGATGCTATTAGGAGTTTAGTAAAATAATAATTGGCTGGGCTGACACAAAGTCCACAAAAATGAGGTGTGTGATCAGCCCAAACACATGCAGAGTGGATTTCTGGCAGATCAATGGGTACTTTTCTGTTCTAGCAGTGTCTTTAAAGCTATTAAACACTGGTAAATGAGCATGTACAATACTGTAAGCAAGTGTAGATTACTTAAGTAGTGGTATCTACTTCAGTGTTTTCCAGCTTCCAGAGACATTAGCCATGTATGTTATACACACAGTTACATTGGTCCGAACTGCACCAATGTATAACATGCCAATGCCTGGAATTATTCTTTAAGTGATTCAACTTGCAAGTAATCTCACAACACTAAAATATACATCGTTATTATAACAAACTTTACAGGAAGAACAACCAACTTACTGTCAACAGGGTTCCTCATTGGATAAGACTGTGTGTAGTTGTTCACACACTGAACTAACTGAGGGCTAGTGGAAGCACAGAAGTTCTCCACTGCTTTGATTTGTGATGGCCCTGGTGATGAATCTGTGCGAAATATAGCCTGACAATACTCCCGGCAGTTGGTATGCCGACCAGCATAGCTGCAGCATACAGATCCCACTGAAAGAAACAGAGAAAGCTCAAAATTACTAAGTCTGTTAAAATCATTAAAAAAACATTATGCAGATTTGACTTACAAGAATAAGAAAAAACTTCCATACTAGCGCTATAGTCCATAAGATCCTCAAAATAAAAATAATTGGAGAAATAAAGTCACAAAATTGTTCCACCCAAGGGTTAATGAAGTCAAGTAAGTTTTTATGATCTCTATAGTCCACCAAGGAAGGGGGTAACCCAGCATAATGTGCACCACGATGTGCAGCTCCATAGACCAGTGGGAAACGGACAGCAGGAAAAACAAAGAGAGAGAAAGAATGTATGGTTGAGCGAACATGGACTTTATTGTTCGGGATCATACCGGACTTTTGGGTGTTCGGTACCCAGACACAGACCCGAACATTTTACTGTATATTCAGGATACAGTCCGTTGTTCGGTGATTTTATTTCATGTTTTGGCACGGTTTTAATGTTTTGGCGCGGTTTTAATGCCACAGTTTCAACAGCTGCAGGGCAGGCAATCAACAAGCGTTTAACTAGTGTGCCCTTAGAAGCCATCACAGCCATGCCTACTAATGACATGGCTGTGATTGGCCAGTGCACCATGTGACCCAGCCTCTATATAAGCTGGAGTCACGTAGCGCCACACGTCACTCTGCTCTAACTACTGTAGGGTCAGGTTCCTGCTGCTGCTGATATGAGGGAGAGATAGGAGATTATTGTAGGGGCAGGCTGGAGATTGCTTTCAGGGAAAGAATAGGAGAATCTTCTTTAATCAGACAGCGATCTACATCGATTTTATTGTGTGGGGGTGCAGTGCACAATCTTTTTGCCCTGACCTGAGCCCAGTGAGGAGGAGGGAGAAAAAAAAACTTTTATCAGTCTGTTAGGTGGGCGGCGTGTAGCGGCCATGTAATGCAAGCTCAGTGCATATGTGTCTGCCTAATCTGGATTTAAAAAAACAAACACGTTTTTTTCCTTCATATTTTACTGTGACATACAGTGTTTAGACACTGCTGTTCTAATCTGCTATTCAAAAATCACCAATTTAAGGGGAAAATAATAAATTTTCAGTTTTTAGGGAAAAATCATTATTTTTCAGTTATTCATTCAAATGTGTTTTTATTCAATAGCAGAATAGAACAACAACAGTATCCAACCTGTTAGGTGGGTGGCGTGCGGCGTGTAGCGGCCATGTAATGCAAGCTCAGTGCATATGTGTCTGCCTAATCTGGATTTAAAAAAAAAAAGTTTTTTCTTTCATATTTTACTGTGAAAACAGTGTTTAGACACTGCTGTTCTAATCTGCTATTCAAAAATCACCAATTAAAGGGAACAATAAAAATGTTTCATTCATACGTTACTGTGAGATACACCCTTTGGATACTGTTATTCTATTCCGCTATTCAATAAACACCCATTTAGGGAAAAAAAATTGCGGCCTAGTCTGCATATTTTACTGCGAGATACACCCGTTGTATACTGTTGTTCTATTCCGCTATTCAATAAACACCCATTTAGGGAAAAAATATTAAATTGCGGCCTAGTCTGTATCTCTACGTGTCAGATACACCCGTTGTATACTGTTGTTCTAGTCCGCTATTCAATAAACACCCATTTAAGGTAAAAATATTAAATTGCGGCCTAGTCTGCATATGTTACTCTGAGATACACCCTTTGGATACTGTTGTTCTAATCTGCTATTCAATAAACACCCATTTAGGGGAAAGAAAGATATTAAATTGCGGCTTAGTCTGTATAAGTATGTGTGAGATACACCCTTTGGATACTGTTGTTCTATTCTGCTATTCAATAAACACCCATTTAGGGGAAAGACAGATATTAAATTGCAGCTTAGTCTGTATCTGTACGTTTGAGATACACCCGTTGTATACTGTTGTTCTATTCTGCTATTCAATAAACACCCATTAAGGGGAAAATTAATAATTTGGCAGCGTTTGCTGATTATGTTACTGTGAGATACACCCTTTAAATTTGTTTGGCGCATCTCCTTCCACCACCGAGAATTGCAGGGCGCTTCAGTTTGCCTCCTGTTGCTAACTCCTACTCTGCTTCCTCATCGTCATCCTCTACCGCCTCTGCATCCGGAGCAGTGATCATTTCCAAGGCTTTCAGGGCAGTCATTCACAAGTGGCTCCAAGGGTGGGTTCCTGCACCGACAAACGCCAGGTACACAATTGTCCAGCAAGGGCACAGTTCTGGAGGATGACGAGGTGGAGGAGGAGGAGATGCAGGAGGAGGAACCATGTTCACAGCAGGGTGGCACCCAGATAACTGATAACAACAGATACTACACTTGATCTTAGCCAAAAGGTCGAGAAGAAATGCTGGTGGCATTCCCACCTGACAGCGGGAGCACAGTGGAAGCACAAGGCGAAGGCAGAGGAGGAGGAGGTCGCCAACGCAGCCAGGGCACCGCCAGCACCTCATAAGGCAGGGTTAGCATGTATGAAATGTGGAAAAGCTTTGTTGGCATGCCACAACAACCAGGGCCACCAGCTGTTTTTTTTTTTTTTTAAGCCCGTGGTGTGTGAACACACTCAGGCTATCACCCGGTGGGTGCATAAACAAGTGCACACCAAAAAAGTGAAACATAAAAAAAAGTGCACAGGGTGTACACATGGTCCTTGACCCTGATCCTCCGGGGCGCAAGGCTCCTGACAGGGACTGGGGTACTTACACTGGCTAACCTGGCCGAAACCAGGCAGCCCCGTTCTTTAGGAGGTCTGCTGAAACAGACCACCCCAAGTACTAGGTGGGGCTCTCCTGAAGAGAGACCCCATGAGAGAGGGCGAACCAAGCCAGAAGGTCATATCCACCCCCTCCCAAGACTTTCAGGGACAGGCCCAAGGACCTACACCCTACTACTCACTCTGTGCAAAATAAAGTGTACCGCCGCAATAAAAAAAACACAAAACGTGAGACACACAACACATAAAAGTGGGGAAAGGGATAGTGAAGAAGTGCAAAGGTTAGTGCCACGTTGCAATACTATGGCAGGCCTTTCGGCCAGGAATAAAAAATTCCTCTGGTCCTGACTCCTGAACAAAAGGCCCGGCCCTAGAGGCAGATGTGAAAAACGTGTGTAGGAAGTGCAGTGTCCTTGGTGCCATACTCATAGTGTTGCCATCCACCGTGAATTATGGCACCCCTGGACTGCCACTCCAGGGGCACATACACCACAGGCTTTTCAGAATCCTGGTCCCTGGCAAGACCAGTGCAGCCCCGTCCCTTCCAGAAGGCCTCAGAACTTAGACAGCTTTGGGAGAGCCCGGCCCACAACCAGGGACACATACCTTTTCCAACGCCAGACTCAACCCAGAAGGGGGAAAAAAGCCCCCCCCCGCCGCCATCACCATTCCTTACCATATACAGTTCCTTACCGTTCCTTATGTACTGTACGCGTACTGAATGACGGGTCTGCCCCCTTCAACTTCTGGGTCTCCAAATTGGGCACATGAACTGAGCTTGCCCTTTATGCACTGGAGGTGCTGGCCTACCCTGCAGCAAGTGTATTATCTGAACATGTATTTAGCACGGCTGGGGGCGTTATCACAGACAAGCGCAGCCGCCTGTCCAGAACCAATGTGGACAAGCTCACGTTCATTAAAATGAACCAGGCATGGATCCCACAGGACTTGTTCGTACCTTGTGCAGAACAGACATGTACACCGGCCTTACCCAGCCATTGTTGTATTTTTGATCTTTCTCACTCTTTTGGGGTGTACCCTAATTTAAAAAGAAATAAAATTAAAAACAAAAACCAGTGTTGGCTATCTCGTCCTCCTCCACTGCCGCTTCCACCTACACCGCCACATCCACCGCCACCTCAACCTCCTACTCCAATAGGTGCCTCGTCCTCCTAGATCAAGATGATTATTTTTTTTCTGTTTTTTTATCTTATTTTAAGTTATTTCCCTATCCACATTTGATTGCAGAGCACTTGCCATGCTCTTAAGAAGAGTTTGCTGCCATTTGCAGCCCTCTAGCCCTTTCCATGTTTTTTTTAGAGCCATTATAGTGCTCAAAAGTTCAGGTCACCATTGACTTCAATAGGTTTCGGGATCGAGGTAAAGTTCGGGTTAAGTTCGGGTCACGAACCTGGACTTTTTTTTCAAGTTCGGCCGAACCCGGACATCCAGGTGTTCGCTCAACTCTAAAAGAGTGGTCTGGCTCCTAGTGCAACACCATTTATTCAATAAATATAAAAGCAACAACAAAACACAATGCACTCACATTGTTGTATGTGTAAAAGAGTGTCTGTGTCAGGCTGTAATTTCTCCCTAGCGGCTGGGGCTCCTGGCAGGATTTAAAAAGAGCTGGAGGTAGATGGTCCCAGTATGTCAGCGTGCAGCCAACAAGCTGCACGTGAGCCACCTGCCAACGACAGAGATCCTCAGATCACAGGGAAGCCAGGCTTGTCTTCACAAACACGTGATCTTCGGGCAGTACCAGCTGACAAGGAACACTTGCCAAGACAATGTGTTTTCATAGGTTTGCCACATGTTATCATAGGGGCTCTTAAAAAGTACCATTGTTGGGATTGTTAACCGATTCATTGCCAGTTAGTAGGCTTCCACAAGAAACACATAGCTATTAGTTAAAAGGCAACTTGATTTGTAGTCAGTATACACCTTGAAATTCATTGACCCCTTCTTCAATGTGCGCTAAAAGTGGCAGTCCTGCCACAAGACATTTACTCTAAGATAACCTTTTTAAAGAGGTGATTATGAAAAAGTTTTTAAGAAATTCTTTAGGAACATTGTAAACCTTTACATTTTCACATTACTCTGTATGTATTTTATTAAATCATTATATATATATATATATATATATATATATATATATATATATATATATATATATATATATATATATATATATATATATATATATATATTATATATATAATATTAGATATAACAATGTCCACATTAGCAGCGCTTCTAACAAAGTTGTTCCTCCTCTCCCACTCGATGCTTGTAAAAGAAATAGATAACAGAATATTGGAATGTTCACAAGATCAAAGATAGTGCAAATCAAAGAGCATAGTCTTTCAGTAATATGATCCAGTGCTTTCAAACGGACTCCTGTCCCCACACCTCGTGGGACCTCTCCCTAAGGATAAAACACTCACCAGAAATCAGAGAGAAATGAGCCTTAAATAACAAAGGGTCAGGCCAAGCCGTCCAGTTCAATCTGCCTTGCCTTCTCTGATATCCACAGAACAAGGATCTGAACGAGTTAACACATGATCTCACATCACCACTCCACTCTGGGAAGAAATTACAGCCTGAAACGGACGCTAGTTTACCCATACAACAATGTGAGTGCATTGTGTTTTATTGTTGCTTTTATTGCTATTGAATAAATGGTGTTGCACTAGGAGCCGGTGCGCTTTGTCTCTCTATTTAGATTTAACTTACAACAACTTAAAGTGGTTCTAAAGCCTCAAGGTCTTTTACCTTAATGCATTCTATGCATTAGGGAAAAAACCTTCTCTGCTACAGGATCCCCCTTTATACTTACCTGAGCCAGATTCGATCCACCGACGTGCACAAGAGCAGCGCCTATTGATGCTGACTCCTTTCTCATGGGGCAGATTGATAGCAGCAAGAGCCATTGGCTCTCACTCCTGTCAAACTCCAGTGATGAGGAAGGAGTGGGCGTGGCTGAGTCCTGCTGTCTTTGCCAATGAACAGAGCAGCAGGGCTCAGGAGGGAGCACGCATGAGTGCCCCTTTCCCATGGAGGCACTGGACAGATTTCCTTTACAATCGTTTTAAAGTTGTAGTCTAGGTAAATATAAAATACACCGATAATTGCAGCCCTGCAAACATGAATGCATTATTAAATGTATTTTTAAATGGTAGCAGCTTAAGTATCAGGGTCTTACATTCCCTGTACAGCAAGGCCTGAGTGTCAGAGGAAATAGCAACGCAGGGAAGGAGCCATTCAGTTTATATGCTGATAAGATGCATGCTGATAGGAAGAGAAAGCTTAGTGACAAGAGAGACGGCTCATCACCATGCCACATTTCCAGACTGGAGAGGGTCCAGGACAACCAGGGCTCAGAGAAGGAGGGTAAATGAAGCTGGCCATCAGACTGAGGACACCCAACAACAGAAAATCAAAAGTACTGCAGTGGAAATCGCTAGATTAAAGCTGAATATTTCAGTAAATGCTGTTATTTTCTATTTACTCTTTGCTGAGCTATTCATTTTTATTTTGTAATTTTTGGCTGGAGTTTGTTTTAAGATGATCATGGTACTGTTGTCTAATTAAATCATATTTTCTTATTGATTTTTACAGGGAAGGACAATAAAAGCTAAAAGTTCCAATAACCGTGGTCACCATAGACGAATAGACAGAATGCGCCCATTTACCAGGTACACATATAGAAACCTAACAAGGGTTCTAACCCCTCACCACTGTAAACAAAATCTAAAAAAGTTTTGCCTTTGGATACACTTTAAAAATATAAAATGCCTAAATGTAACTTATCTGTGCACAGGTGCACTTAAAGCAGCAATACTGAAGTGAGTGGTAGAAACCCATGGCCATCCCAATTAAAGTGGCCTGTAGGCAAGACAACCCCCCTTCCTATGCTAATTGGTTTGAACTGTTTGCCACCTTGCATATGTTAAACTGTTTCTTTCTCCTTATGTATGACAAAAGCATGTAGCAGGTTCAAGACTTTATTGCCTTGTTCTTTGGTGGGGGGGGGGGGGGGGTGTGCAGCTCAGCCCATCTGTGACCCCATATTTCCTGCTGCAGCCTGCGACTTATAAAAGCACAGGCAAGCTGACAAGGACACACAGATTGCCAGCAGCTACAGGGGAATTTCCCCTCTCCTTCTCTCTCCGTGCAGTGAGTGAGAGACATATTCACAGACCCTCAGTGCCCTCCCCTGTTTCTCCATTGGCAGGAGGGGTTGGCCAATCCAGGGAGAACTGAAAAACTGCAAGGAAATCTCGGATATGTAGTCCCCAACCCAGGCTGCCCACTGTAAACTTCAGGATAAAAACTACTTAAATCGTCAGCTCATAAACCGAGATGAGGGATCTTGCAGCAGAGGCTTCCTGGGGGAGGGGGAGTCAGTTACTATGAAGTGTGAGGAAGACCGGATGCTAGAGAAGGGTGCTGATGGTTCCTGCTACAGCTCCGAAGTCAGCAGCTGACATCCAGGGCTACAGAGAGGACCCGAGTGAATCTTCAGGCGTCCCTGTCAGTGTGTGCTGTTTCCGTGTGGAGGTGGCCAGTCGGGAAAACCTGGAGGATTGATCCTATGATATATCCCCCCTGGGCCTCTGGATACAGGATTGGTGAGAGGGCACTTGCCCAATCCTCCCTAAGCCAGAACACTGAACTTCTGTTGTTGCACTTGCTCACTTGATTAGGAGAATCTGTGATGCTGTTACACTCTGTTTGGCAGTGATAGTACCTGCTAGATTAAGCTGAAGATTACCAACACCATTTGAGTTTCTATTCCTTTCTATCTACCAAGTTCTCTTTGGATGTACTTTGTTCTCTACATAAAAGAAATTTCAACAAGTGCACCACCATAAAGTCATCTAAAGTCTGAAGGGCCCTATCTACACTCAGGTCTCTAGTCATTATATGAGCGCGTTTAGGTTGTGGGTTAATTCAGTGCACTGAATCAGGTATTGTGTTTGAACAGGCCTATTGGGACTGTGGTGCTGGGGTGAAGAAGGGAGAGAACTGACATAGAAAACAAGGTCAATCCTCTGCCCTCCTGATGCCTGGACTCATATAGCCCAATTTAAGTAGAGTTGGCAGTTAATTTACTGAAGTAATATCTACCATATAATTTGTTACTTTTGTATGTTTACCTCTGCTGTCTTGGTTATTTCAATTAAACGAGTCCCCTGAGAGCAGACAGATTTGATCTTTGAGGTTCCTCCTAAAGCCCTTTATTCCTTGTTCACCCATGCATATCTGCTTACTATTTAATATTGTTACTGTTGTTTTCTTTCCTTCCTTAAGCAAGTTCACAGAAAAGATAATTTCTGTGTCCACTCAACCTGTGTTAATTTTCTTTGGTATTTATACTAACAATTGTTGCCAGGTGTACCAGCGACGTAGGCAGAGTAAGGAACCAACAATATTCAAGCCGCTCCTGTGGAAGTAGAGCTACGCGTGGGGGCTTGTCTGGGATATATCGCTACTCTGCAATCAACTCCTCAAGACAGCATCTCTACAAGTACCAGGATGGACCCCCCCTGCTGCTATTTTGTGGTGTGGTGACGAAGTGGCACCCAGAGTTGAGCGTGGTGATTGAGCACCCTGGGGAGACCTGGACTGAAGGACAGAACAGTCAAGCAGTGAAGACATTGGCCTCAGACTGGAAAGTATAGGTGATTGACATCAGATCAGACCATGGGACCTCCCGCACATATGCCTTGTTAGAGTGGAAGCAAAAAGTCCCAGACAGTTTCAGATGCATCTGTTTGCAGTTGGCCAACAAAACTGAGCTTTGCATAATCCAGCTGAAAAGTTCCAGATGAGTGTCCAACAAGTTCCAGTCAAGCTGAAGCAATTAAACAAGTAGCCCCCTCCACAGTGCACCTGGCCATGATCGAGCCAGAATTCTTTACACCCCTGGGAGACTTGTGTCAAAATGTCAGAAGGGCACTCCAGCGTGTTCTGAAGCTGGATATTGAAAGCTGAGGATCTTCTTGGGGAAACAGCCCGTGTCCCCTGGAGAGGAAAAGTATAAATTAGGCAGGGTAAAACACAGGGGGGGGGGGTCTCAAAGTGATCTCAAAGTGAGCGTGAAAGAGGACCTAGTTGATGGAGAGTGTAAAGAGTCTGAAGCAGTATGGATGGAAATGTACATGGGTGTACGTAATACAAAGACAATTTTATGATTGCTCTGTTGGACCTGGTAATCTCAAACCATGCAGAGCTTATTCATATAAAAGAACATCTGGGTAGCAGTGACCATAATATGATTTCATTTAATGTTAGCTGTAAGCAACAACGCATACAGGAAATATAAAAACACTTAACTTTAAGAGAGCAAATTTTCCAAGGATGAGGGCTGCTCTCCAAGACTTAAACTAGGAGGGAATATTGGCATAGATGAACACAGAACAGAAATGGGAATTCTTCAAAAAGACTGTATGCAAACTCACTGCAAAGTATATTCCCATGGGCAATACGTTTAAAAGGGTAAAAATAAAACCAATGTGGCTCACAAGCAAAGTTAAAAAAGCAATAAATAATAAGAAAAGAGCTTTTAAAAAATATAAAAATGAAGGAACGCTATCATTGTTTAATTGTTATAAAGAATATAACACAATGTGTAAAAAGGAAATCAAGGATAAATGAACAACAGATTGCAAAAGATAGTAGGACAAACCCCAAAAAATTCTTCAAATAGATTAACAGTAAAAAGGTTAGGTCTGAGCATGTAGGCCCTTTACAAAATAATCTTGAGTGGGTGACTGGGAACAAAGAGAAAGCAAATTTATTAAATTCTTTCTTCAGCTCTGTGTATACAAAGGAGCATGGGGGAGCTCATGACCATAATGAGGATGGTATTGACACAGCCTCAAATGATCCACAATGGCTCAAATGTGATATGGTCCAGAAATATTAAGAGATAAAGCACCTGGACCAGATGGCATCCACCTACACATCCTAAAAGAATTGAGCTCTGCAATTTCAAAGCCTTTGTTTCTGATTTTTAGGGACTCGTTAAGGACTAGAATAGCACCACTGGATTGGCATAGGGCCAATGTGGTGCATATATTTAAAAAGGGATCAAAGTCTTTGCCAAGTAACTATAGACCTGTTAGTTTAAATTCTATATTCGGGAAGATACTGGAGAAGATACATAGATGAGTTACATAGTTAGTGAGTAGTGTTGAGCGAACACGGACTGTATTATTCGTGTTCGTACCGAATAATTGGATTTTTGTTACCCGAACACGGACACGGACACTTTACTGTATGTTCGGGTAAAAAATCCGTGTTCGGTCGTTTTATTTCCGGGTTTTGCATGTTTTGGCGCTCTTTTCATGGCGGGCTTTCAACAGCCAATCAACAATCGTTTAACTGGTGTGCCTTAAGCTATCCCAGCCATGCCTGCAAATGTATGAGTAGCTGTGATTGGCCGTCTGAAGCATGTGACCAAGTCTTTATTAGTTCGAGGCAGCCGCAGCGGCGTCATTCTGCTGCTTAGCTCAGGGACAGAGCACACATACGTGCTGGCTGCTGATTAGGGAAAGACAGGCAGGGAAAACGAATTGGTGTCCGGATAGAATTTAGGGTCAGGTCGGAGTGTTTAGGCAGGGCGAGTTGTAGGCATTTTAGGGATAGAGTCTGCTGAATTATAGGGTCAGTGTGTTCTACAAACTACAATCGATATTGCTGTGTGGTGTGGGATAGGAGATAGGCAGGTGTCAGTGATCCACATCCATTTTTCTGTGTGTGGGCTGCAGTGAACACAATCTTTTTGGGGTGCAGTGAACACAATCCTTTTGGGGTGCAGTGAACAAAATCTTTGTGGGGTACAGTGAACACAATCTTTGTGGGGTGCAGTGAAGACAATCCTTGTGGGGTGCAGTGAAGACAATCCTTGTGGGGTACAGTGAACACAATCTTTGTGGGGTGCAGTGAAGACAATCCTTTTGGGGTGCAGTGAACACAATCTTTGTGGGGTGCAGTGAACAAAATCTTTGTGGGGTACAGTGAACACAATCTTTGTGGGGTACAGTGAACAAAATCTTTGTGGGGTACAGTGAACACAATCTTTGTGGGGTGCAGTGAAGACAATCCTTGTGGGGTGCAGTGAAGACAATCCTTGTGGGGTGCAGTGAACAAAATCTTTGGGGGGAACAGTGAACACAATCTTTGTGGGGTACAGTGAACACAATCTTTGTGGGGTGCAGTGAAGACAATCCTTGTGGGGTGCAGTGGTGCAGTGAAGACAATCCTTGTGGGGTGCAGTGAACAAAATCTTTGGGGGGTACAGTGAACACAATCTTTGTGGGGTACAGTGAACACAATCTTTGTGGGGTGCAGTGAAGACAATCCTTTTGGGGTGCAGTGAACACAATCTTTGTGGGGTACAGTGAACACAATCTTTGTGGGGTGCAGTGAAGACAATCATTGTGGGGTGCAGTGAAGACAATCCTTGTGGGGTACAGTGAACACAATCTTTGTAGGGTGCAGTGAAGACAATCCTTTTGGGGTGCAGTGAACACAATCTTTGTGGGGTGCAGTGAACAAAATCTTTGTGGGGTGCAGTGAACAAAATCTTTGTGGGGTACAGTGAACACAATCTTTGTGGGGTACAGTGAACACAATCTTTGTGGGGTGCAGTGAAGACAATCCTTTTGTGGTGCAGTGAACACAATCTTTGTGGGGTACAGTGAACACAATCTTTGTGGGGTGCAGTGAAGACAATCCTTGTGGGGTGCAGTGAAGACAATCCTTCTGGGGTACAGTGAACACAATCTTTGTGGGGTGCAGTGAAGACAATCCTTTTGGGGTGCAGTGAACACAATCTTTGTGGGGTGCAGTGAAGACAATCTTTGTGGGGTGCAGTGAAGACAATCCTTGTGGAGTGCAGTGAAGACAATCCTTGTGGGGTGCAGTGAACAAAATCTTTGGGGGGTACAGTGAGCACAATCTTTGTGGGGTACAGTGAACACAATCTTTGTGGGGTGCAGTGAAGACAATCCTTTTGGGGTGCAGTGAACACAATCTTTGTGGGGTACAGTGAACACAATCTTTGTGGGGTGCAGTGAAGACAATCCTTGTGGGGTGCAGTGAAGACAATCCTTGTGGGGTGCAGTGAACAAAATCTTTGTGGGGTACAGTGAACACAATCTTTGTGGGGTGCCGTGAACAAAATCTTTGGGGGGTACAATGAACACAATCTTTGTGGATTACAGTGAACACAATATTTGTGGGGTGCAGTGAAGACAATTCTTTTGGGGTGCAGTGAACACAATCTTTGTGGGGTACAGTGAACACAATCTCATACTTCTGAAGATTTGAGGGTGCTGCCTTTTTCATCCTCCTCCTCCTCCTCCTCCATCCTTTTAGGTGTACAAACAATAGTAATTGGGGCCTAGTTTGCTTCTGTACGTGTGAGATACATACACTTTTTTTGATCATATTTCCTATTCCGCTATTCAATAAAAACCTTTGGGGATCAATTAAATTGCGGAATAGTCTGTGTCGGTACGTGTGAGATCCACCTTTCCAAGTTTTTGGGGTTCATCTCATACTTCTGAAGCTTTGAGGGTGCTGCCTGTTCCATACTCCTCCTCCTCCTCCTCCATCCTTTTAGGTGTACAAACAATAGTAATTGGGGCCTAGTGTGCTTCTGTACGTGTGAGATACATACACTTTTTTTTGATCATATTTCCTATTCCGCTATTCAATAAAAACCTTTGGGGATCAATTAAATTGCGGAATAGTCTGTGTCGGTACGTGTGAGATCCACCTTTCCAAGTTTTTGGGGTTCATCTCATACTTCTGAAGCTTTGAGGGTGCTGCCTGTTCCATACTCCTCCTCCTCCTCATCCATCCTTTTAGGTGTACAAACAATAGTAATTGGGGCCTAGTGTGCTTCTGTACGTGTGAGATACATACACTTTTTTGATCATATTTCCTATTCCGCTATTCAATAAAAACCTTTGGGGATCAATTAAATTGCGGAATAGTCTGTGTCGGTACGTGTGAGATCCACCTTTCCAAGTTTTTGGGGTTCATCTCATACTTCTGAAGCTTTGAGGGTGCTGCCTGTTCCATACTCCTCCTCCTCCATCCTTTTAGGTGTACAAACAATAGTAATTGGGGCCTAGTGTGCTTCTGTACGTGTGAGATACATACACTTTTTTTGATCATATTTCCTATTCCGCTATTCAATAAAAACCTTTGGGGATCAATTAAATTGCGGAATAGTCTGTGTCGGTACGTGTGAGATCCACCTTTCCAAGTTTTTGGGGTTCATCTCATACTTCTGAAGCTTTGAGGGTGCTGCCTGTTCCATACTCCTCCTCCTCCTCCTCCTCCATCCTTTTAGGTGTACAAACAATAGTAATTGGGGCCTAGTGTGCTTCTGTACGTGTGAGATACATACACTTTTTTTGATCATATTTCCTATTCCGCTATTCAATAAAAACCTTTGGGGATCAATTAAATTGCGGAATAGTCTGTGTCGGTACGTGTGAGATCCACCTTTCCAAGTTTTTGGGGTTCATCTCATACTTCTGAAGCTTTGAGGGTGCTGCCTGTTCCATACTCCTCCTCCTCCTCCTCCATCCTTTTAGGTGTACAAACAATAGTAATTGGGGCCTAGTGTGCTTCTGTACGTGTGAGATACATACACTTTTTTTTGATCATATTTCCTATTCCGCTATTCAATAAAAACCTTTGGGGATCAATTAAATTGCGGAATAGTCTGTGTCGGTACGTGTGAGATCCACCTTTCCAAGTTTTTGGGGTTCATCTCATACTTCTGAAGCTTTGAGGGTGCTGCCTGTTCCATACTCCTCCTCCTCCTCATCCATCCTTTTAGGTGTACAAACAATAGTAATTGGGGCCTAGTGTGCTTCTGTACGTGTGAGATACATACACTTTTTTGATCATATTTCCTATTCCGCTATTCAATAAAAACCTTTGGGGATCAATTAAATTGCGGAATAGTCTGTGTCGGTACGTGTGAGATCCACCTTTCCAAGTTTTTGGGGTTCATCTCATACTTCTGAAGCTTTGAGGGTGCTGCCTGTTCCATACTCCTCCTCCTCCATCCTTTTAGGTGTACAAACAATAGTAATTGGGGCCTAGTGTGCTTCTGTACGTGTGAGATACATACACTTTTTTTGATCATATTTCCTATTCCGCTATTCAATAAAAACCTTTGGGGATCAATTAAATTGCGGAATAGTCTGTGTCGGTACGTGTGAGAACCACCTTTCCAAGTTTTTGGGGTTCATCTCATACTTCTGAAGCTTTGAGGGTGCTGCCTGTTCCATACTCCTCCTCCTCCTCCTCCTCCATCCTTTTAGGTGTACAAACAATAGTAATTGGGGCCTAGTGTGCTTCTGTACGTGTGAGATACATACACTTTTTTTGATCATATTTCCTATTCCGCTATTCAATAAAAACCTTTGGGGATCAATTAAATTGCGGAATAGTCTGTGTCGGTACGTGTGAGATCCACCTTTCCAAGTTTTTGGGGTTCATCTCATACTTCTGAAGCTTTGAGGGTGCTGCCTGTTCCATACTCCTCCTCCTCCTCATCCATCCTTTTAGGTGTACAAACAATAGTAATTGGGGCCTAGTGTGCTTCTGTACGTGTGAGATACATACACTTTTTTTGATCATATTTCCTATTCCGCTATTCAATAAAAACCTTTGGGGATCAATTAAATTGCGGAATAGTCTGTGTCGGTACGTGTGAGATCCACCTTTCCAAGTTTTTGGGGTTCATCTCATACTTCTGAAGCTTTGAGGGTGCTGCCTATTCCATACTCCTCCTCCTCCTCATCCATCCTTTTAGGTGTACAAACAATAGTAATTGGGGCCTAGTGTGCTTCTGTACGTGTGAGATACATACACTTTTTTTGATCATATTTCCTATTCCGCTATTCAATAAAAACCTTTGGGGATCAATTAAATTGCGGAATAGTCTGTGTCGGTACGTGTGAGATCCACCTTTCCAAGTTTTTGGGGTTCATCTCATACTTCTGAAGCTTTGAGGGTGCTGCCTGTTCCATACTCCTCCTCCTCCTCCTCCATCCTTTTAGGTGTACAAACAATAGTAATTGGGGCCTAGTGTGCTTCTGTACGTGTGAGATACATACACTTTTTTTGATCATATTTCCCATTCCGCTATTCAATAAAAACCTTTGGGGATCAATTAAATTGCGGAATAGTCTGTGTCGGTACGTGTGAGATCCACCTTTCCAAGTTTTTGAGGTTCATCTCATACTTCTGAAGATTTGAGGGTGCTGCCTGTTCCATACTCCTCCTCCTCCTCCTCCATCCTTTTAGGTGTACAAACAATAGTAATTGGGGCCTAGTGTGCTTCTGTACGTGTGAGATACATACACTTTTTTTGATCATATTTCCTATTCCGCTATTCAATAAAAACCTTTGGGGATCAATTAAATTGTGGAATAGTCTGTGTCGGTACGTGTGAGATCCACCTTTCCAAGTTTTTGGGGTTCATCTCATACTTCTGAAGCTTTGAGGGTGCTGCCTGTTCCATACTCCACCTCCTCCTCCTCCATCCTTTTAGGTGTACAAACAATAGTAATTGGGGCCTAGTGTGCTTCTGTACGTGTGAGATACATACACTTTTTTTGATCATATTTCCTATTCCGCTATTCAATAAAAACCTTTGGGGATCAATTAAATTGCGGAATAGTCTGTGTCGGTACGTGTGAGATCCACCTTTCCAAGTTTTTGGGGTTCATCTCATACTTCTGAAGCTTTGAGGGTGCTGCCTGTTCCATACTACTCCTCCTCCTCCTCCATCCTTTTAGGTGTACAAACAATAGTAATTGGGGCCTAGTGTGCTTCTGTACGTGTGAGATACATACACTTTTTTTGATCATATTTCCTATTCCGCTATTCAATAAAAACCTTTGGGGATCAATTAAATTGCGGAATAGTCTGTGTCGGTACGTGTGAGATCCACCTTTCCAAGTTTTTGGGGTTCATCTCATACTTCTGAAGCTTTGAGGGTGCTGCCTGTTCCATACTCCTCCTCCTCTATCCTTTTAGGTGTACAAACAATAGTAATTGGGGCCTAGTGTGCTTCTGTACGTGTGAGATACTTACACTTTTTTTGATCATATTTCCTATTCCGCTATTCAATAAAAACCTTTGGGGATCAATTAAATTGCGGAATAGTCTGTGTCGGTACGTGTGAGATCCACCTTTCCAAGTTTTTGAGGTTCATCTCATACTTCTGAAGATTTGAGGGTGCTGCCTGTTCCATACTCCTCTTCCTCATCCTCCCTTTAGGGTAGGAAAAAATTTAATCGGGCCTAGTCTGTGTTTGTACGTGTGAGATACACAGTTTTTTATCCTATTCCGCTATTCAATACACACCCTTTTGGTGTAAAAAACATTAAATTGCGGCATAGTTTGCATATTTGACTGTGAGATACACCCGTGCGATACTGTTGTTCTTTTGTTCTGCTATTCAATAAAGACCTTTCTAGGGCAAGATCTTAAATTTCAGAAATATGAGGAGAGCGTCAAATAGGGGCCGTGGCCGGGGTTGTGGTGCTGCTGCTAGAGCTCCTGTTGCAAGGAGAGGACGTGGTCGATCTGTGCCAGCTACACGCACAAGTGAAACACCTTCCTCAAGTGTGAGTAGGCGACAGAACCTGCAGCAGTATTTGGTAGGGCATCATACGCCTCTAGAAGTGATGAGGCCAGAACACAGAGAGGCGATAGTAGATTGGTTTGCTGCTGACAGTGCCTCCAGTTCGTTCACATTGTCTCCCACCCAGTCTACTGCAGAAAGGTCAGAGTTGGCACCTGCAGCCAATGTCCAACCGTCTTTCACCTCACCCCCTTGCAAATCAGGCAAGCAGTCTGAGCCCCAAGCCATACAGCAGTCTCTTATTCTTTTTGAGGACTCTGTCAGCAGGGTTTCCCAGGGCCATCCACCTAGCCCTGCCCCAGAAGTGGAAGAGATTGAGTGCAGCGATGCCCAACCACTTATTTCTCAAGATGAGTACATGGAAGGACCATCACAGCACGTCTCCGATGATGACGAAACGCAGGTGCCAACTGCTGCGGCGTTCAGCATTGTGGAGACCGACAGGGAGGGCAGGGGTCAAGACTGGGTGGAAGATGATGTGGAGGACGATGAGGTCCTCGACCCCACATGGAATGAAGGTCATGCAGGTGACCTGAGTATTTTGGAGGAAGAGGCGGTGGTCGCACAGAGCCACCAGCACAGCAGAAGAGGGAGCAGGGTGCAGAAGCGGAGCGGCCGTGCCCTAGACACTACGCCTGCTACTGCCCAACGCAGCAAGGGAACGAGCGCACCAAAGTCAGCTCAAAAGAGTTCTCTAGCGTGGAAGTTCTTTAGAAAATGTGCTGATGACAGGACACGAGTGGTTTGCACCCTGTGCAATCAGAGCCTGAAGCGAGGCATAAACCTTCTCAACCTGAGCACAACCTGCATGATCAGGCATCTAAGTGCAAAGCACGAGCTGCAGTGGAGTACACACCTTCAAAACCAAGAAACGTCTCTGGCTCATCCTGCTTCCTCTTCTGCTGCAGTCTCGGCCGCTCCAGCCACCTCTGTAGTCATAACGGCACCTGCCACAGACGATCTGTCAGCAACACCACCACCTGGGTCACCAACAACCATCTCCACAATGTCCTGTGGAAGTGTTCAGCTTTCCATCTCCCAAACACTTGAGAGGAAGAGGAAGTACCCCCCTACCCACCCGCGATCCCTGGCCCTGAATGCCAGCATTTCACAATAATTGGCCTTTGAAATGCTGTCATTCCGTCTGGTGGAGACGCCCAGTTTTAAAAAGCTTATGTCGGTGGCTGTCCCACAGTACGTCGTGCCAAGCCGCCACTACTTTTCCAGGCAAGCCATCCCTTCCCTGCACAACCAAGTGGGGGAAAAAATCAGGTGTGCACTGCGCAACGCCATCTGTGCCAAGGTCCACCTAACTACCGATACGTGGACCAGTAAGCACGGTCAGGGGCGTTATATCTCCCTAACGGCACACTGGGTAAATGCAGTGGCGGATGGGCCTGAGGCGGATAGCAATTTGGCGCATGTCCTTCCACCACCGAGGATTGCAGGGCGCTTCAGTTTGCCTCCTGTTCCTAACTCATCCTACTCCGCTACCTCATCCTCTACCGCCTCCTCATCCGGACAGCGTAATACCTTCACCACCAACTTCAGCACGGCCAGGGCTAAACGACAGCAGGCAGTTTTACAACTTGCCTGTTTGGGAGACAAACCACACACCGCGCAGGAGTTGTGGAGGAGCATGGAACAGCAGACAAATGAGTGGTTGCTGCCAGCGAGCCTCAAGCCCGGCCTGGTGGTGTGCGATAATGGTTGAAATCTCATAGCAGCTCTGGGCCTAGCCGGTTTGACGCACATCCCTTGCCTGGCGCATGTGCTGAATTTGGTGGTGCAGAGGTTCCTTAAAAACCAACCCGATATGTCAGAGCTGCTGCAGAAAGTGCGGGCCGTCTGTGCGCACTTTCGGCGTTCTCACCCTGCTGCTGCTCGCCTGGCAGCGCTGCAGCGTAACTTCGTCCTTATCGCTCACCGCCTCATATGTGACGTGCCCACAAGGTGGAACTCCACCTTGCACATGCTGCAAAGACTGTGCGAGCAGCAGCAGGCCATAGTGGAGTTTCAGCTGCAGCACGCACGCGTGAGTCGCTCTGCGGAACAGCACCACTTCACCACCAATAACTGGGCCTCCATGCGAGACCTGTGTGCCTTGTTGCGCTGTTTTGAGTACTCCACCAACATGGCCAGTGGCAATGACGCCGTTCTCAGCTTAACTATCCCACTTCTATGCCTCCTTGAAAAAACAATTCGGGCGATGATGGAAGAGGATGTGGCACAGGATGAGGAGGAGGAGGAGGATGAAGAGGTAACATTTCAAAGGCTTTCAGGGCAGTCATTCGCAAGGGGCTCCGAGGGTGGGTTCCTGCACACACAAATGCCAGGGACACAATTGTCCAGCAGGGGCACAGTTCTGGAGGATGAGGAGGAGCTGGAGGAGGAGCTGGAGGAGGAGCTGGAACCATGTTCACAGCAGGGTGGCACCCAGGCCAGCTCATGGCCATCACTGGTGCGTGGCTGGGGGATACAGAGGACACGGACGATACACCTCCCACAGAGGACAGCCTTTCGTCGCCTCTGGGCAGCCTGGCACACATGAGCGATTACATGCTGCAGTGTCTCCACAACGACCACCGAGTTGCCCACATTCTAACTTGTGCTGATTACTGGGTGGCCACGCTGCTGGATCCCCGTTACAAGGACAACGTACCGTCCTTAATTCACTCACTGGAGCGCGATCGCAAGATGCGCGAGTACAAGCGCACGCTGGTAGATGCGATGCTGCTGGCATTCCCATCTGACAGCGGGGCCACAGTGGAAGCACAAGGCAGAGGAGGAGGAGGAGGAGGAGGAGGAGGTCGCCAACGCAACGAGGGCACCGCCAGCACCTCAGAAGGCAGGGTTAGCATGGGCGAAATGTGGAAAAGCTTTGTCAGCACGCCACAACAAACAGCAGCACCAGCAGCTCAGATGGAACGTCTTAGCAGGAGGCAGCATTTTACCAACATGGTGGAGCAGTATGTGTGCACATGCCTACATGTAGTGAATGAGGGGTCTGCCCCCTTCAACTTCTGGGTCTCCAAATTGGGCACATGGCCTGAGCTTGCCCTTTACGCCTTGGAGGTGCTGGCGTGCCCTGCAGCCAGTGTATTATCTGAACGGGTATTTAGCACGGCTGGGGGCGTTATAACAGACAAGCGCAGCCGCCTGTCCAGAGACAATGTGGACAAGCTCACGTTCATTAAAATGAACCAGGCATGGATCCCACGGGACTTTTCCGTACCTTGTGCAGAATAGCAATGGATACCGACCTTACCCACCCATTGTTCCATTTTTGCTCTTTCTCACTCTTTTGGGGTGTACCCTCATTTAAAATTTGTGAAAAGAAGCAGTGTTGGCTACCTCGTCCTCCTCCTCAGGGCCAGATTAACGTAGGGGCTATTGGAGCTGCAGCTCCAGGCCCCTACCTTTTATATAGGCCCCGGGTTGGCCATATTCACTGTGACCGCTCTTCTGTCACTTGTAAATAGTGATGTCGCGAACCTAAAATTCGCCGTTCGCGAACGGCGAACGCGAACATCGGCAAATGTTCGCGAACCGGGCGAACCGCCATAGACTTCAATAGGCAGGCGAATTTTAAAACACACAGGGACTCTTTCTGGCCACAATAGTGATGGAAAAGTTGTTTCAAGGGGACTAACACCTGGACTGTGGCATGCTGGAGAGGGATCACGCAAAAAAAAAAGTTCTTAAAAATTATAATTTTTTGATAGAGAGCCAATTATTGGAAAAATTAAAAAAAAATAAAAATAAAAAATTTCTTTGGATTTAGCATCTGGGGGGTCTAAAAAGTGTACCTGTGAAGTTTCAGCTCTGTAGCATGTCCAGAACCCCTAAAAAACAGCATTTGTCTTATATTTTCAGGAATATGGCTTCTCTGCGGCTGGCTTTTTCTCTTGCAGGCATTTATCGGGCATTTTTTTAGGCAGGCATGTCATTTTTTGTATTTAGTGTCTGGGGGGTCTAAAAAGTGTACCTGTCAAGTTTCAGCTCTGTAGTATGTCCAGAACCCCTAAAAAACAGCATTTTTCTTATATTTTCAGGAATATGGCTTCTCTGCGGCTGGCTTTTTCTCTTGCAGGCATTTAGCGGGCATTTTTTTAGGCAGGCATGTCATTTTTTGTATTTAGTGTCTGGGGGGTCTAAAAAGTGTACCTGTCAAGTTTCAGCTCTGTAGCATGTCCAGAACCCCTAAAAAACAGCATTTTTATTATATTTTCAGTAATACGGCTTCTCTGCGGCTGGCTTTTTCTCTTGCAGGCATTTATCGGGCATTTTTTTAGGCAGGCATGTCATTTTTTGTATTTAGTGTCTGGGGGGTCTAAAAAGTGTACCTGTCAAGTTTCAGCTCTGTAGCATGTCCAGAACCCCTAAAAAACAGCATTTTTCTTATATTTTCAGGAATACGGCTTCTCTGCGGCTGGCTTTTTCTCTTGCAGGCATTTAGCGGGCATTTTTTTAGGCAGGCATGTCATTTTTTGTATTTAGTGTCTGGGGGGTCTAAAAAGTGTACCTGTCAAGTTTCAGCTCTGTAGCATGTCCAGAACCCCTAAAAAACAGCATTTTTATTATATTTTCAGTAATACGGCTTCTCTGCGGCTGGCTTTTTCTCTTGCAGGCATTTATCGGGCATTTTTTTAGGCAGGCATGTCATTTTTTGTATTTAGTGTCTGGGGGGTCTAAAAAGTGTACCTGTCAAGTTTCAGCTCTGTAGCATGTCCAGAACCCCTAAAAAACAGCATTTTTCTTATATTTTCAGGAATACGGCTTCTCTGCGGCTGGCTTTTTCTCTTGCAGGCATTTAGCGGGCATTTTTTTAGGCAGGCATGTCATTTTTTGTATTTAGTGTCTGGGGGGTCTAAAAAGTGTACCTGTCAAGTTTCAGCTCTGTAGCATGTCCAGAACCCCTAAAAAACAGCATTTTTCTTATATTTTCAGGAATACGGCTTCTCTGCGGCTGGCTTTTTTTCTTGCAGGCATTTAGCGGGCATTTTTTTAGGCAGGCATGTCATTTTTTGTATTTAGTGTCTGGGGGGTCTAAAAAGTGTACCTGTCAAGTTTCAGCTCTGTAGCATGTCCAGAACCCCTAAAAAACAGCATTTTTCTTATATTTTCAGGAATACGGCTTCTCTGTGGCTGGCTTTTTTTCTTGCAGGCATTTAGCGGGCATTTTTTTAGGCAGGCATGTCATTTTTTGTATTCAGTGTCTGGGGGGTCTAAAAAGTGTACCTGTCAAGTTTCAGCTCTGTAGCATGTCCAGAACCCCTAAAAAACAGCATTTTTCTTATATTTTCAGGAATACGGCTTCTCTGCGGCTGGCTTTTTCTCTTGCAGGCATTTAGCGGGCATTTTTTTAGGCAGGCATGTCATTTTTTGTATTTAGTGTCTGGGGGGTCTAAAAAGTGTACCTGTCAAGTTTCAGCTCTGTAGCATGTCCAGAACCCCTAAAAAACAGCATTTTTCTTATATTTTCAGGAATACGGCTTCTCTGCGGCTGGCTTTTTTTCTTGCAGGCATTTAGCGGGCATTTTTTTAGGCAGGCATGTCATTTTTTGTATTTAGTGTCTGGGGGGTCTAAAAAGTGTACCTGTCAAGTTTCAGCTCTGTAGCATGTCCAGAACCCCTAAAAAACAGCATTTTTCTTATATTTTCAGGAATACGGCTTCTCTGCGGCTGGCTTTTTCTCTTGCAGGCATATATATCAGTGGTGGGTGGGCAGTGGCACAGTACACTCTCTGTGGACCTGACAGCAGTCACTGGCACCCAGGCAACTGCAATTTAAAAAATATATATATATTTTTTTTACTTTGCAAGCTGCTGTGCCACTTTATATATCAGTGGTGGGTGGGCAGTGGCACAGTACACTCTCTGTGGACCTGACAGCAGTCACTGGCACCCAGGCAACTGCAATTTAAAAAATATATATATATTTTTTTACTTTGCAAGCTGCTGTGCCACTTTATATATCAGTGGTGGGTGGGCAGTGGCACAGTACACTCTCTGTGGACCTGACAGCAGTCACTGGCACCCAGGCAACTGCAATTTAAAAAAAAATATATTTTTTTTTACTTTGCAAGCTGCTGTGCCACCTTATATATATCAGTGGTGGGTGGGCAGTGGCACAGTACACTCTCTGTGGACCTGACAGCAGTCACTGGCACCCAGGCAACTGCAATTTTAAAAAATATATATTTTATTTTACTTTGCAAGCTGCTGTGCCACCTTATATATCAGTGGTGGGTGGGCAGTGGCACAGTACACTCTCTGTGGACCTGACAGCAGTCACTGGCACCCAGGCAACTGCAATTTTAAAAAAATATATTTTATTTTACTTTGCAAGCTGCTGTGCCACCTTATATATCAGTGGTGGGTGGGCAGTGGCACAGTACACTCTCTGTGGACCTGACAGCAGTCACTGGCACCCAGGCAACTGCAATTAAAAAATATATATATTTTTTTTTACTTTGCAAGCTGCTGTGCCACCTTATATATCAGTGGTGGGTGGGCACACAGTGGCACTGCAGTGGGCACAGTACACTCTGTGGACCTGACAGTAACTGGCAGCCCAGGCAACTGCAATAATAAAAAATATTTTTTTTTTCAATTTATTGCAACAAGATGCTGTGCCACCGTATATATATCAGTGGTGGGCAGTGCACTGCAGTGGGTACAGTGCACTCTGTGGACCTGACACAGCACTCAATTATGACAGAGGAAAAAAAAATATTTTTTAAAATGCAAGGTACTGTGCCTGTGCCACCCGAACAGTCTGTGGTAGGTCTGTGGCCTCTCACACACAGCGGGCAGGCAACTGCAGTGTACAATAGATATATATAGATATATATATATAAAGAAAAAACTCTATTACCTTACCAGCCCTTAAAAGGGCTTTTGGGGACACTATATATATATATATATATATGTATATATATAAATAAAAAAAATCCTCAATTACCAGCCCTTAAAAGGGCTTTTGGGGACACTAGATAGATATAGATATATATATATATATATATATATAAGAAGAAACAACTCAATTACCAGCCCTTAAAAGGGCTTTTGGGGACGCTAGGTATATATATATATATATATATATATATATATATATATATATATATATATATATATAAAAAAACACAAATACCAGCCCTTAGAAGGGCTTTTTGGGGTGCTGATATTACAGCAGTAGTGGACCAAGAACACTGCAAGACCAGGAACACTGACTAACTGTCCCTAGCTTAACAGCAGCAGCAGCAGCAGCAGCAGCAGCTCTCTCCCTACTCTCACTACACACACTGCTTCAGAATGATCTAAGATGGATGCTGCCCTTGCTTATTTATAGGAGGTGGGAGGGTGTGGGAGGGAGGTATGCTGATTGGCTGGAAATGTGTCTGCTGACTGTAAAGTTCAGGGTCAAAGTTTGCCTCAATGATGTCTTATGGGGGGCGGACCGAACATCGCATATGTTCGCCGGCAGCGGCGAACGCGAACATGCTAAGTTCGCCGGGAACTGTTCGCCGGCGAACAGTTCTATACATCTCTACTTGTAAACACAGAAGTCTGGCTTCTATGCTCGCTTCCCCAGGCAGCACCCTCAGAACCTCCCCACACAGCGCGAAGGCCTGACAAGGAGGGACAGTTGCCGATGCATGGATGTGTTTATGGGCTTCAGAGACAGCATCCCATGTTGAATTAGGCATGCATGGCTGCACCCTTCCTCCTCTGGGTGCATGCCAAGGCACAGCCCTTAAGGCCCTTCAAAATCCTCAGCACCAAGACCATGATGCTCTTAATCCGGCCCTGGTCCTCCTCCACCGCCGCTTCCACCTACACCGCCCATAGGTGTGCGCAGCCTATTGCATTAGGGTGTGCACCCCAAAGTTGAAATACACATGCATGTGTTTGCCTACATGTACATGGCCCCGATACATT
The DNA here is from genome assembly GCF_965119305.1 of Pelophylax lessonae. Classification (NCBI taxonomy): domain Eukaryota; kingdom Metazoa; phylum Chordata; class Amphibia; order Anura; family Ranidae; genus Pelophylax; species Pelophylax lessonae. Next base: position 240,391,382 of record NC_138772.1, read on the forward strand.
ACTCTCCCTGCTGGCAAAGAGAAATAGAGCAGAGCAGGTCCGAGGGAGATCTTTCCCATCTCCTCACTGGCAAACAGAGCGATAATGCTATGTGCCCTAGGTGATTAGGGTGTGCCCAGGTACACCCGGCACACCCTGTGCGCACGCCTATGACACCGCCACATCCATCACCACCTCAACCTCCCTCCTACTCCATATGGGCCTCGTCCTTCAGAGATGAAGAACATTGTTTTATTTTTCTGTTTTTTTTTTGTTGTTTTAAGTTATTTCCCTATCCACATTTGTTTGCAAAGCACTTGCCATGCTCTTAACTACGTTTTGCTGCCATTTGCAGCACTCTAGCCCTTTCCATTGGTGTTTTAGAGCCATTTTAGTGCCTTAAAGTTCGGGTCCCCATTGACTTCAATGGGGTTCGGTGTCCGGGAAAAGTTCGGTAAAAGTCCAGGACACGGACCCGGACTTTTTTTTAAAGTTCGGCCAAACCCGTCGAACACGGACATCTAGGTGTCCGCTCAACCCTATTAGTGAGGTAGAAAAAAGACACTGTCAGAACTATTGGGGCTAAAAGGAATGATTATTTTACATATTGTTATATGGGCATCTGTCATGGTCTTACCTTCTTGCTGTTCTCCTTCGTTTGACATGTGCTGGCGGCCATCTTGGTTTCTGGGTTTCTTGTAGCCTCCCACCCTGCGGCTCCTCCTTCCCACTGGGAGGAGCTGGATACCTAGCTCATATATATAGGAGGTCTGTGGCTTCAGTTCCCTGCTTGGTCCTCCTGTGTTCACATGCTACTAAGACTGCTGCTACTTCTGGTTCCTGTTCCTGGCTTCGTCTGACTACCCTGCTGGTTCCTCATCCTGGCTTCGTCTGACTACCCTGCTGGTTCCTGATCCTGGCTTCGTCTGACTACCCTGCTGGTTCCTGTCCCCTGGCTTCGCAAAGACTCTGCATCGGTTTCGCCATCCGTTTGGACTTTTGCTTTATAGCTTGTTTTTCAATAAAGCTTTCTTATTTTCACTTATCTGTTGTTGTACGTCTGGTTCATGGTTCCGTGACATTAGGACCAAGCCATGAATTCTGACGGTACAGGGCCATCCTCGCTACCCACGCTGGTTGCCAGACTTGATCAGCAGGATCACCTGTTGGGTCGGTTCGCCGTGGTGTTGCAAACCCTGCTTGAACGCACGGTACCACAGGCCACGAATTCTGACGGTGCAGGGCCATCCTCACTACCCACGCTGGTTTCCAGACTTGATCAGCAGGATCACCTGTTGGGTCAGTTCGCCGTGGCGTTGCAAACCCTGCTTGAACGCACGGTTCATTTCGCTCCCGTTGCCGATGGGTCGGTTGTCGCTCCTGGGTCCGCTCCTACTGCCGCTCCGGTTGTTGCGCCAGAGTCTACCCCGACACCTGTTGTTGCGCCTGCGGTGTTTCAGGGTATGTCCGGTTCTGCCCCCCTTCCACAGCGCTTTGGGGGAGAGCCAACTCAGTGCCGAGGTTTCCTTAACCAGGTGGGCATTTATTTCGAGTTGCTGCCACATGCCTTTCCTACTGAGAGATCAAAGGTGGGCTTCTTAATCTCGCTGCTCTCGGACAAGGCCTTGGCCTGGGCCAGCCCTTTATGGGAGAACAACAATCCGGTGGTTGCCGAGTTTTCCGGTTTTGTTGCTTCCCTTCGGAAGGTATTCGATGTGCCGGCTCGTGCTGCCTCTGCTGCGAAGCTCCTTATGTCCATCAGACAGGGTTCACGATCCGTAGCTGAATACGCCATTGAGTTTCGTACCCTGGCAGCAGAGGTGGGCTGGAATAATGAGGCTCTGGTCGCTGCTTTCTCTCATGGTCTCTCGGATGCCTTGAAGGATGAGGTTGCAGCTAAGGACCTACCAGTGGAGCTCGAGTCTCTTATTTCTTTCCTGATTTTGATTGACACCAGACTCAGGGAGAGACCTTCCTTTAAGGAGAGTCTGCGGAGGCCTCCTAACAGATTGGCGCCTACCTTTGTTGTCCCACCCGTGCCTCCCTCTCCTCCCACGCCTCCTGGGGATGACTTGTCTGGGGGTGAACCCATGCAGCTGGGGTTTGCTCGCCTGTCCGAGGGGGAGAGGGTACTCCGGAGACGCGAGGGCCGTTGCATGTACTGTGGTCTCGGTGGGCATTTTCGGTTGGCATGTCCGAACCGTCCAGGGAAACGCTCGCACCTGAGATCCTGTCGGGGGCAGATCTTGGGTGGAGTCTCCTCGTCCCCGGTTTCCCGTGTTGACAAACCACTGATCACTGTTGTCCTTTCCTGGGTCGGGGGCTCGGTGACGACCCAGGCGTTGGTGGACTCTGGTGCTGGTGGTTTGTTCATTGATAGTGTGTTCGCTGCCGCCAATTCCATTCCTCTGCAGGCTCGAGGTTCTCCTCTGGCTCTTGAGGCGATAGACGGCAGACCCCTTCTGCCGCCACACGTGACTCATGAGACCCTTCCAGTGGGGTTAGCCATTGGTGCCGTCCACAGAAAATCGGTCTGCTTCCAGGTTATTTCGTCTCCACACTACTCGGTGGTCTTGGGGTACCCCTGGCTCCAGAAGCATAATCCGATTTTCGATTGGAGATCGGCCGAGATCCTCTCGTGGTCACCGCAGTGTGGGGCTAGTTGCATCCATGGGCCTGTCAAGTTGCTGTGTACTTCCTCGGACTCTCTGTTGCCCCCTGAATACGAGGAGTACCGGGATGTATTCGATAAGGTGCGCGCGGTTGCCCTACCTCCGCACCGCCCATACGATTGTGCCATCGAGTTACAATCTGGTGCCGTTCCTCCTCGTGGCAAAGTCTATCCACTGTCGGTAGCGGAGAATGAGGCCATGGAGGAGTACGTGAGGGAGGCGCTTTCACGTGGACACATTCGCAAATCCTCGTCCCCGGCAGGGGCTGGATTTTTCTTTGTGAAAAAGAAGGGCGGTGAGTTGAGGCCTTGCATCGATTACAGGGGTCTCAATCGCATCACGATCAAGAACGCTTACCCGATACCCTTGATTTCCGAGCTGTTCGATCGCCTTAAAGGGGCCACGGTCTTTACCAATCTCGACCTGAGGGCGGCATATAACCTCGTAAGGATCAAGGCGGGCGATGAGTGGAAGACCGCGTTTAACACCAGGACCGGTCATTATGAATCCTTGGTTATGCCCTTTGGGCTGTGCAATGCGCCCGCAGTCTTTCAGGAATTCATCAACGATGTTTTCCGTGACCTGTTGCAGCAGTGTGTGGTGGTCTACCTGGATGACATCCTGGTATATTCTGAGTCCATGGAGACCCACATTCTGGATGTCAAACGAGTGTTGCAACGGTTACGAGAGAACAAGCTGTTCGGTAAGCTTGAGAAATGCGAATTTCACCGATCCCAGGTAACCTTCTTAGGTTACATCATTTCCGCTGAGGGGTTCGCCATGGATCCTGAGAAGGTTTCGGCTGTCTTACAGTGGCCCCAGCCCAGTGGTCTTCGCTCCCTGCAGCGCTTTTTGGGCTTCGCCAATTATTATCGGAAGTTCATCAGGGACTTTTCCATGCTAGCCAAGCCTCTCACGGATCTGACCAGGAAGGGCAGTAATTCCCAGGTCTGGCCGCCCGAGGCCATCCGAGCTTTTGAGGCTCTAAAGTCCGCCTTTGTGTCGGCTCCGATTCTGTCGCATCCCAACCCTGGGTTGCCCTTTGTCCTCGAGGTGGACGCGTCTGAGACGGGAGTAGGCGCCCTTCTGTCTCAGCGTAGAACACCAGAGGGTCCTCTGCTTCCTTGTGGGTTTTACTCCCGGAAACTGTCTTCCGCGGAGTGCAACTACCAGATTGGTGACAGGGAGTTATTGGCCATCGTGCAGGCTCTTAAAGAATGGAGGCACTTGCTCGAGGGTTCGGTAGTTCCGGTCCTCATCCTGACGGACCACAAGAATCTGACCTACCTCTCTGAGGCCAAGAGATTGACACCACGTCAGGCCAGATGGGCTCTGTTCTTGTCACGTTTTAATTACGTGGTCTCCTACCTACCCGGTTCCAAGAACATCAGGGCTGATGCCTTATCACGGCAGTACTCCGACCTGTCCAGGGAGGAGTCGATTCCGACTTCGGTCATACCTCCGAATCAGATCCTGGCTGCCATTCGCACCAGCCTGACCTCTCCCCTGGGTGAGCAGATTTTGGCGGCTCAATCTGGTGCTCCCTCTGGGAGACCCAACGGCAGATGTTTTGTGCCTGAGGAGTTGCGCACTCGGTTGTTGCGAACCTACCATAACTCCAAGACCGCGGGGCATCCTGGAAAGAATCAGCTGTCCTGGGCTGTTTCACGTCTGTTCTGGTGGCCTTCCCTACGTTCTGACATCGCCGCATATGTAGCGGCATGCTCCGTTTGTGCCCAGAGTAAGTCCCCTCGGCACCTTCCGTTGGGCCTTCTGCAACCCTTAGCCACCGGGGAGCGCCCATGGTCACACCTGGGGATGGATTTCATTGTGGACCTCCCTGCATCCCGAGGCCATACGGTCATTCTCATGATTGTGGATCGGTTTTCCAAAATGTGTCACTGTGTTCCTCTCAAGAAGCTACCCTCTGCACAGGAGTTGGCCACGATTTTTGCCAGGGAGGTCTTCCGGTTGCACGGTTTGCCCAAGGAGATTGTGTCGGATCGGGGGAGTCAGTTTGTGTCCAGGTTCTGGCGCGCCTTTTGCTCCCAGTTGGGGATTCATCTCTCCTTCTCCTCGGCCTACCACCCTCAGTCCAATGGGGCCGCAGAACGTTCCAATCAGGCCTTGGAGCAATTCCTTCGTTGCTATGTCTCCGATCACCAAGACAATTGGGTTGACCTCCTGCCTTGGGCTGAGTTTGCCAGGAACACGGCGGTGAACTCTTCCTCTGGGACGTCTCCCTTCATGGCCAACTATGGGTTCCAACCTGCCGTGTTACCGGAGGTATTCTCTCCCCAGGATATTCCGGCTGTGGAGGATCACCTTTCCGTCCTACGTGCTTCTTGGGTACTGATCCAGAAGTCCCTTGAGGTCTCTGCGCAGCGCCAGAGACTCCAGGCTGATCGCAGACGAGCGCCTGCTCCTTCCTACCAGGCCGGAGACCGTGTATGGTTGTCCACCCGCAACCTCAACCTTCGAGTGCCCACTCCCAAGCTGGCGCCTCGCTTTGTTGGTCCCTTCCGAGTGCTTCGCAGGGTAAACCCGGTAGCCTATGCCCTTGCGCTTCCCCCTGGCATGCGGATCTCCAACGTGTTTCATGTCTCCCTGTTGAAGCCTCTGGTGTGTAATCGTTTCACTTCCTCGCTTCCTCGGCCTCGTCCGGTCCGAGTGGGCAATCGTGAGGAGTATGAGGTGAGCAATATCCTGGACTCACGCCTGGTCCGCGGTCGGGTGCAGTTTTTGGTTCATTGGCGTGGTTATGGTCCAGAGGAGGGTTCCTGGGTTCCCTCCGCAGATGTCCATGCTCCTGCCTTGCTCCGAGCCTTCCACGCACGCTTCCCTCAGAAACCGTTCTTTACTCCGCGGAGGAGGGGCCCTTGAGGGGGAGGTACTGTCATGGTCTTACCTTCTTGCTGTTCTCCTTCGTTTGACATGTGCTGGCGGCCATCTTGGTTTCTGGGTTTCTTGTAGCCTCCCACCCTGCGGCTCCTCCTTCCCACTGGGAGGAGCTGGATACCTAGCTCATATATATAGGAGGTCTGTGGCTTCAGTTCCCTGCTTGGTCCTCCTGTGTTCACATGCTACTAAGACTGCTGCTACTTCTGGTTCCTGTTCCTGGCTTCGTCTGACTACCCTGCTGGTTCCTGATCCTGGCTTCGTCTGACTACCCTGCTGGTTCCTGATCCTGGCTTCGTCTGACTACCCTGCTGGTTCCTGTCCCCTGGCTTCGCAAAGACTCTGCATCGGTTTTGCCATCCGTTTGGACTTTTGCTTTATAGCTTGTTTTTCAATAAAGCTTTCTTATTTTCACTTATCTGTTGTTGTACGTCTGGTTCATGGTTCCGTGACAGCATCCTGGCCGCCATCTTTGTCATGAGGTGAATGTAAATTCATTATCCTTGAGTGTAGATTCTTACAGAAAATTTTATAGGTTTAGCAAAGACCTTCTCAGGCCAATAAATTAAAGGGGCCAGGACAAAACGCCAAGAAAAGGACTAGCCATGGTGCCAGGCTGGGTTATAATGAGAGTGATGTCATTCTTGTCTCGATTTCAACAATGGACAAGGGTCATTTTTTTTTTTTTTTTAGGGCTCATTTAAAAATTTGCTTGAGGAAACATTTAATTTGTAGTGATTGTACTAGCAATAATATTATTATATCATTGTATTATATGAAGCATATATATAGGCCTACCTAATTGAATAACCTCAAGGAAGGTTTTATATGTATCTACTTTTATAATAATCAACCGATATTCATTAATTATTGGGGGGAGGTACTCCTTGAATTATATGTGTATTATTATTGATATTATAGGTATAAGCTTTAAATATATAATGTTGGGTAAATATGTATACCATTTTTTTTATGTGTAAAGAACTAATTGGTTTCTTGGATTTTACTTTAAGTTACTTCACTTTCAAGGTATTTGGAGAAAGAATGTTATTTGCTGTGGTTTCAGACCCTATTCAGGCAATATATATATTGAGGGAGCCAGTAATCTTGACAGTGGCTGGCTTGGAAGACAGGATCCTAGACATTTACATTTTTCTCCAAGGCTTAGGCCAGAAGGTTATCCTTGAGAAAATAGTTGAATTAAACAAATTTCCCCAAACTTTAATACAGGCCAACAGTGCCCCCTTTTTATGATGGCGAGATAGGGGTATTTAGTAAGATGATGCACCATTTGACATGTTATCACGTGGAAAACGAAATCCACACCTACATTACTATAGGATAAAAATTTAATGCGAGTTAAGACGGAAGGAGAATTGGAAAGATCAAGACAGAGGAAGGAAGAAGGAATACTCTGAGGAGGTTCTGACACACTGATGGGAGGCATTTGAAGCTGATGGCAGGCTATTCAAAATTACATCTCATACAACAGATATTGAAGTTTTTGGTAAAGTATAAATTTCTATTTTTCTATAGGCAATTCGCTTGTCATATATATCTGACTGAACCATTCGATTTTGTTTATAGCATCAAGATTTGAATTTAAATCATTCTAACTGTAGTATGACCGGTCTATTTACCAATCTTGGGAGATTATACGTGTATAAATTCCCTTGAGGCTGATTTCAGTTCAAGTAAATGCTGCCGTTGTGATGTATACTTAAAATAAATTAACTTAGTCGAAATTATATTTATTCCAAAAACAATCTTGACTTCTAGCAAGTTTAGTGCATGGTGTAACAATTTTTGTCCATGCATTTTAAAGTTTGAGTTGTGAACATCTGTTGGCTGAGAGAGGTCACGTGTTAGATCTGTACAATTTTTTTTCCATCTTTTGTGAGCTCATGAGAAGCTATTAATCACTAGTGATGGAACAAACATCGGCCGGGGCGGTTCGCAAACGTCAGCCGCAAATTTTCTCAAAAGTCCGTGAACCGCGGCATTTGCGGCGGGCCCCATTGACTTTAATGGGAGGCGAACTTTAAAAACCTTTAGGTCATATTTGCAGCCACAAAAGACTTACTAGCTGTGCACAAATAGTCCCAGCACATGGACAATGTCATACCAGAAGTATTGCAATTGGAAAAGTTGCCCTAAAAATTTATTTATTTTTTTTTACAGCAAAAATGTATTTTTTTTTTTTCATAAATCAGCCAGAACTGACAGCAGCCGGTAAATACATGTCAAATACATATAGGGTCCATTCACACATCTGTAAAATGGGTCCGCATCCATTCCACAATTTGGCTGAACCTTTACAGACCTATTGATTTTCAATTCCAGTCTGAAAAATGAGGCATTCACAGGATAAAGAAGTCTTGGCCATTTCAGGCCCCAAAAATTAGCCCACATGCGTTTACCTGACAGCTAAGAACGTAGTATTTGCTGGCTGGAGGTACATAAGGCATTCACAGGATAAAGAAGTAAGTGTCGGCCAGTATAGGCCCCAAAAATTAGCCCACATGGGTTTACCTGTCAGCTAAGAATGTAGTATTTGGTGGCTGGAGGTACATTAGACATTCACAGGATACAGAAGTAAGTGTCGGCCAGTATAAGCCCCAAAATTTAGCCCACATGGGTATACCTGACTGCTAAGAACGTCGTTTTTGCTGGCTGGAGGTACATAAGGCATTCACAGGATAAAGAAGTAAGTGTCGGCCAGTATAGGCCCCAAAAATTAGCCCACATGGGTTTACCTGATAGCAAAGAATGTATTATTTGGTGGCTGGAGGTACATTAGGCATTCACAGGATACAGAAGTAAGTGTCGGCCATTATAGGCCCCAAAAATAAGCCCACATGGGTTTACATAACAGCTAAGAACGTAGTATTTGGTGGCTGGAGGTACATTAGGCATTCACAGGATAAAGAAGTAAGTGCCGGCCAGTATAGGCTCCAAAAATTAGCCCACATGGGTTTACCTGACAGCTAAGAACGTAGCATTTGGTGGCTGGAGGTACATTAGGCATTCACAGGATACAGAAGTAAGTGTCGGCCAGTATAGGCCCCAAAAATTAGACCACGTGGGTTTACCTGACAGCTAAGAACGTAGTATTTGGTGGCTGCAGGTACATTAGGCATTCACAGGATAAAGAAGTGTCGGCCAGTAAAGGCCCCAAAAATTAGTCCACATGGGTTTACCTGACAGTTAAGATCGAAGTATTTGTTGGCTGGAGGTACATTAGGCATTCACAGGATACAGAAGTAAGTGTTGGCCAGTATAGGCCCGAAAAATTAGTCCACATGGGTTTACCTGACAGCTAAGAACATAGTATTTGGTGGCTGGAGGTACATTAGGCATTCACAGAAAAAATAATTGTCGGCCATGAAAGGCCCCAAAAATATGGCATTCCATCGACATGAAATGCCTTTTATGCCGCTGTATTTAGCGAAGATAAGGACCAGGAATTGTGGGTGGGTGGCGGTCTGGTGGATATTTGTGACCTGCCATGAGGAATTTCAATGAAACATGGTCACTACTGGTCACATTTGTTGATGTCCTCTGAGATCCATGCCTCATTCATTTTTATAAATGTGAGGTAGTATACACTGTCGTGAGCTAGGCAAGTGCGCTTATCGGTCACAATCCCCCCTGCTGCGCTGAATGTCCTTTCGGATAGGACACTGGACGGGGGGCAAGCCAACAGTTCCATTGCAAATTGTGCAAGCTCTGGCCAGAGGTCAAGCCTGCCCACCCAGAAGTCCAGGGGTTCATCACTCCTCAGATCGGCCGTTAACCCGATGTAGTCAGAAATCTGACGGTCTAGGTGTTCCCTGATGCTGGATTTGGAGTACAGCTGTTGATGGTTCAGCTGAAAGAAGGATCTCATATCTGAAGTGACCAAGACATCTTCAAACCGCCCTCTTCTTGCAGGCGCTGTTGGATTGCTACCCGCAACTGTCTCTCTGTGACTGGAAATTCCTCTGCCAGTGCACGCAAAAGCAGAATGCAGCATTTCCCGCAGCAAGGCCTGGATGTGCTGCTTTCTGACCGCCCTCTGTGATTGTGGTAACATTTCCGGCATTTTTTGTTTGTACCGGGGGTCTAAGTACGTTGCCACCCAGTACTGGTCCTTGGCCTTAATGCTTTTTATACGGGGGTCCCCCTTAAAACACTGGAGCATGAAGGCCCCCATTCGCACTAAACTCGAAGCGGTGTAGTGGCCTGCTTCCAGCTCATCATCCAGGATAATGTCATCCTCGTTCTCCTCCCCCCATCCACAGATAACACCAGGTGACCCAGAAAGGTTTAAAGCATGCTCTTCTTGCTCCTCCTCATCCCCCCCGGCACCATCCTCCTCTGACTCCTCTTCAGACTCCTGTTGTTGACTTGTCTCAGATGGAGTAGCACCCACTGGGAATTCATCCAACATTGCGACTTCCTCATCTTCCTGCTCCTCGACGGCTTGATCAATGACACAATGCAATGCACACTCCAGAAAGAAGGCGTAAGGTACGATGACACTGATGGCGTCCTGGCCGTGACTGACCAGTTTGGTGATCTCATTGAATGGCCGCAGAAGTCTGCATGTGTCGCGCATGAGCAGCCACTGGCAAGGTGAAAAAAAACCAAGCTCCCCAGAACCTGTCCTGCCGCAGAGTTCGTACAGGTAGTCGTCAACTGCACGTTTCTGCTGGAGCAGCCTATCGAGCATATGCAATGTTGAGTTCCATCGTGTCGGACAGTCACAAATAAGACGCCTGACAGGCAGGCTGTGTCGCCGCTGAATATCAGCAAGGTGAGCCATCGCTGTGAAAGATCTTCTGAAATGGCCCAAATTTTCCAGGCCTGCCGCAAGACGTCCTGGACCCCAGTGTATTTGGCAACGAATTGCTGCACCACCAAGTTCAGGACGTGTGCCATGCATGGCACGTGTGTTATTTTGCCCTGTTTCAGCACGCTCAGCAGATTGGCACCGTTGTCGCACACCACTTTACCAACTGTCAAATTGAGCGGTGTAAGCCACTGATCTGCCTGTGAACGCAACGCTGAAAGGAGTGCAGGACCAGTGTGGCTCTTGGCTTCCAGGCACAACAGACGCAGCACAGCATGGCAACGTCTCACCTGGCATGTGGAATAGGTTCTGGGGATCTTAGGCGGCGCAGCAGAAGAGATGGTAGCAGCGGAAAAGGAGGAGTCAGCCGAGGAGGAGAGGGAGGATGGAGGAGGAGGAGGAGGAGAAGAAGAGGCAGGCCTGCATGCAATCCGTGGCGGTACAACCAAATCTACACGGGTGCCATGGGTTACATGCTTGACGGCCGTCAGAAGGTTCACCCAGTGGGCAGTAAAAGTGATATACCTTCCCTGCCCGTGTTTGCTAGACCATGTGTCTGTGGTCAGATGTATCTTGGCACCAACACTGTGTGCAAGAGATACATTCACTTGCCGCTGAACATGGCCATACAGCTCTGGAATGCGCTTCTGTGAGAAATATTTCCTGCCGGGGACCTTCCATTGTGACTGTACATGGTTGATGGCTCGCTCTTGATACATTTGCTGTCTGCTTTGTACCTCTTGTGCAATGCAAGTTCTGCTTGCCTCTCCTCCCTATCTGCCGGTCCGTCTCTCCTTCTGAACTCCTCTCCTCTTCCTCTCTTGTGGCCACCCACGTGACGTCCATAGACACGTCATCATCTGTTGCTACCTCCTCTTCCTGATCCGATGCCAAGAATGGCTGCGCATCGCAAATGTCTTGTGATGGATCGGAAAATAATTCCAGTGATTTAAGCTAGGGGAATGTGGTGGTGTCTTTGGGGGTGCACACAGCAGAGAGTGAAGAGGGTGCAGCTAGAGAGGATGAGGAGGGTGCAGAAGAGGAAGGCTGAGTGAGCCACTCAACCAAGTCTGGTGCGTCCTATTCTGGGCGAATACAAATGCGCAAAATGTAAGCACGTTGCTTCCCTGGAAGCTCAAGTCCTGAATCTAGGGAAGCAGCTGGCAACACTGATCCAAATGTCCATACCGAGGGAGAGTGGGGATCGTACCAGTCAGGCGCAGGCAGGGGCCTGCACAGAGGTGGGCGGAGTATCGGAGGTGCAGGCATCAGAGCAGAGTAGAGGGATGACAGTTAGGAGGGGTAGAAAGGGACAAGGCAAGGAGGCCGATCCTGGGCTGGAGCACCCCAATAGATACGCCCTGTTGCATGATGTTAGGGAAACCAGTCAGGGACCAGCATTACTGGAGCAGAGCGACACCCCTACCTGCCAGGGGAAGAACTCCACCAGTGAGGCCGGGAGAAAGGGAAAGGAAAAACAGGTGTTGGTGGTAGGGGACTCAATCATTAGAAGGACAGACAGTGCAATCTGTCCCAAAGACCGTGGGCGCCGAACAGTCTGTTGTTTACCGTGCGCTCGGGTTCGGCACATCACGGATCGGGTGGACAGATTACTGGGCGGGCTGGGGAAGGCCCAGCTGTCATGGTACATGTGGGTAACAATGACATGGGTAGAGGAAGATGGAGAGTCCTAAACTAATTTAGGGACTTAGGCGCCAAGTTGAGGAGTAGGACCTCCAAGGTAGTATTTTCAGAAATATTACCTGTACCTCGAGCCACACCAGAGAGGCAGCGGGAGATTAGGGAAGTTAACAAGTGGCTGAGGAGCTGGTGTAGTAAGGAGGGTTTCGGGTTCCTGGAGAACTGGGCCGACTTTTCAGTCGGCCACCAGCTCTATGGTAGGGAGGGATTGCACCTAAATGGGGAGGGTGCAGCCGTACTGGGTGAGAAGTTGGCCGAAAAGTTAGAGGGGCTTTTAAACTAGGTGATATGGGGAGGGTGCAGATGTAGAATTAGCAAGTGGAAAGCAAGATTCAGAGGGCACAAATGGGGACATTAGCGGTAGGGTGTTCGGAGCTCCTAAACCAAGGGTGGGTATGGGGAAAAATCAAGAGAGCAGCCTAAAAACTTCTCATGAGGATATATGTAAACGGCCAAAATTACGAGGGTTGTATACCAATGCCAGAAGCCTGGCCAACAAGATGGGAGAGCTGGAGCAGCTGATATTTGAGGAGGACTTAGATTTTGTAGGAATAACTGAGACTTGGTTTGACAGCTCTCATGACTGGATGGCGACCATTCAGGGGTATTCCTTTTATCGCAGGGATAGAGAAGGTAAAAAAGGGGGAGGGGTATGTCTGTATATTAAGAACAGTGTACAGGTAAATATGAGGGATGATATTAATAATGGAGCTATGGACGAGGCAGAATCCCTATGGGTAGAACTTCAAAGGGAAGGCACTGTGGAGAAGGTAATATTGGGTGTATGCTATAGGCCCCCCAACCTGAGGGAGGAGGGGGAGGCAGACCTCCTTTTACAGATAGGATTGGCAGCAAGGATGGGAAATGTCATTATAATGGGGGACTTTAATTATCCAGATATAGACTGGGCAGAAGGAACCGCGCATTCAGCCAAGGCTCGGCAGTTCCTAAATGTTTTGCAGGACAATTTCATGGGTCAGATGGTGAATGCACCGACAAGAAATAATGCGGTACTTGATCTACTGATTACCAACAATACAGACCTGCTCACGGATATAGAAATACGGGGCAACTTAGGAAACAGTGACCATAGGTCAATTAGTTTCAGTATTAATCATAGTAATAGGAAACATAAGGGTAATATAAGGACACTGAATTTCAAAAGAGACAATTTCCCAAAACTGCGCTCTCTGCTAGAAAATATCGAATGGGATAGAACCCTGGGAACAAAGAACACGGAGGAAAAATTGGAGTGCTTCAAGAGCATACTAAACAAAGGGATTGACGAGTGGATTCCAAAGGGAAATAAATTTAAAAGAGCAAAACTAAACCCTGGGTGGCTAAACTCCAACTTAAGAATGCATATTAATGCTAAAGAAAAGGCCTTCAAAAAATACAAGACTGAGGGGTCATTGGCAGCATTCAAGCATTACAAAGAGTGTAATAAGAAATGTAAAGACGAAATCAAGGCAGCTAAAATAGAACACGAGAGACATATAGCGGAAGAGAGTAAAAAGAACCCCAAGAAATTCTTTAAGTATATAAATAGTAAGAAAGCGAGGCCAGAACACATTGGCCCCATAAAAGATGACAAGGGAGATTTGGCCACAGACGACCGGGAAAAGGCGGTAGTGTTAAATAATTTCTTCTCTTTAGTCTTCACAAAAGAATTGGGGGGCTACACTAACCCAGCTTGTAGGGCCAAACTAAACAACACACCTCAGGAAGAACCGCCATGGCTAACAGAAGATAGACTTAGAACTAAACTAGAGAAACTTAACATAAATAAATCACCGGGACCGGATGGCTTGCACCCAAGGGTTCTTAAAGAGCTCAGCCAGGTGATTGCCAGACCATTATTCATGATGTTTAAGGATAGTTTACAGACGGGTATAGTGCCAGCTGATTGGAAAAAAGCTAACGTGGTACCAATATTCAAAAAAGGGCAGAGATATATCCCGGGTAACTATAGGCCGGTCAGCCTAACATCAGTAGTCTGCAAGATTTTGGAGAGGATGTTAAGGGATCACATACAAGACTTCAAGACTTTAGTAACGAAAATGGTATTATTAGTGGTAATCAGCATGGATTCATGAAAAATCATTCTTGCCAAACCAATCTATTAACCTTCTATGATGAAGTGAGCTGCCACTTAGATAAAGGTAAGCCTGTGGATGTGGTGTATCTGGACTTTGCAAAGGCCTTTGACACAGTTCCCCAGAAACGCTTACTGTTCAAGCTAAGGAAGGTAGGTATGGACCATAAGGTGAGTACCTGGATAGAGAACTGGCTCCAGGGGAGAGTCCAGAGGGTGGTGATTAATGGGGAGTACTCGGATTGGGCAGGTGTGGAAAGTAGAGTCCCCCAGGGTTCTGTCCTGGGGCCAATCCTGTTTAATTTATTCATAAATGATCTAGAGAAGGGGATATCTAGTACAATCTCAGTATTTGCGGATGATACTAAACTAAGCATGCCAATATCTCCTATGCAGGATGTGGAAACCTTACAAGCGGACCTGAACAAAATAATGGTGGGCAACTACATGGCAGATGAGGTTTAATGTTGAAAAATGTAAAGTTGGGTGCACTTGGGTGCCAGAAACCAGAAAGCAAGCTTCTCACTGTGGGGGGGGGGACCTCTGGGTGAGTCTAGGATGGAAAAGGACCTGGGGGTATTGGTAAACAACAGGCTTGGCAGTGGCATGCAATGCCAAGCTGCTGCAAGCAAAGCCAACAGAATACTATGATGTATAAAAAAGGGGATTCGCTCCAGAAATAAAGAGATTATTCTTCCACTCTACAAGACTCTGGTCCGGCCACATCTGGAGTATGCTGTCCAGTTCTGGGCACCGGTCCTCAGGAAGGATGTGCTGGAACTGGAAAGAGTCCAGAGAAGGGCAACAAAAATAGTTAGGGGAATGGAGGACATCAGCTATGAGTAAAGACTACAAGCACTGAACTTATTCTCCCTGGAGAAGAGACGATTGAGGGGGGATATGATATCAATGTACAAATACTGTACTGGCGACCTTAGCATAAGAAACAAACTATTCAGAGAAAGGGAATACAATAAGACACGTGGCCACTCACTAAAACTAGAGGAAAGGCGGTTTAACCTTAAAGTACGTAGGGGGTTCTTCACTGTCAGAGCAGTAAGGATGTGGAATTCTCTTCCGCAAACAGTCCTATCAGCAGGGAACATTGATAGTTTAAAAAAACTATTAGATGGGCACCTTAAAGAGCACAACAGGTGCTCATCTAAAAAAATTTTTAAACTATCGATGCTCCCTGCTGATACCACTGCTTGTGGAAGAGAATTCCACATCCTTACCATAAAGAACACTTTACGCAGTTTAAGGTTAAACCACTTTTCTTCTAGTTTTAGTGAGTGGCCCAGTGTCTTATTGAATTCCCTTTCTCTGAAAAGTTTATTCTCTATGCTAAGGTCACCAGTTCGGTATTTGTACATTGATATCATATCCCCTCTCAAGTATTTATTTTCCAGAGAGAAAAAGTTCAATGCTTGTAGTCTTTCTCCATAGCGGATGTCCTCCATTACCCTAATTATCTTTGTTACCCTTCTCTGGACTCTCTCTAGTTCCAGCACATCCTTTCCGAGGACCGGTGGCCACAACTGGACAGCAAACTCAAGATGTGGCCGGACCAGAGTCTTGTAGAGTGGGAGAATAATCGTTTTATCTCTGGAGTGAATCCACTTTTTATACATGTCAGTATTCTGTTGGATTTGCTTTCAGTAGCTAGGCATTGCATGCCATTGCTAAGCCTGTTGTCTACTAGGACCCCCAGGTCCTTTTCTATCTTAGAATCACCCAGAGGTTCACCCCCTAGCGAGTAACTTGCGTTCGTATTTATGACACCCAAGTGCATTACCTTATATTTTTCCACATTAAACATCATCTGCCATGTAGTTGCCCATCCCATTATTTTGTTCAGGTCTGCTTATAAGGTTACCACGTCCTGTATAGAAGATATTGGCCTGCTTAGCTTAGTATCATCCGCAATTACCGAGATTGTGCTAGTTATCCCATCTTCTAGGTCGTTTATGAATAATGAGCTCTTGCTAAAAAAATATTTTAAGCAACAGAGAGCATGGATTCATGAAAGACAGAAGTTGTCAAACAAACCTGATTTATTTTTATGAGGAGGTAAGTAAAACCATGGACAGAGGGGTGGCTGTGGATGTAGTATACTTGGATTTTGCAAAAACGTTTGACACAGTTCCCACACACGGCTAATGTGTAAGGTAAAGTCTACAGGCTTGGAAAGATCATGTCAGGGAATTGGCCGTAGGAGAATTGGCAACATTGCGAGTAATATAAATGGACGCTCCTTGCGCATCCCTGGCCGCCTGAGAATGGCGAACGCACATACGCAATACGTGGCAGACGTAGCCCTCTGCTGGCCTATAAAAGGTGGCCATAGGATCAAACTCATTGCTGGATTATCTCTCAGCTTCCCTGTGTTCCTGTGCTTCCTGTGTTCTGCTTTGATCTCCTGTTGTGACCTCGGCTTGTTCCTGATTCCGTTTGAACTCCTCCTCCTGGCTTGACCTTTGACTTCCTCCACTGACCTTGCTTCTGTTACCTACCATGTATGACCCCGGCTTGCTCCAAGACTTTGGCTATTCCTGCTGTCTCCTGTGCATAACCTCGGCTTCTTCCATGGTTCCCGCTGCCTGCTCCAGTCCCAGACCTCAGCCAGTTCCCGTCTCCTCTACTAGAGACTATTCCTCAGCACCAGGTAGCCCAGCTACTCCAGAGCCCTTGAAGACTTCTACTCTGCTGTGGTTCCAGTCTGTTCCAGTGCGCTCTTGGATTTCCCCAGGATCTAACTACCTGCCTGCAACTGGTAACCCATGACACTTTGGGCGCCACACTCTCTGTACCACCTTTAGGGGTGTGCCGCACTGAGCCGCTAGGGAAGCCCTCTCTGCATCTTGGCCTCAGATCAGGTAACCCTGACAGATCAGTTTGTAAATGGATAGAAAATTGGCTTATAGATAGAATTCCGAGAGTAGTGGTTAATGATTCTTACTCTGAATGGTCTAAGGTTATCAGTGGTGTACCGAAAGGTTTAGTGTTGGGACCCTTACTTTTTAATATCTTTATAAATGATATAGATTCTGGGATTAAAAGTATCATTTCAGAGTTTGCAGATGACACCAAGCTTTGCAGTGGAATAACTTCCTTACAGGATGTCTCCAACTTACAAGCCGACCTCAATGCACTGTTTTATTGGGCAACTATGTGGAAAATGAGGTTTAATGTTAATACATGTAAAGTTATGCACTTGGGGGACTAAGAATATGCATGCATCATACATACTAGGGGGAGTAGAACTGGGGGAATCCATAGCAAAGAAGGATCTGGGTGTCCTGGTAGATCATAAGCTTAATAATAGCATGCAATGCTAAGGTGCGGTTTCCAAAGCAAGTAAAGTCCTTTCTTGTATTAACCACTTTAGCCCTGGAAGATTTGGCTGCTCAATGACCAGGCCACTTTTTTCAACTTGGCACTGCGTAACTTTAACTGACAATTGCGCGGTCATGCAATGCTGTACCCAAACTCAATTTACGTCCTTTTTTTCCCATAAACAGAGCTTTATTTTGGTGGTATTTGATCACCTCTGCACTTTTTTTTTTTTTTGCGATATTAATAAAAAAGAGCAAACATTTTGCGAAAAATTGACATTTTCTACTTTGACTGTTAAAAAATATCCAATATATTCAATTTTGTCATATATTTAGGCCAAAATGTATTTAGCTACGTCTTTGACAAAAAAATTCTCAATAAGCATATTTTTATCCACACTAAGACCGGAAAAATTGACCCCCTTCCTGACCAGGCCATATTTTGCGATTCAGCACTGCGTTACTTT
Organism: Pelophylax lessonae; assembly: GCF_965119305.1. NCBI lineage: Eukaryota > Metazoa > Chordata > Amphibia > Anura > Ranidae > Pelophylax > Pelophylax lessonae. The sequence continues at coordinate 240,409,363 of NC_138772.1, forward strand.
AACGGACAATTGCGTAGTCGTGCGTCGCTGTACCCAAATTAAATTTGGGAGCGAGCCTCCGGTGGCGTGAGTGCGCCGCCGAGACATCTAGGAGTCCAGCGACATAGGTGTACGTCGCTGGACCCAGGGCTGCCACTGTGCCGCAGTAGCAGCACAGTGAACAGTCCTAAAGTGGTTAAAAGAGGCATGGAATCCAGAGAGAGTGATATCATTTTGCCCCTGTACAAATCATTAGTAGGACCTCATCTGGAATATGCAGTTCAGTTTTGGGCACCAGTTCTCAAAAGGGATATCGTGGAACTGGAGAAAGTGCAGTGAAGGGCAACCAAACTGATAAGAGGCATGGAGAAGTTCAGCTATGAGGAAAGATTAGAGAACCTGAATTTATTCTCTCTTTAGAAGAGGAGATTAAGGGGGGATATGATCAACATGTATAAATACATAAGGGGTCCATATGGTGAACTTGGTGTTAAATTTAAGACTTTAAGGTCAACACAGAAGACAAGGTGGCACTCTTCACACTTAGAGAAAATTAGATTTTGTCTCCAAATACGGAAAGATTTTCTTTGAAAATGTGAAATAGACTCCCTCTAGAGGTGGTTCTGGCCAGCTCACTAGATTTACAGAAAAAATCAATGAAGTGTTCCAATATATGGCCCTACTCAAATGGGAGTAGAAGATTCACTCAATTGGTGATTAACTAATACAGGGTGACCGTTGAACAAGCTAATAAATGTGAAAAAAGGGAATTTTGGAAGATAGAGCGTCCTCCACGCTAGGAGATCAACAAAGGGCACCACTGAGAAGTATGTTCAAAAAATAGGTGTGTAGACTTTATTGGGCACTTATGCCAAAGAGGTTGAACATCATATACGTGTAAAAAGATGTGGCACATGTAGAACAATAAAAATGTTAAAAACAAAGCAAAGCAGACAGTAGGACATAAACACCCACCCACCCTCAAAATTGCAGCAATGCTGTAATAAGATTCACAGTGACCTGTGGTGATAAATAAGGCTCAATATTGCACAGTCCCAAATGTGCCAAAAATAAGTGGCTATGAAGAGGACCAGATAAATCCAGTAACAGTCCCAAATGTAGGAGCAGTTTCAAAAAAATGTTGACCGGACACTCAAAGGGTCATATATAGAGAGGACTGGTGTAAATGTGGATTTAGCCAGACATAGCAGGTGATAAACGGCATCAATAAGGGGGCAAACAGATCCGCCTTCAAAACAGCTGTGGCAATGAAGTCCAGTTAGGGCCATGCAAGATGAAGCAGATGAAAGACACAAGGTAATAAATCCTCTAGTTTACCTTATGGAGATGGTCATTGCAGGCCGTGAAGGAAGGTCCGGGGGTGTCTGTACCTCTATGCTGACATAGCCGGGTATGCCGGTATAAGCGTCTCTCGTGCAGTGCTCTCCCTTCGTATTCCACCAAGTGCTTCCAGGTTAGATGTCAGAGCCGACGAGTGCGGACTGACGCCATATCCGGTATAGAAGATGGGAGGTGGGGGCGCAGAGAGGAGGCAACCGTGCTATGATCCGGATGTCAAGGAGGTTACTAGTCCATGAACTGTGGGCAGATGACGCACCTGCTGACGCGTTTCACTGGCAGGACGCCAGTTTCCTCAGAGCTAGGGATGGGTGGGACAAAGATCAATATTTATAGTTGTCCGGTAATTGGCTAGTTGGATGCAGATGGAGTTTCCTCTCCAAACCTGATACATGCAATATTAACCTTTCACCACAAGATGTCACCACTTTATAGAGTGAAAATTCCAAGTGACCAGTACACCCAGCAGCGTCAAGATCCACTGTTCCTGGGAATTGCACACAAGAAAAACAAAAATATCCTAAGTGCAGTCCCGTTAAAAGTGGAGCTTATAGAGCCAAAAACAGTTTATGTCAGATAGTAGTATATTAAAGAAAATATCCTAAAAGTTATCCATACAGGTAATAAAAAACATTAAGACAGACCGAAAAAAGGAAAGGGACCAGTGATGGTGTCTAACCTCCCTAGGGTAATAATATCATAGTTCCCTCTCTCACGGACCTTAAGGAACTTCCCTTGCTCCATTAGAATGTATGGTACCTTTAACTAATACTTAAACTTAAACCTTTATATATACAGGACTAAAGGGAAGGTAATGTGAAGGTACAGTGAGGGTTCCCTGAGCAGAGGCGTAGCGAATGAAGATGCTCAATAACTATTCAGGAGGGGGATTCTGATAAGTAAACCCAGGGGTGGGAGGGGGGAAAAGGGAGGACAGAACAGGGGAGGGGGAGGAGAAAATATGCTTAATGAGAGCTAATAGTATACATAGTATTCGAGGGTCATCAAAGACCATTAGTGTAATTGCCGGTCCCCTCCATCGGGAGCTACAGAGTCAGACTTATAATCAAAAAGGACAGATCCTGCACATGCTGATATACAACAAGTACAAAGAGGAGTACTTCACCAGCCCATGGCGCTGTCCATGTGTTCACCTCCTTTGTTTGTATGTTTTATAGCTGAAATTTCCTGGTTGCTGCTGCTCCTCTCTCACTCCACTGGGGGGGGGGGGGTGGATCAAAACAATTCAAATCTGTAAAGAAAAGCGCACGCAACCTCAGGCAATAACGCTTTAATAAAGGACAACAACACAGTACATTGGAATTGCACTCACACTTTTCCTTTAAGACAATCGCTTTACAGCATTCCAACAGGAGCTACTCGCTCCTCCCGTCCCTCCAGATGGTGACTCTGCGGTCTCCTCATTCGCGGCTGCCGCCGCTGTATCCCCGCTCTCCTTCACTTCCTGTGTTGCCTGGTCACCGGATGCCGGTTCTAGTGCGCCTGCGCACTATACCAACGTAATCTACGGCGCCTCAGGAGAGCCTCAGCCAAAGCCGGAGCCACAAGTAGTACGGAGCTGCGAGGTGGGAGATTCAAGACACGGGTGCACTGCCTCTGCTGTTACTATGGACAACGCGTTTCGGAGGCGGAGCCTCCTTCCTCAGGTCCCACCTTGCTTCCTGCTAACGCCCCTCCCTATATACCCGGGATACCATCGGCCCTAATTATTTAATTGTGTATTCTTAAAGGGGCCAGTAACCAATAATCCTTATCCACCTTGGCTGGGACGGGAGAAGCAAGGGGCTATCCACTTTTAAAAAACATATATTAAAAAACATATATTAAAAATACAGTTTAAGATACAATTTAAAATACAATTTAAAATTTAAAATACAATTTAATACCAGCGCAGATATTAACCAGAGCTATTATAGATACATGTTTGGATATCACATTCCCTACATAGCAATGGTTGTCTCCTGCTAAAAATACATAAACGTATCCTAAAAGTATATATGTATATAAGACTCTAAGCTACATCAGCATTTCCTAATACCAATAGTCGACGGATCATATTAATTCCACATTATCTCTCATCCATCTACCAGGATAATTTCATAAGTCAGGATAATACACATAATAAATATATAAAAATACTAGTCTCATTAGAATTCAGTAAGATAAGATTCAATTCCATATGGCACATATGCAAATATCAATTAGTATATGAGGATACTACTCCATATAGGCCAACCAAATATACTACACGGCAGTTGTTTACATTTCTCATATATATATATACACACACACATTATTATATATATTGTGACAGGAAGTCAGGTAAATCTGGGAATGTAGTCACTGAGAGGAGACACATTCCCACCTGCTTTGAAAAGTTCACTGATACTATAGGGTGTTGGCTGCAAAAAGAGCCAGCAGGAAGTTGAAAACCATTCAGCTGTTCAGAATGAGGAGATCAAGGCCTCTATAATTTGTCCAGAGAAAATCTATTGAGTGCTGCCTCCTGTCGCTGTGTGAGCTGGGAAGAGGAGGACAGACATACGTGTACCTCCCGACGCCGTGTGGGCATGGGAGAAGGACTGCTGCCTCCAGAAGCTGCATCCTGAAGCCATGTGGGCTGGGAGCAGGAGGACAGTCAGCGTGTGCCTCCCGACAGGATGTGTGGGCCTGGGAGAAGACCCCCCGGAGTGATGTGTGCCCGGGACGGTAACCAAGGGTGAAATCGTCTCAAAGGTGAGAAGACGAACTGTTGATGTGAAAGAAACAAAGGACTGTGTTGCCCTGTGAAGCTATTATAAAAGGACTATTGAGTGTCCGCTGTAGGACAAGGAAGTCTGCCCGACGGTAGGTTGGAGACAGACACTTAGGCAGGTTCCAGTTGTGAGAAGGTAGCCGCCCACAGAGGCAAGGATTTATTTTCTGTTTTATTTTATTTTGGATGTCTTGCTGCATACAGCCTGGTGAAGAAAACATCATTTAATAAACCACACTGTTTGTTTGCAAGCACTTGTCGGCTACCTCTCTGGGAAAACGCACCCCCCAAGGGGTCATCCACGCCTACCACCGAGCTAATCCCTCACATATGGTGGAGGTATGCAGTGGGCATAAGCAGAGATCCCTGCAAGGAAGTGCAAATGTTTGATGAACTTTGTCTGGTGCATGAGATTGCACAATCTATGTGTGCAGGAGAGAAGATCCTGACAGAAAAAAAAACGTGTTTTAAAGAGACAGGGGTCTCAAAATTATTTGATGAACTTTGTTGTGTCTGGTGCAAGTGACTGCACAAACTGTGTGTGCAGGAAAAGAGATCTTGCAAGAGAGAGAAAAACTACATGTGTTAAAGAGACAGTGGTCTGAAAATTTTTTGCTGGACTGTGAAAAATTTGTTTGTGGAGTTATTGAAGATGGGGCGATCCAAACGCCTGAAAAATGCAAAGATAGATGAAATGAGAGACCGGATTCTATGGATGGAGGGGATGCTACCATTTGAACCAGCCCCATCCATGCCTGAACGGAATCGGCTAAAGAGAAAAGTTGTTGTCCCTAGCAACACTGGGGCAAATGAAACTGCTATGGAGACGCAGGGTTCTCAGATGAAAAGTAAACCAAAAATGGGGGAGATGCTGAAACAGCGGAGCTTTGCAGCTCAACAAAAGGCTCACCAAGAGAGCATGGCAGGCTGGAAACAGAGACGCCAGCAGCCAATGGAGGCCATCAGTTTGGAGGAAACCGAGTATGTGTGCAGGGCTGAGTTGGATGCCTTGCAACGGAAAATGGAAGAAAAGGAACAAGCCATGGAATTGCTTAAGATGGAGCATAGAAACTTGCAGGAAACTAATGAACTACTCAAGTCTCATGTGTCACAGTGGGAAGAATCCACTGCTCTTCTTTTGGTCGAGTTGCAAAAACGCAGAGAGACTATAATGGAGAAAGATACCATCCTCATGGAAAAGGAAAGTGAAATTCAGACTTTGCAGAAGCAAAGTATGGCTGATATGTTGGAGTTGCGTAATCAGCTGGAAAAAAGTCTTCAGTCTTTGGGAGCTACAAAAATAGACCTGCAGGAGTCGCAGGAACAGAATGTTGCTCTGAAAGCGACATTGTCTCTCAGCGACAAAGAGAAAAGTGAAAGAGAAGCTAAATTACTGAGTACTGTGTATGAGCTCACTACTTTAAGCAATGTGGTAGATGAATGGCATGCGGACTGTGAAAGTTGGAAAGGGGAAGCCCAACGTGTCCAGCAGCAGTTAAAGGAGAAAGAAGCCTGTGTGGCAGAATTACATTCTTATTCCCAGATGCTAGCCAATGAGGTGAAGGCTCTTATGCAGGGAAAAGGAGATTGTGAACATAAGAGGGAAAAAGTAGAGGCACAGCTTCTGGAATCGCAAGTCAAGGTGTCAGAAGGTGACCGATTGTGTGCTAAGCTGTCAGAGAAGGCAAACCGACTGCAGGTTGAGTTGGACAATGTTACAAATCAGCTTTCTCAAGCAGACAGCAAATCTAGAGAAATTGCGGAAGATTTTTCTATCTTGGAATCGCAGCTGCAAGACACGCAGGAACTCTTACAGGAAGAGAGGTGTCAAAGGCTGAGTTTTAGCACAAAGCTCAAACAAATGGAAGATGAGAAAAATGGCTTCCTGGAACAATTAAAAGAGGAGGCGGAAGCAAAGAAAAACCTATCAGAGCAAGTCGCAACATTGCAAGCTCAGATAGCGGATATGAAAAAACGCATGGAAGAAAGCGTTGGTTCATTACAGTGTGTTGAAGATGTGAAAAAGAAGTTTGATCACATGCTTGGTGAAGAGAAGACTGTGTCTGCAAAATATGCAGAAGAACGCGCCCGTGCAGAAACGGAGGTGCGTGATAACGAGAGCAAAGCCCTGTTCTTGGCTCGCTCTTTGGAGGAAGCTCTAGAGTGTAAGGTTGAACTAGAAAGAGTTAACCAACAGCTGTGTACAGAAATGGAAGATTTGGTCAGCTCCAAGGATGATGTTGTGAAAAGCGTTCAGGAGCTAGAAAAGTCTAAGCGAGCCTTAGAACAGCAAGTAGAAGAGATGAAGATTCCGTTGCAGGAACTGGAAGAGGAATTCCAGGCAACAGAGGATCTGTCCCAAAGAGGGGATAGTGTGCCTGATTCAGTTTTTAAAAGGATCAGTGTTTTGGGGTCTGTCCTGAGTGAGCCTCAGAAATGTGATGACACGTGGCTTGAATCACCCCTGTGGAATAAACCGTTCCTTCAAAAACTTCAAGCATTGGAAAATGTATCATTAGAGCTTCAGCAAACAAAGGAGCTGAGTAAGAAATGTGGTGATTTCTCAGTTCAGGCTGAAAACCTAGTGGAGAAAACTAAGGCTGTTGGTGAAAACGTGAAGCAAATGAATAAGTGCCTTTCAGGGAGTGTTTCCAAAATGGAACTGGTGAAAGACGGGTGGCAGAAGTTTGATCGTGATCTTGAGATGCATTCCATGTGGAATTCAGATAGAGAAAAAGAACTAGGTGACCTTGAGCGGTCAAATAGTTCAGCAGAAAGTGCATTGAAGAAACCTGTAAAAGAATGTGTTGCAGTTCCATGCTTCTTCACTGATGCAGAGAGGAGGTCTATAATGGATACCACCCAGATCGCTGGGTTCAACTGTGTTGTTGCCTTTGACCCCTATGTTGGTGGAAGGAAAGTTGATGATGTTCTGGTTGGCTTCTTCTGTGAAGAGTTTGGCAAGAAATATAAACTGGATATCAAATCAAATAGTAGGCCTTTACTGCGACTCGCTCAGGAGGGCGAAAAGTTTAAGAAGTTGATGAGTGCAAATGCTTCAGATCTGCCTATGAATATGAAATGTTTGAATGATATTGATATCTCTGGGAAAAGGAACAGGGGTCACTTTGAAGAAATGTGTGACAGCCTGTTGTCTCAATTGGAAAATCCTCTGCACAGCATCTTAGAGCAAGCAAAGCTCAAGAAGGAAGATCATTCCCTTTTACAACAAAAAGTCAATGATTGTGTACAGCTGTATGGAGAGGCAACTCAAGTCACAGAGGGATGTCAAGATTCCCTACTTGGAACAAAGCTTAGTGAAGCAAAGGTTCTCAAAGTTTTGTGGAAAACATTTATGGATTGCAGAGAGAGGCGTCTTAAGAATGTTGAAGACATTAAGACTAGCCCAATTGAGTTGCCTATGGATCATGGTCCTCCATGGTGGATTGGACAGACGGTTATGAGGGACAAGCTGTCTGACATTTATGAGAAAGCTGTCAATGAAGATGACAGAAACGAGAAGGAGCAAAATTATGCCAAAAATGCAGTTGAAGAATGTGTATATGAGATGAGAGACAAACTGTGTGGCATTTATGAGAAATCTGTCAGTGAAGATGACAGAAACAGTTTCATCCGGAAGCTTGAGGATAATAGGAGGCTTATCAGTGAGTCAGCAGTGCCTGACACATGCGTGCCTGGAAATATGTGTCCCAACCCTAGGGTTGAAACAAGAGGGGGGGGTATGTGACAGGAAGTCAGGTAAATCTGGGAATGTAGTCACTGAGAGGAGACACATTCCCACCTGCTTTGAAAAATTCACTGATACTATAGGGTGTTGGCTGCAAAAAGAGCCAGCAGGAAGTTGAAAACCATTCAGCTGTTCAGAATGAGGAGATCAAGGCCTCTATAATTTGTCCAGAGAAAATCTATTGAGTGCTGCCTCCTGTCGCTGTGTGAGCTGGGAAGAGGAGGACAGACATACGTGTACCTCCCGACGCCGTGTGGGCATGGGAGAAGGACTGCTGCCTCCAGAAGCTGCATCCTGAAGCCATGTGGGCTGGGAGCAGGAGGACAGTCAGCGTGTGCCTCCCGACAGGATGTGTGGGCCTGGGAGAAGACCCCCCGGAGTGATGTGTGCCCGGGACGGTAACCAAGGGTGAAATCGTCTCAAAGGTGAGAAGACGAACTGTTGATGTGAAAGAAACAAAGGACTGTGTTGCCCTGTGAAGCTATTATAAAAGGACTATTGAGTGTCCGCTGTAGGACAAGGAAGTCTGCCCGACGGTAGGTTGGAGACAGACACTTAGGCAGGTTCCAGTTGTGAGAAGGTAGCCGCCCACAGAGGCAAGGATTTATTTTCTGTTTTATTTTATTTTGGATGTCTTGCTGCATACAGCCTGGTGAAGAAAACATCATTTAATAAACCACACTGTTTGTTTGCAAGCACTTGTCGGCTACCTCTCTGGGAAAACGCACCCCCCAAGGGGTCATCCACGCCTACCACCGAGCTAATCCCTCACAATATATATATATATACACACACACACACATGAGAAATACATATACATATACCTACACATACCCATCGGTGGTGACACCCTGAGTATCCCCAAATATATATCTATACATATACACCTATTCACATACCCAGCTGCTCAGATATTGTTGTGTGGACACGAATGTGCGTATGCCTCCGTGCACACTTCACAGACACATGGCCTGGCAGGGACTATGTTCCCTACCCTTGGTAACCATGTGTATGTGCATGTGCTGGAACCCACTCTACCATGCCCACACCCCCGTGCTGATATGTCAAATGATCGTGTTGACTTCCAGCTCCTCATTGAGCCCACCCGGCGACATGGACCCAAGCGTAAAGATCCAGAATGTTTCTTGCCTGCACAGGATCGAAAACCTTTCACCTTCTGGGAGAGTCATAGATATGGCTTCAATCCCAAATAGTTCCAGGCCTGCAGTATCCCCCCCATGCGCTTTACAGAAATGTCTTGGCACGCTGTGCTTGTCTTTTTTCTGCTCAATAAACCGGCGATGTTCGACAAACCTGGTCCGCATTGCTCTAACTCCAATATCTGAGCAGCTGGGTATGTGAATAGGTGTATATGTATAGATATAGATTTGGGGATACTCAGGGTGTCACCACCGATGGGTATGTGTAGGTATATGTATATGTATTTCTCATGTGTGTGTATATATATATATATATATATATATATATATATATATATGTGTGTGTGTATATATATATATATATGAGAAATGTAAACAACTGCCGTGTAGTATATTTGGTTGGCCTATATGGAGTAGTATCCTCATATACTAATTGATATTTGCATATGTGCCATATGGAATTGAATCTTATCTTACTGAATTCTAATGAGACTAGTATTTTTATATATTTATTATGTGTATTATCCTGACTTATGAAATTATCCTGGTAGATGGATGAGAGATAATGTGGAATTAATATGATCCGTCGACTATTGGTATTAGGAAATGCTGATGTAGCTTAGAGTCTTATATACATATATACTTTTAGGATACGTTTATGTATTTTTAGCAGGAGACAACCATTGCTATGTAGGGAATGTGATATCCAAACATGTATCTATAATAGCTCTGGTTAATATCTGCGCTGGTATTAAATTGTATTTTAAATTTTAAATTGTATTTTAAATTGTATCTTAAACTGTATTTTTAATATATGTTTTTTAATATATGTTTTTTAAAAGTGGATAGCCCCTTGCTTCTCCGGTCCCAGCCAAGGTGGATAAGGATTATTGGTTACTGGCCCCTTTAAGAATACACAATTAAATAATTAGGGCCGATGGTATCCCGGGTATATAGGGAGGGGCGTTAGCAGGAAGCAAGGTGGGACCTGAGGAAGGAGGCTCCGCCTCCGAAACGCGTTGTCCGTAGTAACAGCAGAGGCAGTGCACCCGTGTCTTGAATCTCCCACCTCGCAGCTCCGTACTACTTGTGGCTCCGGCTTTGGCTGAGGCTCTCCTGAGGCGCCGTAGATTACGTTGGTATAGTGCGCAGGCGCACTAGAACCGGCATCCGGTGACCAGGCAACACAGGAAATGAAGGAGAGCGGGGATACAGCGGCGGCAGCCGCGAATGAGGAGACCGCAGAGTCACCATCTGGAGGGACGGGAGGAGCGAGTAGCTCCTGTTGGAATGCTGTAAAGCGATTGTCTTAAAGGAAAAGTGTGAGTGCAATTCCAATGTACTGTGTTGTTGTCCTTTATTAAAGCGTTATTGCCCGAGGTTGCGTGCGCTTTTCTTTACAGATTTGAAGAGTCAGACTTATGCAAATTATGATGTTGTGCACAACAGACTAACAGAAAATTAGCCATACATAAAGCTGAGTTTAGCAAGAAATAATAAGAAAAGTAACTAGTATAGCCCCATATTTATGGGACAGCCCACCTACTCAGGATATAGGGATAGTGAAAGACTCATCTATTGTGCTAAAAAGGGTTGCAAGCTGAACTCCACATTAAGTCCTTGTGGGACAAGTGACCCCGTCTTGTAGATCCACAACTTCTCCTTCTGTAGAAGGATGTTTTCGAAATCCCCCCTTCTGGCCGGTAATTTAAGGGCATAAATGCCTCTCACACGTAAACCATCTGGGTTGGAGTTGTGGTGTTGTAAAAAGTGTAAGGGTATGGTTTTATTGTCTACCTTTTTGCGGATGTCAGCTAGATGCTCAGCAATCCTGACTTTTAATTGTCTCTTAGTTTTGCCGATATAAGTTTTGTTACACGGGCAGATTATTTGATAGATCACTCGTGCCGTTTGGCAGTTGATGAAGCTGTTAATGCTAAATTCCTCCTTACCATCACAGCTACAGAAGGAGTTAGATCTGATAACCAGTTTTTCACAGCTCACTAGATTGCTTTAAAAAGGCCTGGATTCTTTCCTGCGTACATAATATAATCGGGTACTAATATTTATAGGTAATTTGATCCAGGGAATATCCGATTCGGGGGGTCAGGAAGGAATATATTCCCCTGCTGTAGCAAATTGGGTCATACTTTGCTGGGGTTTTTGCCTTCCTCTTGATCAACTGAGGGTATAGGATTGTGTACTGTATATGGGATTGTATGGTTGGGTATTCTTTACTGCTTTTTTTTTTTTTATTGGGTAAGCCAGATGGACTTGTGTCTTTTTTCAACCAAACTATGTAACTATGTAAGTCTGGTTCGAACAAGCAATGCAGGCTATAGAAGAATAGGACCTGCTGGAGGCCCAAAAGAAGCAGCGCATCAGTGAGAGCCTGCAAGGAGCAGCTGCTGAGGACATCAGAAACTTGAGATTCAGCAACATGACCTGTACAGCAAACGATTACCTGGCTATGCTCCAAGAGGAGTTAGGGTGGACAGAGAAAGCAGCCGATCTGATCTATCAATTGCTCTTTAACACCAAGGTGAGCATCTGTCTGAATACATCAAATGGTTGAACAAGATGCTATACCAGATTGTGCTGAAAAAGGAGATGGTGCCTTCTGCCATAGACCATGCCAGGATACAGCAAATTCTCAAGTTTTGGATTCAGCTAAAGACCTCTGTGGGTGTTATGTCACTCAAATACCCCGAACTTATCAAAGTGGTAAGGGAGGAGGAGGACATGTGTGATGACAAGCGAGTTGCCATCCGTCCAGCATCGGCATCTTTGGCTGATGTGGGATCAGTGGGCGCAATGTAGTTGAACTCCAAAAAAGCCACCCTAAAGTCTCAGATGATACAGATGATGGAGATGATAAACCTGCTGGCAGCAAAAATCACCAAGATGCCTGAGGAGAGTGTCACAGAGCCTAGTGTACCTCCAGCCTCACCTACTGCCTCTGGTAAAAAGCTGACGAACCAAGAAGTGTGCTCCAACAGTGGAGGAGTGGGACATTATCGATGGGTGTGCCCAAGCCCACTGAAGCCTGAAGCACAGTGCCAGAAGCCGGCGGGAAACTTCAGAGGGCCCTTATGAAGGAGCCAACCATGTGCCCATTTACAGTAGCTAGCTCCAAAATCAACGACGCAAAGAGACAGCAGTGGAAGTCCAAACCCTTGCAGAAGGCTTCCGTTTTTGCCTCTGATCGACCCAGTGTTCCACTCCCTTGGAGTCAGAGAGTCAGTGCAACACCAGACCCCAAGAAATCAATGGAGACTGAAGCTGGATCAGAATTTCCACAAGAAGCAACGCCTTCATACAAGTTCCCTGCCGAGCTAGTGGGATCTTCCCGTCCTTTCCATCCAAGCAGAGGGAATATATACTAAGGATATTGGATATACTCCTGGAAATTGGAGCTCAAGTGAGCTTTCTCTACAGAGACTTCTACGACAGGCACCTTAACCTCTCTGGCGGTATGATTACAGCCTAAAAAGCCACCAGGAGTCACAGAAAGACCACCACCGACAACACTGCCGCTTACCAAATGTTACTATAGTGCAAGCCAAACAATCTCATAAGTTGTCTTCAGGGTAAACAGGATGGCTGAAACGACTGCTCCAGGTTCCCAACTCCAGTTAACCGATGTGTGTGATGGACTAGAGGCAGTTCTGGTACGGTAGCGGCTAGTTCCTGCCCAGTAACATTTGGTAAGCGGCAGTGTTGTCGGTGGTGGTCTTCCTGTGACTCCTGATGGCTTTTTAGGCTGTTCTCCTTTATTTCTGCACTATATACCTGGCATCTGGTAAGCAGTTGGGATATAAGGGTGTTGGTGACTCCTTTCAATATATTTCTGGTCGGCTATGGTGGTGGCTTGCACTTTGGGTGATCTGTACTAACGGCAAACAGTATTATGCTATGGAAGCTTCTCATTTTTTTCCACATGCAATTGATATACACCACTGAGACACCTATGAGTTTGCTGATCTGAGGCTGTTGGATCCAACACACTCCTGTGACTTTTAGGTGAATTCCTTTCATCTATCTGGTAAGGAGACTACTTATCTGGTGGCGTATCCTACCTTTGATTTGGGGATTCCGGATTTTGGATTACCTTTAATATTTGGACAATTAATTTTTGGACAATTTATGTGGACATTTATTTGTGTTCATTACTATTCATTTATGGTCACACCATCAACTATTTGTGTTTTTGACATTCTTTGTCACTATATCACAATTTAACGCAACTTACTTATCTTTATATATATATATATATATATATATATATATATATATATATATATATAAAAATATAAATAAAAAGTACAGTAAAACTGCAGGAAAGGGCACTGGGGAGCAATGTAATGTGAATTTATTTTATTTTGAATGGTATCAGTGTGTTTGGTGTGTTTTACATTTGAATTTGCCGCTGGTTCCACCCCCCTGCGAACGTCACGTCGCAGGAGACGGAAGCCTGGGCACGGAGAGGATCGGGAGGAAGATCCGCCTCCCCATACCGCTGAGATACATCGCTGGATCCCGGTGACAAGGTAAGAAACCTCTTTTACAGGATCCAGCGATGCTTCTGGCGGTACCCCGAGTGTGGCTCAGGGTTACCGCTTTTGGCTCTGAAATTTAACAACGAGCCACGCTCGGGAATACCGCTAAGGAGGTTAAGCACCTGCCATTGCAGAAGTTGGAAAAAATTTAAGATATGGGGCATCGGGACTGAAAATTTTCCTTACGGTGGCTACCTACCAGTATAATATAAATCTGCGCTAAAATCACAATAAAGATCAAAAATCACATAAATAATATAACTGTGATAATATGTGTAAATACCCACTCCAAAGTGGATAGGTGAAAGTGCATAAATAATCAAAAACAAAGGTGTAATATATAAAACATCAAATGTGCAATCTTGAAAAAAACAAAAATAGATGCACTAAGTGTAAAACACAATAGTCCAGAGGTTCCAATGAGAAACCAAGAAATAAGAGCAAATAAGATTAATATAGTCCAAAAAAAAGTCCACTTTCAGACTTGAGGATTTTGCTGCTCAATGACCAGGCCACTTTTTTCAACTTGGCACTGCATGACTTTAACTGACAATTGCGCGGTCATGCAACGCTGTACCCAAACAAAATTTACGCCTTTTTTCCCACAAACAGAGCTTTCTTTTGGTGGTAATTGATCACCTCTGCTCCTTTCATTTTTTGCGATATTAATAAAAAAGAGCAAACATTTTGCGAAAAATTGCCATTTTCTAATTTGACTGTTAAAAAATATCCAATATATTCAATTTTGTCATATATTTAGGCCAAAATGTATTTAGCTACATGTCTTTGACAAAAAAATCTCAATAAATGTATTTTTATTGATTTGCGCAAAAGTTATAGTGTCTACAAACTATGGAGTAAATACTGGAATTTATGCAGATTTTACTTTCTGACTGCCTATCTCATTTCATGAAGTGCTAAAATAGCAAGGCAGTACAAACCCCCCCAAATTACCACTTTTTGGAAAGTAGACATCCTAAGGAATGTCCTGAGAGGCATGTTGAGCTCATTAAATATTTAATTTTTTTGTCACAGGTGTTTGAAAAATGACTAAAAAAAAAAAAATGTTTTTTTTTTTTACACAAAGTTGTCATTGAAATGATGTATTGCTCACGCATGCCATGGGTATATGTGTAATTACACCCCAAAATATTTTCTGCTGCTTCTCCTGAGTACAGGGATACCACATGTGTGAGACTTTTTGGGAGCCTAGCTGTGTATGGGAACCCAAAATCCAATCACCACCTTTAGAATTTCATAGGGCGTAAATTTCTCATTGCACTTTCTCACTACCTATCACAGCTTCGGAGGCCCTGAAATGTCAAGATACCACAAAACGCCCCCAAATGACCCCATTTTGAAAGTAGACACCTCAAGCTGTTTGCTGAGAGGCATGGTGAGTCCATGGAATATTTTATATTTTGCCACCAGTTTCGGGAAAATTACATTTTTTATTTTTTTATTTTTTTTAACACAAAGTTGTCACTAAAAGATACATTTCTCACACATGACATGGGTATACAGTGCCTTGCGAAAGTATTCGGCCCCCTTGAACTTTTCGACCTTTTGCCACATTTCAGGCTTCAAACATAAAGATATAAAACTGTAATTTTTTGTGAAGAATCGACAACAAGTGGGACACAATCATGAAGTGGAACTAAATTTATTGGATTTTTCAAACTTTTTTAACAAATAAAAAACTGAAAAATTGGGCATGCAAAATTATTCAGCCCCCTTATATAAAACTGTAATTTTTTGTGAAGAATCGACAGCAAGTGGGACACAATCATGAAGTGGAACTAAATTTATTGGATTTTTCAAACTTTTTTAACAAATAAAAAACTGAAAAATTGGGCATGCAAAATTATTCAGCCCCCTTAAGTTAATACTTTGTAGCGCCACCTTTATCTGTGATTACAGCTGTAAGTCACTTGGGGTATGTCTCTATCAGTTTTGGACATCGAGAGACTGAAATTCTTGCCCATTCCTCCTTGCAAAACAGCTCAAGCTCAGTGAGGTTGGATGGAGAGCGTTTGTGAGCAGCAGTTTTCAGTTATTTCCACAGATTCTCGATTGGATTCAGGTCTAGACTTTGACTTGGCAATTCTAACACCTGGATATGTTTATTTGTGAACCATTCCATTGTAGATTTTGCTTTATGTTTTGGATCATTGTCTTGTTGGAAGACAAATCTCCGTCCCAGTCTCAGGTGTTTTGCAGACTCCATCAGGTTTTCTTCCAGAATGGTCCTGTATATGGCTCCATCCATCTTCCCATCAATTTTAACCACCTTCCCTGTCCCTGCTGAAGAAAAGCAGCCCAAAAACCATGATGCTGCCACCACCATGTTTGACAGTGGGGATGGTAAAAACATAACGTTTTGCATTGTTGCCAAAAAGTTAGATTTTGGTTTCATCTGACCAGAGCACCTTCTTCCACATGTTTGGTGTGTCTCCCAGGTGGCTTGTGGCAAACTTTAAATGACACTTTTTATGGATATCTTTAAGAAATGGCTTTCTTCTTGCCACTCTTCCATTAAGGTCATATTTGTGCAGTATACGACTGATTGTTGTCCTATGGACAGAGTCTCCCACCTCAGCTGTAGATCTCTGCAGTTCATCCAGAGTGATCATGGGCCTCTTGGCTGCATCTCTGATCAGTCTTCTCCTTGTATGAGCTGAAAGGTTAGAGGGACCGCCAGGTCTTTGTAGATTTGCAGTGGTCTGATACTCCTTCCATTTCAATATTATCGCTTGCACAGTGCTCCTTGGGATGTTTAAAGCTTGGGAAATCTTTTTGTATCCAAATCCAGGTTTAAACTTCTCCACAACAGTATCTCGAACCTGCCTGGTGTGTTCCTTGTTCTTCATGATGCTCTCTGCGCTTTAAACGGACCTCTGAGAATCTCACAGTGCAGGTGCATTTATACGGAGACTTGATTACACACAGGTGGATTCTATTCATCATCATTAGTCATTTAGGTCAACATTGGATCATTCAGAGATCCTCACTGAACTTCTGGAGAGAGTTTGCTGCACCGAAAGTAAAGGGGCTGAATAATTTTGCACGCCCGATTTTTCAGTTTTTTATTTGTTAAAAAAGTTTGAAATATCCAATAAATTTCATTCCACTTCATGATTGTGTCCTACTTGTTGTTGATTCTTCACAAACAATTAAAGTTTTATATCTTTATGTTTGAAGCCTGAAATGTGGCAAAAGGTCGAAAGTTCAAGGGGGCCGAATACTTTCGCAATGCACTGTAACTGCTCACGAATTGACGGGTATGTAGATTTCTTATTAACATTTTCTAGAGCTTGTATAGTAGAGAGTAATCCATCTACTTTTGCAGATATCTGTTTTTTATGTCTAGCGCTCATTTGGATAAGCAAACCCCCGAATATACACTTTATGGGCATTCCACAGTGTGAAGGGATCGGCAACCGAGGCGGCGTTGATGGCAAAGTATTCGGTTAGGTACGAATAAGGTTTCTGGGTATTCTCAGGCTGAGACATAACAAACATTATTATGCCATCTATTCGCTCGCGTCTCGAAGCCTATCTCCCCCACACTGATGGAGATCGGAGCATGATCTGACGTTCTCTGTGACTGACGTGCTCTGCGACTGACGTGCCCTGCGACTGTCTGTGAGACTGACGTGCTCTGCGACTGACGTGCTCTGTGACTGTCTGTGCGACTGACGTGCTTTGTGACTGACGTGCCCTGCGACTGTCTGTGCGACTGATGTGCCCTGCGACTGACGTGCCCTGTGACTGATGTGCTCTGTGACTGACGTGCCCTGCGACTGACTGTGCTGTGCGACTGACGTGCTCTGCGACTGACTGTACTGTTAAACTGACTGTGCTGTGAAACTGACTGTGCTGTGCGACTGACGTGCTCTGCAACTGACTGTACTGTGCGACTGACGTGCCCTGTGACTGACCGTGCCCTGAGACTGACCGTGCTCTGCGACCGTGAGTGTCAGCAAGTATTGGTGAGTAAACAGAGTACCAGAGGGTGAGAAAGCAGAGTTAGGAAGCTAGGAAACAGCCACACAGGACAGATTTAAATTACTGAATCCCCATTAGATTAGATTAGTAGGTACAATGCCGGCGGGTGTGGAGATGTGACTCGGTGTACATCTTGTGGTATGTATACGTTCCTGGAAGCTCAGGTCCTGAATCTAGGGAAGCAGCTGGCAACACTGAGACGTATGTCCATACTGAAGGAGAGCTGGGATCGTACCCGCCAGGTGCAGGCTGGGGCCTGCACAGAGGTGGGCGGATTGACGGAGGTGCAGGCATCAGAGCAGAATAGATGGGTGACAGTTAGGAAGGGTAGAGGGGAAAAAGGCAAGGAGGCTGATCCTGGGCTGGAGCACCCCAATAAATTTGCCCCGTTGCGTGATGTTGGGGAAACCAGTCAGGGACCAGCATTGCTGGAGCAGAGCGACACCCCTAGCTGCCAGGGGAAGAGCTCCTTCAGTGAGGCCGGGAGAAAGGGAAAGGAAAGACAGGTGCTGGTGGTAGGGGACTCAATTATTAGAAGGACAGACAGTGTAATCTGTGACAAAGACCGTGTGTGCCGAACAGTCTGTTGTTTACCGGGCGCTCGTGTTCGGCACATCGCGGAACGGGTGGAGAAATTACTGGGTGGGGCTGGGGAAAACCCAGCTGTCATGGTACACGTGGGTACCAATGACATAGGCAGAGGAAGATGGAGAGTCCTAAACGATTTCAAGGACTTAGGCGCTAAGTTGAGGAGTAGGACCTCCAAGGTAGTATTTTCCGAAATACTACCTGTACCTCGAGCCACACCAGAGAGGCAGCGGGAGACTAGGGAAGTTAACAAGTGGCTGAGGAGCTGGTGTAGTAAGGAGGGCTTCTTAGTCGGCCACCGGCTCTTTGGTAGGGACGGATTGCACCTAAATGGGGAGGGTGCAGCCATACTGGGTGAGAAGATGGCCAAAAAGTTAGAGGGGCTTTTAAACTAGGTAATTGGGGGGAGGGTACAGATGTAGAATTAGCCAGTGGAAAGCAAGTTTCAGAGGGCAGAAATGGGGGCATTAGCGGTAGGGTGTTCGGAGCTCCTATACCCAGGGTGGGTATGGGGAAAAATCAAGAGAGAAGCCTAATAACATCAAATGAGGATATATGTAACCGGTCAAAATTAAGAGGTTTGTTTACCAATGCCAGAAGCCTGGCCAACAAGATGGGAGTGCTGGAGCTACTGATGTTTGAGGAAGACTTAGATTTTGTGGGGATAACAGAGACTTGGTTTGACAGCTCTCATGACTGGTTGGCGACCATTCAGGGGTATTCCCTTTATCGCAGAGATAGAGAAGGTAAAAAAGGGGGAGGGGTATGTCTGTATATTAAGAACAGTGTACAGGTAAATATGAGGGATGATATTAATAATGGAGCTAAGGACGAGGCAGAATCCCTATGGGTAGAGCTTCAAAGGGAAGGCACGGTGGGGAAGGTAATATTGGGCGTATGCTATAGGCCCCCCAACCAGAGGGAGGAGGGGGAGGCGGACCTCATTTTACAGATAGGATTGGCAGCAAGGATGGGAAATGTCATTATAATGGGGAACTTTAATTATCCTGATATAGACTGGGCAGAAGGAACCGCACACTCAGCCAAGGCTAGGTAGTTCCTAAATGCTTTGCAGGACAATTTCCTGGGTCAGATGGTGAATGCACCGACAAGAAACAATGCGGTACTTGACCTACTGATTACCAACAATACAGACCTGCTCACGGATATAGAAATACGGGGCAACTTAGGAAACAGTGACCATAGGTCAATAAGTTTCAGTATTAATTACAGTAATAGGAAGCAGAGGGGTAATATAAGGACACTGAATTTCAAAAGAGCCAATTTCCCAAAACTGCGCTCGCTGTTGGAAAAGATCAATTGGGATAGAACCCTTGGAACAAAGAACACGGAGGAAAAATGGGAGTGCTTCAAGAGCATACTTAACAAGGGGATTGACCAGTGCATTCCAAAGGGAAATACATTTAAAAGAGCAAAACTAAACCCTGGGTGGCTAAACTCCAACATAAAAATGCATATTAGTGCTAAAGAAAAGGCCTTCAAAAAAATACAAGACTGAGGGGTCATTGGCAGCATTTAAGCATTACAAAGAGTGTAATAAGAAATGTAAAAACGAAATCAGGGCGGCTAAAATAGAACACGAGAGACATATAGCGGAGGAGAGTAAAAAGAACCCCAAGAAGTTCTTTAAGTATATAAACAGTAAGAAAGCGAGGCCAGAACACATTGGCCCCATAAAAGATGACAAAGGAAATATGGCCACTGAGGACAGAGAAAAGGCGGATGTGTTAAATAATTTCTTCTCTTCAGTCTTCACAAAAGAATCTGGGGGCTACACGAACCTAGCTTGTAAGGCCGAACTAAACAACACACCTCAGGAAATACCGCCATGGCTAACAGAAGATAGACTTAGAACTAAACTAGAGAAACTTAACATAAATAAATCAGCAGGACCGGATGGCTTGCACCCGAGGGTTCTTAAAGAGCTCAGCCAGGTGATTGCCAGACCATTATTCTTGATCTTTAAGGATAGTTTACAGACGGGTATGGTGCCAGCTGATTGGAAAAAAGCCAACGTGGTACCAATATTTAAAAAGGGCCCGAGATGTATCCCGGGTAACTATAGGCCGGTCAGCCTAACATCTGTAGTCTGCAAGATTTTGGAGTGGATGTTAAGGGACCACATACAAGACTTTAGTAATGAAAGCTGTATTATTAGTAGTAATCAGCATGGATTCATGAAAAATCGTTCTTGCCAAACCAATCTATTAACCTTCTACGATGAAGTGAGCTGCCACCTAGATAAAGGAAAGCCTGTGGATGTGGTGTATCTGGACTTTGCAAAGGCCTTTGACACCGTTCCCCACAAACGCTTACTGTACAAACTAAGGAAGGTAGGTATGGACCATAAGGTGAGTACCTGGATAGAGAACTGGCTCCAGGGGAGAGTCCAGAGGGTGATGATTAATGGGGAGTACTCGGATTGGGCGGGTGTGGAAAGTGGGGTCCCCCAGGGTTCTGTCCTGGAACCAATCCTGTTTAATTTATTCATAAATGATCTAGAGGAGGGGATATCTAGTACGATCTCAGTATTTGCGGATGATACTAAACTAAGCTTGCCAATATCTTCTATGCAGGATGTGGAAACCTTACAAGCGGACCTGAACAAAATAACGGGGTGGGCAACTATATGGCAGATGAGGTTTAATGTTGAAAAATGTAAAGTAATGCACTTGGGGGCCAGAAACCAAAAAGCAAGCTACTCACTAGGGGGGGAACCTCTGGGTGAGTCTAGGATGGAAAAAGACTTGGGGGTACTGTTAGACAACAGGCTTGGCAGTGGCATGCAATGCCAAGCCGCTGCAAGCAAAGCCAACAGAATACTGGGGTGTATAAAGAAGGGGATTCACTCCAGAAATAAAGAGATTATTCTCCCGCTCTACAAGACTCTGGTCCGGCCCCATCATGTACTGTATTTATATTTATCTGAGATGAATCGTCTATTTTATTTATTTTATTGTATCTATTTAAGATTTTTTATAATATGGATGTATTTTATTGTTTTTGTTTTTATATATGTTTTTATTAGAATATTTGGCATTTATGGAATGAGATTTTAAGATAAAATGTTTTTAGCTATTTTTCGCGTATGTATTGTAAACCCGAGAGAGGTCGGCATCGCCACGCGGTCTCCGCAATATGAATTATATAATTTATTATTGCCCATGTACAAAAAATTGCCCCATTAGCAATATTAGCCAGTGACACCGCCGAACATGTGCCTGGTTCGGAGGTTCCGGTGTCCTGTATAGAGCTATGAGCAAGGGGAGGGACAGAGATCCGCTGGCCAATCCACCGTAGAGCCTATGTATTTATAGCGAGGCTTGACACGCACAAGCCACCCCTACCGAGGAAGTCAGAGGAGCATCATGCTCGACGTAACGCGTATAGGGGGGGGGGCAGAGCGTGCGTGGCCGACGCAGACCTTCTCTCCGGTGCACTGACCACGAACTTGCCAACACAGCAGGCACGGCTGAGTGCCCTGCAAATGTGAGTGGATTATATTTTCTCTAATAAAGCCTATTGAAATTACCAAGCAGAGAGCACTAGATTTTGCCATTTATTCCCCTATTTATGTCCCGGGATCCCCGGAGGTGAACAGCAGGGAGGCCCTTTCCTGGAGTCCTATATCATTGATATATGCGATTGCTGGCCCGTTTGGGTCTTGCAGGAAGGTGAGAGGCCAATCCATCTGGTGGAGGGATTCACGTATTGGTGTTCACAATTTATGTTATCAGTCATCACTGGATTACATTTTTATTTGAACACTGGGACACTTTCAATATTATTACTGGATCTGAGCACGAGCACTATTGTGTGCCTTATGAACTGGATGTGTTTATAATTATCTATTTATCATTATCACTTCTAAAATTATCTATTTATCATTATCACTCCTATTATTTGTGTATTTCTGGCGCATCACGTTTTTTGCATGATTATTAGGTTATTGTGATTTGTGAACACGATTGGTGCATGCTGCCGGATAGTATTTATTTTACACATTGATGTTTCACATTTATGCACTTTATTTACGCACAGTGAATTTGTGTTTAGTTTACATCACATATTTTGGTTTGCGCTGATAGTTTTTGGTATATCATTTGGTTCTGTCTTTCACTCGCCTATTAGCAGCAACCATGGATATATTTGACTACTTTGACAATAGGAATATTATAATTGATGACATATTCTCAGGGGATAAAAACAGAGGTAGATATGAGGACATCACACAGTCCTTTAGAAAATTAGGTATACTTATGGAAAAGAAAACCAGGGCATGGTGGGACATTGTGTCATTCAAGCAGTATATAGCCCACCAACTCACCCCAAGACGTCTAAGGTGGGATGTTCCCCCAAACGACGGACTTGAGGATGAGGAGTCATTGAATGAGTGGTTTATCTTTTTCAATTCTAAGGGACAAGACCTCATGAATTTTTTGCTTACCCGCAAACGCAAAAAACTTGTGGTAATTGAATCCCATATAGTTGAGCTTAAAAAGAAACTGGAGTCATTAAAAGATTCTCCTGAGTTCAACCAATTAGCTGGAGGACTAAGGAAGAAATTAGAAAAAACTGACAAGGAGACTCAAGAAAAAAAGAGAAAAAAGTTCATTAGGGATATGAATGATTATAGAGGGAATGAAGTCTTTAAATGGCAAAAAGACCTTCAGAGTAACTCTATAATACCATCCCGTGACAGTACACCCGAGAGAGTAGACATGACACCCCCTGTATGGAGCAGAGCACTGCCTGCTCCTGCAAGGCGTGAATCTAACAATACTCCTGCACCCACTTACCATCCACCACAAAGGGGTAATGGAAGGGGGGGAAGAGCAGGAAGAGGTGGACCTAGAGTAAGTGGTAGAGGTCAATGGAGGAACAATGGTGGCCCTTATCATCAGACACAAGGAAATAGCGGCCCATATCAACAGGCACTAAGGAACAATAAGGGCCCGCACTTACAAGCACAAGGGAACCATAATGGTCCCTACCAACCAGGGCAAGGGAATTGGTACCCCCAGGAACCAAGGGGCACCCAGGACCAACTGCAAGACAGGAGGGCAGAGTCAATTTATGACTCTCCTCGCCCCTCTACGTCATACGAAATCCCCACCATGAACAGGTTTTCCCCACTCTACCCGCCAGCTGTAAAAAATCCCCCAGATGTTTTTTTAGAGAAACCCAGTGCCCTGTGGGGGTACAAGGGACCAATTAGAAAACAATCTGGGGAAAAAAGAAAAGAAAAAGAGGACGACGAGCAGGTCGACGCCTCCAAAAAAAGCAAAACCCAATAGGAGCAGGTATATTTAACATCAGTGGCATACCTTTGACTAAGGAAGAGACGAAAGTCCTGGATAAAGGGTTAAAATATGCCCCAGTAAAAAATTTAAATAAATTTGACACCTATGTCAACATACAGAAATACATGAGGGGTTTAAATCAGAAGAAATATTTCCTATCTAAACCAGATAATCGCCCCATGAATATTGAGAGAACACATCACTCAATGTTGAAAAACAAATCGGTGTTCAACCCACCCAATAAAGATAGCAAGTATATGGAGGTGTTTAAGAATCTGGTGTCACAGGATATTGAACAATTAAAAGTTAGGAAAATCCAAGACCCCCAATGGATCAAAAACGGTATTGCAAGCCTGGAAGCTAATAAACAACTTGTGATAAGACCAGCGGACAAAGGGGGCGGGATTGTTGTCATGAGTACAGAGTACTATAATAATGAAATGAAAAGACAACTCTCAGACCCGAATACATACTCTTGTTTAAGGGGTAATCCGCTAAATGCATACAAAAAAGAACTAGTTGTATTAATTAATAATGGGTTGGATGATGCCATTTTAAATAAAAAAGAGGCACTCTATCTAAACCCCACAGCCTGTGGAACCCCCATTATCTACTTTCTCCCAAAAATTCATAAATCTGTAGAGAAACCTCCGGGGAGACCTATTATCAATGGTATTGACTCCCTTAGCTCCAGATTGGGCCAATATATTGATTTTTATTTGCAGCCATTGGTTACCCGTACGCAAGCATACACAAAAGATACCAAACACGTTATTCAAGACCTACAATCCCTTCCTATCTCAGAGAACTGCATTCTTGCTACTGCAGATGTAGGCTCTCTGTACACGATCATAGGGCATGATGCCGCGATGAGAGCCGCATCATGGGCCCTGGAAGAGTCGGATTTGAAAGAGGAACATGTAGAGTTCTTGTTGGAAAGTTTGGACTTTTGTCTGAAACATAATTATTTTTGGTATGCAGGGGATTTCTTTTTACAAACCAAAGGCATGGCTATGGGGGCAAGATTTGCCCCCAGTGTTGCCAATTTATTCAAGGCCCAATGGGAAGCAGAGGAGATTCTATCTCACAGACCCCCAGAACTCATCTTTTACAAAAGATTTATAGATGATTTGATCATGATCTGGGAGGGAGATATGGATTCTTTTTATCTTTTTAAAGCTAGAATGAATTTTAACAACAGAAATATTGTTTTATCATGGACTGAGAGCAAAGAAAAAATACAGTTCCTCGATATAGAGATTTTTATCAAAGACGGTCAATTACATACTAGGAATTTTTTTTAAACCTACTGACCGCAACTCCTACTTGTCTATGGATAGCTGTCACCACAGGAACTGGCTTTTTAACATTCCGAGGGGACAGCTTATCCGTATCAAGAGGAACTGTTCAAATGAGGAAGATTTCATTGCACAGTCCAAAATATTGGTAGACAGGTTTCATAAAAAGGGGTATAACATGGAAAAAGTGTCCTCTGATCTGCAGCAAGTATCTCGATTGAGCAGAACAGAACTTCTAGTAAATAAAGCTGTTCCACCCAAGGAGGATAATAAGAATAGCAATAACTTCAAATTAGTGTTGGATTACAACGTTCAACATAGACAAGCTGAGCGTATTGTAAAAAAACACTGGGGGGTCCTTAAACAAGACAGGATCCTGGGACCCCACCTCCCGGAGAGACCTGGCTTCATCTATAGGAGGGCACCTATTTTGAAGGACAGGTTGGCTACAGGAGTGATAAATTCCCCTAAATTTAAGAAAAATACAATATTCCAGTTCTTATCCGGCTTTTACGCATGCGGCAAATGTGGTGTTTGCCGGCAGACAAGAAAGAATACAAAGAAAAAGAAAACCTTTATATGTAATAGCACAGGCAAAGAATACCAGATTAAAGATCTAATAACATGCACCACAATTGGGGTTGTCTATATGATGGAATGTGGGTGTGGACTCCAATATGTAGGGCGGACCTCCAGACCCCTAAACGTAAGAATAGGGGAACATATTGCAAATATAAAAAAGGGGGAGGTTTCACACAACGTATCTAAGCACTTTAAAGAATTTCATGATAAGAAACCTCACTCCCTTAAATTCTGGGAAATAGAACACGTCCAACCACATTGGAGAGGAGGAAACTACATTTGCCAGTTAAGTAGAAGGGAATCCTTCTGGGTCTACGAGGCCAAGGTATTGGCACCCAGGGGTTTGAATAAGGACTTCGATCTTAACTGTTTCATCAGTAACAAATAATACCCCATCATGTACTGTATTTATATTTATCTGAGATTAATCGTCTATTTTATTTATTTTATTGTATCTATTTAAGATTTTTTATAATATGGATGTATTTTATTGTTTTTGTTTTTATATATGTTTTTATTAGAATATTTGGCATTTATGGAATGAGATTTTAAGATAAAATGTTTTTAGCTATTTTTAGCATACGCAAAATATGCAATAATGGGCAATAATAAATTATATAATTCATATTGCGGAGACCGTGTGGCGATGCCGACCTCTCTCGGGTTTACAATACATACGTATTGTAAACCCGAGAGAGGTCGGCATCGCCACGCGGTCTCTGCAATATGAATTATATAATTTATTATTGCCCATGTACAAAAAATTGCCCCATTAGCAATATTAGCCAGTGACACCGCCGAACATGTGCCTGGTTCGGAGGTTCCGGTGTCCTGTATAGAGCTATGAGCAAGGGGAGGGACAGAGATCCGCTGGCCAATCCACCGTAGAGCCTATGTATTTATAGCGAGGCTTGACACGCACAAGCCACCCCTACCGAGGAAGTCAGAGGAGCATTACGCTCGACGTAACGCGTATAGGGGGGGCGGAGCGTGCGTGGCCGACGCAGACCTTCTCTCCGGGGCACTGACCACGAACTTGCCAACACAGCAGGCACGGCTGAGTGCCCTGCAAATGTGAGTGGATTATATTTTCTCTAATAAAGCCTATTGAAATTACCAAGCAGAGAGCACTAGATTTTGCCATTTATTCCCCTATTTATGTCCCGGGATCCCCGGAGGTGAACAGCAGGGAGGCCCTTTCCTGGAGTCCTATATCATTGATATATGCGATTGCTGGCCCGTTTGGGTCTTGCAGGAAGGTGAGAGGCTAATCCATCTGGTGGAGGGATTCACGTATTGGTGTTCACAATTATTATATATTATATTATCCTATTATTTGTGTATTTCTGGCGCATCACGTTTTTTGCATGATTATTAGGTTATTGTGATTTGTGAACACGATTGGTGCATGCTGCCGGATAGTATTTATTTTACACATTGATGTTTCACATTTATGCACTTTATTTACGCACAGTGAATTTGTGTTTAGTTTACATCACATATTTTGGTTTGCGCTGATAGTTTTTGGTATAACATCTGGAGTATGCTGTCCAGTTCTGGGCACCGGTCCTCAGGAAGGATGTGCTGGAATTGGAAAGAGTCCAGAGAAGGGCAACAAAAATAATTAGAGGAATGGAGGACATCAGCTATGAGGAAAGACTACAAGCACTGAACTTATTCACTCTGGAGAAGAGACGATTGAGGGGGATACGATATCAATGTACAAATACTGTACTGGCGACCCTAGCATAAGGAACAAACTATTCAGAGAAAGGAGATACAATAAGACACGTGGCCACTCACTAAAACAAGAGGAAAAGCGGTTTAACCTTAAAATGCGTAAGAAGTTCTTCAATGTAAGAGCGGTAAGGATGTGGAATTCTCTTCCACAAGCAGTCGTATAAGCAGGGAGCATCGGTAGTTTCAAAAAACTATTAGATGGGCACCTTAGAGACCACAACATACAGGGGTATACAATGTACGGTTAAAAGCAAACACACACACACATCATAGGTTGAACTGGATGGACTGATGACTTCTTTTAACCTCACTAACTATGTAACTATGTAACTATGATCAGACCACGTTATACAATGAATAATAGACTTGGCAATCTTCTGAAGCAAAAATCCGTCGACCAAAAAACGCATCAATACATGAATATGAGCAATGCACATTATAATAAAATGTATAATCACGCTCCGCTGCATGCTGGCCACGCCATACATCAAAAAGACCTGAAGAAGAGAGGAAGTGGGCCAAAGTCATTCTGCGGTTATGTTTACCAGGAGCTTTAGTAGAATCTAAGACATTGGCCGGTGCAGCGTTGAAGTCGCCATAAACAATAACATGTCCCTGTTTCATTGTAGTGACCTCTCTCCAGATCCTGTTGAGGGAAAATTATTATTTTTTTTTTTATTTTTGTGCTTTTTTACACAAAGTTGTCACTAAATGATATATTGCTCACACATGCCATGGTTATATGTGAAATGACACCCCAAAACAAATTCTGCTGCTTCTCCTTAGTATGGGGATACCCCATGTGTGAGACTTTCTGGCAGTCTAGCCGCGTACAGGACCCTGAAATCCAATCACCACCTTCAGGCTTTCCAAGGGCGTAAATTGTTGATTTCACTCCTGACTACCTATCACAGTTTTGGAGGCCATGAAATGCCAAAACAGCACAAACCCCCCCCAAAATGACCCCTTTTCGGAAAGTAGACACCCTAAGCTATTCGCAGAGAGGCATGTTGAGTGTTTTGCAGATCTCACTTTTTGTCACACAGTTTTGAAAATTGAAAAAACAGGAAATAAAAAAAATGTTCCTTTTTTTTCGTCATTTTCCAAAATAAATTAGAGCTGCAAAATACTCCCCATGCATCTTAGCAAATACCCTGGGGTGTCTACTTTTCGAAAAGTGGTCATTTGGGAGGGTTTTGTGCTATCTTGGCATTTCATGGCATTCAAAACTGTGATAGGTAGTGAGGAGTAAAATCAACAATTTACGCCCTTAGAAAGCCTGAAGGTGGTGATTGGATTTCAGGGTCCTGTACGCGGCTAGACTGCCAGAAAGTCTCACACATGGGGTATCCCCATACTAAGGAGAAGCAGCAGAATTTGTTTTGGGGTGTCATTTCACATATAACCATGGCATATGTGAGCAATATATCATTTAGTGACAACTTTGTGTAAAAAAAATTAAAAAATAAAATATATAATAATTTTCCCGAAACTTAACTATCTAAGTATTAAAATATAAAATATTCCATGGACTCACCATGCCTCTCTCAGCAAATAGCTTGGAGTGTCTAATTTATAAAATGGGGTAATTTGGGGGAGAAATTTCAGGGCCTCGGAAACTGTGACAGGTAGTAAAATAAGCAATTTATTAGAAAACCTGAATGTGCTGATTGCTTTTCGGGGTCCCGTACACAGCTGGCTCTCAAAAAGTCTCACACATGTGGTATCTCTGTAGTCAGGAGAACCGGCAGAATGTATTTTGGGGTGTCATTTCACATATACCCATGGCATGCATGAGCAATATATCATTTAGTGACAACAAACAAAGAAAAAACAAATTGTCACCTTCCCGAAACTTAGGGCAAAATATAAAATACTCCATGAACTCAATATGCCTCTCAGCAAATAGCTTTGGGTGTCTACTTTCCAAAAAGGGATAATTTGGGGGATGTTTGAACTGTCCTGGCTTTTTATGCTCAATCTTAACTACACAAAGCCTACCAATTGAAAACCAAGCCTTTTCTGTGACTTTTTGTTTACATAAAAAATATTTATTTTTTACTAGAAAATTACTTTGAACCCCCAAACAATATATATTTTTTTTAAAGGAGAGGGCCTACATAACAAAATGGTGGATGTTGAAAATTTTTTTGTTACATATTTGCGCACAGATTTTCCAAACGCAATTTCTGCGAAAAAATATATTTTTTTTAAATTTAATGCACAAATACACTATATATTTCCTAATTGTTTGGTAAAATGTAAAAGATGATCTTATGCTGAGTACATAGATACCAAACATGACATGCTTTAAAATTGCACACGCCCGTGCAGCGGCAACAAACTACGTACATTTTTAAAATCCTTTAAAAGCCTTTACAGGTTACCACTTGCAGAGGAGGTCTACTGCAAGAATTACTGCCCTCGACCTGGCGTTCACAGCGATAGCTCACATGCATGCTGCAATTGTGGTTTACATATGACACTAGACCAACACTTGCTTGCGCCTTTGCGCGCAAGCATGGGGGGACAGGGGCGCTTGATTTTTTTTATTTTGCTTTTTTATGTTATTTTTACACCTTTCCTTTCCATTGTTTTTTTTTTTAAATCATTTTTATTGTTATCACAGTGAATTTAATTATCCCCTATGATAGCAATCTGTAGTGACAGGTACTCTTTTTTTTAAAAATTGGGGTCTTTTAGACTCTAGATCTCTCCTCTGACCTTAAAGCATCTGACCACACCAAGATTGGTGTGTGTCAGGTAAACTCCAATAGTTTGGCTAATCAGCGAATTCGCGCATTGGCGCGAATACGCATGCACGGCCAACTCCGGGCAAGATCAACTAAGAACGTGCATGCGCCAATGCGCACACACGCACGCGGGACGTGACGGGGCTTGGCGCCAAACGGCCTATTTAAACTCAGCAATGACAGGCACTAGTTGCTGGATGATCTTCAGCTCCCTGTGTCCCTTGTGCCTTGTTTTGCCTTTATCTTGGATTTCCTGTTGCCGACCCGGATTGCTTGACCACCGACTCTTCTTGATACCTCTGGCTTTTGACACTTTGGCTTGTCCCTGGACTTTCCCTGTTTTCTCCAGTGTCTGACCCGGCTTGGCTATTGACTCCGCTGTACCAGTCTCCTGTGGGCTATCCAACTCACCTTGTTCCTGCAGCACACCTGCCTGGCTTGTCAAGTGTTCCAGATCCGCCTTGGACATATCACCCATTGGCCTCAGCCACCATCTGGCCATCCCAGCCGGCAACCCGTGCTACTTTGGGCACAGCACTCCCTGTCTCACCTCCAGGGGTGTTCTGCACCTAGCCGCAAGGGGAGCCCTCTCTACACTCCGGCTTCGGATCAGGTACGTGACAGTATCATCCAGCCATGACAGAAGCCGAGAGAGGTGCCTCCCCGCTGGAAGCCTTATGCCAGCAAGTTGCAGCTTTAACCCAGGCTGTGAAGAATCTTCAGGAGGGTTACTTCCAACTGGAAGGTCGCCTGCAGTACCTGTCTACACCGCCTCCGGCGGCTCCTGCAGATCCATCCGCTGCAGCCTCTAACCCTGCTCCTTCAGCTTCGGGACAACCAGCTTCTATTCCTACCATGATAGCTCCTCCTCCTGAACCCAGAGTACCTCTGCCTGAACGCTTCTCTGGTGATCACAGGAAGTTTAAATCATTTAAAAACGCCTGCTCATTATATTTGGCTCTGCAACCCAGAACTTTTTCCTTGGAGGCAGTTAAAGTAGGGTTTATCATCTCCCTGCTGTCTGATGAACCCCAGTCCTGGGCCCACCATTTGCTGGAACAGAAGGATCCTGCTCTGGACTCTGTTGAGGTTTTCTTTAATGGAATGGCCCAGCTGTACGATGACCCACAACGCACAGCCACTGCCGAAGCAACACTTCATAAATTACAGCAAGGCCGACGCCCCGTGGAAGATTACACCGTAGACTTTCGTAGGTGGTCTGCAGACACAGGTTGGAACGAGGCCACCCTCAAACATCAATATCGGCTAGGCCTGTCGGAAACTCTCAAGGATGAGTTAGCATGGGTTGAGACCCCCACCACTTTAGAGGAGCTCATTCAACTGGCCATCCAGTTAGACAGACGTTTTCGGGAACGCCGGTCCGAACGTGCTCAGTCCTTTCAGCCTGCTTGGATGCTACCCAGGGTGCCACCACCTCCTACACCTTTACCGACTGCGGCCAGCCCAATGTCACCCGAGGAGCCAATGCAGATCGGGGTGGTTCGTTCAGCCTTAACCCCTGCGGAAAGACTTTGTCGCAGGCAACTGAACTTATGTCTGTACTGTGGGGACAATAGACATTTCCTTCGTGACTGCCCAGTCAGACCAAGTAAGCCTCTTATTTCCCGTCATATGCATCTTCAGACCCCTGGGTCTTCCCCCACTCACCTGGTCCTCCTTGTTTCTTTGCAGGTGGCAGGAGGGGAGATCAAGCTGCCAGCCATTATTGACTCTGGAGCCTGCAGCTGTTTCCTGGATATCTCATTGGCAAGAGATCATCACTTACCTCTCCAGACCAAGAACCGTAAGCTAGAAATCCACCTTGCAGATGGCACGACTCCCAGATCCGGGCCCATCATCCAGGAAACCTTACCTATTCTTGCCACAACCGGCCCTGGCCATCAAGAACTTCTTCACTTTGACGTTCTTCCTTCGCCCATGTTCCCTGTAATTCTGGGAATCCCCTGGCTCCGGGCACACAACCCACTGATAGACTGGTCAACAGGGGAAGTATCTTTTAAGTCAGCATACTGCCGTCAACATTGTGTGGCTCCTGAGATCCCGCCTCCTGCTGGTTGTTTTTCTATTCAGCCTGTTTCCAATATCGGCCAAGATGTTCCCTCTGTGTACCACAACTTCCTTGATGTCTTTGATAAGAAGAAAGCGGACTCATTACCACCTCATCGTCCCTACGATTGCCCGATAGAGTTGTTACCTGGTGCCGAAATTCCTTTCGGCCGTATCTTCCCGCTCTCAGAGACTGAGCTTGAAGCCCTACGGCAATACATTGACGAGAACCTCAAGAAAGGGTTCATTCGTCCTTCCTCCTCTCCGGCCGGAGCCGGCATCTTTTTCGTAGAAAAGAAGGACCATACCCTAAGGCCTTGTGTGGATTACAGAGAGTTAAATAAAATCACTATAAAGAACCGGTACCCGCTTCCTCTCGTTCCTGAGCTTTTCCAGAGATTCCGCTCCGCTCAAGTCTTCACCAAATTAGATCTACGAGGTGCTTATAACTTGGTACGGATCCGTTAAGGCGATGAATGGAAGACTGCTTTTCGAACCCGTTTCGGGCACTTCGAATACCTGGTTATGCCCTTTGGGCTCTGCAATGCCCCTGCCACCTTCCAGCATCTAGTAAACGACATTTTCAGAGAATTCCTGGACAATTTCCTTATCGTTTACTTAGATGACATTTTGTTTTTTTCTGCCAACTTGGAGTCACACAGAATACACGTGCAAAAAGTATTGGCCACTCTCAGAAAACATGGGCTTTATGCAAAGGCGGAAAAATGTGAATTTGAGAAGTCATCAATACAGTTTCTAGGTCTGATCATTTCCACAGATGGAATAGCAATGGACCCTCAGAAAGTGTCTACCATCTTGGAGTGGTCTGCTCCCACGGACAAAAAGGGTATCCAGAGGTTTGTGGGTTTCGCAAATTTCTATCGCAGATTCATTAAAGACTTTTCACGCATCATTGCCCCTATTACTCAGATAACTCGGCAACACACCCGCTTCCTCTGGTCTTCAGAGGCTCAAGAAGCGTTTGACAAGCTTAAGGCTGTGTTCACCAGTGCCCCCGTGCTACAGCATCAGGACCCGGCCTTGCCTTATGTCCTTGAAGTTGATGCCTCAGAGGTAGCCACGGGAGCAATCCTCTTGCAATGCCAGGGACCTAAAGCTCTGCTCCACCCAGTAGCTTTTTTTTCTCGAAAGCTCACTCAGCCTGAGAGGAACTATGACGTAGAGGACCGAGAACTGCTGGCCATCAAGGCAGCACTTGAAGAGTGGCGGTACTTGTTGGAAGGCGCAGCCCATCCAATTATGATCTTTACAGACCATAAAAATCTCGAGTATCTCAGATCTGCCAGACGCTTGAGACCACGACAAGCCAGATGGGCCCTATTCTTTTCAAGATTTAATTTTCATCTTACGTACCGGCCAGGATCCAAGAACGGGAAAGCAGACGCCCTCTCACGGATGTTCCCTGAAACTCCTATGGATGTCACCCCTAGCACAATTTTGTCTGCCCAAAATTTTCTGTTAATCCAGCCGGATCTCAGGACCACCCTTGAACGGGCCTCTGCCCAATGCACTGCCCCTGAGACTTCTACACTCCAGAAACAGGGTAAATTTTTCTTACATAAAAATAAAATTTTTGTACCTCAGGAAGCCAGACTCACGGTCCTTAAAGCATGCCATGACCACCAATTAGCCGGTCACTTTGGGGTCCGTAAGACCCTGGAACTCACCCAACGGTCCTATTGGTGGCCGAATGCGAGACAAGACTGTAAGGAGTATGTGAGTTCCTGCACGACCTTCCTTCGGAGTAAGGGCAGCCATGTCCAAGCCTGGGGTCTATTGAGACCACTTCCTGTTCCTAAGCAACCTTGGGAAATGCTATCCATGGACTTTATAGTGGACCTACCTTCTCCAGAGGTATTTTCTACAATCATGGTGGTAGTAGATCGCCTATCTTAAATGGCTCACTTTGTGCCCATGGTTGGCACTCCTTCGGCCGTGGACACGGCGCATAACTTTATCAAAGAAATTGTGAGGTTACATGGTTTGCCCAGCAGCATCGTGCCTGACCGAGGAGTACAATTTACCTCCAGATTCTGGAGGGCTCTTTGCAAAATCTTCAATATCGAGGTCTGTCTATCATCAGCGTATCACCCGCAAAGTAACGGCCAAACAGAAAGGACAAATCAGACCCTTGAACAATACCTCCACTGTTTCTCTACATTCTCACAGGACAATTGGGTAGCCTTGCTCCCGTGTGCCGAGTTCGCATACAACAACTCCATTCACGCTTCCACACATCAGTCTCCGTTCATTGCGAACTATGGGTTCCACCCATCTTTTCTGTCCAGCCCGATGCCCGAAACTACGATACCTGCTGTGCAAGATAGGATAACATTCCTCCAAGAAAATTTCCTACTTCTACAAAGGACTATGCAAAAAGCACAAGAAGACTACAAACAGTTTTATGACAAAAGGAAGAAAGACAGTCCTGCCTTGAAAGTGGGAGATAAGGTGTGGCTGTCTACCCTGAACCTAAAGTTGTCCTGCCCATCTAGGAAGTTGGGGCCAAGGTTCATTGGTCCCTTCCCTATCAAGAGAATAATTAACCCTGTGGCCTTTGAACTGTGCCTCCCTAATACGTACACGATCCATCCAGTGTTCCACGTGTCCCTGCTCAAACCAGCCAATCCTGGTCCCTTTCCTAATAGAGACGATTTGCCTCCACCTCCAGTTCTAGTTCATGGCGAAACAGAGTATGAAGTTGAATCCATTCTGGATTGCCATAGAAGAGGAAGGCAAACCCAGTATCTGGTGAAATGGAAAGGCTACCCTCCGGAGGAAAGTTCTTGGGAACCTGCACAAGACATACATGCTCCCAGGCTGTTACGGGACTTTTTTAAAAGATTTCCTGGAAAACAAGCCCTTTTGGGCATCCGGAGGCTGCCCCTCAGGGGGGGGCACTGTCAGGTAAACTCCAATAGTTTGGCTAATCAGCGAATTCGCGCATTGGCGCGAATACACATGCGCGGCCAACTCCGGGCAAGATCAACTAAGAACGTGCATGCGCCAATGCGCACACACGCACGCGGGACGTGACGGCGCTTGGTGCCAAACGGCCTATTTAAACTCAGCAATGACAGGCACTAGTTGCTGGATGATCTTCAGCTCCCTGTGTCCCTTGTGCCTTGTTTTGCCTTTATCTTGGATTTCCTGTTGCCGACCCGGATTGCTTGACCACCGACTCTTCTTGATACCTCTGGCTTTTGACCCTTTGGCTTGTCCCTGGACTTTCCCTGTTTTCTCCAGTGTCTGACCCGGCTTGGCTATTGACTCCGCTGTACCAGTCTCCTGTGGGCTATCCAACTCACCTTGTTCCTGCAGCACACCTGCCTGGCTTGTCAAGTGTTCCAGATCCGCCTTGGACCTATCACCCATTGGCCTCAGCCACCATCTGGCCATCCCAGCCGGCAACCCGTGCTACTTCGGGCACAGCACTCCCTGTCTCACCTCCAGGGGTGTTCTGCACCTAGCCGCAAGGGGAGCCCTCTCTACACTCCGGCTTCGGATCAGGTACGTGACATTGTGATAAGATGCTTTCCCAATTTCCTAATGGCGGTTTATTTTTGGTGAAACAGAAGTCATGAAATGCTCGTAGCTTCTGATATCTTAGGCCATAGAGATGATTGGAGCCATTCTCGTCTCCAATCAACTTTATGGTCAGATAATGGAACCACCGGCTGCACTCTCGGGTTAACCGGTGGGACAGGAGAGCCCGAGAAAAAACGCGGAATGCGGTGGGAGGGGGGGGGGTGAGTCCCCTCCCACTGCTTGTAAAAGCAGTCTAGCGGACAATTATCCGCTAGGATCGCTTTTACATGTAAGCAGACCACTGGCTGTAAAAAAATGATACCAAAATGAAGCCTAAATCTGCAGGCATCTTCCTGGTATAACCACTCAAAGTTCAGCAACATACCAGTACATTGCTGGTCCTTGTTTGGCATATATTGTAGTTTTTTTTTTTTTATGCAGCCTGTGGGCTGAACAAAAAAAGAGAACCTAACAGAAATCTCCGCCAGAAAATTGTGTAGTATACCCATCATTAGCCGCCCAAAACATCCAAACCCACTTTCTAATGATGGGTATACATGACAAATTCCATGTATACCTATTGTTTTTTTAACTGCGGTAGTGAAATCACCTCCTACAGCGGTGCCATCAGAGATTTCCATATATGCTGAGCGCAAACACTGTTTGTGTCAGAATATATAAAATCAGTGTGGCAGCTGATGAGGGTACCTGCAAGGCAAACTGGTTAACAATAGAATAGAAATAAAAGATTACATTGGTTCCTGAAAAGTAAAAAATGGTTACCAATGAAAAACCGTAACGAAGTACAGTAAAAGTAAAGTAGGAAGAGTAGAAGTAGAAGAGCAGAGTAAGAACAGAAAAATAACTCAAACGACAACTATTTTTGGCTTTTTTATTTTATATTTTTTTTGTAATTTTTTTTGTAACTTTTTTTTTTACACTTTTTTTTTTCAACTGCAATATTCCAGCTTAGGGTCTCTCAAAATGGCTATAGCCATCGAACATCTTTCGAGACCCTGTGTTAGTGTGCCCTAGACTGTGCCCTACTCTACCCTACGCTAATACTCCAGTAGTGTGTGGAAACGACAGAAACAGTCCCCGATGCAGAGACCAGGTTGGCCAGTCGAGACAACAATAACGGGTGTCACACCTAAATCCGTGCTTACTACAGACACAACATCTTTTTTGAGGGATCTTTGGGTAGGGGTACTCGGGATGGCATATGGAAAATGCCTGTCATGCAACCGGCTCACTGCATCTGATAGGGGGAGTTGGGCAGGGGCACCTCCTGGATAAAAGGTAGGCCCTGATGATCTCAATCTGGAATTGTAGGAAGAATCCAGTTCGTCCTGATGTTTTGTATAGCACAAAAGGGTTCCGCAAAGCCAATTGGAATAAATAAACAGACACTTTTTTGTACCAGCGTCTGGCCTTACGGGCAACTAAGTACGGCACCAAAAGCTGGTCATTGAGGTCCATTCCTACCATATTAAGGTTGTAGTCGCGGACACAGAGGGGCTTCCCCAAAACACCAGTTGCCGTATGAATTTAGACCGTCGTGTCTGCGTGAAGGGAGGGCAGAACAAAAACATTCCGTGTATCCCTCCACTTCAATGCAAGCAATTTGTCAGTTTTCAAGCAGGCTCTCTCCCCGACTAAGATGGGAATTTGACAAGCCATTGGGGGAAGCCCCAGCGATTAGGTCGCACGGTGCCACATGCGCCAATTTGAAATTCAAGCAGGTGACTAAAAAGTGGCAAGCTTGAATAAAAATTGTCCACGTACATATGGTACCCCTTTTCGAATAAGGGTTACACCAAGTCCCACACAATCTTGCCGCTGCTCCCTATGTAGTCTGGGCAGTTCGGTGGCTCCACAGTGCCATCTTCACCCTCCTAAACACGAAAACTAACTGTATAGCCTGTGGCCCTGTCACACACCCTATACAGCTTGACCCCATATCTGGCACGCTTGCTGGGGATAAACTGCTTGAAAGCAAGGCGGCCAGAAAACTTAATCAAGCACTCATCAATGCAGAGAACTTGTTGTGGGGTAAACAAGGCTGCAAACCGCTGATTGAAGTGGTTTACGAGGGGCCGAATATTGCGGAGCCGGTCATATCCAGGGTCTCCCCGAGGACGACAGAGTTCATTGTCACTGAAGTGCAAGAACCGCAGATTTTGCTCGTATTTCGTCCTGGTCATGCATGCAGAGAACACACGCATATGGAGGACTGGGTCGGTAGACCAATATGACCGCAGTTCACTCCTTTTAGTTATGCCCATGTTAAGGGATAGTCCCAGAAAAGTTTTAAACTCGGAAACCGTTATAGGTTTCCAGCTGAATTCTCTGGCAAGGGGCGAATTTGGGTTGGCGGCGATTAATTGACCAGCATATAAACTGCTTTGGTCCACAATAGATCTTCTGTGAAAAACAGCTCGTAAAAGTCAAGGGAATTAAAATTGGCTGTTTCCACCTGAATTCCGGGTTGGGCAGTGAATGGAGAAAGTACGGGCGCTGTAGAATCTGGGGGCTGCCAATTAGGATATGCCAGCGCATCAGGGAGGACACTATGGGCTCTACGGGCCTATCTTTGAATTTGCGGTGGCTGTGGGCCACTACTCGTGCTAGCCACCGCACCAGCTTCAACTACACTTATGGGACTGGCCACATCACCAAGTGATACTGCAGTGCTGGTATGTCTAGGACCAGGATGTACTAGGCCGCTGGTGCTTGCCAGTTCACCAGAAGTGTGAGCGGCACTAGTACCAACACTCTGCTGCATACGAGCATCCTGCGATCTCTGCACCTCAGCAACTCCAGAATGGGGTCAGGTACGCTTGACCTTAGCAGGGGCCCCTCAGTCGTCAGAGCTATCTGTCAAGGAGCCACTGCTGTCTACAGGCTCGAATACTTACCCTGATTCTGCCAGTGAGGCTTCCCCATCGCTCTCATCTGACATGGTCAGTCTGCTGTAATGCTGTAGGCCTCTTCACTAGTGTACAAACTTGTTGTCATTTTAGCCACTAAATTTACAGGTACACTAGTGTGACTCACAGGTAAAAAAGCACCTGGTTGTCAAGGACTATTTCAACCGCTACCAAAAAAAACTGCTAGTGCTAGCAGAGATCAGGCCTGACTCTGCTAATGCAGCAGTTTTGTGCGTTTTGTGTTTTTGGAAGTGACAGTAATCTATTGATTACTGCACTTGCCTGAGTGGGGTGGGGTGGGCTGGGCGGAGGGGCTAAACGCAGGTGCTGGCAGGTGTTGTGACCGATCCTGCTAACGCTGCATTTTGGGAACCCTAAACTAATAGGGACGCTAGTATAGTTCTGATCAGATCAAAGATATTGATCCGTTCAGATACTATACTAGTATCTGAAAGGATCAACAGAGGTGTTTATGTGTGTGTTAGTGGTAATCAAAGAGTTAAATTAAGGAAAAAGTAGGGGAATGGCGCTGCCTAGTAGAGAAAGGTGTAGTAGGCTGCTACTAAAGTGCAGATGTGCTAAGCCAAATATGATGCACTGTGGAAAAAGGAAAAGGGGGTGTTGCTACCTGGTGGCAAACAAGCGGTATACAGTGCTTAAGTAAATGTGATACACTATGATTCAGTGTTGAAGAAAACACTAGGGGAAAATTGTGTAGTATAAACAAAAAATCAGTGTAACATATAGTGTCACAGGGATACAGTGTGCATAAATAATTTTATTCAGGTATCGTGTGACTTTATATGTTTTGAATATCATATTTTATGGTTATTTATGTACTTAACCCTTTGAGCCACAGGCGCTTATTTCATTTCACTGCATATATTCATTATTTTCTCCACGTATTTTTCACACTGTTTTAGGGTACATGTGCACACGTCACTTTATTTATGCACACTGTATCCCTGTGACACTATATGTTACACTGATTTTTTGTTTATACTACACAATTTTCCCCTAGTGTTTTCTTCTACACTGAATCATAGTGTATCACATTTACTTTAGCACTGTATACCCCTTGTTTGCCACCAGGTAGCAACACCCCCTTTTCCTTTTTCCACAGTGCATCGTATTTGGCTTAGCACATCTGCACTTTAGTAGCAGCCTACTACACCTTTCCCTACTAGGCAGCACCATTCCCCTACTTTTTCCTTCATTTATTATATAGTCTTTTTGGCTATAGTCTAGGGAGGCTGCAGCCTAATTTTATCTATTTATCTATTTATATTCAAATAAACCACAAGCGCTGAGTTTTTATACATTTAAAGAGTTAAATTATCTTTCTAACTATGCGGCGGGGATCTGCGCTGTCCTAGACTGACGCTAACTAGCGTTAACACTAACTAATGTCACCCGTGACACTAATAATAGTGATCAGAAAAAAAACTGTACACTATAAAAGTGACACTGTAACAGGGCAATGAAGGGGTTAACTGGGGGTGATCAGGGGGTTAAATCTTTATTGGGGGAGGGGTGGCGGGTATCCTAAGCCTACTTGGGACAGAAACTCGCTAGCGCTAACTGAAGTCATAATCACACTACTACAGAAATACAGAAAACCACTATATACCTTTATATAGTGTGCAATATGACAGGGGGTGAAGGGGTTAACTGGGGGTGATCAGTGGGGGATCAGGGGGTTAAATCTTTATTGGGGGGTGGCAGGTATCCTAAGCCTAAAAGTAATGGTCGCAAGCGCTAAACCAAGTCACAAGTCGCACTATTACAAAAATATAGACAAATGCTATATACTGTCTATAGTGTGCAATGTGACATTGGGTGTAGGGGTTAACTGGGGGTGATCAGGGGGTTAAATCTTTACTGGGGGGTGGCGGTTATCCTAAACCTACTTGGGACAGAAACTTACTTGCTAGAGCTAACTGAAGTCAAAAGGTACACTATTACAGATACACAGAAAACCGCTGTATACTGTATATAGTGTGCAATGTGACAGGGGGTGCAGGGGTTAACTGGGGGTGATTATGGGGGGATCAGGGGGTTAAATCTTTATTGGGGAGTGGCGGGTACCCTAAGCCTAAAAGTAACGGTCGCTGGCACTAAATGATGTCACAAGGCACACTAATACAGAAATATAGAAAACTGCGATATACTGTACACAGTGTGCAATGTGACAGGGGGTGTAGGGGTTAACTGGGGGGGGGTGATCGGGGGGTTAAATGTGCCTATCTACCTGTGTGTGGGTGTGCTTGGTGCAGTACTCATGTTTTGATGCTCACTCTTCTCTCGATTAATCCAAAAAAGGATTTTGGGAGGAGAGGGTCATTTCTGTGCCTGTGTTTACATTTCACAGGCACAGATAGGTCTGGGATTGGTCAGTACCGATCAACAGGTCCAGGCCAAAAATCATTGGCCTGGATCTGATGACTGATCGGTTCTGAACCCAATCAGACCATCGGCGGGGCCAGGGGCGCGCGGGAGCATGCCCCATGGTCCCGGGAAGCTAGTGACACCTATTCACGTGATTTTGCCTGTAGCTGCCACACTGCTGACGTAAATAGGCAGTGCAGCGACGGCAAGTGGTTAAAGGTGCAAGACAAGTTAAGTTCCTCCATGTTCAAGGAAGAAAGGAAGATCCCAAACAATCCACCAAGTAAAAAAAAACACCCTGTGAGTGCTATGGCTGCTCACCTCACTGAGGATGGATAGCACTTTAAAATAAATCCAACAGGAGCATAGATGGAATCCTCCTCATTGATGATAGTATGCTTATGGTAGGAATAATAGCCTCCATACAATCCATTTCCAAGTATTAGTAGGTGATCCACAGCAGCTCGTAAAAAAGCCCCTATTGTGCTTTTTTTACGATGTGTGATTTCATCATCGGCCGCTCTGCTCCTGTGTCAGTGTCTCCACGGAGCAATTCTGCAGGTTCCTTCAGCCACTATACATCAGAGCACCGCAAGTGGCGGTCACCACCAGAGCCCACGTCCCTCCCAATTGGAAGTTTTTGAGAGCCCAGCATACTCCCATCTCTGCAGCTCCTTCTACCATGGCTAAGGACCAATCCTTGACTTTTTACCCTGGGGGCAAGTAGGCTGTCTTAGTCACTGGTTGTTTTTCATCTGGTTGGTGGATCTGGTTCTTGTCAAGCCTTATTTTGCTATCATATACTCTTTTTATTTTAAACTTTCCTATGGGTTTCATGAGTAAATACAATTGTATATTTTTATTACGATTGGATTTAAGACTGTTAAAGCTTAAATGGAAGCTTTCCAAAATTTCTACCTTCACAGTCCGGTTCCAAGCCGTTTTGGGAGAAAATCAGTTGTTGTCTTCTAGAAAATGGCACCACCACTGTACCATCACCTCTTAAACAGGCTGCTTCCAATACCGCCCAGGCTAGAGATATGCAACTGTGTTTTAACAGGTTGGGCCCAACTCACATGACCTAGGTACAGACAGTAAGACCTTTTCACCCACTCAAAAAAGGTACATTCCCTCCCTTTCAAGGACAGTGGCATTCTGCAGATAGACTAGGGTCTTGGACCTGTACAGCACCTAGTGGCAATACACAACGTACCTACGTGCATCATTCCCCTGCCAAGTCCAGTGCATTAGCAACATTACAGGCCTTCCCCACTCCCATCTATACATGAGGTCTGGGTATATTCCCCACAGTCCTAAGCCAGAAGGCACTAATCCAGAATGCTGACACCCTCTGCCACAGAATGAGTTTAGACTCAAATCTAAAACATTCCCCCTGTCTTTGAACGTTAACATTCTTGCTTTCGTCCAACAGAAATTATGTCATTTGGATCCATTAGATAGTGCCTAGCAATTTATGTGGATGACTTATTGTTGGTTTTGAAAGATCTGGGTCCATCCCTTTGTGCCATTTTCCGTATTTTGATACATTCGTTAGACCCTGGCACTGACACCGCAGCTGATGGGACAATGCTGTTACAATGGGTTTCCCAATTCACGTATCTCGGGGTCCGTATATTGGCAAGAGTCAGTTACTATCACGCTCTGAACCTGCACCCATTATTCGATTTTCTTCAAAGAAAGATTGAGACCTGGAAGAATCTTCCACTAATCGGTGTTGGGACAAATCAACCTCCTCAAAATGAAGGTCCGTCCTGTATTTCAATATTTTCTCCACAATTCCCTGGTTTGGGTCCCGTGCTTGTTTTTTTAGTAGGGTATACAGCCTTAACAGTTCATTCATATGGGGGTCCTCTTCTCCTAGAATTGGCCCTGCAGAACCCTTTGGGGCAAGGGGGTTTAGCGCTTCCCCAACCTATGTAAATATTTTTTGGCAGGGCAGTGAGTTTTTGTACATGGCTTCTTGGGAATGACGGGGACTCTGTGTTGGAGGCAGCAGTGTTGGGCGCATATGAAAGCCTGCGCCTTCTATTATATAGAGGATGGTGTGGCCCATTTTCCCCTGATGGTAACTATGCAAGCTATACTCAAAGCATTGGAATGCATTCAAGCCCTGCTGAAGCCTGCCTCTGACTCTGACCCACTGTGGAGGAACCCGCCTTTCGCACTTTCTTACAATTCCAGATCCAATTATATGGGCAACCAAAGGGATTAAGATCTTAAGGGATATCACCAGAT
The DNA here is from genome assembly GCF_965119305.1 of Pelophylax lessonae. Classification (NCBI taxonomy): domain Eukaryota; kingdom Metazoa; phylum Chordata; class Amphibia; order Anura; family Ranidae; genus Pelophylax; species Pelophylax lessonae. Next base: position 240,452,427 of record NC_138772.1, read on the forward strand.
GGGGGAACTATTGTCTTTTACAGACCTCAAACTGAGATTTAATCTACCTAACCCTTACCTCCTTAGATACTTACAGCTGCAATATGCTTTTACCTCCCAATTTGGCTCCACTAAGGTGGAAATGAAGGCGCCAACCTTAGAAAACATATTGCTAGATGAGTCCATAAAAAAAAAATAATGGATTTTTGACTTACTGTAAAATCCTTTTCTCTTAAGTTCATTGACGGACACAGTCTCTGATCTTCATATCAGTAGGGTTATGCTGCCCCCCTACAGGAGTAGGACACTAGGCAGAAACAAGATCTGGCTACGCATATGGGCAGTCCCAGGGGGTATACCCCCTCTCTTCCTGCATAGGATGTCAGTTTGGTATCAAAGCAGTGTCAGAGAAAACAATACCAACCCAACTCAAAATAGAAGTGCAGGTACTGCGTCCGTCAATGAACTTAAGAGAAAAGGATTTTACAGTAAGTCAAAAATCCAGTTTTCTCTGTCGTTCATTGACGAACGCAGTCTCTGATCTTCATATCAGTAAGGATGTCCCAAAGCAATGCCATAACATGAGGGGTGTGAACAGAAGAAAAAATAAGTCCCCAAGGCTAAACATACCCAACCAGGCAACATAGGACTCATCAGAACAACAAGATGAGGCCCACCAGAAAAAAATTGTAAACACCCTCAAGGAAGGCCAAAAAGCCCCCTAAACAGCAGCTTGAAAAACTTTGCGGCCAAAAGAGGCAGCTGCAGATGCCAGCACATCCACCTTATAAAATTTGGTAAAGGTGTGGACAGACGACCAGGTAGCCGCCTTGTAAACCTGAAGCACAGATGCCTGATGGCGAAAAGCCCAGGAAGCACTAAGAACCCGAGTTGAATGTGCCTTAACAGGGAAAGGAGAAACTTGACCCTTAATTGAATAGGCCTGCACCACTGTCTGTCTGATCAATTTGGAAATAGTCACGGCAGATGCAGGCAGCCCTTTCTTTGGACCATCCGTGAGTACAAAGATCGAATCAGACTTCCGAAAGGACTCAGTAGTCTCCAAGTACACCCTGATTACCCGAACCACATCCAGAGTAAGCAGTGCAAATTCCTTAGGATGTTTTGGCTTAGGACACAAAGAGGGTAACACAATGTCCTCATTTAAGTGGAAACTGGAAACCACCTTCGGAAGAAAGGACGGATCTGGATGAAGTACCACTTTATCTCTGTGAACCACCAGATAGGGAGAACGACAGGACAATGCCGCCAGTTCCGACACCCTGCGCACAGAAGTAATAGCTACCAAGAAGGCCACCTTCTGGGATAAGGTAAGCAGACGAATCTCCCGAATACTTTCAAAAGGAGGTTTCTGAAGAACCGACAGCACCAAACCGAACCAACAGCAACACCTCGATGAAGGAAAGCCAAGATCCGAGCCACTGAGTAAGAGTGAGGGGGAGCCCCAAAAGACTCACACCACGCAATGTACGACTTTGGATTCTTGTTCCATTTAAGAAGGATTTCCTTCTGGAGGATCCTTGTGTGGAATTGACCAAAAGAGACTGCCTTGAAGGACGACACTATCAGTCCCAGGACTCTCATACAGGTCCGAAGGGACGACCATTTGCTGGGCCGCAACAGCTGAACCGCAGTCTGGAGTTTTTGGAGTTTTTCCAGAGGAAGAAACACCCTGGCTGAGGACGAGTCCAAAGTCAGGCCCAGGTAGTCCAGTCTCATGGAAGGGACCAGGGACAACTTCTGAAGGTTCAGAATCAACCCGAACTCCTCCAGAGTTCTCATGGTGATTTACAGGTTTGTCACCAACACCCTGGGAGACTCAGCACGGAGCAGCAGATCTTCCAGGTAACCCAGGACCGATATCCCCCGCTGCCGTAACAGCACCAGGACCGGGGCCAACACCTTCGTGAAGATCAGAGGCGAGATCCAAAGGGCAACACCACAAACTGATAGTGATCCTCTCCCACTGCAAAATGGAAAAACCGTTGGTGTCCTGCACAGAGGTAAAGTTAGGCATCTTTGATGTTTTTTTTTTTATAAATTCAATGTTTATTAGGAGAGGAAAAGGCATACATTGGAGTCAAGATCAACAATACAGGATCATATACACAGTTCTAGACATAACTCAGTTTCAAAATGAGTGCTAGCAAACACATAATATACAACATCAGAACAGGAGAGCAGTTGAAGAAGACATCACATCAAGGTGCCACGGGAGGCCAGGCACCCAGAGAGGTCCCCCCACCGGCATCCTCCATATGGCCGGGATACGGAGGCGGGGAGGAACCACCCCAGCAGGCCCAACCCCCCGCAGCCTATCAGGGAGGACCCAGGTATGAATGCCCGCAAGAAGAGACAGATAAATAAAAGAAAAAGTGTAGCAAATCCTATGCTCCCGCCTCTCCCATTTCTTTTAACTGAGAAGGTGGGACAAACCCACAGGGTGAGAGGGAAGAAGGCAGGGACAGTAGAGGGGGGGGGGAGTAGTAGAGATAGAAAAAAAAAAAGGAAAGGAAGGGGGGGACTGGGGGGAGGGAAGGATAAGGAGAGAGATGACCACCCAGTCCGCAGATATCAAGCTAGACCACCAAGTCCTTGTATTCTGCGGAAAAGCTGAATTCATGCCAGTAGTACCATCTTTTGAGGAACTTCTCCCTCGTGCCCCGTTCGGTAGCCACAAGATCTTCCATCTCATTGATACTGGCCACTTTCCACAGCCACATAGCCAACGTGGGAGGCTGGAACTGCTTCCAGAGAAGAGGGATACAGCTTTTGGCCGCCGTAAAGAGGAACGGCAAGATGGAGTTCCTGTAGGACGCTCGTGGGAAACTGTTGTGGTGAAGGAGGATGAGAGCAGGGTCCAAAGTAAGAGCATGGCCTGTGAACTTTTGGGCAATGCGCAAGACCTCAGCCCAAAAGGGCTGTAAGCGGTTGCAGGACCAGAAAATGTGGAGAAGAGAGCCCACCTCCTCCCCACATCTCCAGCAGAGATCAGAACAAGAAGGGAACATTCTGTGTAACCTGGCCAGGGTGTAATACCACCTGGTCAACAATTTGTAGCCCGCTTCCTGATATTTGGAACAGGTGGACGTCTTATACGTAAAAAAGAAAATACGATCCACCTGGTGGTCTGAGAAAGAAAGGCCCAGGTCTCGCTCCCAGCGGGTGAGAAACAGGGGTCGGGCGGAGGGCTCAGGCCCCGTCAGAAGGCGATAGATCAAAGAAATGGTATGTCGCAACGGAGAGTCTGATGCACACAGTTCCTCGAAAGGCAGCAGGCGTCTGTCAAAGGAGGACGCAGGTGGGAGGGACTGTAAGAAGTGCGCCAACTGCACTTTCTGCCAGAAAGACAGAGCGGCAAAAGAGCTACTGGAAAAGAGAGTCTGTCGCGGGACCCACCTCCCCCGGACGATGAAGTGTCTGGCCTGATGGAATCCGCTAGACTTCAAGAGGCGGAAACCGTGATCTGTCCGGCCAGGGGAAAAGTTCTGGTTTTCGAGCACCGGGAACAGAGGGGAAGGGAGCGAGGCAATCAAGCCCTCTCCGCAGATCTTACGACCCAGTTTCAAGGTGGCCCCCACAGTCGGGTGATCTGACACATGTTTCGGTAGGTCTGATGCGCCCCATAAGAGGGATTCCGGAGGGGGGTCCTCAGGACTCCGTTCAATCCTGATCCATTGTTTCAGGTGGCCATGAACGTGCCAGTCGACAATTCTGTTGAGGTGGCAGGCAGCGTAGTACATCGTCGCATCCGGGAAGGCCATGCCTCCACAGAGCTTGGGCATACGGAGAACCTTCAGTGCAAGGTGGGGAGGCCCCCTCACCCAAAGGAACTTACGGAAGGTTTCGTTTATTTTGCGTAGGAAGGCCAGAGGGACAACAATTGGGAGGGCTTGCAACACGTAGAGAAGACGTGGCATGACATTCATTTTGATAATGTTACACCGCCCAAACCACGAGAACATCCCCTTCTGCCACCCCTCCAGGTCCTTCCGTATACGAGAGAGGAGAGGAGGGAAGTTGCAGTCAAAGATGCGGTCTGGACAGTTGGGGAGGAAGATCCCGAGATATTTTATATGGGAGGAGCTCCATTTAAATGGGAAGTCCATCCTAAGAAGGTTCAATAAGGCCGGAGGCATCGCCACTGGCAGGGCCTCTGACTTCTGATGATTAATCTTATAAGACGATAGAGCTTCGTAGGCACGGAACTCCCTCATAAGATTGGGCAAGGATAGAAGAGGGTTAGTAAGGAAAAAGAGGAGATCATCGGCGTAAGCTGCCACCTTTGGGGCAAGTAGTGGGGAGATGTCCAATCCAGTCACGTCAGCATTGGCCCTGATTGAACGCAAAAAGGGCTCTAGTGTCAATACAAAAATCAAGGGCGACAGGGGGCAGCCCTGCCGGGTCCCATTAGTGATCGTAAATGGGCTGGAAAGCAGGCCGTTGATCTTAACACAAGCAGAGGGGCGGGAGTAGATCGCACGTATCCAGGACAACATACGCTGTCCCAGTCCTATGTGCTCCATGGTTCCCATAAGGAAATCCCAGTTCACCCGCTCAAACGCCTTTTCGGCGTCCGTCGACAGAAGCAGCGTAGGGGTCTTTCGCACACAAGCCAGATGCAACAAATCCAGGGCCTTCGTAGTGTTATCCCTGGCCTCCCTGGTAGGCACAAATCCCACCTGGTCGTCATGGATCAACTGCGGGAGCAGGGGGGCTAGGCGAGAGGCCAAAATTTTGGTAAACAGTTTCAGATCCACATTGAGGAGGGAGATAGGTCTATAGCTCTGGCAAAGGAGGGGATCTTTGCCCTCTTTAGCTATCACGGTAATGTGCGCGCGAAGCGAGTCTACCGGAAACTCCGCTCCCACGCCTGGCGCGTTGTAGGCAGCAATAAAGTGCGGGGACAGAATAGGCTCAAAACACTTATAGTAAGACAAAGAATATCCGTCTGGGCCAGGGGCTTTGCCCCTCTGGGAACCAGCCAAGGCGCTCGAAAGCTCGTCTGGGTGAAGCGGCTCCTCTAGGCGCTCCAAGGCCTCCAGCGGGAGGCAGGGGAGACCGGAAGCACTAATATACTCTTGAATCCTCGTGCGAAGAGCTTCCCGCGCGGGCTCAGTCGTGTCAGAGGTCAAGTTGTACAGGGAGGCATAATATCGGCGAAAGGCTTCCGCTATGCGATCCGTTGCCTGAACCTTCTGGGTCGGAGATGAAAGTATTTCGGGGATAAATGTCTGCGCTCTCTGCTGTCGCAGGGCGCGCGCCAATATCTTGCCACATTTATCCCCGTGTTCATAAAAGACCCGTCTGCACTTAGCCAACGAGGCTTTGGCTCTACAAAGGGTCAGGGAACGTAGCTGTTCACGAAAGACCGTCAGCTCTTGGAGGACCGACTGGGCCAAAGACCTTTTATGGGTGGCCTCCAGGGACTCCAAACGCGTAAGAAGATCGTACATCTGGCGGGTTCTTTCTCGCTTGCGTTGAGATCCTATCTTGATCAACACTCCTCTCATATATCGGGACTGTGGACCTCGCGCTTATGGGGTGTGTAATATTATCCAATTAAGTGCTTATAAATTAGCTGCCTGCTGCAAAGAAAGTGCTAGTGCTTTGAATGAGTGAAGGTCAGTGATTGCAGCGCTGCTATTTTAAATAGAAAATAAATAAGTGAGTGTTCATAAAACAATTATCCTGAACTTAGAAAATGGTAATTAAACCATTCATGTAAACCATCAATAAAGTGCCATTCAGTGCAATTATTGTGCAAAATACCGATCAATAAAAAGTGCAGATATTACAATGTAAAACTCCAAAAATGCAAACTAAGTGCAAACAGTCCATAAAACAGTTCTTTGAGGTAGCAGAAGCAGGATGCTTATTCTTGCAACTTCGGGGTCTCCCCCTTAGGGTATCTACTTACCACTACGTGGTGATTTTAAAGCAGATTAGAGTGGAGTGAGCTGTTGTTTCTTAATTGTCTCCTGCAAAGCTGTTTGGACTATGTTGGAAGCGATCCTTCTTCTTTAAGTGGTATTCTCAGGTGTCCTCATAAAATAAAGAATTGCTGGACATAGTGAGGACCGTTTAAACTGTATATTTATTAAATTAAAATACAATGGAATACTCACAAACATACAACATGAAAAAGCCTGTAAATGCCTATGCTAGGTACGGTGGTGTATCGCTCCTCAGCGTTCTCCTTTCCGACCTGAAGTCACGTGGCTGCCTCTCGGCCAATGGCTATACGCGTTTCGCTGTGAACACAGCGTCATCTGTAGCTGGCTAATTAGAGGTGCCATCTGTATTATATAGCCGCGCTAAGCTATCCTTCCGGTGTGTTGAATATTAGATTATGCTTGTTACATTTAATAGTGTCTGGCTTTGCTGGTATTATGACTCCGATGCAATGTATCTTTTATTGGTCTATTCAGATTATGTGTTGTATTATTGCTGGAATGCCTTTCTAAATTACTAAATATAACCTCTCTTGCGATAACAGTACCAGATATGTGCTGAATAAATAAGTGAATAATTCTAATTGTTGAATCGACCCCTAGTGGTCTTAATGGGTAATTGCTACCACAGATTGTGTTGTAGCCATACATACGTCAATTTATATCCGATTATTAACCAATAAAGTGCTGCAATCTTTCTATAAATAAATAAATAACAAATTGGAACAACTATGTAGTTATATATAAATCTAAGTTAATGTCAATAAAAAAGATAAATTATCTGAATATATTAAAAAGTTTAAAAGTCATTTATAAAACAATTAATATCTATTTCTACGTTTAAACCCTTCGGTGCCATACTTCCTAGTTTGTGTATCCACCATGTTTCGTTCTGTGAGATAGCTCTTGTCATGTGTGTGCCCCTCCAATGTTTGACAATAGTATCTATTCCACAGAATTTCAACTTGCTCGGATCTTTGTTGTGGCAGATGCGGAAATGGTTGGACAAACTATGCTTTTGGAATCCATTTTTTATATTTTTGATGTGTTCTCTTAATCTGATACGAAGTTCTCTTGTTGTGCGTCCCACGTACTGGAGACCGCATTCACATTCTAATAAGTACGTAACATGTGTGGTTCTACAAGTAATACATTTATCAATTTTAAATTGTTGCCCAGTGACTGTGGATTGGAATTGTGTTTCCTTTCTTCGTTTATTGTTTTTTCTGCATGTGCGACATATAACACAGTCGCCGCATCTATAATATCCTTTTTGGTCTAAGAATGTATTTAGTTTTTTTGGAGGGTCTGGTATATTTTTTGCCAGTTTATCCTTTAAAATAGGAGGTCTCCTATAAATAAAATGTGTTTTTTTGGGTAAAATTTTACTAAAGATTGGATCTCTCAATAAAATAGGCCAGTGTGTTTTAAAAATATTTTCCAACTGTTTATATTGTTTGTTAAACTCTGTGCAGAAAGCCATTTGGTAAGATTTGTGCGTTTTTGGTTTTGGTTTTAAGAGTTCCTTTCTATCAATTTTTAAAACTTTGCGTTGAATCTGCTGTAAAATTGTTGGTTTGTACCCTTTATCCTTAAATCTTTTAATCAGTACCTCAGACTGTGTAAGATAGTCTTGCTCTGACTTACAGTTACGTTTAATCCTAAGCAGTTGTCCTTTCGGTACTGCTGATAGCCATTTGGGATGATGGTTGCTGTTTGTTGGAATATAGCTGTTCCTATCAGTGCTTTTAAAAAATGTTTTTGTAGCCATTTGATTCCCTGTTTTGAAGATAGTTAGATCTAAATAATTTATCTCTGACTGGTTTATAGTAGCTGTAAACGAGATTTGATATTTATTGTCATTCATGCGTTCTATGTACTCTGCAAGAGATTCTTTAGATCCTTCCCATATTATTAAAATATCATCTATGTAGCGTTTGAAACCACGTAGCTGTGGGTGGGGGTTCATAAAAATATATTCCATTTCCCACTTACTCATAAAAATATTGGCTACTGTGGGTGCGTACTTAGCCCCCATCGCTACGCCTTTGATTTGTTTAAAAAAGTGCTTATTGTGCCAAAAATAGTTATTGCACATTGCCAATTCTAAAATATCTAAAATAAAATCAATTTGTGCTGGGGGTAGGGATTTATCTTCTTGCAGAGCCCATTTTACTGCTGTCAGAGCGTCTTTTTGCTTAATATTAGTGTATAGTGAATTCACATCCACACTTGCTAAAATAGTATTGTCAGTTGTACTCAGGCTTTCAACAACAAAGATCCGAGCAAGTTGAAATTCTGTGGAATAGATACTATTGTCAAACATTGGAGGGGCACACACATGACAAGAGCTATCTCACAGAACGAAACATGGTGGATACACAAACTAGGAAGTATGGCACCGAAGGGTTTAAACGTAGAAATAGATATTAATTGTTTTATAAATGACTTTTAAACTTTTTAATATATTCAGATAATTTATCTTTTTTATTGACATTAACTTAGATTTATATATAACTACATAGTTGTTCCAATTTGTTATTTATTTATTTATAGAAAGATTGCAGCACTTTATTGGTTAATAATCGGATATAAATTGACGTATGTATGGCTACAACACAATCTGTGGTAGCAATTACCCATTAAGACCACTAGGGGTCGATTCAACAATTAGAATTATTCACTTATTTATTCAGCACATATCTGGTACTGTTATCGCAAGAGAGGTTATATTTAGTAATTTAGAAAGGCATTCCAGCAATAATACAACACATAATCTGAATAGACCAATAAAAGATACATTGCATCGGAGTCATAATACCAGCAAAGCCAGACACTATTAAATGTAACAAGCATAATCTAATATTCAACACACCGGAAGGATAGCTTAGCGCGGCTATATAATACAGATGGCACCTCTAATTAGCCAGCTACAGATGACGCTGTGTTCACAGCGAAACGCGTATAGCCATTGGCCGAGAGGCAGCCACGTGACTTCAGGTCGGAAAGGAGAACGCTGAGGAGCGATACACCACCGTACCTAGCATAGGCATTTACAGGCTTTTTCATGTTGTATGTTTGTGAGTATTCCATTGTATTTTAATTTAATAAATATACAGTTTAAACGGTCCTCACTATGTCCAGCAATTCTTTATTTTATGAGGACACCTGAGAATACCACTTAAAGAAGAAGGATCGCTTCCAACATAGTCCAAACAGCTTTGCAGGAGACAATTAAGAAACAACAGCTCACTCCACTCTAATCTGCTTTAAAATCACCACGTAGTGGTAAGTAGATACCCTAAGGGGGAGACCCCGAAGTTGCAAGAATAAGCATCCTGCTTCTGCTACCTCAAAGAACTGTTTTATGGACTGTTTGCACTTAGTTTGCATTTTTGGAGTTTTACATTGTAATATCTGCACTTTTTATTGATCGGTATTTTGCACAATAATTGCACTGAATGGCACTTTATTGATGGTTTACATGAATGGTTTAATTACCATTTTCTAAGTTCAGGATAATTGTTTTATGAACACTCACTTATTTATTTTCTATTTAAAATAGCAGCGCTGCAATCACTGACCTTCACTCCTCTCATATAGCTCTTATGAGCTTCCCAGACCATCAAAGGGGGGCTTTCTGGAAGGGCGTTGGAGGAAAAGAACCGTCCCAGCTCGACCTGAAGCTCCCCCAGCACCTTGGGGTCCTGGAGGAGACTGTCATTTAGCCTCCACTGCCACTGCCGAGGCTCCGGCGAGCGAAGGTCCAGCTCAAGAACCACCGGGGCATGATCAGAGACAGTGATGGGGCCGATGGAGAAGGAGACAGCCCTCCCCAACAAGGCCTGTGGGATCAAGAAGTAGTCGATACGCGTGTAGGAGTCGTGTGGAGAAGAGTAGAAGGTGTAGTCCCGAGACGTCGGGTGGAGGATCCGCCAGACGTCCACAAGGTGGAAGGCATGAAAGCTTTTCTTAAGACGTTTGAGAGCAGCATACGAGATGTGGGAGGCGCCTCTGGACGCATCCAGGACCGGATCCATAACAAAGTTAAGATCCCCTCCCAGGAGAACCTGGCCCTCCATGAAGTCATGGAGCTGAGACAGAAGAGGTTCGAGGCAGGAGATCTGCTCTGTGTTAGGTAAGTAGAAATTGGCGAGAGTGACCGGGACGGAGCCCAGGCGGCCCTTCACAAAGAGGGCCTGGCCCGTCCCGTCACTCCACGAGTCCAGGAACGTCCACGGAGCGCGGCTACTGATCAATATGCTAACCCCTCTCGATCTGGAATCAGGCGAGCAGCTATGGTAGACAGTGGGGAACCGTCGATTACCCAACTTCGGGAGCGTGGTGGCCTTGAAATGGGTTTCCTGCAGGAAGCCAACATGGGCCCGAAGGCGGTGAAGGTCAGTCAAAATGATGGAGCGCTTTTCCGGCGTGTTAAGTCCCTGGATGTTAAGGGTCACCAAACGGACCGGGTCAACCCGAGGGGTGGCCATCTCAATCAGGAAATGGAGAAAAAAAAAAGGGGGGGGGGAGGGGGGGAGAGAGTGGGGAGAGGGAAGGGAACTTAAGTACAGAGAGAGCAGGGAACGTAGGAGGGGAACGAAAGGGAGGGGGAGAGGTAGGAAGCTACGGTGCCAATTGGCACTATGAGAACCAGTCTCAAGTCACCAGGAGCGCCAGACCCACCACCCCTAGATTGGGTGGAGTGTGGGGAGCCCCGGGTGAAAAAGAAAACCCTATAGGGGGTACGGGGAAGGTCACCAACAGAGGAGGAGAATGGTGTCCGCTCCCTGTCGTACCCGACTCGGCAAACATATTTGCAATAAACCATAGTAATGTGGAAAACAAAAAAGAGGTTATCAACATAAAGAAGCAAGAGCAACCAATAATAACCGATCTTTAAAAACGTAAAGTAAAGAACGACCTATAAAGGATGTGCAACACAACAGCTTCAGAGGGTTAACGCTGGCTGTCCGCACAAAGGCGTCCAGGGACCAACCCCGGGAGACCCCACCAGTCCGCGGTCCCGCAGGCCCGTGGGGTCCCGAGGGGGTCCTAGCAAATAGCATACCAGGTCTGATCATGGATTGCCCTGCGAGGGGGGTGGAGGAGTGCGGGAAAGAGGATGGCAGAAGGGAAGGAAGAGGGAGGGGGAGAGGAAGGGGAGAAGGAAGGAGGGGGGAAGAGAGGGGGGAGAAGGGAGGACGGGGAGAAAAGAGGAGGGAAGAAGGGATGGAGGGGAGAGAAGAGGAGGGGGAGAGGAAGGGGAGAAGGGAGGAGGGGGAAAGAGAGGAGGGGGAGAAGGGAGGAAGAGGAGAAAAGAGGAGGGAAGAAGGGAAGGATGGGAGAGAAGAGGAGGGGGGAGAAGAGGAGGGGGAGAGAAGAGGAAGACAAGAGACAATAGGCAGACAGGCCAGAAGGAGGAGTAGAGATATGTCCCTGAAACAGGGGGGAGCAGAAGAGAAGGACCATTGACAGCAACCTCCAGCAGGATGCACCCCACAGCCCCACATATAAAAAAAAAAACCCCACATATGGCAAATCCCCCATCAGCATAGCAAAGCCACACCAAGCACCCGGATGAACAACCCAGCATGCCCCCCCTCCCGCCTCCCCACTTAACTGACAATCATGGCGAATCCCCAGCAGCATAGCAGTGCAGCATATAGCAGCCGGATCAACAACCCAACATGCTCCCCCCCCCCCACCCAAGCACAGGGTCCCGGACCTAGCAGTCTCGAGTAAGTCCTCAGCCAGGTGCTCAGGTATCCGCAACAAGGGGAGAGCAAAGCAGAAGGGATTCAAGCGGCAGGGGGGGGGTGAGGGGCACACGAGGGAGAGGATGGCACGCCAGCAGGAGGGGGGCACCGGAGGGCCCATTCAACAGGGGGGGGGCCAAGGCAAGAGGGCGGGGGGGCAAAAGGGGGAAAGAGCACAGCAGGAGCAGGCAGAGGACAATGGGGGACCTCCGAGAGATGTCAGGGGAGGGCATCCTGCATTCCAACAGTCCGGACCGCAAGCACCGATAGTCAGCAGGGGGAAGGGGAGCGGTGAAAGCAGATTGTCACAGCCGGACACAGAGCCACAGGGGAGAGCCCGGAGGGAAACCTCAGTCAGACCAGTGTCGGCAGCCAGCTACAGGCAGCGGGGTCGGGGAAGGGGGGAAAGGCAAGCACGGGGCCATACTCACAGACCAAGGCTAATAGGTGATCAAGTCTCAGGGGCCTCGACCTCCGGCCCGCGGGAGCTCTCCCTCGAGCGCTGAGTCCTCCGACGCTGTCTCCGTGGCAAAGGGCGGCTGAATCTTCCGGTGCCCCAGCCGGGGTCACGATCTGGGAGCAGCACCATCCAGTCCGGGAGGTCCACGGGGGGCATGTCCAGGAAGGTGAACAGGGCTGGTAGGTCAGCGTGCCTGCGAAGGGTGAAGGAGGATCCGGCTTTCCGCACAGTGAGCTGCAGCGGGAATCCCCAGCGGTAGGTGAGCTCCGGTTGTCTCAGCTGCTCCAGCAAGGGCTTCAGCATCTCTCGCCTCTGTAAAGTACCCCAGGCAATGTCCGGGAAGATCTGCACCGTCGCTCCATCGAAGTCCACCGGACCTTTCACCCAGGCATCCCGAAGCACCTTCTCTTTAACAGTATACCGATGGAGTCGGCAGATCACGTCCCTGGGTCTGGAGGGGTCAGACGGCCGGGCACCCAGGGCACGATGAACCCTGTCGAACTCGTAGGGGGCCTGAGGATCTGGTGTACTGACCAGGGAGAGGATAGCCCGCACCGTCTCGACCAGGTCCTCAGAGCCAGTAGCCTCCGGGATGCCGCGGAGCCGCAGATTGTTCTGACGGCTCCGGTTTTCAAAGTCCTCCATCCTGAGCTGGTGGGAGGCAAGCGTCTCGGTATGGGAGGATTGAGTCCTTTCCAGAGCCAGCACCCTAGACTGAAGGGCACTAACCGCAGATTCTCCGGCCGAGAGGCGACCGTCCAGCTGTGCCACCTCACCACTGAGCTGCTGATAGTCCCGTTTGTGTTGCTCCGCCACCTGAGCCACAATGGCCTCCATATCTGCCCTGGTAGGTAGAGCCCGGAGGAGAGCCCACAGTTCAGCGGTGTCTCCTATCTGGACAGCGGGAGATGGCTGAGAGGCGGGTAACGCTTCGGCAGCGGCCATGATGCGAACGGGAGGCAGAGGAGAGGAGCTTTGTCCCGGCAGGGGGGCAGCTGTGGATCCCAGGCCACCACGTGGAGTCAGGGACAAGGCCGCGGGTGACGGGCTCGTAGATTCCGGGAAGAAGGAGCGGATCGGGGTGACCGAGGTCGGCTTGGAAGATGCTGCGGAAGCAGATTTGGTCTTCTTCTTTCTGTGGACGCTCATATTAGCTAGAAGTGTAGTGTATTTGCCGAGAAGGGAGGACAAGGAGCGGGAGCACCGTGTAGAAGCGTCCTCACACCGCCATGTCCGAGCCACGCCCCCGCATCTTTGATGTTTATGGAGGCCAACAACAAGTTTTATGGAGGCCGTTAACAAGTTTGAATAAAAGCCCTGAAAACGTTCCACACACGGAACCGGGATAGCCACAGGGCTGGAAACTGGCAAAGACGTCCCCCCACCCCAGATACGGGCGAGGACGCACCTTCAAGCCGAGGTGGCCTTGTGCTCAGGTCTGGAGAAACCAGATTTTTGTTTGCCAGACCAGGGTCGCTTGGAACCACCCGAGGGTATCTTGAAGGGCTTCGCCTTATTGAATGACCCTGAGGGGCGAAAAAACATCTTGTGTGCTGAAAAGGAGGGACCCCGTCTGCGACGAGGGTCCTTACCCTTGTTAGCCTGCGGAAGAGAGGTAATTTCATCCAGAGTAGCCCCAAACAGGCGATCGCCTTGAAAAGTCAGGGCCTTCTTTGAAGTCTGATACGTAGACCAGCACTTCAGCCAAAGTATACGCTGGAGGACCACTGCCGAAACTGACACTCGGCTCAATATGGGAGCAGTGTCCAGCGCGGCATCGCAAACAAATTGCAGCCCCTGCACCAGTTGGTCCAACAGCTTCTCAAAGGCAGGAGGGAGACGTTGCGAGACAAGGGCAACTGTAAACACCGGTCTTAGTGCAGACCCCGCCAGGGAGTACATATTGCGGGCCACAGACTACGCCTTCCTATCCGCTGGATCCTTAACGGGTGGGGAATCCTCCACTGGGATCATGGTAGCTTTATTCAGTCTTGAGACCAGAGGGTCCACCGTGGGTAGCACAGTCCACTCCTTTACAAGGGACTCCTTAAAAGGGTAGGATCTATCAATCTGCTTAGGCACCCCAGGGGAACGCTTTAGATGGTCCCATTCTTTTTTGAGCATGTTGTCAAAATACGCGGGAAAAGGGAAAAATCTTTGAAACTCTGAAAGGCTTGTGAGTGCCAACTGTCACCTGCGCCTCAGTCGCAAGTCGCAGCTGCGTCCTCAATTTTTAGGGTTTCATGCACAGATACAACCAGTGCATCCACCAGTGCCTTATCTTTTGCGGTGGATGTAGAAACATCATCCTCACTGTCAGAGGAGACAGGGTGCAAGGTATTTGCAGACCCGGCAGGGAGACCCGCATCTGCGGTGGCTGAATCAGACTCAGAACCTGAGACATCAGATGAGGCAGGGGTAGATGGAGGGCGTTTCTTAGCACCTCACCCTATAAAAGCCATCTCTACCTGGGACACAAACGATTCCAGGACTGCCGAAATTGCATCTATAGACAGCTGGGGTCCGGGAGGCCCTGCGGCCTCCCCGAGGGGGTCAGGTGGGGACACATGATCTGTAGGGACACATGATCAGTCAGCAAAAGTTGAAAAAACACAAAAAAGTTTTTTTTTTTTTTTTAAAGTCCCACCACACTATAGCACCCCCCAGAGGTTAGGCAAAGCACACTGGAGACCCCCAGGAGAGAGAGAGAAAGACCCCCAGACTCACCACCCTGTATCAAAGATGCCCCAGGAGGCCCGGAACTTCTGCACAGCACATGTCAACAGCAATCTCGATCCAAAAATGTAGGATCTGAGAAACAGCCCAGGGTATATGGGGGGGGCTCCACCCACAAAAAACTCCTCCAGGAACTCCCATTCTGATTCCTATTAGAGAAGGCCAACGCTAAATGGCCTTGCCGGGTGTACCAAGATGGCCGCCAATCTCCTCACACGGGGCTACAAGAAAATGGCGGCCCCGTGCGCCCTGCAGAGCAACTGAGGACCCCCCAGACTCCAAAATGAGACAGATTGGCAGGTGGGCCCTGGAGGAACAAGCAGAGACCCGTCCCCCTGCATGATCATTCATCTGGCTCCAGCGGTGCACCCCCCGCCCCCACATCCGGCCTGAAGCGTGGTCCCAGCCACCGGGAATAGACCCAATAGCCCCCCAGCAGTGAGGGGGCAGGTAGAAGAGGGGGTGCATTACAGGACAGAGGGGAACTTGGGATTGTGAGGGTTCAACCTTCCCAAGGAGGAGCCCGCGTCCACCCCAAAATCCGCCAGGGGAAGAGGGGGGAAAATGTACTCTCCATACAGGAACAGGTGGGCGCCATCTCCTGACAAAACTCCTCTCCACCGAAGTGGGGGGCTGTCGGCCAAATAGGAACGCTGCGACTCAGGCCTAGGTCGTATGCGACCTGGCGAGATGTTTTAACTCGCAGGGCCAGTCCTCATCCAGTGGGACTATGTCGCGGTCGACCCAGTGCAGAGCTAAGGCCTATGCATGCTCATTGGACGGCTGGGGTGACCCCTGGATCTATACATCCAGCCCGTCGCCCAGATCCGGCATAGTTGCTTGTAGATCTCACAGGAAAAAATCCGGAGAAAAGCTAACTAAAAAAAAATATCTAGAAAAAACTTTGCCAAGAACAGAGATCCCAGCAAGGGAACTAGGTCCTTACTCCTGACTAGGCAGATTAAAACTGACATGCTATGCAGCAAGAGAGAGGGTATACCCCCTGGGACTGCCCATAGGCGTAGCCAGAACTTTTTTCTGCCTAGTGTCCTACTCCTGTAGGGGGGAGCATAACCCTACTGATATGAAGATCAGAAACTGCGTTTGTAAATGAACGATAGAAAAAAACGCTCTTTGAGTTATACAAATAACTTTCCCCCTGTCCCTCCTCCTTCTGTGGTCACGTGCAGAGAGAGATAAGTTAAAGAGGATCCATGATTGAGGGCACATGCATACCGAACAATACTGGCTAGTGACACTTGACATAGAGGCCCTCTACAGCAGCATTCCTTTTGATAAGGGTCTAATTATATCCAGCATGTTCTTACAGGAAGTATAGATTAGTCAATTTGTTCATACGTTGTTTGAATGTATTCTAACAAATAATTATCTTATGTTTAAAGGTTTCCACTACCTCCAGGTACAAGGTGTAGCGATGGGGACATATACGTACATATTGTTCATACGTTGTTTGAATGTATTCTAACAAATAATTATGTTATGTTTAAAGGTTTCCACTACCTACAGGTACAAGGTGTAGCGATGGGGACATATTGTGCCCATCCTACGCCTGTTTGTAAGGAGGGGGGAATGTCATATCTTCAGTGATGAGGCTCTCTCTATGTAAACAATCTGAATCTATCTTTCACAAGGACTTGTGATCAGAGCTGGAGAACTTGTGATTTTGTTTCTTGATGTTGAGATCTTTGTACAGTCAGACCAAACCTTAGAATATACACTATACTGCAAGTCTACTTCTGGGTACACAATATTAAGAGCAAACAGTGGTCATCCTTCTATTTTGGTAAAGTCATTGCCAAGATTTAAGGACAATACTTGCGTCTCAAAAGTAATTGCTCAAGCCAGGAGGATTTTCAAAGAGAAGCAGACAATTTAAGACAGACTGTTGGGTCGAGGTGACGCCAAAAAAATCCTCTAAAATGCATATTAACAAGCCAACAGCAACCTAGGGAAGAATTAACTTTTCAGAACTCAAACTCTCACTTCCAACAGACATCTGACATACCCACTACCAAACTAATTTTATGATACACCTGACAACGACAAATTAGACACTTCCTAAACAAATATTGGTACTTATTGAAAGCTGATCCACAGGTACAAAAATGTGTGATAGACCGGGCAGAAATTGCTTACTGTAGAAATAGATCCATACGCGATGACCTTGTGCATAGTCCTTCATCAGAGCAGGTGAAGTGAACCCGTGTCGCCACTTTGGAACATGCAGTAAAACCTTGGATTGAGAGTAACTTGGTTTGAGAACCTTGAAACAAGCTAATTTTTTTTTTTTAATCCTGACTTGATAAACAAAGGATGTCTTAATATACAAGTAGTGTCATGTCATAACTGAGTATAAAAGAGAAGAGAGATGCCTCTAAGTGTAGCAATACGGTTACATTTAATGAAGGTACAACATTTAGCAACTCACTTGGTTATTGATTAAAACAGGCACATCAAGTATGCAGGCATCCGGAGTAAAGCTGTCCACATAGACCATCCTCCGCACCGCCATCAATGTCATCCCTTCCACGCTGCGCTCCATGAGCGCTTCAAGCCTCGCTTTCAGATCGCTCCACTGCAAAGTAGTCTTCCCATGTACGACTGCAGACTGACAGCAGTGAAAGCCAGCGGTGCAGAGGATGGTCTATGTGGACAGATTTACCCCGGATGCCTGCATACTTAGATGTGCCTCTTTTAATCATCAATCATGTGAGCTGCTAAATGTTGTACCTTGATTAAATGTAACCATATTGCTACAGTTAGAAGTGCTTCTCTTCTCTTTTATACACTGTAGTTCCTGCTGGAACTGGATTTTGCTTCTAATCCCCTTGTGGAGGCTGCCATTTGGAGGATAGACAATTTATGGTTACACAGCCTACCACATTGCTATAATCTTTTTAAATGGACTATAAACCGAAGGACGTATGAATAAATGGTTGTGGAACTAATCATTTGAGTTTCCATGATTTCTTATGGGAAAATTTGCTTTAATAAAGAGTGCTTTGGATTACAAGCATGTTTTCGGAACTAATTATGCTCGCAATCCAAGGTTTTACTGTATATGTTTGGGGCCTGCTCGTATTGTCAATACATTGCACAAGGGAAAATACATGTCCTATGAACAGTTTGGTACATGAGGCTAAACATTTAGTTAACAGCCAGACGGTAGGCATCATATATGGTGACCTGCGAGTGTGGCAGTTAATATATTGGCAGTTAATCTAATTTGGAGACACATCTTTTCCCATTGGGAGACATGGCACTTAGCGACCAAAAAAAAACAACTCAAATCTGTTAAATTCTTTGCCCTAGAAAGAGTACATTTAGACACACAGAGTGGGGATATCCGTTAAAGAGAAGCCAGATGGATCCATCAATTAGAAGTAACTAAATCCCCTGGCTTAAACAATAACCTTAGTTTTAAACCGTTTCTACATTAAATAACGTAGGGACTATTGATAATATGTGAGTCTTTGAAACATGTGACCGATAGTTTGTAAGGGATTCACTTATAGTGATGTTACTTATGAGAGTCCTTCTATAGATATATGTAGATATTCCTGTACATTTATTACAGTAATACAGCACCAATATGTTGTACTGAATTGTTTTGTTAATATTTTGATTTATTTGGAATTTTTAATGTATTGTATAGAGATATTTTCACCTGCCTGGATGGATGCACTGGTGATAATTTGGACCTCTGCATTAGTCCCTGTTCACATTAGGTCGCTCCGACTTAGGGGGCGACCTGTGAAATCGCGTGCAGCACGACTTCGGCGCGACTTGCACGGACTTCACATAATGGAAGTCAATGCAAGTCGCCTCCAGGTCGCCCCGAAGTAGTACAGGACCCTTTTTCTAAGTCGGAGCGACTTGTGTCGCTCCTATTAGAACTACACAGTGGGAGCGACGGTGTACGACTTGTCAGGCTGACCAAGTCGCCTGACAAGTCGTACCAGTGTGAATGGACACTTACTAACACACTTGTGCTAGCTAAAAATACACTGCTCAAAAAAGTCAATTAAACTCCTGGGGTATTGATCTGGTGAGTTAAGTAGCAGAGGGGTTGGTTATTAGTTTCATCAGTATCAAATTAGTACAATCAAATCAGGGCAATATCATCTATCTGAATATTGTGATCTATATACACAAAATCGCTAAATATGTAAACCTTTGTATAAACGTAAATCATCTGTGACAAAATGTATCTAAATCACATAAAAAATCAAGTGGAAAAATAAAATGCATTCATATATACAATGTGTATCTCAGTGAATAAACAAGCAAAAAAAAGTCCAAAAACAGTAAAATCTTCCAATGACAATCAATGAATCCCAAACAAACGAATATTCTTGCCACCTTTGTGTCTAGTTATCGACTAAAAAACAGGTGCTCAAGTAATCCACCACCAGAATTTACTAGCAGCTCACCTCCAGCTTTGACTCCTGTTTCACCAGAGAGTCAAAGTGCGCTGTTCCCTATTTGGGATAAAAGAGCTCTGTGTGGATGGATGTCCCTGGACGTTTCAGGATTCCCACTCTTTCCTTATTCCAGTGCTTGTATATTACTCGGACATATAAAACAAAAACAAACTATCTAGTGCTATCTGTAAAAGCAGATTTATTGTGACAAAAGATAAAATGGGCTCACTCACATTGAACAGCACTATAAGCAATGCCAGCTTTGTGAAGCTGGCAGCCGCCTGTTCGGTAATGGTCGTGTGGTAGAATCAGATGTCAGCTCCTGCCTCCAGAGGCATTGCGTCTTCAATAGACTTCTTCATTGGTCTTCCATAGACTGAAGAATAACTTTGACAGGGCTTGAATCATAACTGATGAGTAATATGACTCAAAAGGACAAAAGGTTGGGAGGAGAGGAGCTAAAATGAGTGTCTCCCTCCACTGTCTGATGAATTTAATGGTACCACAACCTTTAGAATATATATATATATATATACTGTATATATTAGTGATCGACCGATATCGTTTTTTTAATGCTGATACCGATATTTTGGTCATCGGATATCGGTATCGGCCAATATCAGCCGATATCTTCGGACATGTAAAAAAACATTTTTTTTTTCTCCTTGGCACTGAAAAGCATTCAAAACGCCAAGTTTGGCTGTTTTGAATGCTGTCAGTATTTTGAATGTGGTGCCGAGTACCCGGAAGTGTTTTTTTTACATGCAGACCCGATCAGAGCCGAATGCGGCTTTGATCGGGCCTTCGGTGGCTGTGCAGGTAGGATGCCCATGTCTCCCGGTGGGACGGGAGACCGGGGCGAGCCGCGGAAGGAGGCGGGGGGGGGGTTTGGGACGCTCTCTCCCACTTGTCACGAACCGGCAGGACTGGTAGTGGATCCTCTGGACCAGAGAGGCGATGGCACGGGTTGTACTAGAGGACCGGTTCTAAGCAGTTACTGGTCTTCACCAGAGCCCGCCGCAAGGCGGGATGGATTTGCTGCGGCGGTAACTACCAGGTCGTGTCCCCTAGTAACAACTCGACCCCTCTGGCAGCTGATATGGCGTGGTACACAGGAAGTAGGCAAGAGCGTAGTCGGACGTAGCAGAGGTCAGGGCAGGCGGCAAAGGTTCAAAGGCGAGTAGTCGGTAGCAACGGGTTCGGCAACAGGCAAAGCAAACAAACACAGCAGGGAACGCTTTCTCAAAGGCACAAGGCACAAAGATCCGGCAGGAAGCTGTGGGGGGAGAAGGTATTTATGGGTAGTGCACAGGTGAAGCCTAATTAAGTCAGCACTACCTCTCACAAACCTTAACCCTTAATAACCACTTTAGGCCAGGCACCAATCACTGGTGCACTGGCCCTTTGAATCTAAGAGTCCCGGCACGCACGCGCCCTAGAGAGCGGGGACGCACACGCTGAGACGCTGGAGTGCTGCCTGGAGGCATACGCTGTGAGCGCTCCGAGGCCAGCAGGGGGCCCGGAGCGCTCAGCGTAACACCACTCCTTGTAATGACAGCCGAGCGGCTTCTCAGCTGCATCGGTTGTCATTACAAGACAGCCGACCGTCGGCTATGGACACAGGTACTGGGGTGATGCCTCTAGAAATATCGGCAACCTCAGGGGCCGATTCCAATATATCGGGGCAAGTGCGTATCGCCCCCCGATATATCAGTGGTGCCGATAATCGGTCGATCCCCAATATATATATATATATATATATATATATATATATATATCTCACAGAAAAAAACCCTAAAAGGAAAAGCTGTGTAAGATTTTAAAGGTACCACACTAAAAATAGATTAAAAATGTATATGTAGCACGACCCTGTTGAAGGCTGCTGGTTACAAACAAGGTTGCTCTTTATTGAAAACAAGGAGGAAACATACAGAATGCAACAAAAAGTGTAGCCAGTGTACATCATCACATAGGAGGGAAAACAGGCGTGCAGGAAGAAGAAGCAAGCATTAAAGGGGGGGTGTCCCAAATAACATGAAATACACAGAAGATACCATAAGCAGAGTACAAGAGAGTGTGGGCAAGCAAGGCAATAAGAAGTACATACAAATAGCCTTTAACAATCCAACCAGTGTTGCCAGATTTTCTCATACTTCTGGGGGCAGTTCCTATTGATATAGGTGAGTTTATACATCATGAGGGCCCCTTTAACCAGGGCCTCCCATGAGGCCGTTGTGGGGGGGGGGGGGAAGACCCAGCAAAGGACAATCTCCTTCTTTGCATAATAAAGTAGCAGTGAAATCAGTAAGAGAGCATACTTAGACCGTTTAACAGTATCCGGAATGCCCAGAAGCGCCAGCTCTGGAGCGCAAGTAACCGAGAGCTGCAGGCGAGTATTGAGAACAGCAAACACCGACCTCCAGAACTCAGCCACCCGTGGGCATGTCCAGAACATGTGGAAGTACGACCCCTCTGCGGTATGAGATTTAGGGCAGGTAGCTGATCTGGCAGGGTACATTCTGTGCAGTCTCTGGGGGGTGAAATACACCCTATGGAGGAACTTAGTTTGGATAAGTTTATCCCTAGACGCTATCACCAATTTGGAACAGTTCTCCAAGCAGTCCTCCCAGTCCTCCCTATTCAGGTTAGGTACGTCCGGGGACCAGCGCTGCCAGAGACACTCCAACGCAGGTGAGTCCGTGGTCAGCAGGGTAGCATAGATGGCCGATAACGGCTTAGGCAATTCAGCCTGCGCCAACACATCCTCCAAACGGTCAGTCTGTGGAACAGGAGTAACAGGGAACTGAGCCCTGACCGCGTGTTTCAGCTGCAGATAACGGAAGCCTATCCAGCGGGGCAAGGCAAATGAGCACTTTAGGTCCGGAAGCGTACGGAGCGTCCCGAGGGGCATGATATCCCGAAACAGTTGTATACCACACCGGGCCCACAGCTGCGGATTGGGAAGCATCCGCAGATGCGGCAGTGTGTAAGATTCTGGTACCTCTGGTACCCTTAATAATCTATTTCCTTCCAAATATGCGTCCCACCTTTCTTACTAGGTGGTACGCATACACCTTTAAGACAGATGATGTCATCGCTGAGCGCCGCAGAGCGGCTATTTCAACCGCCGGCGTTCTCACTCACATCGTTCGTTCAACCTGCCTTGTGTATCCACATGCTTTCAAGCCTGTCTTGCTGTCGGAACCTCCAGCTGGTTGCTTCTACCTGGAGCAGACCGGAACCTCGCTACTAAACCCTGTATCTCGCTACCGGATCTTCCCCTCTCTACTGGACCCCTCTACTACTAACATTTACTAGTGATAAGTACCCCACAGGGGAATCCTCCATAACCTACTTACACTATCTATCATCTGCACTGTTGCCTAGATTGCTATCTCTTGAGCCTACTACCATCTACTATCTGCACTGTTACATAGATTGCTAGCTCTTGAGTCTACTACCATCTATCATCTGCACTGTTACATAGATTGCTTGCTCTTAAGTCTACTACCATCTATCCTTGCACTGGGTTAGTCTATCCTGTAATTGTCATCCGCTGTCCTTACCACCTGTCACCATACTCGATTACTAACCTATCTGCACTCTACCTAATACCATCTAGTACTCTCCTGAACAAACCTATCAAGTACTTACTATCTCTATCACTGTTCACACCTGTCCCTTCAGCACAACACCTTCATACTGTCATATACATTCCACCACTCCAGGAACATCTTATTGAGTGTGTATATTTCTGTATGTTGAAGCTGACAGGCCCACAGTGATGAGTCTGGAGAGTTGGATCTGGTTATTCAACACATCTCTACATGACTACTGAGTGGAGATTTTGCAGCTGCATATCCAGCCTACTACAAAAACGCAGGAGCGTTACACAGTGAGGGGTTGCCCCATTGATAATGATAGGGAGACCAGGTATTGGGTTGGAGAAAACGTGCCCTAGCTGCCGTCCAAATCTGCAGGGTCGCTCTAGTGGGGGGAGGGACAAATACGCACCCGAACCTCGATAGGCCAGATTACCCAGCCCAGCCAAGGAGCCCAGGCAAGCTGCCTTCAGGCATATTGCTGCATTCGACCAGGAATCCGAGAACCACCAATGAATGGTGACCAACATGGCTGCCTAAAAATACAATTTGAAATTAGGGAGGGCCAAGCCCCCGAAGGTAACCGGGAGTTGCAGAGTAGACCGTGCCAAGCGGGGCTGCGCCCCAGCCCAGAGAAAGGAGCCAATACAGCCCTCCAAGTCCTGAAAAAAGGTGCTAGGGATCCACGCAGGGGAGTGACGAAAAACAAAGGAATTTCGGCAAAAAAAAAAAACATTTTAATGATATTAATTCGGCCCAGGACATTCAGAGGCAGGGTGGCCCAGTCAGCACAGCGTGCACGCAGATGGTTCAAAATCGGTAGAACGTTGTTACTAAAGTACGCCTCGAGATCCTTAGTGACCCTGACTCCAAGGTATTTAAATTCCTCAACCCACAGCAGAGGGGTAGGAGCCGAAAAGGGCCTTGGAATCAGGAACCAGTGGAAATAGGACGGACTTACCCCAGTTTATCTGAACACCCGAGTACACACCGTAAGTCTTAAAGATGGCCAGGGCTGCCTGCAAGGAGGAGGCAGCGTCAGCCAGGTGCAGGAGAGTGTCGTCTGCATAGAGGGACACCTTCTCCTCAAGAGGGCCGATCCGCCAACCCCGTACATCCCCGGAATTACGGAGCAGGATAGCCAGTGGCTCCAGTGCCAGGGCAAAGAGACTCGGCGACAGGGGGCATCCCTGCCTCGTCCCCCTGCCCAACAGAAACGCCTCAGAGGTAGCACCATTAGTGTGGACTCGTGCCACAGGCTGTCGGTAGAGTAGCTCCAACCATCTCAAGTATTTAGGCCCAAAACCGAAACGGCGCAACACACTCCAGAAAGGAGGCCACCACCCTCTGACCCGTGTTGAGGTGAATAGTAGAGAGGTTGAGGAAGAGACGGCGGATATTGTCAGTACCCTTCCCAGGCATAAAGCCCGTCTGATCCACATGTACAAGGCCTTCAATGACCGTGGCAAAACGGAGGCCCAAAACCTTGGCCAACAGCTTGGCATCGGCATTGAGCATGGAAATCGGGCGGTATGAGGCACAGTCCTCCGGATCCTTGCCAGGCTTGAGTATCAGCACAATCAAGGCCTCAGACAACGAGGCTGGCAAGGAATCCAGCTCCTCAAACTTACCCAACAACTCCACCATCCGGGGCGCCAACAGTTCCTGGAAGCAAGAAAAAAAATTCAATAGAGATCCCGTCAGGACCCGGGGCCTTACCGGGCTGCATATGAACCAGGGCAGTCTGAAACTCCTCCAGAGTAATAGGGCCATCCAGCCTGTCCCTAGCGTCTGCGTCCAGCTTGGGGAAAGATATACCGTCAAGGAACTGCTCCAAGTCGCTGTCACTGTATGTCACTTGTGAGGGATTAGCTCGGTAGCGGGTGTGGATGACCCCTTTGGGGGGGTTCGTTACACAGGGAGATAGCCGAGGAGTGGTTGAAAACAACAGTTTATGGTTTATTTTTCCAATTTCTTCAAACAAGTGCATGCAGCCAAAAACATCAAACAATCTAAATAAAACACAAAATAAATCCTGGCCGCTGTGGGCGTCTACCTTCTCACACACAGGAACCTACCTAAAGAGTCTTCCCAACCTACTGTTGGGCAGACACTGCTGATCCTACAGCAGACACTCAAATGTCCATTTGTGTTTTCTTTACACAGAAAAAGTTCAACACCTCACCTTTAGAAGTCTCTCATCTGACTGCTCTCCCCAGCTCACACAGCCTCAGGAGGCAGCAATCAATAGACTTCCTTTGGACAAATTATAGAGGCCTTAATTGCCTCATTCATTCAGAACAGCTGAAAGTTTTTCAACTTCCGTACACCTTCCTGCCTACCTCTGCAGCTGACGCCTGATAGTAATTGGTGAATTGTCTAAACCAAGCAGAAATGTATCTCCCGTCTGTGACAACACCCATAAATTTACCTGACTTCCTGTCACATACCCCCCCCCCCCCCTCTTGTTTCAACCCTAGGGTTGGGACACAGGTTGCCAGGCACGCATGTGCTCGGGAAAAACCATCTGCATTCCCCATTTGAACACCGGGGCGATGCGTTACCACAAAACTAAATTCCTGAAGGGCTAGGAACCACCTATTTATTCTCCTATTGGTCTCCTTGTTCTGTGCCATCCAATTCAATGGGGCATGATCCGTCACCTATTCAAACTGTCTACCCAGGAGGTAGTACCGGAGAAAATCCAAAGCCCTTTTCACCGCCAAACACTCTTTCTCAATGGTGGCATAATTCTCCTCATGGGCCTTCAACTTTCGACTGAGGTACATAACAGGGTGTTCTTCCCCATTGATAATCTGGGACAGTACAGCTCCTAAACCCACATTTGATGCATCTGTCTGGATCACAAAGTCTCGTGAAAAATCAGGCGACTTTAAAACTGGCTGACTACATAAGGCCTGTTTTAAAGCCTGAAAAGCTGTTTCTGCCTCGGGAATCCATTTGATCATGACAGACTCCTTTCCTTTGGTCAAATTGGTCAGGGAAGCAGCCTGTGAGGCAAAATGGGGAATAAAACGGCGATAATAACCTGGAATCCACAAAAATGCACGAACCGGTTTCTTGTTGGTGGGACATGGCCAATCCTTAATAGCCTCAACTTTGTTTATTTGGGGCTTGATTAGACCTCTACCAATGGTATACCCCAGATACTTTGCCTCTTCTAGCCCAATGGTACATTTTTTTGGATTGGCTGTAAACCCAGCTTTCCAGAGGGAATCCAACACAGCCTGAACTTTTGGTAAGTGTGAGTCCCAATCCTCACTGTGAATGACCACGTCATCGAGATATGCAGCAGCATAGGCTTGATGAGGCCGAAGGGTCTTATCCATGGTGCGTTGGAATGTGGCAGGAGCATTCTGTAACCCAAAAGGCATCCTCCAATATTGGAAAGATCCGTCTGGAGTTAAAAATGGTGTTTTTTCCCTGGCCGACCCCGAGAGAGGAATTTGCCAATAACCCTTGATAAGGTCTAACGTGGTCATGTACCGGGCAGTGCCTAGGCGATCAATTAGTTCATCTATGCGGGGCATAGGATAGGTGTCAAACTTAGTGATTTTATTCAGGCGGCAAAAATCATTACAAAACCGCCAACTTCCATCTGGTTTGGGCACTAAGACAATGGGACTGGACCAATCACTATTTGACTCTTCTATCACCCCCAACTCAAGCATTTTTTTTATTTCCTGGCGAATGGCCTCTCGCCGGGCTTCTGGAATTCTATAAGGCTTTAACTTGACCTTATCCCCTGGTGTGGTGATGATGTCATGTTTAACTCCAGAGACCCAACCTGGCAGGTCTGAAAACTTCTCCCTATTACGGAGCACAAATTCTTTAACCTCCTGTTTCTGAATTTTGGACAGAGTCTCTGCTATCCCAACTTCAGAGACAGCCAGGTTAAATGGAGCAGAAAATCGGGTAGTCTCAGCGACCAAAGACTCTCTATCCTTCCATGGTTTTAACCACTTAAGCCCCGGAGGATTTGGCTGCTAAAAGACCAGGGTTTTTTTTAGCGATTTTTTACTGCGTGACTTTAATGGACAATTGCGCGGTCGTGCGACGCTGTACCTAAACAAATTTGACGTCCTTTTTTCCCCACAAACAGAGCTTTCTTTTGGTGGTATTTGATCACCTGTGCGATTTTTTGATCATGCGCTATAAACAAAAAAAGAGCGTAAATTTTGCAAAAATAACAATATTTTTCACATTTTTTTATATGAAATTCCCCCCAAAAAAAATGTAAAAATCAAAATTTTTTAACATTTTCGGCCAATTTGTTTTATGCTACATATGTTTGGTAAAAAAAATTGCAAAAAGCGTATTTTGATTGGTTTGCGCAAAAGTTATCGTGTTTACTAACAATGGGAAAGATTTTTGTCATTTTTGGTGTTTTTTTTTTTATCGCGTAATGGCGGCGATCTGCGATTTTTTTTCGGTACTGCGACATTGCGGCGGACAGATCGGACCCTTGACTGACATTTTTGACACTTTTGGGGGTACCAGTGACATTACTGCAGTAATCAGTGCTATACATATGCACTGTTACTGCAGGGGCGTGATTCTAACTGTGCAGGGACATTGCTATTGGGGTAAAAATGAAGATCAACGGTCCTACATAGTAGAACCGTCTGATCTTCATTTTTACACCAGGGAGAATGATGGGCGGCTTGTTTACATAAGCCGCTCCGCCTTTCTCCCTTCACCGGAGCGATCATAGTGTGACCGGCGGACATCGAGTCCGCCGGTCACACGCACTGACTTGTCTGTGAACGAGCCACGGCGGGCGCGCGCGCGCCCGCCCGCAATTGGCTCGCAAGTCAGTGACAGGCGAGTGACGTATCCATACGTCACTCTGCCTGGCCGGGGCTGACCGCCGCAGTATATAGTCGTGCGGCGGTCGGCAACCGGTTAACAAGTTCACGTGACAGAGCTGCTTAGGTTTTCGTCTTCCCGGTTGGCTAATTTTATAATTCACCACCCCCATTTTCTCCAACACTTCATAGGGCCCCTGCCATTTGGCTAGGAATTTACTTTCGACCGTGGGGACCAACACCAACACCCTATCACCAGGTGCAAAAGAACGGACCTGGGCCCCACGATTGTAAATCCTTTGTTGAGCCAACTGGGCTTGGGCTAAATGTACCTTCACAAATCGGCATCACTTAGGCAATTCTATCTTGCATTTGTGCCACATGCTCAATCACACTTCGATGAGGGGAACTCTCACTCTCCCATGTTTCCCTGGCAATGTCCAGTAGGCCCCGGGGGTGCCTCCCATACAGCAGCTCAAACGGAGAGAACCCTGTGGATGATTGGGAAACCTCTCTTATGGCAAACATCAGATACGGGAGCAGATAATCCCAATTCTTTACGTCTTTATCCACCACCTTCCTCAACATTTGTTTTAAAGTTTTATTAAACCTCTCCACTAACCCATCTGTTTGAGGATGATATACTGAGGTACGTAATTGGGTCACTTTCAGGAGTTTACAAAGTTCTCTTGTCACCCTAGACATAAACGGGGTGCCCTGGTCAGTTAGGATTTCCTTAGGAAGACCCACCCGGCTTAAAACTTGAAATAACTACTTGGCTATGGCTTTAGCAGAGGTATTTCGGAGAGGAATCGCTTCTGGGTAACGGGTGGCATAATCCATTATTACCAAGATGTGCAGGTGCCCTCTAGCGGACTTCAGTAAGGGCCCAACTAAATCCATGGCGATCCTCTCAAAAGGGACCTCGATAATGGGCAGGGGTACCAACGGACTGCGGAAATGGGGCATGGGTGCATTAATCTGACACACTGGACAGGAAGAGCAGTACAATTCCACTTCCTTAGTGACCCCAGGCCAATAAAACCTCTGGGTGATTCTCTCCCGGGTTTTTTCTGCTCCCAAATGTCCCCCAAGAATGTGCCCATGGGCCAGTTCCAAAACCATCTTGCGGTACGGTTTAGGCACTACCAGTTGCTCAACGGTGTCCTCTATCCTCTGTGACACTCGATATAAGAGGTCCCTTTCAATAATATAGTAAGGGAGGGCAATCCTCTCGTCAGGGTTAACTAACTCCCCATCTATCTTGACTACATTCTCCCGGGCTCTTAGCAATGTGGGGTCCCTCAATTGCTCAGTGATAAAATTTTCTCGGTGCACCTTAAGGTCATCAAACCCTATCGGCCGCTGTTCCTCTTCTGAGGTAGCAGGCTCCTCCCTAGGGACTGGTGTTTCCCCGGCTAAGACTGAGCATGGAAATTCAGGATAATCCTCACAGTTAGAGGATTCTGGAGTAGATGTTTCAGGCTCAGAAGAACCACCTACTGGGGAATCTGGGCAATCCCAGTGTTCCCAGAACTTTGGGAAATCCCTTCCCACAATGGCGTCATGTGGCAGTTTGGGAACTAAACCCACTTGGTGACACAAGATACCGAGGGATGTTTCAAAAGTAACTGTAGTCACCGGATATTTTCGAGTGTCCCCATGTACACAAACTACAGCCATTTTCCTAGGATGTAAGTTTTTTTTCACCACTAGATCACTTCTCACTAAGGTGACCAGGCTACCTGAATCCAACAATACCACAACATCTTTACCATCTAAACACATTCTATATAAAGGTTTCTCATTCCCCTTTACTGCAGTGTATGTGGTTGCAAAAAGGGACTGTCGTCTCTCTGTCAGAAAGTCACAATGCATGGGTTCATCATCCGCTGGGCAAACCGCTGGGCAAACCGCTGCTACATGTCCCTCTTACCGGCAACGGTGACAAATCAACCTTCCGGTCCTCTCCTGTGGGATGGGTCTTCCAGGCCGCTCTCGCCAAACATTAGTAGTAGTCCTGCTAATACCTCTAGTTGCTCTTTGGATCCTCTCTCCACCCCCATCCCCTGACGCAGTCTTACTTATAGGTGGGGAGGGTCTGGTCTTGGGGCGAAAAGTCTGTGCATCTCTGGGAAAAGAGGTCAAATTCTCCGTTGTTAGGTACCTTTCGACCAGGTCTACTAATTTGTCTGCGGTTTCCGGACCACCATGGCTCACCCATTTCTGCAGGGTGTTAGAAAGAGACCTAAGAAATTTGTCCATGACTACTCGCTCCAAAATTTTTGGTCCGGACAGAATTTCTGGCTGCAGCCATTTCTTAGCCAAATGGATGAGGTCATACATCTGCGACCGGGGTGGCTTCTTCAGCTGATAACTCCAATTGTGGACCCGCTGAGCACGGACATCCAAGGTTACCCCAAAACGTGCCAATATTTCCTCTTTTGATCGATCATAGTTTTTTGCATCTGCAAGTTCCAAGTCAAAATATGCCTTTTGGGCTTCTCCAGATAATAGGGGGGCCACTAGTTCAGCCCACTGTTCTTTAGGCCAACTCTCTTTCTCCGCTGTTCTTTCAAACGTGGTCAGAAACATCTCAGGGTCATCATCTGCAGTCATCTTTGGCAATAAGTGGTTTACCCGAAAAGTCGGTATGTTACTGGCCTAACTCCCAGCCTTGGTCTGCTGTCTCTGAAGCTGTTTCACAATGGCCTCCATTTGCTGCTGGTGTCTCTGTTCCAAGCCTACAATGGCCTCTTGGTGAGCTTGTTGTTGAGCTGCAATGCTCTCTTGGTGAGCCTGTTGTTGAGCTGTAAAGCTCCGCTGAAAATCCGCATTTGCCTGCTGTTGAGCTGCATTTGCCTGCTGTTGGGCTGCATTCGATATAATCAGTTGTTTCAGTATCTCCTCCATTTTGGGTTTACTTGAACTGCCCGCGGCACTCCTCCATATGTGAGGGATTAGCTTGGTAGCGGGTGTGGATGACCCCTTTGGGGGGGTTCGTTACACAGGGAGATAGCCGAGGAGTGGTTGAAAACAACAGTTTATGGTTTATTCTTCCAATTTCTTCAAACAAGTGCATGAGGCCAAAAACATCAAAAAATCTAAATAAAACACAAAATAAATCCTGGCCGCTGTGGGCGTCTACCTTCTCACACACAGGAACCTACCTAAAGAGTCTTCCCAACCTACTGTTGGGCAGTGTCAGGAAAGAGCTCACCTGCTGGTGGCACTGTAGCTCCCAGATCCATAAGCTGCAGTTCCAGTGTCCACCAGCGGGTGTCTCTCAGTAGTCAGAAGCGAACATCTTATGCAATCAGTCATCACCTGATGCTGGTTGCAGGAAGTATATTTAAACCCTGTGTATGCTTCTTCTCACTGCCTTGGTATTGTCTCCATGTGCGCCTGACCTGCATGCCTGTGTCCCTGTATCCTGATCCTGGACTCTGATCCTGACCCTGCAGCCTGATTCCTTCCTTCCTGTTTGCTTACTCCGTCTCCTGCAACTCTCTCTCTGTTCTGTCTTGCTCCCAGCTCCCTCTGCTTGATCTCCCGTGTATGACCCCGGCTCTGTTACTATTACTATTCATTTATCCTGTTTTGTATATATTTGGTTTGAGCAGTTGTTTGCTGTGTGTCACTATTGTTTGGGTATCTGATTGGATTTACACAGTTATAGTTTTCTGGAGGTGCGTTTGCATTTGTGTTATTCACTTATTCTTAAATAAATTATATTCTTTACACCTTAATTATGTCTAATGTTCTCTGTGTCAGTCCACACATTTCTGGTCACACCTGTTGCTGACAGAATACCAAGGCCAGTCCTGACCAGAAGTGGCTGCACAGAGAAGCCATCTTAGCTCTGTTGTTTGTGGCAAGATGCATCTTGAGGAGGTAATTTACTTTTCTTTGCTGGTGACAGAGGAAAAGGAATACTGCTGCCAGATATTAAAGGAGTGGGCCAGGGACCAGCTGTTAGAATGCATTCGTCTTGCTCATTCCCTAGTTGATCAGGGCAGGATGCTGTTTGATGATGTTCAGCCATTGATTCAAGTTTGTGCAGAGTTGGCTTTGTCCAGTATTCCTAAAGAAAGTGATGACTTTTCTCCCCCCTTTAGTATGGCTCAGGTAGAATCACTGGTATGGTTATTGGAGGATGACTCCTCTTATTTCTTTGAGCACTATTCAGCATGTTCCCAACAGGTGCTAGTAGATTGTATTAATGCAGTGCAGTCTCTTGTCAGACAGGCAGAGTGTAAACTGAATCTTGTTCAACCGTTATTACAAGCATGGTCAGATATATTGCACTCAGCTTCAGTCAGTTTGCAACAACCCCTTCCTACTGCTAGACACCTGCCTGCTCAAACATCTCTCTCTCCATCACCCACAGCAACCACAGTTGCAGCCCAGTTTACCCTTCTACCAACCATATGTCAGTACCCTGTTCCCACTTGCTGCACCTACCCTGCCTTTAACTCCTTGAAGCTTACCTCTTCTCCACTGTCTGCACCAATCCTTCAGAAATCCTCCTTAGTTACTGCTCCCTCTTTTTCAAAATCCCCCAGCTTTTCTTTGCTACCAGCTGCTCCCCCTACTCACAGCCCTGTGTTCACATGCAGAACCTCAGTGGCAAAACCCAAAAAGAAACGAAAGTTTTTCCCAACTTGCAAAATCTTGCCACTATCCAATTGTGCATCCACACCAGCGGATCTGCTCCAGCCTGCATCCATGCCTGCTTCCACGCCAGCGGATCTACCCCAGCCTGCTTCCACGCCAGCCGATCTGCTTCAGCTTGCTTCCACACTAGCCGATCTGCCTGCATCCACGCCAGCGGATCTGCTCCATCCTGCATCCACGCCAGCGGATCTGCCTGCTTCCACGCCAGCCGATCTGCCTGCTTCCACGCCAGCCGATCTGCTCCAGCCTGCATCCACGCCAGCCGATCTGCTCCAGCCTGCATCCACGCCAGACGATCTGCTCCAGCCTCCATCCACACCAGCCGATCTGCCTGCATCCACGCCAGCCGATCTGCTCCAGCCTGCTTCCACGCCAGCCGATCTGCTCCAGCCTGCTTCCACGCCAGCCGATCTGCTCCAGCCTGCTTCCACGCCAGCCGATCTGCTCCAGCTTGCTTCCATGCCAGCTGATCTGCTCCAGCTTGCTTCCACGCCAGCCGATCTGCTCCAGCCTACTTCCACGCCAGCCGAACTGCTCCAGCCTGAAGTTCTGGTCCCTTTTGTCCAGCCTGAAGTTCTGGTCCCTTTTGCCCAGCCTGAAGTTCTGGTCCCTTTTGCCCAGCCTGAAGTTCCGGTCCCTTTTGCCCAGCCTGAAGTTCCGGTCCCTTTTGCCCAGCCTGAAGTTCCGGTCCCTTTTGCCCAGCCTGAAGTTCCGGTCCCTGCTGCCCAGCATGAAGTTCCGGTCCCTGTTGCCCAGCTTGAAGTTCCGGTCCCTGCTGCCCAGCTTGAAGTTCCGGTCCCTGCTGCCCAGCTTGAAGTTCTGGTCCCTGCTGCCCAGCTTGAAGTTCTGGTCCCTGCTGCCCAGCTTGAAGTTCCGGTCCCTGCTGCCCAGCTTGAAGTTCCGGTCCCTGCTGCCCAGCTTGAAGTTCCGGTCCCTGCTGCCCAGCTTGAAGTTCTGGTCCCTGCTGCCCAGCTTGAAGTTCCGGTCCCTGCTGCCCAGCTTGAAGTTCCGGTCCCTGCTGCCCAGCTTGAAGTTCCGGTCCCTGTTGCCCAGCTTGAAGTTCCGGTCCCTGTTGCCCAGCTTGAAGTTCCGGTCCCTGTTGCCCAGCTTGAAGTTCTGGTCCCTGTTGCCCAGCTTGAAGTTCTGGTCCCTGTTGCCCAGCTTGAAGTTTCGGTCCCTGTTGCCCAGCTTGAAGTTTCGGTCCCTGTTGCCCAGCTTGAAGTTTCGGTCCCTGTTGCCCAGCTTGAAGTTTCGGTCCCTGTTGCCCAGCCAAAGGGGCAGGTGCCAAATGCCCAGCCTGTCTCTGGACATCCTGTCCCTAACAACCTGCCTGCCTCTGATGGTCTGCTGCTCGATGACACGTCTACCCCTAGGGATCTGCTGTCTGACAACCTGCCTTCTTCTGCCTCTGATCCGGTGACAGATGTCCAGCCTGATGATCCCATGCTTGATGTCCAGCATGCGTCTGATGATCCTTTTACCATTGACCAGCCTGATCTTACTTCTCTTCTACTTACCACCCAGCCGGGTTCTACTGACTCAATACCAGCTGCTCGGTTGGACTGTCATGCAAAAACAAAGTGTTCACCTGCTAATGGGTTTGAAAGCTCTGAGTCCTCGCATGCTTTATATGGGTTACCTGTTTGGCCTGAGATTCGTTTGTCGGTTGCCTCGGTTGAGTCCCTCTGGCAGAGTGTTGTTCCTATGGCTCCAAAGCCTGGTGGTCCGGACATGCCCATGGTAACTAGTAGCTGCATTTGCCTTCATGGCCCTGGTCATGGTAAGCTCCTGGGGAATGGAGGGGTACTATCTGTGCCTCTCCATGATCCGGATGCGCTTGCCCCAGCTTTGGGTGCACTAGGGGACCCGGGTCAGGTAACCAGTGCCTCAGAGATACCTAGGTGGCTTTTGAAGTGCAGAGTAAGTCCTGGAAACCAGGCAAGCTACTTGGTTATGGCGAGACACTTCTGTGTCAGAGTTCTGGTATTGTCACATGACCCCATGGCTAAGTCTGCAGGCAACTCGTGGGACCCCAGCAATGGGGTACCTGCTGTTCTGAGGGACTTGAAGTATCAAATTCTGTACATGTCAGAGGATCTGGCCAGCAGGACACCCAGCCAGTTGCTTGACCTCAGCGGTGGGATACCCAGTCAGTCACCTGACCCAGGCGGTGGGACACTTTGCCTATTGTTGGATCTTGGCAATGGGGCATCTCGCTTGGAACCCGGCACTTCTTCAGCCTACAAGGAACTTTTGCTCTGGATTTGTTCAGCAAATGACTGTCTTTTATGGACTGGTTTAGCTAGGGTTTTTTGGAGCGTCCTGAGGCCGCTCCTTAGAGGGGGGGTACTGTCAGGAAAGAGCTCACCTGCTGGTGGCACTGTAGCTCCCAGATCCATAAGCTGCAGTTCCAGTGTCCACCAGCGGGTGTCTCTCAGTAGTCAGAAGCGAACATCTTATGCAATCAGTCATCACCTGATGCTGGTTGCAGGAAGTATATTTAAACCCTGTGTATGCTTCTTCTCACTGCCTTGGTATTGTCTCCATGTGCGCCTGACCTGCATGCCTGTGTCCCTGTATCCTGATCCTGGACTCTGATCCTGACCCTGCAGCCTGATTCCTTCCTTCCTGTTTGCTTACTCCGTCTCCTGCAACCCTCTCTCTGTTCTGTCTTGCTCCCAGCTCCCTCTGCTTGATCTCCCGTGTATGACCCCGGCTCTGTTACTATTACTATTCATTTATCCTGTTTTGTATATATTTGGTTTGAGCAGTTGTTTGCTGTGTGTCACTATTGTTTGGGTATCTGATTGGATTTACACAGTTATAGTTTTCTGGAGGTGCGTTTACATTTGTGTTATTCACTTATTTTTAAATAAATTATATTCTTTACACCTTAATTATGTCTAATGTTCTCTGTGTCAGTCCACACATTTCTGGTCACACCTGTTGCTGACAGGCAGACACTGCTGATCCTACAGCAGACACTCAAATGTCCATTTGTGTTTTCTTTACACAGAAAAAGTTCAACACCTCACCTTTAGAAGTCTCTCATCTGACTGCTCTCCCCAGCTCACACAGCCTCAGGAGGCAGCAATCAATAGACTTCCTTTGGACAAATTATAGAGGCCTTAATTGACTCATTCTGAACAGCTGAAAGTTTTTTCAACTTCCGTACACCTTCCTGCCTACCTCTGCAGCCGACGCCTGATAGTAATTGGTGAATTGTCTAAACCAAGCAGAAATGTATCTCCCGTCTGTGAAAACACCCATAGATTTACCTGACTTCCTGTCACACACTCTAGAAGTGTAGAGGGTCTGGTAGTACCGACTGAAACACACATTAATGGCATCCTGGTACGTCAAGAGGTCGCCAGACAACGAGCGGATCCGGGCAATATGAGTAGAGGCAGTCTGTTTCCTCGACAGCCAGGCAAGTAGCCATCCGTTTTTGTCCCCATACTCAAATATGCGCGGAGCCGTAGAGAGAAGGGACTTCTGTGTTACGGCCGCTCTGTACATGGAGAGATCCCGAAGTGCACGTTGCCAGGCCCGTACCTGTCAGCATCAGGGGAGGTCGTGTACGATTCTTCCGCAGTGCTTCCGAATGGCACATAAACTCCCTGTCAGACGGGTGAAGGCAATGACAGACGTCCGCCTGGGAGAACATGGCCATCCAGCGCGCCAGGGCATCAGACCATGCAGAGGGGTGTAGTGTAGATGTAGGCGGTCCAGATCCGGAGTCGGGGACAGATTAAAGTCCCCCAACAACACATTAGAAACACCGTATGAAACAATAAGTTGCATGAAGGTATAAAGAAAGTCAGTCTCCGCTGGGGGAGGTAAATACAGGCCAACCAGGACAAAA
Organism: Pelophylax lessonae; assembly: GCF_965119305.1. Taxonomy (NCBI): domain Eukaryota; kingdom Metazoa; phylum Chordata; class Amphibia; order Anura; family Ranidae; genus Pelophylax; species Pelophylax lessonae. The sequence continues at coordinate 240,488,754 of NC_138772.1, forward strand.
GGAATGGAGTAAATCGTGGCATGTAACAACACATATCGGCCTCCCGGGTCAGTCCTGACCTCTATCAGGTGGAAAAGCAGAGACCTGTGTACAAGGACACTGACCCCACTGGCGTAGTTGGAATAAGTGGCGTGGTAGTGAGCGCCCACCCAGGCACACTTCAGGCCCAAGGTGCGAGAGCCCAACAAATGAGTCTCCTGGAGCACACAAACGTGGGGGGAGAACCGAGGAAAAAAGTAAAAACGAAAGAGAGTTTTACAGCCGAGTTCATTCCCCGCACATTCCAGGAAATCACCTTAACCAGGGACATAAGGAGACAGGAGACTCATTACCAGGAGAGGGGAACACCGATCACCACGACACAGACACCAGGAGGGAGACGCATACCACACACCAGCTGGCCCCCCACCATAGATAGCAGATGAAATATACAGCTACACCACCGTATTCATAAAGAGCAACAACAATGTGAAAAAGAGAACAAAAAATGAAAATGTCCTGAAAAAAACATGAACCAGCAACGGCTGGGCCCCTCCACCCCCCACCCCGCCTGACCCCATCCCAGGAGGTAGGCACGTATGCCAAAACCCCAACGAAAAAAGTCAGAACAGGTAGGTGGCATGAAACCAAGTGCCAACAGGCACCAGGTCAGTGCAAAAAAAGCAGAGGCACAACAGGTACCAGTCCGGTGCGGCCGTGTAGAGCAACCGAGAGCTAAAAAACAGGAACAAGTAGCTTGAAAAGAGGCAAGGCACTAACTGGCAGCAGAGCAGCAATTGCAGAGGGGGAGACACAGGACGCCACAGGGCCAAAGGTAGGTAGGCTCAGGGACAGTTACATAGTCACAGAGGTGGCCGCCACTTACAATCCAGTCTGAAGTAGAGGAGACCAGGCAGCCTGCATCCTGCAACAGGAGGAAGCGCAGGCAGTGTAACCTGGAGAGCAGACCCCCCAAAGCAGGGGCTCCAAAGCACAGCATCAGGGCCCAAGGAGAAAAAAAAAAAAAAGAAAAAACAGGGCCCCCCCCCCTCTATGACCACGGAGGGTAGAGGTCACTAAGAGGACAAAAGAAAAAATGAGAGCAATCAGAGGGGCACAGAGGGTCCCGAGGTAACTCACGCTCTCCTTAGAGTCGATAAAGAAGCGGGTGGCCTCTCCATCAATCACCCGCAGCTTGGCGGGGAAAAGCATGTTGTACTTGATCCCTTTGGCCCGCAGAGCTGCTTTAACCGCATCAAACAACCAACGTTGCTTCTGGGTCTCCACAGTGTAGTCCGGGAAGATCATCAGCCGGGTGTTGTGGTAGGTTAAGAAGCCCGCAGCCCAGGCTACCCGCAAGGTCTCATTCCTTTCCCGAAAGTTAAGGAGATGTAGGATCAGCGTGCAAGGGGGAGAACATTCAGGGCCAGGTTTCGGCCGGACCCGATGAGCACGCTCCACGGTGTAGTGCGGGGAGTAGCGAGCGGAGGGCAGAAGGGTCTTCAGCAGGTCTTCCGTGAACAGCGTTGGATCTCTCCCCTCCGCGCCTTCCGGCAGGCCCACAATACGGAGGTTTTTGCGCCGGTTTCGACTCTCTGCATCTTCGGCCAGATATTCCAGGGCCCTCACTTTGGTATGCAGCACCCGCAGGGCAGCCGAGTGTTCCGCCACATCGTCCTCCACATGGCCGACACGCTGTTCCACCGAGGTAAGTCTAGATTGGATCTTGTCGAAGTCCTGGCGCAGCAAACTGACATCCAGCTGAATGGCCTCGATCTTGGTGGTAAGGTCGGATTGACAGGATGTGATAGCCGCCATAACCTCAGGGATGCCAGGCGGGTGGGCAGCAGCGGCAGTTGCAGCGTCTACCAGCATGGCCTCGCAGACAGTGCGTGGCGTTAATGTTTTTAAAAAAGGTAATTTTTAAAAACATTCAAATACAATATGACTTGTGTCTCAATTGTATATGCTATATGTTTTTTTATTTGCTATTTTTTCCCCACCACAAACGTTGAGTTACCCTTTCACTGCCAGGTCCATACGGGCAAACGGACCTACAGCACTGCTGCCAGCTGGCCAGATCACACAAAAGTGAGTACACCCCTCGCATTTCTGTAAATATTTTATTATCTTTTCATGTGACAACACTGAAGAAATGACACTTTGTTACAATGTAAAGTAGTGATTGTACAGCTTGTATAACAGTGTAATTTTGCTGTATACGTTAACCTGATGCTGAAAAATATTAAATAGACATAATTAAAATTAATTTAAATATTTTAGATGATAAGCCCATAAAATGTTTAGGTTTAAAACTGGGTACTAGGGACTTCCCCAAGGGGAGAGAAAGAACTAGAATATAGGGAGGAGTAGGACTATGTCCAAAAATGGATGTGATAGAAGGAAAAAATCTCAAATAATGACACTTTATTGTACATATATAGGGGCCATAAAGCTGAATCAGAAACTGACAGGGAATACATAGGAAAGTTGAAAAAATTCCCCAACTAGCAACCAAAGGTGATATGTATATAGTGAGGGTAACTTATTGAGAAAGGAAGGGAGAATAAAGACTTAGGCATAACTAAAGGGACTTGTTGTGTACTTGAAGAAAAGCACCTTAGGGATGGTATTTAGGCCTTACGGTCAATAGTTGGAAATTAAGCAGTTGAGATCTATGTCTAAGTTAAGGCAACAAGGCTGGAGGGATTTGAGCTGGTAAATCCACTTCATCTCGTTTTTTGATATTTTTCTAGTCTTATTATCACCTCTCCAGTGTCCTTTGATCATATCTATGCCATAAAAGGTTAATCCTTTGGTGTTTCGATTATGTACCTCAGAAAAATGTCAGGATAGGCTGTGTTTGGGGAAGCCATTTCTGATATTTTTAATGTGTTCCCTTATACGGACATAGAGTGGTCTCGTAGTACTTCCCACATATAGAAGTCAGCAAGGGCATTCAACTATGTAGGTTACATGGGTAGTGTGGCACGTAATCAGTTCTCTTATTTGAAATATTTTCTTATTGACCTTAAATTTAAAGGATGTGATTTTCTTTTCTTGTGTCAGATTATTTTTGCATGCTAGGCAACTTCGACACCGAATGAAACCTTTCATTTCAGGGAATAATTTGATTGTTTTAGGTGGATCTATCACATTGTGGACTAATCGGTTCCTCATATTGGCTGCCTTCCAATAAATGAACTTTAGTCTAGTTAGTAAGACCTCAGAAAGGGTCTTATCCGTCCTTAGAATAGGCCAATATTTCTTAAAGATGTTTTCTACTGTTCTGTATTGGTTATTGAATCCCGTGATGAAGGCACAATCGAATTGTCCGTTGTTGTTTCTTGTTCTACTGGTCAGTAAGTCATCCCTGTTCATATTTTTGACTTGATTCATGGTAGTCTCCAATGGTCTCCTGTTATAGCCTTTTTCTTCAAACCGCTTGGTAAGTACTTCCGCTTGTGACAAATACTCATCCAATTTTGCACAGTTGCGTCTTAATCTAATGTATTGCCCCTTGGGGATGTTTTGTTTCCACTTGGGGTGGTAGCAACTGGAGGTGGGGATGTATCCGTTCTTATCTGTAGGCACGCGATACCACCTCGACAACGGCTTATGATCATTCTCTTGTGTCTTGGAGTGAACTCACACTGGAGGTCACGCTCCTGTTCTCTAACATAATACGGTTTGGGACTAGATTTAGCCACGTTGAGCAATTTAAAGAGCCAAAATCATAGGTGTTGAAACTCTGTAAGAGTAGTCCTAATCTTGGAATCATGGCTTTGTGAAGAAACAAAATCAGCAAGTTGGCGATGCCTCTGGAAATTGAAGGGGAAAATGCTATTTCGTTCTAAAAGGGTAGCGAGTAGGACATGTGTATGACCCTCCATAAAGTGTGCCAAACTGACAATCCCTTCACTTGCCCAGGGTCCAAAAAAGGACAGTTACTCACCAGGGGGAAACCTCCTACCAGCGCCAATGGTGATATTGGAGGTGCCAAGGCCAAGGACCCATTAAATCTATCACAGATTTTCAGACGATGATTAGTCAACAGAGACACCCAGTCAGAAAGGCCCCTATCTTTTGAAGGAACTCACGGTGCGTATGACAGACTTCAGATTCAGACCTCCAGTTGACAACACGCTGCAGTGCAACCGCTTGGTAATTTTGTAAACTATCAGGTATGCTCAGACCTCCTGCCCATGTGGACCACTGCAGCAATGCCATGGCAAGTCGTGGTCTCTTACCTCTTCACACAAACTTGATGAAGAGGCTACAGAGCTCTGCAAAGAAGTGCCGAGGTAGGGAACAGGTACTATCTATAGGAGAAAAAGTATGCGGAGCAATATTGTCATCTTTATAATATTTGTGCGCCCAACCCATGTGAAGGTCCTTCTATTCCAAGACTGCAGATCTTGATGAGTCTTCTTAAATAGGGGAACATAAATATGTGTGTACTGGGTGTCTAGGCATTCAGTAAGTTGTCAGGCGGCGAAGCGCCTCTGGATCTGCCCGTTGTTTGTGATGCAGCTCTGCCTGTTGCAAAGCTCAAAAAATGTGCTTGAAGTCTGCCTGCCTCTCCCTGTTTAATTTGGTGCCCAAAGCAAACAGGGAGCCTCGCACCACTGCCTTATGGCCTTCCCAGGGGATACCATCGCTAACCCCCCTATTAGCATTCTCCACGAAATAATGGGATAGGGTCTCCTTAAGCCCCTGAAAATATTGATTTGATTTAAAAGTGGAACGTAGGGTCTGGAAGTGAAAAGGTTAGGTAAATACATATAAGTTATAAATCGTCCCATCCAATAGAAGAGATCACTACCTGTTGTATGCGTGCTGAAAGTATATGTAAGAACATCTAAGAACCCAAGGTACTTCAACGGATGCCACTCGTAATTAAATAGTCCCCTCAATGCTTCTCAAATGGTAGAAGAGAAGGGGCTGAGTATACAGGGCAACTTCTTTAACAGATGCAAGTAGAAAAAGAATAAAAAGTAATGAATAATGCATAGACTTGGGGGGGGGGGGGTTGGGGGTTATATATGTCTCACTATGTTATTCCCTCATTGAGACCTAAGAAAGAAGATCACAAAGGGAGAATAGTCATTACATAAAGTAAGTATTACCTAAATACTAGCTTCTACTCTTAATAGGTAATGGCTATCCATAAATGGGCAAGAGAAATCCCAACTATACCCCTATTACCCACCATGAATAAATACACATACACTGGCCCTTTAACAACATAGACCATGAGTAGTATTTTAAAAGCAAAACATTTTACCCTGAGCAGTAATCTAATTGTCGTATATGGGATTCAGTGTTTGGATTTGGACTTTTTCTTGCACTACTGTAATTATTGCAGGCATTCACGAGGGTAGCATTTTTGAATTATTTCTCTGATATTATAATGTTCATTATGTACAGCACATGAGGTAAACACGAAGAGCAGTTGTGCTCCTCCACCACACAACATGTCCTTAGTAATTTTGTGTAGTGTCAAAACCATGAAATACTCTAATCCTATCTGCTAGCTTAACCCTCACTGCTAACACTAATTTAACTTCTAAAAACAGTTACTTACTGACGCCAAAGTACATTACCCTAAGTTGGAAACAAATAACTCCCAACACCAAAGACAACAGCTTTGAACTATGAAGATGAATGTTCAAATATACAGAATTGGAATGTGCATAGTTTTGAGTCTTTATGCACATCACATTCCCTTTTAGTAAATTAGAAGGGGTTATCTCTGCAGCAGCATTTATCATAAACTACATGTAGGGCAAAGGTCTATTTTCTTTCCTCTAGTGTCTTCATCCTAATAAGACAGCTTATCATCTAGGGCAGTGGTTCTTAACCTGGGTTCGATCGAACCCCAGGGGTTCAGTGAGTCAGTCTCGCGGGTTCGGCGGGGGGGGGCAACAGGGAAATTGCTCCCCCCGAGAAAATATTACTGATTGTGAGGCCGAGCACACCCCGGGAAATCAGACCTGCGGTCAGGACAACTCACAGCCATTACACATAGACACTTGACGCTCCGCCCCCTGTACCTCCACCAGCAGGTTTCCAGCCTATCTCCTGCAGGCTGCTTGCTGCTTGAGTGGGCGGGATGGGGATGTACCTGACCACGAAGGTCTTGCCCGCCTGGAAGAGGGAAGTGTGAGAAGCTTAGCAGAGGGAGCCGAGTGAATGTTCCTGGAGGTAGGCTCAGCTAGCTGTACATGGTGGATTCGTTTACAAGCACCTCTATGCTAAGTCTGCTGAGTTACTGCAGCTTAGCAAAGAAGTGCTGTTAACTGACAAATGGAAATGCATGTCCTTTTCATTTAGCTCAATAAAGCATTGTGAATGCCCCCTGGTGTGTGCCCTCCTGATACCCCATGGTATGCCCTCCCAACAGCTCCCCCCCAGTGTGTGCCCTCCTGACACCCCATGGTATGCCCTCCCAACCCCCCCCCCCCCCAGTGTGTGCCCTCCTGACACCCCATGGTATGCCCTCCCAACACCTCCCCCCAGTATGTTCCCTCCTGACACCCCATGGTATGTCCTCCCAATCCCCCCAGTGTTTGCCCTCCTGATACCCCATGGTATGCCCTCCCCACACCTCCCCCCCAGTGTGTGCCCTCCAGACACCCCATGATATGCCCTACCAACCCCCCCACCCCAGTGTGTGCCCTCCTGACACCCCATGGTATGCCCTCCCACCCCCCCCCCCCAAGTGTGTGCCCCCCTGACACCCCATGGTATGCCCTCCAAACCCCACCCCAGTGTGTGCCCTCCTGACAAAACATGGTATGCCCTCCCCCCCCCCCCCCTCAGTGTTTTTGTGTGAAAATCATGTTTTAATGGTTTCTTTCTTTGTTCTTAATGGTTTTGTTCTTTAATGGTTTTGTTCATTTTGTGCACCTATGTATAACTATATACCTAAATATATATATGTTTTGAATTTGAATTTGGTTCAGTACCTCCAACAAGGTTAAGAACCACTGATCTAGGGCCTAGATGATAAGCTGTCTTATTAGGATGAAGACACCAGAGGAAAGAAAATAGACCTTTGCCCTACATGTAGTTCTAGGGGAAGGAAAACTCTGCCTTGCAAATAAATCATCTTCCATTCTGCAAGCAAAACAAAAATGCTGGATTGGGGATTACAGCACAATATTCATAAAAAAAATTAAAATCCAATTTTCTAGCATTATGACTAAGGCTTAGGACCTCAGTCTTCATTCATGAGATTTTTTTCTTACAGGATTTATTATTTAGGTGATCAGTTTCAGAAGAAGTAGGACATTAGGAGAACTCTCTTCCACAGGAACTCCAACAACGTTTAAACCAGAAAGAAAAAAAAATCCTCAACAGTTAGACAAACCATTATCCAGTCTTTCCACACTAAAAATAACGTTTTGGCTGAAGTTGGGCTTCAACAGGGGGAGCACTTTACAACATTTTTTTTTTTTTCTGTTTTGGGATTGTGCTTCTCTGTGTGTATTTTCATTTAAAACGGTTTTCGGCAAACAGAATATTAGCATATATTTATTATATATTTAAAAAAAAAAAAAAAAAAAACATTTAGCAACATATTGAAAGAAAAGGATACTTACTTTCATTCCTATTGACACAGCTAATAAGTGCACTCTAAAAAACAAAGGGACAGAATATTACTGACTTTATTTATCCATTTAATATTCTTAAGTTAAAACTGACCTTTTAAGTGTGCCAAAAAGTATAATATGGAACCATACAATTTAAAACGTGTCTTCCTTTGTAATATAACTGTATAGATTTTTCCATTTTTTTTTTTTTTTTGTATATTACTTTTCATTGAGATTTTAAAAAAGCTGTACACAACAGTAAACCACATATAGCGGAAACAATTAAACCCTTTAAAGTAAAACAAAACAGAACAAAATAAAGAAAAAAAATTGCCCCAAAAAAACCTGCACACTTCATGGACCTCCAGCAGGAGGTAAGTATATATCTAGTCTGGCTTGACGACATCTCCCTCAAACCATATGTGGTAAAACATTTTTTACAATTCCTAAATACCCTCCACCTCCACCATCAGAACACCTATTAGCTTGTATCATTAGAATAAGATAGGTCAACAAATCCCCCTTAGAATTACATTACACTCAGTTATTCAACCAGTACCAAAGAACGGATAATATTTACATAGGGATTCAATAAGAAACTGTGTCTGTAGATGCCATCCAGCCACCCCATACCTTTTCCAATTTGGTCAGGGCCCCTCTACTCGAATGAGTAGCTTTTAAATAGGGACTGCTTTATTAAATAGTGATTTCCAGGATACCAATGTTGGGGCAGAAGACTTCCTCCAGGACAAAAGAATTAATTTCCTGCCATAGAACAATAAGAGGGTGAGGAGAATGCATATGGCCCTAGTGTTAGCCAGAGGTTTAACTAGGCTTAGTAAGCATACTTTAACCGAGAGGGAAATCGAGATGGAGGTGACTGATTGAATGCATGTCGCAATTTCTTGCCAAAAGTGTTTAATGTGCGGGCACTTCCAAAAGATGTGTAAGAAATGTGCGTAGAGGTGCAGAGCATATCAAGCATTGAGAGGGTTGACCTCTATATATCCTAGCCAGCCTAGTGGGGGGTAAGGTAAATTCTATGTAAAAATGTATAATGGTCTCTAGTGGAGACTAAGCACTTAAATAGAGCCTCCCAGACATCATCTTAATCGTCCCAGGCCAGGCCAGGAGCTGCGGCCTCCCAGACTAGTCTGCAGGGCTCTATCAATTGAACCGTCTCTGGAAAGAGATCCTTATATATAGTGGATACTGGTTTGGATAGCAAGGCATTGTGGGTCAGTAGTTCTAGGTCACTGGGTTCAAGATTAGGAGGGACTCCTCCAGATTGAAACAAAAAGGGATGTCTCTACTGCATATACCTAAAGAATTTCGAATTTGGCAATTCATAGCACTCTTTAAGATTATTAAAGGCCATAAGGGAACCATTAGATATGATATGTTGTAGAGTCTTAAAACCATATTTGGTCCAAACCACCGGATCGGGATAGTTAAAAAAATTGTTTTAAGTTTGGATTTCTCCACAGCGGTACATGGGGAGACAGCCGACAAGGACTAGAGAAAGAGGAGGAGGGAAAGAAAGAGGGATGGAGGAAGAGAGAGAAAAATTAAGTTAGATGGAAGGAGAGAGAGAGAGAGAAAAATTAAGATAGATGGAAGGAGAGAGAGAGAGAGAAAAATAAAGATAGATGGAAGGAGAGAGAGAGAGAGAAAAATAAAGATAGATGGAAGGAGAGAGAGAGAGAAAAATAAAGATAGATGGAAGGAGAGAGAGAGAGAAAAATAAAGATAGATGGAAGGAGAGAGAGAGAAAGAAAAATAAAGATAGATGGAAGGAGAGAGAGAGAAAGAAAGAGGGTTGGAGAAATAGGGGGGGGGAGAGACAGAGGGAGAGAGAAAGAAAAAGGGATGGAGGGAGAGAAAGAAGGAGAGGTAAAGAAAGAGGGATGGAGGGGGAGAGAAAAAGAAAGAGGAAGAGAAGAGAAAAAGAAAGAGGAAGAGAAGAGAAAAAGAAAGAGGAAGAGAAGAGAAAAAGAAAGAAAGAAAGAAAGAAAGAAAGAAAGAAAGAAAGAAAGAAAGAAAGAAAGAAAGAAAGAAAGAAAGAAAGAAAGAAAGAAAGAAAGAAAGAAAGAAAGAAAGAAAGAAAGAGAAAAAGAGTACCAGAGAAAGAGGTATAGAGAAAGAAAGAATGAACGAAAGAACAAAGGAAAGGGGGATGGAGGGAGAGAGAAAGAATTAGAAAAAAAGAGAACAAAAGAGAAAGGAAAGGATAGGAAAGCGAGAGACGAAAGAGAGAGAGAGAGAGAGAGAGAAAGAAAGAGAGAGAGAGAGTAATAAAAAGAACAAAAGAAAGTAGGATGGGTGGATGGAGGGAGAGAAAAAGAACGAAAGAAAGAAAGAAAGAAAGAAAGAAAGAAAGAAAGAAAGAAAGAAAGAAAGAAAGAAAGAAAGAAAGAAAGAAAGAAAGAAAGAGAAAAAGAGTACCAGAGAAAGAGGTATAGAGAAAGAAAGAATGAACGAAAGAACAAAGGAAAGGGGGATGGAGGGAGAGAGAAAGAATTAGAAAAAAAGAGAACAAAAGAGAAAGGAAAGGATAGGAAAGCGAGAGACGAAAGAGAGAGAGAGAGAAAGAAAGAGAGAGAGTAATAAAAAGAACAAAAGAAAGAAGGATGGGTGGATGGAGGGAGAGAAAAAGAACAAAAGAAAGAAGGATGGATGGATGGATGGATGGATGGATGGATGGAGAAAGAAAGAAAGAAAGAAAGAAAGAAAGAAAGAAAGAAAGAAAGAAAGAAAGAAAGAAAGAAAGAAAGAAAGAAAGAAAGAAAGAAAGAAAGAAAGAAAGAAGAGAATGAAAGAGAAGGAGAAAGAGGGGATGGAGGAGGAGAGAAAGAGAGTAATATAGAAAGAGGAATGGAGGAATGGAGAAAGAAAGAGCAATGGATGAGTTGGAAATGTTAGTACATGAGGAAGACATAGACCTTGTGGGAATAACGGAAACTTGGTTCGACCCCTCACATGACTGGCTTGCCAATATCCAAGGGTATTCGGTGTACCGGAAGAACAGGGTAGGAAAAAGAGGGGGAGGGGTATGTCTCTATGTCAAGAATAATGTAAGGGTGATAGAGAGGAATGATATTATGGAAGGGATGAGTATGGAGTTAGAATCCGTGTGGGTAGAACTCCATAGGGAAGAAGAAAAGGGAAAAGTATTGGTGGGGGTTTGCTATAGGCCACCCAACCAAAGGGTGGAGGTAGAGCTGAAATTTATGTCACTGTTGGTAAAGTGGCAAAACTGGGATCAGTCATCATATTGGGGGACTTCAATTATTCCGACACTGACTGGGAAGAGGGGACTACACACTCACAGAAGGCCCGTCTATTCATGGAAACCTTACAGGACAACTACATGTCACAGTTGGTGGATTCTCCTACTAGAGAAAATGCAGCCCTGGATCTATTGATCACTAATGACCCAGACCTAATCTCGAAGGTAGGAGTCCAGGACAACCTGTACTCTAGCGATCACAGGATGATCACATTTAGCGTAAATAACAATATAACAAGGCAAGTGGGGAACATAAGAACCCTAAACTTCAGAAGGGCAAACTTTCCAAAATTGTGCTCATTGATGTAAAGGGTAAACTGGGACCAAACCCTGGGAACACTGACCACGGAGGAAAAATGGGAATGCTTTAGGAACATATTAAACAAATGCATCTTGCAGTGCATTCCTATGGGAAATAAATTTAGAAGAGACAAGGCCAAACCTGACTGGCTAAACCCTAATGTTAAAAAACGTATTAGGGGAAAAAAAATGGCTTTCAAGAAATATAAATCAGAGGGCACAGTATCGGCTTTCGAGCAATACAAGGAGGCAAATAAGAAAAGTAAATACGAAATCAAAATGGCTAAAATCAACTTTGAGAGACAAATAGCGGAGGATAGTAAAAAGAACCCAAAGAAATTCTTTAAATATATCAACAGCAAAAAAGCTAGGGCAGAGCATATTGCACACATAATTAACGAAGATGGGGGATGGTTACAGAGGACACTGAAAAAGCAACAGTGCTGAACACTTTTTTCTCGCCAGTCTTTACACAGGAAAAGAAGGGGTACACTGACCATGACTGTATGATTAGTAGTAATACACAGGACTTGCCGCTATGGCTAACAGAGGGTGAAATCAGGGAAAGGCTGGATAAAATTAACACAAATAAATCACCAGGCCCGGATGGCGTACATCCGAGAGTACTCAAAGAACTAAGTAAGGTTATATCTAGACCACTGTTCCTGATCTTTGCTGACAGTATTATGACAGGAAATGTACCAGGAGATTGGAGGAAAGCTAACGTGATACCGATATTCAAAAAAGGGCAGAGGCATGTCCCGGGTAATTATAGGCCTGTCAGTCTGACATCGATAGTATGTAAACTTCTGGAGGGGATGATAAGGGACTATATCGTAGAGTTTGCTAAAGACAACAACATCATCAGCAGTAACCAGCACGGGTTTACAAATGGGCGTTCTTGTCAAACCAATCTCTTAACATTCTACGAGGAGGTGAGCTGTGAGCTAGATAGGGGCAGACCAGTGGATGTGGTGTACCTGGATTTCGCTAAAGCGTTTGATACAGTTCCCCACAAGCGCTTAATTTATAAAATAAGGTCTGCAGGTATCGACCGCAGGGTTTGCTCTTGGATACGGAATTGGCTAAAAGGGTGTGTCCAAAGGGTGGTAATAAACAGCACATACTCAGACTGGTCTGAGGTGGTAAGTGGGGTCCCCCAAGGCTCAGTCCTGGGACTAACCTTGTTCAATTTATTCATAAACAGCATTGAGAACGGGATCAGTAGTTCTATATCAGTTTTTGCAGATGAAACAAAATTGGGCAGGGCAATAACTGCACAGCATGAAGCAGATATCCTACAGAATGACCTGGACAAAATAACAGAGTGGTCAACGACATAGCAAATGAGGTTTAATGTGGAGAAGTGTAAGGTTTTGCACAATACACGTTAGGGGGGGGGAACCCTTGGGGGAATCAAAAATGGAGAAAGATCTGGGAGTCTTGGTAGGTGATAGACTAGGCAATAGCATGCAATGTCAAGTGGCAGCTGCCAAAGCCAGCAGAATATTAGCATGCATAAAGAAAGGGATGTATTCCAGAGATAAGACTTTAATCCTTCCACTTTATAAAACTCTGATCCTACCACATCTGGAGTATTCTGTCCAGTTCTGGTCGCCAGTTCTCAGGAGGGATGTGTTGGAGCTGGAGAGAATCCAGAGAAGGGCAACTAAACTAATTAGGGGATCGGAGGACCTTAATTATGAAGAGCGCCTGCAATCGCTTGATTTATTCTCCCTGGAGAAGAGACGCCTGAGAGGGGACATGATAGCAATTTATAAATATCTCAATGGTGATCTTGGCATAGAAAAAAAGCTATTCAGTCGAAGGAATTGCATGAGGACTCGAGGGCATACAATGCGATTAGAGGAGAAGCGTTTTAACCTCAGGCAACGTGGGGGGTTCTTTACTGTTAGAGCTACAAGATTGTGGAATTCTCTACCACAAGAGGTGGTTTCTGCGGGAAGTATGGTAGCTTTCAAAAGACTCTTAGGCGTACGTCTCAAGGATCAGAACATTCAGGGGTATGTGAGATGATTATGGCCACACACACCTACACAGGTTGAACTGGATGGACTATTGTCTTTATTCATCCTCACCTACTATGTAACTATGTAAAAGGAAAGAGGGATGGAGAGAGAGAGAAAGAGAGAAAGAAAGAGGTAAAAAGAGAACAAAATAGAGAGAAAGAGAGTAATAGAGAAAGAGGGATGGAGAAAGAAAGAAAAGGGATGGAGGGAGAGAGAAAGAAAGAGGGATGGAGGGAGAGAAATAGAAAGAGGGATGGAGGGAAAACAAAAAGAGGGATGGTGGGAGAGAGAAAGAGAGAAAGAAAGCGATAAAAAGAGAAAGAATGAGAACGAAAGAGAGAGAGTGAATGAAAGAGAGAGGGTCAGAAAGACAGAGAGAAAGTGAGTGAGGGATGGAGGGAGAGAAAAAGAAAAAGAAATGGAGGGAGACAGAAAGGAACAGGGATTTAGAAAGAGGGACGGAGGGAGAGAGAAAGAAAGTGGGATGGAGGGAGAGAAAAAGAAAGAGGGATGGAGGGAGAGAAATAGAAAGAGGGATGGAGGGAAAGACACAAAAAGAGGGATGGAGAAAGAAAGAATAACAGAAAGAAAGGGAATGGAGGGGAAGAGAGAAAGAAAGAGAAAAAGAGAAGGAAAGAGAGAGAGAGAGAGAGAACGAGAGAGAGAACGAAAGAGAGAGAACGAAAGAGAAAATCCTCGATAAATTTCAGATGTTACTAATATTTCTACTGCAGACTTATTTGAAAATATTAAACGCAATGATCACAAAATTCATAAGGCAGAATAAAAAACCAAGAATACAGTTCTCACTATTAATTAAAGATAAAACAAAAAGGGATTTAGCTGCACTGGATTGAAGGTTATTAGAATGCCATAGTATTAGCAAGAATGGTGGAGTGGACAAAAATAAGAAGCGATAAAAAAATGGGTGAAAATTGAAAATACACTGAGCAAAACATGGTTAAGTAATAATATTTGGGTACCCCAACAATATAGAATGTTAGATGTGGATACACACAATTTGACTAGGAATGTGTTTAGGGTTTGGGTTTATTTTATAAACAAACAAAATGGGAATATAATTTATTGTTAATTTCAGTTGCGGGGGAAAATTATTTTATACATGGTAATGGGGCACAAGAGCGGACAGGGGAGAGGGGAGAGAGAGAGAAAGAGGGAGGGAGAAATAGAGATGGAAAAATAATAAAAGAGAGAACAAAGTAAAGAGGAATGGAGGGAGAGAGAGCATAAGAAAGAGAGGAAGAAAGAGAGAAAGAGAGAGAAAGAAAGAGAGAGAAAGAGAGAGAAAAAGAGAGAAAGAGAAAGAGAGAAAGAAAGAGGGATGGAGGGAGAGAGAAGGAAAGTAACAGAGAAAGAGGGATGGAGAAAGAAAGAATGAAAGAAAGAACAAAGGAAAGAGGGATGGAGGGAGAGAGAAAGAGAACGAAAGAGAGAAAAAGAGAGAACAAAAGACAGAATGATGGGGGGAGAGAGGAAGAATGAAAGAAAGAGGGATAGACGGAGGGAGAGAGAAAGAAAGAGAAAAAAATGGATTTTTGACTTACCGTAAAATCCTTTTGTCTGAAGTTCAATGACAGACACAGCTCCATATTCTTCTTGACTATTGGGTTATGCTGCCCCCTACAGGAGTAGGACACTAGGCAGGAAAAAACGTTATCACGCCTATGGGGCAGTCCCTGCAGGCATAAACCCACACACTCTGCTATAGTATTCAGTTTTGTTGCAAGCAGTGTTTAGAAGAAAAAAAAAACCCATCCCACTCATAATTAGAGGGGCGGGTGCTGCCTCTGGGAATAAACTTCAGAGAAAAGGATTTTACAGTAAGTCAAAAATCCAGTTTTCTCTATCGTTCATTGACAGATGCAGCTGTCATATTATTCTTGACCATTGGGAAATCCCAAAGCATTATTTGAATGAGGGGTGGGAAAAACAACGCAGAAAACAACGTAATTCCCCAAAAGCTAAACTTAGCCAACCAGGTAACATGGAGTTCAATCAGGAACAACTTGAGCTCACCTAGAAGCAACATACACCCTCAAAGAGAATATTTTCTCTTTTCAACAGCAGCCTGCAAAACCTTGCCGCCAAAAGAGGCATCCGAGGATGCCAACACATCTACCTTATAAAATTTTGTGAACATGTGCACAGACGACCAAGTTGCCACCTTGCAAACTTGCATAACTGACGCATGATGGCGAAAAGCCCAAGAGGCACTCAGCGCTCTAGTAGAATGCGCCTTCACAAGGAAAGGTGGAACCTGACCCTTCAGTGAATAAGTCTGTACCACGCAGCCTTTGATAGTGCCCAAAGCCAACTGCTGTTCAACCCCTTTTTGAAGAAAGGTCAAAATCCTAGCCACCAGAAAAAGACGAGAATGCACCTTCAGCGATTCACACCATGAGATGTACGATTTCCACGTACGATGATAGATCTTCCTGGAAGTAGACTTTCTGGCCTTCAACGGTGTAGGAATCACTGAGTCAGAAAGACCCCTATCCTTCAATACCTGGCTCTCAACAGCCACGCCGTTAAATCCAGCGACTATAAAGCAGGATAGAAGATCGGCTCTTGAGACAGTGGATCTTCCCTGAGAGAAAGTCTCCAAGGAGCATTGGCGACCAACCTTACTAGATCTGCGTACCAAGACCGGCAAGGCCAGTCTGGGGCCACCAGAATCCCTTCAACCTCGGCAGGAATTTCAGTGGAGGGAATGCATAGATCAGCCGATACTGACCCCAAGGAGCCACCAGTGCGTCTGTGGCATCGGCCAGAGGATCCCGCGACCTGGCTACAAACCTCTGAACCTTCTTGTTGAGTCGAGAAGCAAAGAGGTCGACATCAGATGTCCCCCACCAGACAAACAGGAGGTGAAACACCTCCAGGTGAAGGGACCACTCCCCCTGATCCAACACCTGACGACTCAGGTAATCCGCCAGCCAGTTTTCCACACCTGGGATGTGCACTGCAAAAAGGGCTGGAACAAACTTTTCCGCCCATTCCAGGATCTCGGCCACCTCCCGGGCCGCCAAGACACTCTTAATGCCCCCTTGATGATTGATGTAAGCCACAGCCGTGGCATTGTCTGATTGAATCCGGACTGAACAACCCTGCAAACGATTTGTCCAGCGACTCAGGCAAAGCTTTATCGCTCTGAGTTCCAGAATATTGATCAGAAGTCTGGACTCTTCCACTGTCCAGGACCCCTGGACACACAGTTTCCCCAGCACTCCTCCCCAGCTGGCCAGGCTGGCGCCTGTGGTTACCACAGTCCAATACAATGGGAGGAAGGACTTGCCTTGACATAGTGTTAAGGAGTGAAGCCACCATAAAAGAGCAGTCTTTGTGTTGCGACACAAACGAATCATAGTGTCCAAGGACTTTGGATCTTTGTTCCATTTGACAAGAATTTCCCTTTGTAAGGGTCTCATGTGGAACTGAGCAAACGGAACTGCCTCAAAGGTTGACACCATCAGACCCAAGGCCTGCATGCAAGTCCACAGAGAGGACAGATTGCTGGATAACAGCAAACAAATCGCCCCCTGCAAATTTTGCAGCTTGTCCGGGGGAAGAAAAACCCTCACCAAAGCAGAGTCCAGAGTCAGGCCCAGATAATCCAGTTTTAAAGGATGGTACTAGGGCAGATTTTTTTAAATTGATGTTCCAACCAAACTCTTGCAGAGTCCGTACTTTAATTGTCAAGTCGCCCAACAGGGCTGAATGGGAATCTGCTCTTAAGAGGAGATTGTCCAGGTACCCCAGTATCGTAATCCACCATTGTTGCAGTAATGCCAGTACTGGAGCCAACACTTTGGTGAAGACCTTGGGGGCTGAGGCAAGACCAAAAGGTAACGCCACAAATTGATAATGCTCCTCTCCTTCAGTGAAGTGAAGAAAACGCTGGTGTCCAGTGTAAATAGGGATGTGTAGATATGCGTCCATGATATCTATGGAGGCCAAAAAGTCTCCTTGGTGTAGAGACGCCACTACCGTGCGAATGGACTCCATTTGAAACTTCTGTACCCGCACAAAGCGGTTCAGAGCCTTGAGGTCCAGGATTAGATGTACTTTGCCTTCTTTCCTGGGCACAGTGAACAGGTTTGAATAGAACCCCTGAAAGCATTCTCGAGAAAGAACTGGCACAACCACCCCTTGCAACAGCAGATCTTGTACCGCCTCTTGTAGATCCCTTAACTGGTCTGGAGATAGGCGTAGATTGCATGGGAAGAACCTGTCCAACTGTCGAGGCCGGAATTCGATATTGTAACCCTATCGGATCAGTTTGTGCCTCATTTGTCCTGAATCAAGGAAGTCCATGGTTCCGGAAAGAAGCAAAGACATCCCCCCAACCGAGAAATGGGGGAGGGCGTCCCTTCATGCAGAGGAGGATTTGTCCGCAGATCCAGATTGGCCTGTTATCGGCTTACCCGTCCATGTCTTCTTGGAACCCCCCAGAAGACCTGAGTGGCTTAGCTCCTTTCTCCTGCGACTCGGAGGTACGAAAAGGCCGCCTATGATCAGTAAATGAAGGCCACAGTCTATTCTGCGGTGCCTTGCCCTTGGTGGATTGGGGAAGAAGAGTACTCTTCTCACCCATAAGGCCTTTGATCAACTCATCCAGGGAGGATCAAAACAACCTGTCCCCCATAAAGGGAAATTCAGAAAGAGCCTTTTTGGAAGCCTAGTCCGCAGACCAGCTTTTTAGTCACACCATGCGTCTAATAGCAACCCCCATCGCAGGGGTTACTGGCTACCAGTGGAGCCGCATCCAGCGACGCATCACATATATACAGAAGGGCTTGGATCATTTGGTCCATTAGCCCTATTAGGCCTGGTGAGAGCTGCTCCATTTCAAAGTCACCTTTCAGCAACTACGCCCATTTTGTGATGGTCTGTGACATCAGAGTGATCACAAAGAACAGTTTTAGTATTAAGCCCGCTAATGGAGGGACAGTCCAATTCGTCTATCCATGGGGTCTGTAAATACTGGGGACTACTCCACTGGAACCACAGACTTTTATAGTCTGGAAACCAGAGGATCCAACTTTGGTGGTACGGTCCATCTAGCAGATACCGCGTCCGCGAAGGGGTAGCGCCTTTTAAAGCGCTTAGACATCACCAACATTTGTTTGATGCACCCCCACTGTTCATTGACAATGTTGTCAAAATGTTCCGGACAGGGAAAAACCTTGCCCGAAGCCTGAATCCCTGACGCTGTAGAATCATAAGTAATTTTTAAGGTTTCCCACTTTGACACTATAAGTACCTCCACCAGCGTGCTTTCCCACGCAGCTGCTGAAGAAGATATACTGTATCCTCCTCACCGTCAGAATGCGAAGGCGCAGATCCACCAGGATGGTATGCGTCCGTGGCGGCCATATCAACCTCAGAATCTGAGGATGCTAAAGAGGCAGGGGAAGGCATAGAGCGCTTACTGCTACTGGCATTTTTTAAAACGAAATCCAAGTTTTCCAAACTGCTGTAAAAGCAGACAAGGACTGTGACCCGGAGGGTCCCGCAACCGCATTGAAGAGCCCAATGCACTCTATTGTACAGTAGAACCGGCCGGCAGGTGGTGCTGTGGAGCAGAGGAGCAGAGCAGAGCGCGGGATCAGAGGCTGACAGGGCGTGCAAGAGAGAGGAGTGTGTGAGGAGTGTGTGTGTGACCGACCGCGTGTGAGTGTGTGAGTAACCCCCCCCCCAGGAGAGCAGCGGCGGGGAGCGGCGCTCGAACCCCCCCCAGAAGCAAAAGCGAGCGGCGAGCAGGCGGCGAGCGTGTCGGTACCCCCCCCTCTCTTGTTGCAGCTGGCGAGCGGTGCAGTAAACCCCCCCTTTTGAGGTGGGCGGCGAGTGGTGCGGAACCCCCCCCCAGACAGAGAGGGAGCAGAGGAGACTAGCGGAGCAAAGGCTGACCGGAAAGTGACAGAGGGAGGCGGGTGCAGAGCGGAGACTGACCGTCTGAGGGAGAAATCACCACCAGGAACTGCTAGTGACAGGCTTAAAGGGACACACACTAGGTAAGTAAGACTGGTGACTGAGATTGTACACTGACTGAGGGTGTAGTGTAGTACCTGAGTATCTCTGAGTACCTATTACTACCTGAGTGTCTGGGAGTACCTATTACTACCTGAGTGTCTGGGAGTACCTATTGCTACCTGAGTGTCTGGGAGTACCTATTACTACCTGAGTGTCTGTGAGTACCTATTACTACCTGAGTGTCTGGGAGTACCTATTACTACCTGAGTGTCTGGGAGTACCTATTGCTACCTGAGTGTCTGTGAGTACCTATTACTACCTGAGTGTCTGTGAGTACCTATTACTACCTGAGTATCTGGGAGTACCTATTGCTACCTGAGTGTCTGGGAGTACCTATTGCTACCGGAGTATCTCTGAGTACCTATTACTACCTGAGTGTCTGGGAGTACCTATTGCTACCTAAGTGTCTGTGAGTACCTATTACTACCTGAGTGTCTGTGAGTACCTATTGCTACCTGAGTGTCTGTGAGTACCTATTACTACCTGAGTATCTGTGAGTACCTATTGCTACCTGAGTGTCTGGGAGTACCTATTGCTACCTGAGTGTCTGGGAGTACCTATTGCTACCTGAGTGTCTGGGAGTACTTATTGCTACCTGAGTGTCTGGGAGTACCTATTGTTACCTGAGTGTCTGGGAGTACCTATTACTACCTGAGTGTCTGGGAGTACCTATTACTACCTGAGTGCGACTGACCGGGCTGTGTGTCGGTGAGTGTTGCGCGACTGACAGTGTTGGGCAACACAGTGTTGTGCGACTGACAGTGTTGTGCGACTGACAGTGTTGGGCAACAGAGTGTTGTGCGACTGACAGTGTTGGGCAACAGAGTGTTGTGCGACTGACAGTGTTGGGCAACAGAGTGTTGTGCAACTGACAGTGTTGGGCAACAGAGTGTTGTGCGACTGACCGGGCTGTGCGACAGAGTGTTGTGCGACTGACCAGGCTGTGCGACTGAGTAGATATAAAACAAAGAAAAGGGCGCACCAGCCTAGCGCATTATCCTCAGCGAGTTTATTTAAAATATCAAGATAAAAATCGGCTACTCACAAACATACGTAGAAAACAAGCATATCAGTTCCATAAAGCCGCCTCATTATAGGAGTCCAATATCTCATAGAAGCAGAGGGCTGACGCGTTTCGAGGCTGTGCCTCTTTCTCAGAGCCTGGAGGCCATGACCAAATCTATGGCTTAAATATAGTGTGGTAAACCAGGCCTCCACATGACCCTTAGGGATGTGGGAGGAGATATCGCCCAAATGGGCGTGGCTACATAGCTAGTTGCCAAAAGCATAACAGATGTTGATTGGCGAACCCTAAACATCCAATGACTCTACTGGTATGCTATCCAAATCAACAGCATCTTCCCAACTCATCTGGAGTTTTGCATAATAGTACATTAAGAATAGCGCAATCTGAATATTGCAATAAGTCAGGACAATACACTGCTCTGTCAGTGCTGCACGGAACAACCCCTCCTTCTCTCACGGTACATGCGTGACACCAGGAGCTGGACAATCAGTCAGGCGCATAATGGTTCACTTATCTTAGTGGTATTACTCACGCTGCCGCCTGTGAGTATCAAGGATTCGTACCTGCAGGGGAGTAATGCATAGGGCCAATGTACCAGGTTAAAAGATTATTATTATTATCTGGGGTAATCTGATGAACCCCTCATTATTGTGTGTAAGAGATGTGATGCTATACACTTTACCTGGGGATGTCTCGATGCCCATCAAAGGTGAAGCATCACTACTGGATTGCTCCGATCGTGGCCCAGCCGATGGTGGAACGCACGCCGCTCATACCGGAACTGCCATGCGTTCCACCGTGTGACATCACTTCCGCCCGTAAGAATGGTGACGACTTCCGCCCTTCTGCATATCCGGGCGGTGAGACGAAACCACCGGATCCAGAAGGGAGGGAAACTGTTCGAACAGAGGGTGGAACAATCTGACGACAGACCCAGTGCTCACCACGTCCCATCTCCACGGCGCACACACAGTAACAATGAGAGAAGGAAGGAAGGGTGGATGCTCCGCCCTGATTAAGCCAAAAAAATATATTAATTTAAAATCAAGCATTTTAAGCCGGGATGTGTAATCAAATGACAATATACTGTAGTCCCTACTCAATCCTTTCGGACTCAAATGAAAATCTGTCAAGATGGGAGTTGTATGGGAAGCACACCAGCATGAGATGGACCAGAGTCAAAGATAATATTGCTGTATAAGCAATCCAATATAATAGACTAAAATAGTGGAATTAATAAAAGACAATAAGCTGATAATATTGCTTAGTAAGCCAGCATAAAATCACATATGTAAAAATGCCATATGACAACACACATATTGTACAATTATAATAAATACAGTGATGGATGTATATATAATGTAATAAAACAATTGATAAAAATGTGTATACATATATATATATATATATATATGTTTAAAATATATATAAAAATCACTTATTAAATGTGATATGTAAAACCTTTGACGCAAATATAGGCGTACTGTACCTCCTCTAAAAACAAACCTTGAAAAATCGGAGAAATTGGAGAAATTAACTCAATAATCTATCGAGAGACCCTATATAAGAAAAAAGGGGGGGGGGAAACCTACGTTATTACTCATACAGAGAGCCAATGGGAGGAACAAGGATAGTTGGGTCTAATGTAAGAGTAAGGTCTAATGTAAGACCACACACATATACATATACACACGTGCATACAAGCATACACGTGTGAGCCCCTCAAAAGAAAACAGAAAATAGGTGATGGACAACCTTAGGGCGGAGCCACAGGGGAGAGGCAGAAATTAGCTGCACGGGGGCCAAGGGAGCAAGAGCACACCTGGAAAAAGAGGGTGGAGAGGAAGAACGCGCTGAATGGCACTACAGCACGCTCTGGATCTCGAGATCTTCGTTCAATCCTCCCGGGGACATGGACCCTAGGGTGAAGATCCAGTACGACTCTCGCCTACACAACTTCTGAAACCTGGCTCCCTCATCGGGGTCCTTGGCTATTGACTCAATGCCGAAGACCCGTAGGCCCGTCGACTGAGTGTTGGGCAACTGAGAGTGTTGTGCGACTGACCAGGCTGTGCGACTGAATGTGGTGCGACTGAATTGGGCTGTGAGACTGTGAGTGTGGTGCGACTGAACCGGGCTGTGAGACTGGGAGTGTTGTGCGACTGACCGGGCTGTGAGATTGTGAGTGTTGTGCAACTGAGTGTCAAGTGAGTGAAGCGGAGTACCAGAGGGTGAGAAGGTAGAGTTAGGAAGCCAGGAAATAGCCACATAGGATAGACTTAAATCACTGAATCCCCATTAGATTAGATTAGTAAGTACAATGCCCGGCGGGTGTGGAGATGCGACTCGGTGTACATCTTGTGATATGTATGCGTTCCTCGGTCATGCGATCGAGGGCGAATACAAATGCGCAAAATGTAAGCAAGTTGCTTCCCTGGAAGCTCAGGTCCTGAATCTAGGGAAGCAGCTGGCAACACTGAGACGAATGTCCATACCGGAGGAGAGCCAGGATCGTACCAGTCAGGTGCAGGCAGGGGTCTGCACAGAGGTGGGTGGAGTATCGGAGGTGCAGGCATCAGAGCAGAGTAGAGGGGTGACAGTTAGGAGGGGTAGAAGGGAACAAGGCAAGGAGGCTGATCCTGGGCTGGAGCACCCCAATAGATACGCCCCGTTGTGTGATGTTGGGGAAACCAGTCAGGGACCAGCATTGCTGGAGCAGAGCGACGCCCCTAGCTGCCAGGGGAAGAACTCCTCCAGTGAGGCCGGAAGAAAGGGAAAGGAAAGACAGGTGCTGGTGGTAGGGGACTCAATTATTAGAAGGACAGACAGTGTAATCTGTGACAAAGACCGTGTGTGCTGAACAGTCTGTTGTTTGCCGGGCGCTCGGGTTCGGCACATTGCGGATCGGGTGGACAGATTATTGGGTGGGGCTGGGGAAGACCCAACTGTCATGGTACACGTGGGTACCAATGACATAGGCAGAGGAAGATGGAGAGTCCTAAACGATTTCAGGGACTTAGGCGCTAAGTTGAGGAGAAGGACCTCCAAGGTAGTATTTTCCGAAATACTACCTGTACCTTGAGCCACACCAGAGAGGCAGCGGGAGATTAGGGAAGTTAACGAGTGGCTGAGGAGCTGGTGTAGTAAGGAGGGTTTCGGGTTCCTGGAGAACTGGGCCGACTTCTCAGTCGGCCACCGGCTCTTTGGTAGGGACGGATTGCACCTAAATGGGGTGGGTGCAGCCAGGGCCGCTGATAGGCCAGTACAACCGGCCCTGTTGTACCGGGCCCGGAGTCCTCAGCTCAGTAGGGGGGCCCGGTGAAATCTCTAAACAGCGCAAAAAAAAAAAAAAAAAGCCTTACTGCATGCATCTTAGGCTGCGCCTGTGTGTGTGTGTTTTTTTTTCTTTCTATGGCCCCTCTGCGATGTTGTGTGCTGGGGGGAGTCTGGGACTATTTTTTCTATTTCGGGCGCCGGCGCATCATGTCATCAGCCCCGCGCCGCGTTCTACGCTGACGGAGGGCGCCGTCCGGCTCAAGTCCCGGCCGCCTGTCTGCACTTTCACTTTGCCTTGAATGCCTATACCTTCTCTGGCGGAGGGATCTATTATCCTCCGCGGCTCCGCCCACGGCCGGCACTAAGCTCTGCTCTGCTCTCCACTCATCCTGCGACGAGAGACAGAGGCTGCCTGTGCTGTGTGAGACTCGTGATTGTGAGTGACTCAGTGAGTGACAGCCCAACTCAGCTTAGAAGCTACAGCGGTGTAGACTGTAGTAGGCTGTGTAGCAATCAGAGGAGGAGGCAGCTGCTTTTTAAAGTGTGAGTTCAGCAGTCCAGACAGGAGGAGGACGCAAGTGTTTTACAACAGGTGTGTGCTTGGGGGATGGCTTTGGCATGAGGGGGGAGCGGGAGGGCACTGTCTCTAGCTGCAGCGCCAGCACATACATGGCATGGGGGGGGGGGGGCATTGTCTCTGACAGAGACAGTGCCCCCCCCCATGCCATGTATGTGCTGCAGTCAGAGACAGTGCCCTCCCCCCATGCCATGTATGATGCATGGCATGGGGGGCACTGTCTCTGACTGCAGCTCATACATGGCATGGGGTGGGGGCACTGTCTCTGATGCACATACATGACATTTGCATGGGGGGGCACTGTCTCTGCAGCACATATATCATGTATGTGCCGCAGAGACAGTGCCCCCCCCATGCCAATTCCATGTATGATACATGGCATTGGAAGGGGGGGCACTGTTTCTGCGGCGCATACATGGCATTAGCATGGGGGGACTGTCTCTGCAGCATATACATGGCATTGGAAGGGCACAGTCTCTGCAGCACATACATTGCATCGGCATGGATGGCACTGTCTGCTGGCATTCATGCCGATGCAATGTAAGTGCTGCAGAGACCGTGCCATCCATGACGATGCAATGTAAGTGCTGCAGAGACAGTGGCATTCATGCCGATGCAATGTATGTGCTGCAGAGACCGTGCCATCCATGCCAATCCAATGTATGTGCTGCAGAGACCATGCCATCCATGCCGATGCCATGTATGTGCTGCAGAGACAGTGTCATTCATGCCAATGCCATGTAGGTGCTCTACAGCGGATGGCATGGTCTCTGCAGCACATACATTGGATTGGCATGGATGGCACGGTCTCTGCAGCACATACATGGCATCGGCATGAATGCCACTGTCTCTGCAGCACATACATTGCATCGACATGGATGGCACCATCTCTGCAGCACATGCATTATGGCATTGCATCAATGGCATGGATGGCACTGTCTCTGAAGCACAATATGGCATGGATGTTACCATACACACGACAGAGTTATCATAATGCTGATGATCTTAACCAGTTGCTGACTGCCCCGTAGCAGATTTACTGCTACAGGGCCTTCGCGCTGCACAGGATCATATATATATATATATGAGATTCTACATTTCCGGGTATTGGAGCCGATCACAGACATCCCAAGTCTCTCGCGACTTGCGGGAGTCTCCCACCTTTGGCTGGTGGCTCACGGACACCCGCAACTGCCGTGCGATCTCCCAGCTGCCGCAGGAGACTTAGGATGTCTGCCGAAGGAGAGACCGACGGCGATGGAGCCGAACACTGCAGCCGGAGGATGACGTCACCGCTGTGAGCCGACCGACACTCTGGTGGTATGGGATGGCTTTGTCCAAGCATCACACGGCCTTCAGTAGCCGAGTGCGGCCTGTCCCATACCATCGGATTGTCGGTCGGCTCACAGCGGTGACGTCATCCTCCAGCTGCAGTGTTCGGCTCCATCGCCATTGATCTCCCCTCCACCTCTTTGCCTGGACAGAGCCCTTTGTGTGTCTACAAGCGGACCGCTGGAAGTCCCCCATGGTATGTTACACAGTCCACTGGGGTTAGCATTACAAGGAACAGGTTGTCCTTTTTCTCCCAGCACTCCCAGCCTTTTTTAGACAGCTGCAGGATTGGCTCCTATTCGGCTCTATCCACTGACCAGAACACTCGGCTTGTCTTAAAGGGTCAGTGAAGCAGAAAGCACATGACAGTATTATTATTTTAACTGTTTCCCTTGTTCATCTTAATAAACAGTAAGTTGTTTTACTTTATTTGCAATGGCATTAGTATTTTTCATCACAGCCCCAAGCGTCTCCTGGTGAGACTCCCAAGCGACTCTTTTGTGTGCATTTTCCTAGCATCCTCACGGTCCCTAGGTTGATCCTCTCTGGCAGCTATAGGCACATGATTATCACAGCGCTTAGTCTCTTTTTTTTGGTTTTAGATACAGGAAGCAGCAGCTCTGCTCTCTACTGCAGCCGCTGCTTCTTCCAGAGTACCCGCATGACCAGCATTACCCGCAAGCAGTAACCACCAGCATTACCCGCCTGCAGTAACCGACAGCAGTCTTAGAAAAGGTATGTGCATTAGCGTGTGTCAATTGTTACAATATGTTTTTTAATAACTAGTTGTGTTTTGTCATAATATGTCATGTCCTTGTTCATACACGTATGAATAAGGACGACATGACATGTTCTAGCTACCTAAGTCACAGGTACTAGGGGTGCAACTATCCCCCAGCACATAACTGTAAATATCCCAGCATGTGCAGTGTATCTGACTCCTACCACCATCACCACTTCAGATCACTGAAGTGGTCGTGGTGGTTAGAGTGTTCCTTTAATATCTCTCAGAAAAAGTAAACCTCTGTATACTGATTCCATTTCATTTGAAGTAACCCAAAACTGTCTGGAGGAAGGTAAATATCACTTGAAGACAAAACTGCACTTTGTTTAAAGGCGGGGCCTAGGGTGGGGCCGGGGGTGGGGCTGGGATGTGACCAGGGGCGGGGTTGGGGTGGGGCCATGGGTGGGGCTTAAGGGGGCCCCGTCAGCTAGGCTGTACGGGGCCCCATGATTTCTATCAGCGGCCCTGGGTGCAGCCGTACTGGGTGCGAGGATGGCCAAAAAGTTAGAGGGGCTTTTAAACTAGGGAATGGGGGGGAGGGTACAGATGTAGAATTAGCCAGTGGAAAGCAAGTTTCAGAGGGCAGAAATGGGGGCATTAGCGGTAGGGTGTTTGGAGCTCCTATACCAAGGGTGGGTATGGGGAAAAATCACAAGAGCAGCCTAAAAACATCAAATGAGGATATTTGTAACCGGTCAAAATTACGAGGTTTGTATACCAATGCCAGAAGCCTGGCCAACAAGATGGGAGAGCTGGAGCTACTGATGTTTGAGGAGGACTTAGATTTTGTGGGGATAACTGAGACTTGGTTTGACACCTCTCATGACTGGATGGCGACCATTCAGGGGTATTCCCTTTATCGCAGAGATAGAGAAGGTAAAAAAGGGGGAGGGGTATGTTTGTATATTAAGAACAGTATACAGGTAAATATGAGGGATGATATTAATAATGGAGCGAAGGACGAGGCAGAATCCCTATGGGTAGAGCTTCAAAGGGAAGGCACGGTGGGGAATGTAATATTGGGCGTATGCTATAGGCCCCCCCACCAGAGGGAGGAGGGGGAGGTGGACCTCATTTTACAGATAGGATTAGCAGCAAGGATGGGAAATGTCATTATAATGGGGGACTTTAATTATCCTGATATAGACTGGGCAGAAGGAACCGCACACTCAGCCAAGGCTCGGCAGTTCCTAAATGTTTTGCAGGACAATTTCATGGGTCAGATGGTGAATGCACCGACAAGAAACAATGCGGTACTTGACCTACTGATTACTAACAATACAGATCTGCTCACGGATATAGAAATACAGGAGTACTTAGGAAACAGTGACCATAGGTCAATAAGTTTCAGTATTAATTACAGTAATAGGAAGCACAAGGGTAATATTAAGACGCTGAATTTCAAAAGAGCCAATTTCCCAAAACTGAGCTCGCTGCTAGAAAATATCAATTGGGATAGAACCCTGGGAACAAAGAACATGGAGGAAAAATGGGAGTGCTTCAAGAGCATACTTAACAAGGGGATTGGCCAGTGCATTCCAAAGGGAAATAAATTTAAAAGAGCAAAGCTAAACCCTGGGTGGCTAAACTCCAACATAAAAATGCATATTAGTGCTAAAGAAAAGGCCTTCAAAAAATACAAGGCTGAGGGGTCATTGGCAGCATTTAAGCATTACAAAGAGTGTAATAAGAAATGTAAAGATGAAATCAGGGTGGCTAAAATAGAACACGAGAGACATATAGCGGAGGAGAGTAAAAAGAACCCCAAGAAGTTTTTTAAGTATATAAACAGTAAGAAAGCGAGGCCAGAACACATTGGCCCCATAAAAGATGACAAAGGAAATATGGCCACTGAGGACAGAGAAAAGGCGGAAGTGTTAAATAATTTCTTCTCTTCAGTCTTCACAAAAGAATCGGGGGGCTACACAAACCTAGCTTGTAAGGCCGAACTAAACAACACACCTCAGGAAATACCGCCATGGCTAACAGAAGATAGACTTACAACTAAACTAGAGAAACTTAACATAAATAAATCACCGGGACCGGATGGCTTGCGCCCGAGGGTTCTGAAAGAGCTAAGCCAGGTGATTGCCAGACCATTATTCTTGATCATTAAGGATAGTTTACAGACGGGTATGGTGCCAGCTGATTGGAAAAAAGCCAACATGGTACCAATATTTAAAAAGGGGCCGAGATGTGTCCCGGGTAACTATAGGCCGGTCAGCCTAACATCTGTAGTCTGCAAGATTTTGGAGGGGATGTTAAGGGACCACATACAAGACTTTAGTAATGAAAACTGTATTATTAGTAGTAATCAGCATGGATTCATGAAAAATCGCTCTTGCCAAACCAATCTATTAACCTTCTACGATGAAGTGAGCTGCCACCTAGATAAAGGGAAGCCTGTGGATGTGGTGTATCTGGACTTTGCAAAGGCCTTTGACACCGTTCCCCACAAACGCTTACTGTACAAACTAAGGAAGGTAGGTATGGACCATAGGGTGAGTACCTGGATAGAGAACTGGCTCCAGGGGAGAGTCCAGAGGGTTGTGATTAATGGGGAGTATTCGGATTGGGCGGGTGTGAAAAGTGGGGTCCCCCAGGGTTCTGTCCTGGGACCAATCCTGTTTAATTTATTCATAAATGATCTAGAGGAGGGGATATCTAGTACAATCTCAGTATTTGCCGATGATAATAAACTAAGCATGCCAATATCTTCTATGCAGGATGTGGAAACCTTACAAGCGGACCTGAACAAAATAACGGGGTGGGCAACTACATGGCAGATGAGGTTTAATGTTGAAAAATGTAAAGTAATGCACTTGGGGGCCAGAAACCAGAAAGCAAGCTACTCACTAGGAGGGGAACCTCTGGGTGAGTCTAGGATGGAAAAGGACTTGGGGGTACTGGTAGACAACAGTCTTGGCAGTGGCATGCAATGCCAAGCCGCTGCAAGCAAAGCCAACAGAATACTGGGATGTATAAAAAAGGGGATTCACTCCAGAAATAAAGAGATTATTCTCCCGCTCTACAAGACTCTGGTCCGGCCACATTTGGAGTATGCTGTCCAGTTCTGGGCACCGGTCCTCAGGAAGGATGTGCTGGAATTGGAAAGAGTCCAGAGAAGGGCAACAAAAATAATTAGGGGAATGGAGGACATCGGCTATGAGGAAAGACTAAAAGCACTGAACTTATTCTCTCTGGAGAAGAGACGATTGAGGGGGGATATGATATCAATGTACAAATACTGTACTGGCGACCCTAGCATAAGGAACAAACTATTCAGAGAGAGGAGATACAATAAGACACGTGGCCATTCACTAAAACTAGAGGAAAGGCGGTTTAACCTTAAAATGCGTAAGGGGTTCTTCACTGTAAGAGCGGTAAGGATGTGGAATTCTCTTCCACAAGCAGTCGTATCAGCAGGGAGCATTGATAGTTTCAAAAAACTATTAGATGGGCACCTTGGAGACCACAACATACAGGGGTACACAATGTACGGTTAAAAGCAAACACACACACATCATAGGTTGAACTGGATGGGCTGATGTCTTTTTTCAACCTCACTAACTATGTAACTATGTAACTATGTAGGTGAGATTTGGTCCTGGGCAGTGTCACTTTAAGAAGAACTGCAAAACACGTGATCCACACCGCTGAACCACAAGTCCCAGCCCTAGCACAGCCTGCAGCAGGGCGAGTGAAGAATGCCTACAGGGACCCCAGTAACATACCACAAAATGATATGGAGGGATACAGGAACGTTCTGTGCAGAGAGAAAAAAACGATCTGACACAGGAACAGGAAAAACCTGGTCGTGTACTAGAGTCACCCTAGCATCTCCATTGCTGTCCAGTGATCCTGGACTCCACGAAAATGGCCGCCCCATGCATTCCTATGGGGAAACTACCAAAACATGGCTGCCCATGCATTACAATGAGAAACTTTTACATTGTTGCTGAGTGAAAACTACAGAAAAATGGCGGCCCCCACGGTGCGCCATGCGGTCTCCAGGACCCCCCCAGGGGGTCATTAGACAGTGGCATCAGGGCGTTCCCAGGAGGAGACCCCACCAGGATAAACCTCCCCCCTCGCAGAACCGTTGCAATACATCCGCCCCCCTGAGATAGGAACCTGCTTGTGGGGGTGGGGAAAGTCTAAGGGGGGGCCTGGTATCATCGAGAGCCCAGGGGAACCGAGGTATACCGGAGAGCCCGACTTTGCCAGGAAGGGGGCCAATGTCCACCCCGAGTCCGCCAGAGAAAAGGGGGGACACTTACTCACCATACCAATGGCATCAGGTGGGCACCACTCTGAACAGACTACCTCTCCACTATGGTGGGGGTGCTGACAGCCAGGGGGTATGCTGCGACTCAGGGCATCCCAGGTCATGTGCATCCCAGCGAGGTGTTTCACTCACAGGCCAGCCCCCGTTTATCGGGGCTCTGTCGTGGCGAGGCCTAGTGCTGGACTATAACCTGCGCACGCTCACTGGCCGGGCTGGGAGCCCTTAGGATCTAGCATATCCAGTCCGAAACCCAGCCGGTTGCTGCTTGTAGATCTCTCAGTAACAACTAACTAAAAAATAAAGTCTTACAAAAAGGTTTCCAAGAAAAAAACAGCTAAGACATGGAAATCCCATGTACTTGTCATACAGGTGCAGAAAAATTGGGCCCTGGTTGTTGGGGGTGTCTGAACACCACAACCAGGGCTGGCGCTACCACTAGGCAAGTTAGGCAGTCGCCTAGAGCGCACTGTCGCCTAGGGCGCCTGGCCACTGGTTTCCCCCCTCTTAGTATGTCCCTCTCCTCTCCATTTGTGGCTCTGCAAAGACTCATCAGGGTCTCCCTCTGAGTCCCTGACAGTCTGACATGTGTGAGAACAGAGGCGGCTGGTGCCGCGACTCAATTAGTGAAAGAGAGAGAGGTGACAGTCTGTGTGACCTCTCTGTATCTCTCATCTCTCATCCACTCCAGCACGGCTGCAGCGTGCCCTGGGCTTCACACATCTCTTCTCCCCCTCCTGTCTACTCCGTCTGTGAAGGAAGGTGGGCGGGAAGATTAAAAAGAACCAGCGGACAGTCACACTGAGAAGCTGCTGAATGAGCCCGGGGATCATTCCAAGTGAGGTAACATTTTCACTGACCAGACCCTCCAGAACTTGCCCCCCCTCAGTCCCTAAACTCCCCCCCCCCCCGTCTCCCTTCTCTCCCCCCCCCCCTCTCTCTCCCTGACCCCTCTCTGTCTTTGCCAGCACTGGAAATACTTTTACCCCTTTCTCTTAATGTTAATAATAAACTCCTTCCTTCCCATCATCTTCCTATACATTGATGTATTAGTACAAAATTACTTTATTAACTTTATCTATTATGCCCCGGTTTACATTTGTGCGATCACAGAGATCGCATGTAATTCGGAGCGCACTGCTCCTAAATTACATGCGATCTGATGTGCGGTGCGAGTTCAGACATACACTTTGTACGGCTGAATTCGCACCGCATCCGCACTAAACCCGCACATAAGGCTTTTTTTTTTGCTGCAGCAGAATCAGATCGCATGGTGGTTCACACTAGTGCGATCCGATTCTGTGCGAACTTGCAGATCGCACTGCAATATGCGATCGCAACTGGGGGTGTCGGTAACTTTTAATTGACACCCCCTGCATATCGCATATGGCAGTGTGAACTGCCAGAGGTGCGGATGCGATGCGGGAACAACCAGTATATTCGCAGCGTTCCCGCATCACACAATTGTGAACTGGCACTTAGTCTTGATTCACACTGGTGCGATGCGGGAAACCCTGCGATTCAGTGCCGATTCCCGCATCGCACCAGAATTGCACACTGGTTCACACTGAGATCTGTGAATCGCTGGGGGTGTCAATGTAAGGTTGCTGACACCCCCAGATTGGTTTAAAGATCGCAGTGCGAACTGTGAAATGGTGTGGAAATCAGATCCCATAGGTGTGAACATCCATGCGATCCGATTCCAGTACGGGCCCAAAATAGGGACCTGCACCATTTTGGTGCAAATGCGATGCGATTTCAGCCTTACAGTTTGTATGGCTGAAATCACATCGCAGAGACATTGCATGTGATCTGGGCAGCAATGTGGTGTGAATCGCATGCGATGTCTGGCATCGCACAAGTGTGAACCAGCACTTAAAGTGGTATTAACCACTTCTGGACCAGAAGGATTTGCCCCCTTAATGACCAGGCCATATTTTGCAATTCGGCACTGCGTTATTTTAACGGACAATTGCGTGGGCGTGCGGCGCTGTACCCAAATAATATTGATGTCCTTTTTTCACAGAAATATAACTTTCTTTTGGTGGTATTTGATCACCTCCGCGATTTTTTTTATTTTTTTTTTGTGCTATACACAAAAAATAGCGACAATTCTGAAAAAAAAACAATATTTTTCACATTCTGCTATATAACATTCCCAATAAAAAATGTAAAAATCTAAATGTTTGATCCTTTTAGTCCAATTTGTTTTCTGCTACATATTTTTGGTAAAAGAAAATCGCAATAAGCGTATTTTGATTGGTTTGTGCAAAAGTTATCGCGTCTACTAACTACGGGAAAGATTTATGTCATTTTTATTTATTTATTTTACTAGTAATGGTGGCAATCAGCGATTTTTAGCGGGATTGCGACATTGCGGCAGACAGATCGGACCCTTAACTGACATTTTTGACACTTTTGGGGGTACCAGTGACATTACTACAATACATACCGTATGCACTGGTACAGTAATGACACTGGCAGAGAAGGGGTTAACCCAGGGTGATCAAAGGGTTAAATGTGAGCCTAGGGGAGTGATTCTAACTGTGGGAGGGGGGGTGGCTTCTGAAATTACCATAGAGACCTGTGATCCTACATAGTAGGATCACAGGCTCTCTGTGATCATTCCAGGGAGAATGGTCAGCTGTGTTTACAACAGTCAAACGACCTTCTCTCTCAGTGGGGAATGATTGCGGGTGCCCATCGGCATTCTTGGCCACCTGTCCCGTGGATCAGCATCCCTGCTGCCTAGTAGGGGTGCGTGCCAACGGCAGCACGTGCTTGCCCCCCAGCACCACGCGCGCGATTGACATAGAGCTATGTTGTTTTGCGCAGCCTAGCCAGCCTGCCGCAGTAAAACTAGGGCGGGCAGTCGGCAAGTGGTAAAGCAAAGCAAAATATTTAATGTACTGCAGCTTACTAGTTCTTAGATGGGTGGCTGCATTCGTTTTCTTTCTTGCGTTTAGGTTTTCTCGCTTTTATTTTTACATACTGATCCTGCTAGTAAGTCAATCGTTTTTTAAAAGAACAAGCCGTCTTGCAGATGTAACAGTTAGAGGGTTGAATAAAACCATTTAACACTGACAAAGGGGTGGAGTCAGGGGCGGAGCCAATGGGGTGGCAAATTTACGTTTTGCCTAGGGTGTCAAAAATCCTTGCACCGGCCCTGACCGCAACCCCCTCGAAGTTACTCTTGCTGGGCACAGGAACGGGCCCTGCTGCTAAAAATTCCATACTAATTTTGAAATCGCATGTACTTGTCAAACCGGTGCAGAAAAATTGGGCCTTGGTTGTTGGTGGTGCCTGAACATCCCAACCACTCGCAGTTACTCTTGCTGGGCGCAAGACTGGGCCCTGCTGGTAAAAATTCCATACCAATTTGAAAACCGCATGTACTGGTCATACAGATGCAGAAAAATTAGGCCTTGGTTGTTTGTGGTGCCTGAACACTGCAACCCCTCGCAGTTACTCTTGCTGGGTGCAGGAACGGAACATGCTGGTAAGAATTCCATACAAATTTGAAATCGCATGTACTTGTCATACAGGTGCCAAAAATTGGGCCTTTGGTGTTGGTGGTGCCTGAACACCATAATCCCTCACAGTTACTCTTGCTGGGCGCAGGAACGGGCCCTGCTGGTAAAGATTCCATACCAATTCGAAATTGGTAAAGATCAAGTGTTGTATGTGTTTTTATCAGTGATCTAGTGGGGGCTCTGTGTTCTGACCTGGCCAAGGTTGGGTGTCGGCTATGCAAACCTGCTGGAGTGATGGGGACCTGGAAGGATAGTATCGGCAGGAACTGAAACTGAAATAGGGCATTTGGTGTTGGTGGTGCCTGAACACTATAACCCCTCACAGTTACTCTTGCTGGGCGCAGGCAAAGGGACAGGGCCTGCTGTTAAAAATTACATACGGAATTTAAATTTAAATTGTATGCACCTGTCATACAAGTGCAGAAAAATTAGGCCTTGGGGGTTGGTGGTGACCTAAACCAAAAACATTGTTGGAAGCTAGCAGAATCAAGGTTGAGGAATAGGATAGGCAGCATTTTTAGATTTTAAGCTCTAACGAGCAGGGCCCTCTGATTCCTTTTGTACCAAATTTTATTGTAACTGTAATGTCTGCCTTCATTTTGTAAAGCGCTGCGCAAACTGTTGGCGCTATGCAAGTCCTGCATAATAATGATAATAATAATAATAAGGATGGCAAACCCCTAGCAAATTCAATCAGTTACATAAGCATCAGGGGCTTGATAGCTGCTGTTGATCCAGGACTGATTCATTTTTATAAAAGTCAGCTGGTCAACAGAGTCTGTGGACAGACGCACTCTTTTTTCCTTCACAAAACCTCCAGCAGCATTGAACACCCGTTCGGAAAGCACGCTGGAAGCAGGACAGGCCAGTAGCTCCATTGCATATTGAGGAAGTTCTGGCCAGTGGTCTATCCTCAAGACCCAGTAACCCAGTGGATGCTCACTTGGAAAGGTCTCCAAGTCTGCTCTTGCCCCTAGATAATCATGCACCATATGATGGAGACGCTGCCGATGGTTGCTTAAACCTAAAAACCCTGGGTGCTGAGGACTAAAGAACTGTTTAAAGGCATCGTTCAGCTGGCCGCCTTCTCCACCGCTCCTCCTTTGGCTTAACAATGCCTCAGAAACACATCCAGAGAACTTTAAACTCCCAGTGTCTGGAAAGGTGTTACACAAATTTT
Source organism: Pelophylax lessonae (assembly GCF_965119305.1). Classification (NCBI taxonomy): domain Eukaryota; kingdom Metazoa; phylum Chordata; class Amphibia; order Anura; family Ranidae; genus Pelophylax; species Pelophylax lessonae. The sequence continues at coordinate 240,523,998 of NC_138772.1, forward strand.
TTTTCAAGGCCTCCTCAAGATGTTTCATCCTCAGCTCCCTCTGCGAAGGCAGGATGAGCTCTGCAACTTTACCCTTGTAATATGGATCAAGAAGGGTTGCCAACCAGTAATTATCCCTCTCCTTGATAACACAAATCCTCTTGTCCTTTCCCAGGTTTCGCAGAATCAGGGAGCCCATGCAACGTAAGTTTGAGCAGGCATGAGCTTCTGAGTCCTCTGGGTCACTAAGGATGACATTGTCAGGAGCAACCTCTCCCCAAATCCTGGGGTTTCTGGGGAATCAAAACCATACTTTTAAGACTGCTGTATGCTATCCTCTACATCCATGCTGCCGCAATCCCCCTCCTCCTCTTCCTCCTGTGTGTTTTGTGTCCCTGCAGGCATGATATCTGGATAAAGGGGGCCTTGTGAGGAAAGGAAGTACTCCTCTTCCTCCCGCTGTTATGCCTCAAGTGCCCTGTCCATGATTCCAGCGTGTGCTCCAGCAAGTAGACTAGAGGGATAGTGTAACTGATGCATGCATCGTTCCGGCTCACCATCCTTGTGGCCTCTTCCATCCTTGTGGCCTCCTCAAATGGTGACATGACGGCGCATGCATCCTTTATCAAAAGCCACCGGTGTGGTGAATAAAGCCAAGCTCCCCTGAGCCTGTCCTTGTGCCATACTCACACAGGTACTCATTGATGGTCCTCTGCTGCATGTGCAGCCGCTGCAGCATTGCAAATGTTGAGTTCCACCTGGTGGGCATGTCACAAATAAGGCGGTTGGTGGGCAGGTTGAATTCCCGTTGAATGTCAGATAAGCGAGCACTGGCATTGTATGAATGCCAGAAATGGCCACAGACTTTTCTGGCCTGCCTCAGGAGATCTTGGAAGCCCGGGTATCTGGTCAGGAAATGCTGCAGCACCAGATTCAGGACATGTGCCAAGCATGGAACATGCATCAAGTTTCCCTGTCGGAGGGCAGAGAGAAGGTTGGTGCCATTGTCACATAGGGCTGCACGATATTGAAAAAAAATCACATTGCGCATTTTTAGTAGTGAGGAATGTTGGCTGTGACTGAGTGGTGAGTGCCATGAGCAGTGGCACAGCAAACCAATCACGTTTGACTGTGCACTGTGCAACCTTCTGACCATACAGGGTTAAGGTGATGTAGGGCAGTACTGCAGCCTTCTGATTGTACCATACAGGGTTAATGTTACTGTAGGGAACTGGGTGGGAAGTATCACAGTGTAATGTTCTGGTACCTCTGGTACCCTTATTTCCACATTTCTCTCTTTCTTAATATTGCGTCCCATCTTGCTATCCAAATGGGACGCATACACCTTTAAGGGCAATGACATCATCGCCGAGCGCCGCTATGAGAGGCAATTTCAATCGCCGGCTTTCTCTCACTCATTGCTCGTTCAAACCGCATGTTCACCGCACCTTCTCTTGTGAAGCTGGAGCTGCTGGCTATTCCCTTTGCCTGAACTGAACCGGAACCTCGCTGCCGATCCGTATCTCGCTACTGGATCACCTCTCACTACTGAACTTTGTTACTACTACCTCTAGTGATAAGTACCCCACAGGGGATTCCTTACTAACCTGCACTTCTACTGTCATCTACTGCATATACCAGGACTATCTCTATCTAAGCTATTTCCTATCACCTGCATAGACTGTTAGCTCTTGGGACTACCATCAACTATCCTTGCACTAGGTTACTCTGTCTTGTATACTCCATCTGCTGTCCCCTACCATCTGCACTATACTTGACATTAGAACCTATCTGCTTACTACCATCACCTAAACACTCTCCTAATACTACTCCTAGGTGCTCACCATACTATAGCCTGTCTCTCACCTATATACTCTCACATATTCTATCCCTCCATTAACATCAGATTGAGTGTAAGTATATTGCATAAACAGGCTGTGCACAGTGATGAAGTCCTGAGAGTTGGATATGTTTGTTCAACAGAATCTCTACACGACTACTGAGTGTGACAATTCTGCAGCTGCAAATCCATCCACTAACAAAAACGCATGAGCGTTACACACAGCAGGTTAAGAGGACCCCACCCCACTAGCAGAAGTACTCTCTTCTCCCAATACATATCCTCTTGCGCCCTCCTCCACCTCCCCCCCTCCCATCATGTGTGCTACTTGCCCTTCCTGGTTACTGTGTGCCCCCTCCACTGTATATATAACAATGCACAGACCTCAGATCATCAGCACGGCTCTGGCAGTGAAATCTCCCTCCCTCCTCCTGTCTGTTTACATCCAAACATGTGCAGGGGGAGGGGATGCTCAGTGAGATGTGGGGAGAGAGGTGTCTGCTGTTACAGGAGGATGATCGCTGCGAGTGAGACGGGCTGCAGATGTCCTGTGTGCCCCCTCCCCCTTCCCGTAGGCAGCGCTGTGAGTGATAGGACACACTTCTCTGCCTTCCACACTATCGCATGTCTGACGATGTGTCTATCGTTCAGGTTCACTGCACGATGTCGATGTGCACATCGTATATCGTTCAGCCCTATTGTCACATACAACCATTCCTGGCTCAAGCTGTCATGGCGTCAAGCATCTCTAAGCCTGCCCCTGCAGAGCTGACAGAATCTTTGCCCCGGTGTGACTCCTATCCCCTAGACAGACCAACTGAAGCACGGCATGGCATCTTTTAGACTGATTGCTTGCGTAGCCCCTTGGAACGCTTATGGGCCATACACACTATAAGATTTTCTGAAGACTTTTTCCTTTAGATTTACCAAAACCATATAATATGAGGTCAAACCTAAACACTTTCAATTTGTATACAATCTGGCAGGCCCTTGCACTACATAGAAAAAGTAAATCTGAAGGAAAAAGTCTTCAGAAAATCTTATAGTGCGTATGGCCCTTTAGGGAGCACTACTGCTTCAGAGGACAATTGAGCAGAAGAGGACATGGAGGAAGAAGAAGAGAAGGAGGAGTAGGTGGTGGAGTAGCCAGATGTGGCAGAACCAGCACCAGCTTTTTGGAGGCATGGTGGCAAAACAAGCTGCAAGACTGAACGCTGTCCTGCATCCTTCCCAGCAGCCAGCAGAGTTACCCAGTGCGCCGTGAAGGAAATGTAACATCCCTGTCCATGCCTGCTGGACCAAGAGTCAGCAGTAATGTGAACCTTCCTGCTGACTGCTCTGTCCAACTAAGCCAAACCACTGCCTTCCACATGACGGTAGAGAGCTGAAATGGCCTAACGCGAAAAAAAATACCTTTTTGGTACCTGTCACTGTGGTGCAGCACATTTCACAAATTTGCGAAAGGGAGCAGAGTCTACCAGATGAAAAGGCAGCAATTGTAATGCTAGCAATTTGGCCAAGCTAGCAATAAGATGCTGAGCATGTGGATGGCTGGGACAGTATTTATTTCTATGGTTCAGCAACTGGGGTATTGAAATTTGCCTGCTGCTCAATCGGTGTTCCGCTAGCAGATTGGGTGCAAGTCTCTGTGGCACTCATTGCTATACCATCATCCCTCTCAATGCAGGTGTTTGAGAAGACATGAGATATAGTAGGGTTAGAGATCCCAGATGAGGAGCAAGGTGAAGTATACTTGTTTTTATCTTGTGGCTCTTTCAGGTGCTGTTGCCAACGGACTGCCAGGCAGGTTGTCATATGTCTTGTCAAGCACGTGGCGCCCAAGCGGTTGGTGTTCTGGCCACGCTTGATCTGCTTCAGACAGATGTTGCAAAGAGCAACGCTGCAGTCTACTGCACATGTGCTGAAAGAAGCCCACACTAATGAAATTTTGAAAGTCTGCAGGGACTTTGCAGCACCCTGCACCTGTGGAGCTCTGTGCTGTGATGCAATAAGTTGGCTACTCCTATGGTGGCCCCTGGAGCACATCCTGCCTCGTTGGAGGTGTGCCGCCTCCTCCTCCTCCTCACTTTCCTCCTCTATCCTGTCAGGCACCGAAGTGCAGTCAGTGACCTCATCATCCCCTCCCTCCTCCTCACTGCAGCAAACTTGGTAGTATGCTGCAGCTGTGGCAACATGACTGCATGCGCCGCACGTGCAGTGCATTATGGATGCGGGTGCTCAAATTTACAGCGAAGAAGCACATTTGTTCGCCATTTGACGAACGAACTAACAGCCAATGTTCAAGTCGCACTTACGTCCGACTCAAACTCGAAGCTCATCTCTATATGGCACTTGAGTATATATCAGGCCATTCAGTATCTATCAGTCGGTTCAGTATAGACCATATATTGATTATTGATATCTACATATATATAGGGCACTTGAGTATATATCAAGTCATTCAGTATCTATTGGTCGGTTCAGTATAGACCATACAGTGCTATCAATATATATATAGGCCAATTGAGTATAAATCAGGCCATTCAGTATCTATCGGTCGTTGCAGTATAGACCATATTTTAAAATCTACATATATACAGTATATAGGCCACTTGAGTATAAATCAAGCCATTCAGTATCTATTGGTCGGTTCAGTATAGACCATACATTGCTATCAATATACACTGTATATAGGCCAATTGAGTATATATCAGGCCATTCAGTATCTATCGGTCGGTTCAGTATAGACCATACATTGCTATCTATATATATATATATAGGCCAATTGAGTATATATCAGACTATTCAGTATCTATCTGTCGGTTCTGTATAGACCATACATTGATATCTCTATAGATATATAGGCCACTTGAGTATATATCAGGCCATTCAGTATCTATCAGTCAGTTCAGTACATATCAGCAGAGCAGTATATATACAGCTGCAAGAAAAAGTATGTGAACCCTTTGGAATGATATGGATTTCTGCACAAATTGGTCATAAAATGTGATCTGATCATCATCTAAGTCACAAAAATAGACAATCACAGTCTGCTTAAACTAATAACACACAAAGAATGAAATGTTGCCATGTTTTTATTGAACACACCCTGCAAACATTCACAGTGCAGGTGGAAAAAGTATGTGAACACTTGGATTTAATAACTTGTTGAACCTCCTTTGGCAGCAATAACTTCGACCAAACGTTTCCTGTAGTTGCAGATCAGACGTGCACAACGGTCAGGAGTAATTCTTGAACATTCCTCTTTACAGAACTGTTTCAGTTCAGCAATATTCTTGGGATGTCTGGTGTGAATCGCTTTCTTGGGGTCATACCACAGCATCTCAATCGGGTTGAGGTCAGGACTCTGACTGGGCCACTTCAGAAGGCGTATTTTCTTCTGCTTAGGCCATTCTGTTGTTGATTTACTTCTATGTTTTGGGTTAAGCTTCAGCTGGTAGACAGATGGCCTTAAGTTCTCCTGCAAAATGTCTTGATAAACTTGGGAATTCAGTTTTCCTTCGATGATAGCAATCCGTCCAGGCCATGACTCAGCAAAGCAGCCCAAACCATGATGCCCCCACCACCATACTTCACAGTTGGGATGAGGTTTTCATGTTGGTGTGCTGTGCCTCTTTTTCACCACACAGTGTTGTGTGTTTCTTCCAAACAACTCAACTTTGGTTTCATCTGTCCACACAATATTTTGCCAGTACTGCTGTGGAACATCCAGGTGCTCTTGTGCAAACTGTAAATGTGTAGCAATGTTTTGTTTGGACAGCAGTGGCTTCCTCTGTGGTATCCTCCCATGAAATCCATTCTTGTTTAGTGTTTTACGCATTGTAGATTCACCAACAGGGATGTTAGCATTTGCCAGTGACTTTTGTAAGTCTTTAGCTGACACTCTAGGATTCTTCTTCACCTCATTGAGCAGTCTGCGCTGTGCTCTTGCAGTCATCTTTACAGGACGGCCACTCCTAGGGAGAGTAGCAGCAGTGCTGAACATACTCCATTTATAGACAATTTGTCATACCATGGACTGATGAACAGCAAGGCTTTTGGAGATACTTTTATAACCCTTTCCAGCTTTATCCAAGTCAACAATTCTTAATCGTAAGTCTTCTGAGAGCTCTTTTGTGCGAGGCATCATTCACATCAGGCAATGCTTCTTGTGAAAAGCAAACCCAGAACTGGTGTGTGTTTTTTATAGGGCAGGGCAGCTGTAACCAACACCTCCAATCTCATCTCATTGATTGGACTCCAGTTGGCTGACATCTCACTCCAATTAGCTCTTGGAGACCTGATGTCCGCCGGTCACTCGGCAATCGTCGATGGAGAGGGAGAAAGGCAGGCGGCTAATGTAAACAAGCCGCCTGTCATTCTCCCCTGTGTAAAAATGGAGATCAGACGGTTCTACTATGTAGGACCGTTGATATCTGTTTTTACACTAGTAGCCATGTCCCATCACAGTTAGAAGCACGCCCCTAGGACACACTTAACCCCTCCCTCTCCAATACAGTTAACCCCTTCCTTGCCAGTGTCATTTTTAACAGTAACAGTGCATATGTATAGCACTGATTACTGCAGTAATGTCACTGGTAACCCTAAAAGTTTAAAAAATGTCAGTCAAGGGTCCGATCTGTCCGCCGCAATGTCGCAGTCCCGCAAAAAAAAATCGCAGATCGCCGCCATTACTCGTTAAAAAAAAAAACACCAAAAATGTCAAAAATCTTTCCCTTTGTTAGTAAATGCGATAACTTTTGCGCAAACCAATCAAAATACGCTTTTTGCGATTTTTTTTACCAAACATATGTAGCATAAAACAAATTGGCCGAAAATGTTAAAAAATTTCGATTTTTACATTTTTTGGGGGGAATTTCATATAAAAAAATGTGAAAAATATTGTTATTTTTGCAAAATTTACGCTCTTTTTTGGTTTATAGCGCATGATCAAAAACTTGCACAGGTGATCAAATACCACCAAAAGAAAGCTCTGTTTGTGGGAAAAAAAGGACGTCAAATTCGTTTAGGTACAGCGTCGCACGACCGCGCAATTGTCCGTTAAAGTCACGCAGTAAAAAATCGCAAAAAAAAACCTTGGTCAGGAAGGGGGTAAAATCTTCCGGGGCTTAAGTGGTTAAGTAGACTGTGATTGTCTATTGTTGTGACTTAGATGATGATCAGATCACATTTTATGACAATTTGCGCAGAAATCCATATCATTCCAAAGGGTTCACATACTTATTCTTGCAGCTGTATATATATATATATATATATATATATATATATATTATATTATATATTTATCAACCAGTAATAAAATCCCCCCCAAAATCCACATCATGTTCGAAAGGCCAACAAGAAGAGGCAGATGCTCAATGGCCACAAAAAGAGGGCAAGCAGCCTCTGTGTCCACAGTGAAAAGTGGTGTTCACAGACATGGTGCATCCTCTGCAGGCGGGGCACGCCTGTCCTTTTATTCCGATGCTGGGCATGTTACTCAGCCACAACATGCAGAAGAGTTGGTGGAGTGGATAACTAAGCCGTCCTCATCCTCCTTGTCCTCTGTCACCCAGGCTCCTACTAGTTTGCCTTCCACCGCAGCTGCCAAAACGGCCCGTTCCACAGGCTCCTCCACAGCTACTCCTTCTGTCGCCCCACAATCATGCATGGAAGAGCCACCTGAATTATTTGATCATAGTGTCAGTGACATGCTGCTGGAGGATGTGCAGCAATTTGAATGCTCTGATGTTGATTCCCAGGTTGATGAAAGGTATAATGTGAGCCTAGAGAGAGGGGGGGACAACGACGGACAAGAAACTAGCATTTATGTTCCCACAGCTGCAGCATACTGCCAAGTTTGCTCCAGTGGCGAGGAGGGAGGGGATGATGTACTCCAGGGGCCACCATAGGAGTAGCCAACCTATTGCGTCACACCACAGAGCTCCACAGGTGCAGGGTGCTGCAAACTCCCCGCCGACTTCCAAAAGTTCATTAGTGTGGGCTTTTTTCAACACATGTGCAGTAGACCGCAACGTTGCTGTTTGCAATATCTGAAGCGGATCAAGCGTGGCCAGAACACCAGCCGCTTGGGCACCACATGCTTGACAAGACATATGATGACCTACTATGCAGTCCCTTGGCAGCAGCACCTGAAAGAGCTACATGATAAAAAAAGCATATTTCACCTTGCTCCTCATCTGGGATCTCTAACCCTACCATACTTCATGTCTTCTCAAAAACCTGCATTGAGAGGGATGATGAAATAGCAATGAGTGCCACAGATACTTGTACCCAATCTGCTAGCAGTACACCGCCTCTTGATTTCACCAGCAGGCAAATTTCACAACCCCAGTTGCTGAACCGTAGAAAAAAATATTGTCCCTGCCATCCACATGCTCAGCGTCCTATTGTTAGCTTGGCCAAATTGCTAGCACTACAATTGCTGCCTTTTCATCTAGTAGACTCTGCCCCCTTTCGTGAATTTGGGGAATGTGCTGTAACACAGTGGCAGATTCCAAAAAGACATTTATTTTTGTGTAAAGCCATTCCGGCTCTCTATCGTCATGTGGAAGGTAGTGTTTTGGTCTCATTGGACAGCAGAAAGGTTCACATTGCTGCTGACTCTTGGTACATTTCCTTCACGGCGCACTGGGTAACTGCTGGCAGCTGAGAAGGATGCAGGACAGGGTTCAGTGCTGAAACTTGTTTTGCCACCACGCCTCCAAAAAGCTGGTGCTGGTTCTGCCACATCTGGCTACTCCACCTCATCCTCCTCCTCTTCTTCCTCTATGTCCTCTTCTGCTGAATTTTCCTCTGAAACAGCAGTGCTCCCTAAGCATTCCAAGGGGATACGCAAGCAGTCAGGCTAAAAGATGCCATGCAGTGCTTCTCAGTTGGTCTGTCTAGGGGATAGGAGTCACAACGGGGCAGAGATTCTGTCAGCTCTGCAGGGGCAGGCTCAAAGGTGGTTGACACCACGACAGCTTGAGCCAGGAATGGTTTTATGTGACAATGGCACCAACCTTCTCTCTGTCCTCCGACAGGGACACTTGACACATGTTCCATGCTTGGCACATGTCCTGAATTTGGTGGTGCAGCATTTCGTGAACAGGTACCCGAGCTTACCAGATCGCCTGAGGTAGGCCAGAAAAGTCTGTGGCCATTTCCGGCATTCATACAATGCCAGCGCTTGGCTAGCTGACATTCAAAGGGAATTCATCCTGCCCACCAACCGCCTCATTTGTGACATGCCCACCAGGAGAACTAAACATTGGCAATTCTGCAGCGGCACACGCAGCAGAGGGCCATCAATGAGTACCTGTGTGAGTATGGCACAAGGACAGGCTCAGGGGAGCTTTGCTTCTTTTCGCCACGCCATAAAGGATGCATGCACTGTCCTGTCACCATTTGGGGAGGCCACAAGGATGGGGAGGCCACAAGGATGGTGAGCCGGGACGATGCATGCATCAGTGACACTATCCATCTAGTCTTCCTGCTGAAGCACATGCTTCGTGGAATCATGGACAGGACACTTGAGGCTGAACAGCGGGAGGAAGAGGAGAACTTCCTTTCCTCACAAGGCCCCCATTATGCAGATATCATTCCTGCAGGGCCACAAAACACACAGGAGGAAGAGGAGGAGGATTGTGGCAGCATGGATGTAGAGGATAACAGACAGCAGTCTTCAAGGGATGGTTATTATTCCCCAGAAACCCCCGGAGTTGTACGTGGTTGGGGAGAGATTGCTCCTGACAATGTCATCCTTAGTGACCCAGAGGACTCAGAAGCTCATGCCTCAAACTTACATTGCATGGGCTCTTTGAGTCTGCGAAAGTACCAGAGGATTCATGCTATCAAGGAGAGGAATAATTACTGGTTGGTAACCCTTCTTGATTCATGTTACAAGGGTAAAGTTGCAGAGCTCATCCTGCCTTCGCAGAGGGAGCAGAGAATGAAACATCTTGAGGACACCTTGAAGAAAAAATTGTGTAACACCTTTCCAGACACTTGGAGGTTAAAATTCTCTGGACATGTTTCTGAGGCACCATTCAGCCAAAGGAGGAGTGGTGGAGAAGGCGGCCAGCTGACCGATGCCTTAAAACAGTTCTTTAGTCCTCAGCACCCAGGGCTGTTAGGTTTAAGCAACCATCGGCAGCTTCTCCATCATACGGTGCAGGCTTATCTAGGGGCAAGAGCAGACTTGGAGACCTTTCCAACTGAGCATCCACTAGGTTACTGGGTCTTGAGGATGGACCACTGGCCAGAACTTGTTCAATATGCAATCGGGCTACTGGCCTGTCCTGCTTCCAGCGTGCTTTCCGAACGGACATTCAGTGCTGCTGGAGGTTTTGTGACAGACAAAAGAGTGCGTCTGTCCAAGACTCTGTTGACCAGCTGACTTATCAAAATGAATCAGTCCTGGATCAACAGCAGCTATCAAGCCCCTGATGCTGATGTAACTGATTGAATTTGCTAGGGGTCTGCCATCCCTTGAAGACTGCATATGCTGTCTATCTTACTCCTCAATCTTGATTCTGCTAGCTTCCAACAATGTTTTTGGTTTAGGTCACCACCAACACCCAAGGCCTAATTTTTCTGCACTTGTATGACAGGTGCAAACAATTTAAATTTCGTATGTAATTTTTAACAGCAGGCCCTGTCCTTGTGCCAGCAAGAGTAACTGTGAGGGATTACGGTGTTCAGGCACCACCAACACCAAAGGCACAATTTTTTTGCACCTGTTTGACAAGTACATGCAATTTCAAATCTAATTTTTTTTTTCAAATATTTTATTTATGGAAGCAAAGACAGATGGTAGACAATGACTAGCACATCAAATAGCCATACAAGATAAACGTATACAGCAATTTGCATTGATACAAGCAAAGGCGAAAGTTGAAACACAGCACAAAATGACTCTGTAGGTCATATAATAGGACTCATAAGAGTGCCATGGCAGATTTATGTCATAAATACAGGAACAATATAAAGCTGTCACGGAACCATGAACCAGACGTACAACAACAGATAAGTGAAAATAAGAAGGCTTTATTGAAAATCAAGCTGTAAAGCAAAAGTCCAAACAGATGGCGAAACCGAAGCAGAATCCTTGCGAAGCCAGAGGTCAGGAACCAGGAGGGTAGTCAGACGAAGCCGGGATCAGGAACCAGCAGGGTAGTCAGACGAAGCCAGGATCAGGAACCAGCAGGGTAGTCAGACGAAGCCAGGATCAGGAACCAGCAGGGTAGTCAGACGAAGCCAGGATCAGGAACCAGAAGCAGCAGCAGTCTTAGAAGCATGTGAACACAGGAGGACCAAGCAAGGAACTGAAGCCACAGACCTCCTATATATATGAGCTAGGCATCCAGCTCCTCCCAGTGGGAAGGAGGAGCCGCAGGGTGGGAGGCTACAAGAAACCCAGAAACCAAGATGGCCGCCAGCACATGTCAAACGAAGGAGAACAGCAAGAAGGTAAGACCATGACAGTACCTCCCCCTCAAGGGCCCCTCCTCCGCGGAGTAAAGAACGGTTTCTGAGGGAAGCGTGCGTGGAAGGCTCGGAGCAAGGCAGGAGCATGGACATCTGCGGAGGGAACCCAGGAACGCTCCTCTGGACCATAACCACGCCAATGAACCAAAAACTGCACCCGACCGCGGACCAGGCGTGAGTCCAGGATATTGCTCACCTCATACTCCTCACGATTGCCCACTTGGACCGGACGAGGCCGAGGAACCGAGGAAGTGAAACGATTACACACCAGTGGCTTCAACAGGGAGACATGAAACACGTTGGAGATCCGCATGCCAGGAGGAAGCGCAAGGGCATAGGCTACCGGGTTTACCCTGCGAAGCACTCGGAAGGGACCAACAAAGCGAGGCGCCAGCTTGGGAGTGGGCACTCGAAGGTTGAGGTTGCGGGTGGACAACCATACACGGTCTCCGGCCTGGTAGGAAGGAGCAGGCGCTCGTCTGCGATCAGCCTGGAGTCTCTGGCGCTGCGCAGAGACCTCAAGGGACTTCTGGATCAGAACCCAAGAAGCACGTAGGACGGAAAGGTGATCCTCCACAGCCGGAATATCCTGGGGAGAGAATACCTCCGGTAACACGGCAGGTTGGAACCCATAATTGGCCATGAAGGGAGACGTCCCAGAGGAAGAGTTCACCGCCGTGTTCCTGGCAAACTCAGCCCAAGGCAGGAGGTCAACCCAATTGTCTTGGTGATCGGAGACATAGCAACGAAGGAATTGCTCCAAGGCCTGATTGGATCGTTCTGCGGCCCCATTAGACTGAGGGTGGTAGGCCGAGGAGAAGGAGAGATGAATCCCCAACTGGGAGCAAAAGGCGCGCCAGAACCTGGACACAAACTGACTCCCCCGATCCGACACAATCTCCTTGGGCAAACCGTGCAACCGGAAGACCTCCCTGGCAAAAATCGTGGCCAACTCCTGTGCAGAGGGTAACTTCTTGAGAGGAACACAGTGGCACATTTTGGAAAACCGATCCACAATCATGAGAATGACTGTATGGCCTCGGGATGCAGGGAGGTCCACAATGAAATCCATCCCCAGGTGTGACCATGGGCGCTCCCCGGTGGCTATGGGTTGCAGAAGGCCCAACGGAAGGTGCCGAGGGGACTTACTCTGGGCACAAACGGAGCATGCCGCTACACATGCGGTGATGTCGGAACGTAGGGAAGGCCACCAGAACAGACGTGAAACAGCCCAGGACAGCTGATTCTTTCCAGGATGCCCCGCGGTCTTGGAGTTATGGTAGATTCACAGCAACCGAGTGCGCAACTCCTCAGGCACAAAACATCTGCCGTTGGGTCTCCCAGAGGGAGCACCAGATTGAGCCGCCAAAATCTGCTCACCCAGGGGAGAGGTCAGGCTGGTGCGAATGGCGGCCAGGATCTGATTCGGAGGTATGACCGAAGTCGGAATTGACTCCTCCCTGGACAGGTCAGAGTACTGCCGTGATAAGGCATCCGCCCTGATGTTCTTGGAACCGGGTAGGTAGGAGACCACGTAATTAAAACGTGACAAGAACAGAGCCCATCTGGCCTGACGTGGTGTCAATCTCTTGGCCTCAGAAAGGTAGGTCAGATTCTTGTGGTCCGTCAGGATGAGGACCGGAACCACCGAACCCTCGAGCAAGTGCCTCCATTCTTTAAGGGCCTGCACGATGGCCAATAACTCCCTGTCACCAATCTGATAGTTGCATTCCGCGGAAGACAGTTTCCGGGAGTGAAACCCACAAGGAAGCAGAGGACCCTCTGGTGTTCTACGCTGAGACAGAAGGGCGCCTACTCCTGTCTCAGACGCGTCCACCTCGAGGACAAAGGGCAACCCAGGGTTGGGATGCGACAGAATCGGAGCCGACACAAAGGCGGACTTTAGAGCCTCAAAAGCTCGGATGGCCTCGAGCGGCCAGACCTGGGAATTACTGCCCTTCCTGGTCAGATCCGTGAGAGGCTTGGCTAGCATGGAAAAGTCCCTGATGAACTTCCGATAATAATTGGCGAAGCCCAAAAAGCGCAGCAGGGAGCGAAGACCACTGGGCTGGGGCCACTGTAAGACAGCCGAAACCTCCTCAGGATCCATGGAGAACCCCTCAGCGGAAATGATGTAACCTAAGAAGGTTACCTGGGATCGGTGAAATTCGCATTTCTCAAGCTTACCGAACAGCTTGTTCTCTCGTAACCGTTGCAACACTCGTCTGACATCCAGAATGTGGGTCTCCATGGATTCAGAATATACCAAGATGTCATCCAAATAGACCACCACACACTGCTGCAACAGGTCACGGAAAACATCGTTGATGAATTCCTGAAAGACTGCGGGCGCATTGCACAACCCAAAGGGCATAACCAAAGATTCATAATGACCGGTCCTGGTGTTAAACGCGGTCTTCCACTCATCGCCCGCCTTGATCCTTACGAGGTTATATGCCGCCCTCAGGTCGAGTTTGGTAAAGACCGTAGCCCCTTTAAGGCGATCGAACAGCTCGGAAATCAAGGGTATCGGGTAAGCGTTCTTGATCGTGATGCGATTGAGACCCCTGTAATCGATGCAAGGCCTCAACTCACCGCCCTTCTTTTTCACAAAGAAAAATCCAGCCCCTGCCGGGGACGAGGATTTGCGAATGTGTCCGCATGAAAGCGCCTCCTTCACGTACTCCTCCATGGCCTCATTCTCCGCTACCGACAGTGGATAGACTTTGCCACGAGGAGGAACGGCACCAGGTTGTAACTCGATGGCACAATCGTATGGGCGGTACGGAGGTAGGGCAACCGCGCGCACCTTATCGAATACATCCCGGTACTCCTCGTATTCAGGAGGCAACAGAGTCCGAGGAAGTACACAGCAACTTGACAGGCCCATGGATGCAACTAGCCCCACACTGCGGTGACCACGAGAGGATCTCGGCCGATCTCCAATCGAAAGTCGGATTATGCTTCTGGAGCCAGGGGTACCCCAAGACCACCGAGTAGTGTGGAGACGAAATAACCTGGAAGCAGACCGACTCTCTGTGAACGGCACCAATGGCTATCCCCACTGAAAGGGTCTCATGAGTCACGTGTGGCGGCAGAAGGGGTCTGCCGTCTATCGCCTCAAGAGCCAGTGGAGAACCTCGAGCCTGCAGAGGAATGGAATTGGCGGCAGCGAACACACTATCAATGAACAAACCACCAGCACCAGAGTCCACCAACGCCTGGGTCGTCACCGAGCCCCCGACCCAGGAGAGGACAACAGTGATCAGTGGTTTGTCAACACAGGAAACCGGGGACGAGGAGACTCCACCCAAGATCTGCCCCCGACAGGATCTCAGGTGCGAGCGTTTCCCGGACGGTTCGGACATGCCAACCGAAAATGCCCACCGAGACCACAGTACATGCATCGGCCCTCGCGTCTCCGGAGTACCCTTTCCCCCTCGGACAGGCGAGCAAACCCCAGCTGCATGGGTTCACCCCCAGCCAAGTCATCCCCAGGAGGCGTGGGAGGAGAGGGAGGCACGGGTGGGACAGCAAAGGTAGGCGCCAATCTGTTAGGAGGCCTCCGCAGACTCTCCTTAAAGGAAGGTCTCTCCCTGAGTCTGGTTTAAATCAAAATCAGGAAAGAAATAAGAGACTCGAGCTCCACTGGTAGGTCCTTAGCTGCAACCTCATCCTTCAAGGCATCCGAGAGACCATGAGAGAAAGCAGCGACCAGAGCCTCATTATTCCAGCCCACCTCTGCTGCCAGGGTACGAAACTCAATGGCGTATTCAGCTACGGATCGTGAACCCTGCCTGATGGACATAAGGAGCTTCGCAGCAGAGGCAGCACGAGCCGGCACATCGAATACCCTCCGAAGAGAAGCAACAAAACCGGAAAACTCGGCAACCACCGGATTGTTGTTCTCCCATAAAGGGCTGGCCCAGGCCAAGGCCTTGTCTGAGAGCAGCGAAATTAAGAAGTCCACCTTTGATCTCTCAGTAGGAAAGGCATGTGGCAGCAACTCGAAATAAATGCCCACCTGGTTAAGGAAACCTCGGCACTGAGTTGGCTCTCCCCCAAAGCGCTGTGGAAGGGGGGCAGAACCGGTCATACCCCGAAACACCGCAGGCGCAACAACAGGTGTCGGGGTAGACTCTGGCGCAACAACCGGAGCGGCAGTAGGAGCGGGCCCAGGAGCGACAACCGACCCATCGGCAACGGGAGCGAAATGAGCCGTGCGTTCAAGCAGGGTTTGCAACGCCACGGCGAACTGACCCAACAGGTAATCCTGCTGATCAAGTCTGGCAACCAGCGTGAGTAGCGAGGATGGCCCTGTACCGTCAGAATTCATGGCTTGGTCCTAATGTCACGGAACCATGAACCAGACGTACAACAACAGATAAGTGAAAATAAGAAGGCTTTATTGAAAATCAAGCTGTAAAGCAAAAGTCCAAACAGATGGCGAAACCGAAGCAGAGTCCTTGCGAAGCCAGAGGTCAGGAACCAGGAGGGTAGTCAGACGAAGCCGGGATCAGGAACCAGCAGGGTAGTCAGACGAAGCCAGGATCAGGAACCAGCAGGGTAGTCAGACGAAGCCAGGATCAGGAACCAGCAGGGTAGTCAGACGAAGCCAGGATCAGGAACCAGAAGCAGCAGCAGTCTTAGAAGCATGTGAACACAGGAGGACCAAGCAAGGAACTGAAGCCACAGACCTCCTATATATATGAGCTAGGCATCCAGCTCCTCCCAGTGGGAAGGAGGAGCCGCAGGGTGGGAGGCTACAAGAAACCCAGAAACCAAGATGGCCGCCAGCACATGTCAAACGAAGGAGAACAGCAAGAAGGTAAGACCATGACAAAAGCAAGTAAGGGAAATAAGATTTACAGTTGTCCATTCAAGCTGTCCTCAGGAATTTTCGAATACAAAGGCAGAGTGATCATAGAAAAAAGACGTAGAAAGAGTAGAATAGAAGTAAAAAAGAGAAGGAAGAAAAAAAAAAGGGGGGGGGGGGGACAAATGGATGTGTATAGGTATATTGCAGGACTACGGTGGGAACAGAACACGTTTCAAGGTGTCCCTACTTATTAGTCGCCATGCCCCTGTGAACACATTAGGGATTTCCCCTTTCAGAGAGGAGGAACATATTCCAGAAAGCCCAGGTCTTTTCATACCTCTCCTGTTTATGTTGAGCAGTGAGGACAAGATCCTCCATCCTATTGATGTCCTCAAGCCTGTCGATGCAGTCACTGATAGTGGGAGAGTATTGCGTCATCCAATAGATCGGTATGCACGATTTGGCCGCACTCAAGATATGATGGAGGATATTTCTTATATTTTCGCATTGGAATATCCGACACATGGAGAAGAAAGAAAGCTGGGGTGTCTGGAATTTCATAGTCAGTAAGTTCCCTAACAAGTCCCCGAACGTCCTCCCAGAACCGGGAGAGTCTCGAGCACGACGAAAAAATGTGCAGCAATGTTCCCTGTACCTCAAACACGTGTCAGTAGTGTTTGTGTAGAGTTTGTGCAAAGTGGTGGGGACACAATACCATCTTGTCAGGTGGTCCGTTCTTAACTGATTCCCCCATAGAGGAGAGCGGGGATCTGACACCTCCGTCTCCGCACACAGAGCGGAGACGGAGCTGTCATCCGCCTGCTCAGTGGGGGATCGGCTGATCGATTCCCCTGATGAGCAGAAAACGGAACGGACAGGATCAGACATGCGTGAAAGGGGCCTGAGGCTAAAGAGTCTCTCAGACTTGAAGCAAAGCACAAGCATATAAACCATTGTAATCAATCACATTTCTCTTAACTTTCTTGCATGTCAGATGACTATATTTTGTCTTAATTTTACAGATTAGGTAGGGACATTTGTAAGTTTCTCTTTATTTATGTGAAATCTTCTGTATATACAGTATATTATATATAATTTTACATAAAATACTGCTTTAAAAAACTCTTAAAAATGTATGAATGATTGTAAATTTGTTTTTAGAAATGTCAGGAATGTATTGTTAATCACGTGTGTACTGACAATCAAAAGAAGGTTAATATGGTCTCTATATACAGTTTTAAAGACTTTCCTTTCTAGGGATCATACCTCATGTTGTTTCTTGCAGGTCTTTAAAATGTCATTTGTAAAAGATGCCTAAATAGAAACAAAAAGAGAAGCTCATATTTTGTAACATACTAATAAAAGTACAACTCTTTTACACATAAAATATTCAAACATTATTTAACTGCAATTTTAGAGAAAGGAAATTTATTACAAGTGATATTTAAACTTTCGGTTTATGTATACATATGTATAAAATAATCATTGTTTTCTATGTACTGTATTAACTATGGGTTACTTTAGTTCTACAAATAGAAGAAAATACACTGCTACATCTCTGATAACAAAAAAAGGAAAATAAAAAAATCGGATTTTTGTAAGATCTTACCGTAAAATCCTTTTCTCTTAGCTCATTGACAGACGTAGTCTTCTTGATTCACAAGAACTGGGTTATGTTGTCTCCGCAGGAGCAGGACTAGGCAGAAAGAAAAAACGTTCTGGCTCCACCTTAGGGGCAGTCCCTGAGGGTATATCCTCCCTCTCTCTGCTACAAGGCATCAGTTCTGTCACAAAGCAGCAACAGAGAATTTAACCCAACCCAACTCAATGATAGAGGGGCGGGTACTACGTCTGTCAATGAGCTAAGAGAAAAGGATTTTACGGTAAGATCTTACAAAAATCCGATTTTCTCTGTCGCTCATTGACAGACGTAGTCTTCTTGATTCACAAGAACTGGGACATCCAGAAGCAGTGCCACAAATGAGGGGTGGGATTGACCGAAATCAAAATCCAATCTAGAAGGCCCAACCGGTGCCAAACTAGAAGTTTTAAAGGCTCATTATAAACAAAAAATGAGACTCAAAAGAAAATTTCCAACGGAAAAAAACCCTCGAGGCAGACCACTGGTCTCCTCAAATGGCGGCCTGCAAAACCTTGCGGCCAAACGAGGCATCAGACGATGCCATTACATCAACTTTATAATGTTTTGTAAAGGTATGCACCGACGACCAGGTAGCCGCCTTGCACACCTGGACCACTGACGCCTGATGGCGAAAGGCCCATGACGCACAAAGTGCCCGAGTGGAGTGCGCCTTAACAGGGAACGGGGGCTCCCGACCCTTAATAGAATAAGCCTGTACCACCGTCTGTCTGATCCATTTGGAAATAGTCGCGGCAGATGCAGGCAACCCCTTTTTGGGTCCATCCGGGATCACAAAAAGTGAATCCGTCTTGCGAAACGAGTCTGTCGTTTTCAAGTATACCCTGATCGCCCGGACCACATCCAAGGAGTGTAAAGCAAACTCCCGAGGATGACTGGGCTTAGGACACAGGGAAGGTAATACAATTTCTTCATTCAGATGAAATTCTGAAACCACTTTTGGTAGGAAGGATGGATTCGGACGAAGAACCACCTTATCTCTATGAACCACCAGATATGGGGAACGACAAGATAAAGCGGCCAGTTCTGACACCCTGCGTGCAGAAGTGATAGCCACCAAGAAGGCCACCTTCTGGGACAACGTAGGTAGAGGAATCTCCCTAATATCTTCAAAGGGAGGTTTCTGAAGAACCGACAATACTAAATTAAGATCCCAGGGTGGTAACGGCGCGCGCACTGGCGGAGCCAGATGTCGCACCCCCTGGATGAAATTCCGCACCAAGGAATGAGTAGCCAAAGGCTTCTGAAAGAAGATAGCTAATGCTGAGACCTGACCCTTGATAGTGCTCAAGGCTAGTTTCTGCTCAACCCCTTGTTGCAGAAAAGCGAATATTCGACTAACCGAATAAGACCGTGGACGGAACCCCAGAGGTTCACACCATGCAATGTAGGACTTCCATGTACGATGATAAATCTTTCTGGAAGTCGCTTTCCTTGCTTTAACTAGAGTAGGAATAACTGAAGCTGACAATCCCTTGTCCTTCAGTACCTGGGTCTCAATAGCCAGGCCGTTAAAGCCAGCGATCGTAAAGCAGGATGGAAGATCGGTCCCTGAGACAGTAGGTCCTCCCTGAGAGGAAGTCTCCACGGGACGTCCGCCACCAGTCTGACCACGTCGGCGTACCACGCTCGGCGAGGCCAGTCCGGAGCTACCAGGATTACTGGAATTCCTTCCTCCTCTATCCTGCGAAGAAGTCTTGGCAGTAACCCGAGAGGAGGGAAGGCATACATTAGCTGGTATTGCCCCCACGAGGCGATCAGTGCGTCTGCGGTCTCTGCTAGAGGATCGCGGGAGCGAGCCACGAATCTCTGTACTTTCCTGTTGAATCGTGATGCCAACAGATCCACATCCGGGGTGCCCCACCGTAGGCACAACTGGTGGAAAACTTCTGGATGGAGGGACCATTCCCCCTGATCCAGAGTCTGACGGCTGAGATAATCTGCCTGCCAACTCTCCACCCCCGGAAGGAACACCGCAGAGATAGCTGGAACAAATTGTTCCGCCCAGCGAAGAATGCAAGCCACTTCTTTGGCCGCTCGGACACTCTTGGTGCCCCCCTGGTGATTGACATAAGCCACGGCTGTGGCGTTGTCCGACTGGATCCGAACCGGGCTGCCCTGGAGCTGCTCGGTCCAGTGAATCAGACAAAGTCTGATCGCTCTCAGTTCCAATACATTTATCGGCAACCTGGATTCTTCCAGGGACCAAAGTCCCTGGACAGATAACTGACCGAGAATTCCTCCCCATCCGGATAGACTGGCATCCGTGGTCACTATCGTCCAATATATTGGCAGAAATGACTTTCCCTGGCTGAGCATCGGAGACCGAAGCCACCAGACCAGAGACTCTCTGGTCTGTTTGCTCAATCGGATCCGATTGTCCAGGGATTCCGGATTCCGATTCCATCTGAGAAGAAGCTCTTGCTGAAGAATTCGGGTATGGGACTGGGCAAATGGGACTGCTTCGAAGGAAGCCACCATCAACCCCAGAACCCTCATGCAAGTTCGAAGAGAAGACCAGCTGTTGGATAGTAACAACTGGACTGCTGATTGAATCTTCCGGAGTTTCCCTACCGGAAGGAAAACTCTTGACCTGACTGTGTCTAGAATTAGACCCAGATATTCGAGCCTCTGGGTGGGAACCAGAAATGACTTTTGCTGGTTCACCAGCCACCCGAATTCCTGTAAAAAAATTATAGTAATTTCTATGTTTTGTAGCAGGGTCTGAGGAGACTCTGCATGAAGCAGGAGATCGTCTAGGTAACCTAGAATCGATATGCCTCTTTGGCGCAGTAGTGCCAACATTGGGGCCAACACCTTCGTGAAGACCCGAGGAGCCGTGGCGAGACCGAAAGGTAACGCCACAAACTGATAGTGGTTCTCTTCTACGGAAAAGCGTAGAAACCGCTGATGTCCTGCGAAAATGGGAATGTGAAGATAGGCGTCCTTGATGTCTATGGACGCTAGGACATCCCCTGGATGCAGGAAGGCTGCTACTGTGCGAATGGATTCCATCTTGAATTTCCTTATGTTGAGAAAGGAATTGAGTGCCCTTAAGTCCAGAATTGGAGGCACTTTGCCCTCTTTCCTGGGTATTGTAAATAGGTTTGAATAAAACCCTTGAAAACGTTCTGTCCAAGGAACGTGGACTACCACTCCTTGTTGTAGTAAATCCGTGACTGCTCTCCGCAGATCTTCTAGACGATCCGAGGATAGTCGGATATTGGAAGGGAAGAATCGCGCCGGTGGGAGAGATCGAAACTCGATCTTGTACCCTGACCTTATGACTTCGCAAACCCACTTGTCCGGGATTCTGGAAAGCCATGGATCCGGGAACCAGCGAAGACGTCCCCCCACCCCAATTATGGGTGGGGGGCGCACCTTCAGGCTTTGGACGATTTATCTTCAGGTCTGGAGGGGGCGGGCTTTTGCTTTCCCGACCAACGTCCCCTGAAGCCTCCTGAAGGAGCTTTGGAGGACTTAATTTTTTCACCCGCGGGACGAAAAAACTTTTTGTGAGCAGAGAAAGAAGGCCCTCGTCTTTGACGAGTTCCCTTAACATTTTGCGGTAAAAAGGTGCTCTTTCCACCTGTGAGATCCTTAATGATCTCATCTAAGTTGGCTCCAAATAGACGCTCTCCTAAAAAGGGGATATTAGCCAATGCTTTTTTGGAACCTTGGTCGGCTAACCAACCTTTTAGCCACAGTGTACGCCTGAGAACCACGGCTGAAACTGATGCTCGCGCCAATAATGGAGTGGCGTCTAACGCCGCATCACACACAAACTGTAACCCCTGTATCATTTGTTCCAACAAATCTGATACCGCCTGAGGGACTTCTTCTAAGTCCCGGCGTAACCACTTGGTCCATTCAGTTACAGTCTGCGAAACCAGACCAATAGCAATTATTGGTCTGAAAGCTGATCCAATCAAGGAAAACATGGTGCGAGACATAGCTTCTATCTTGCGATCCACTGGATCTTTAAAAGACGGAGCGTCTTCTAAAGGAATAACCATGGCTTTATTCAATCTAGCAATTGGTGAATCCACCACAGGTGGTTCTGTCCATTTCTTAATGAGGGTTTCCTCAAACGGATAACGCCTGTTAATGCGTTTAGAAATAGCAGAGGTGCGTTTTGGCAGACTCCATTCTTCTTTGATTGGATTGCCAAAGCATTTGGGCAATGGAAAAACCTTCGCCACTTTGATGCATTTTTTAGTCCCAAAAGGGATTTCAGTTTCAGCTATTTCCGACGGAATACCCTGTAATCTTAAGGTTTCTTGAACAGATACAATGAGTGCGTTTACCAACGCTTCCTCTCGGGCTATGGCTGATGCCGAAACATCCTCCTCACTGTCTGAAGAGACAGTACCCGAGACACCAATCCCAGATGAAGTACCTGCAACTGCAGAAATAGGCTCAGATTCTGAATCCGAAGTTTCAGATAATAAGGGGTTAGGCGGGGGTCGCTTTCTTGCGCCCTGTCCCTGACAAGCCACTTCCACCCGGGACACAAAAGTTTCCATAATAGCTGACAATGATTCAACCGTCAGTGGGGTGCTGGAGGATCCTGCAGACACCTCGAGGGGATCCGGTGGAGATACATGAGTGGCAGGGTCCATGTTAATTCAGGACACCTCTGCCAGAAAAAACAAAAAACTTTTTTTTTTTTTTTTTTAAATAAAAAAATACCTCTTTTTTTTTATGTGTCTCCCCCTAGCGCAATAGTGCCCCTCAGAGTACCTGCTTCTCGATCCCCACAGAGAGAGAGAGAGACCCCCAAGGCTCACCACCCGATGCAGAGAAGTTTCCAACCAACTGCAGTCAGCGTCTGTCTTTTACAGACTGGAAAGATCTGTGTTTGTTTTCCCGGGTAGAAGGACGTGGCTCCGCCCCCTGTGTACGCCTTCTGGCGTTCCCAGCTCTCCACGAGGTAGCTGGGCTCATCAAACATGGCCGCCCCCATACAGGAGACAATAGACTCCAAAAACATGGCGGCCGGCGTGACCTGAGGACATTCATGCACCCGGTCTACGGCAAAATGGCGGCGGACCGCCAAAATCGTTTTTCCCAGCGCATCCACCTGCATCTCTGCTAAGTGGCGGTTTATCGATCTGCAGGAGGTACACTACAATTAAGGTAGGATTATACCTCCTATGTCTGCTGTAATACTACAGTCTGCTGGGTAGAGTGTTAGCTCTCAAACCAAGTCCACTTCCCACCAAACACATACTGTATTTACAAGGGGGACTTTTAGTGTCAGATATATACTGACCATGTATGGAGGGGCCCATAATTCATACTGCCTCATAACGAGGAAAAAAGGGAACGTTTACTCACCATACCGAACCGACAGGCAAGCTCTCTTTACAATACCCTCTCCACCGGGGTGGGGGGTTGTGGACCACTCCGGACGCCTCGACTCTCTGGTTCCTGGCGTCCAAGCGAGACTTTTAACTCGCAAGGTCAGTCCCTCCAATGGGACTCCGTCGCGGCCGACCCAGCGCGGAGCTCTGGTCTGCACGCGCTCGTAGGCAGAAACCGGGGTGACCACTGGATCTCAACATCCAGCCCGTCGCCCGGCCCCGCATACTTACTTGAATGTGTCGCGGCCGACCAAGCGCAATGCAATGGTCTGCGCACGCTCGTAGGCCGGCTGGGGTGACCACTAGTGTCGCCCAGTCCGGCGTATTTGCTTGAAGATCTCACAGGAAAAAACACTGGAGAAAACTACCTAAAAAATATTTTTTCTAAAGAAAAAATCTTGCCAGGACCAAAAAGATCCCAGCAAGGAACTTAGGTCCTTACTCCTGACTAGACAGAAAAAAACTGATGCCTTGTAGCAGAGAGAGGGAGGATATACCCTCAGGGACTGTCCCTAAGGTGGAGCCAGAACGTTTTTTCTTTCTGCCTAGTCCTGCTCCTGCGGAGACAACATAACCCAGTTCTTGTGAATCAAGAAGACTACGTCTGTCAATGAGCGACAGAGAAATAATGTTTTCCCTACTATTGTGATGGATTTGTTTCTGTAAGGACAGGGAAATCATAACGTTTGAAAAGAATATTCATTATCTATTTGGTTTTATCGAAGTAGATCTGAAGTAGTAATGGGTTAACAACTCACTATTGTTCTGCAGGGACATTGGCGTGCGTAGCGTAGCGTGGGGGGGGGGGGGCAGCCGGTACCTTCGCCCTGGTACCTTCGACCTGTAATTGTTCCATGCTGCAGCGATTTTACCTGCACTATTTTACTATAGAAGGTGTAATGTGCCACTCGCGCCACTAGGTTTTAATGTCCTTTTAGTTTAAGCCTGAGGGATAAGCAGCTGTTTAAAAAAAACCCTAAGGGTAAATAAGCAATAGAAAAAAAATAAACAAACAGCGCTAAATTCTCTCATCCAATATCACTATATATATAATTATTAACTGTGTATATCTTCTAAAATATATTTGTGCAAAATAGCATTTAAATTATCAGTAGTAAATTATTGTGCTTCTGTTTAGTGCTGACAACCAATATAAACGTGCTTAGTATGTGCAATCAATGTGCAAATTGCCAATAATATAAAGTGCAAGATATAAAGTGCAAAATATAACGTGCAAAATATAGCAACATATAACATATAATATAATATTGAATCCAAATCACTTATTGTTCAATATAAAGTCCGTGGCATAACAAATATATTATTAGTGTATGAAAAGTGAGTCCTTGGTATGATGAGATTGGATTAACCGGATCAAGTGACTGTGTATATCCATGAACAATGATGGTGGTACCCTCCACTTCACCGCAAAAAGTGTGGTAAGATAGCGCACTTACCAGATGGTGTTGATCCAAGCTGACATACGCCAGCAAGAGATCAAATTGGGCTTTATGGGTCTCCTCTCCCTAGCAGTCTTCATTCCAGTGACGAAACATGTCAAGCTGCAATGCACGCTGCCTCGCTTTGGACCCTACTGTGAACCGCACGCCAATTGCCCAACTTCCAGGAACGGATCGGCTCTCGAGACAGCTATAACTGACAACCGCAAGGTATTGGGTCCGTACGGGAGCACAGCAAAGGTACCATTTCTTTTAACTGTTAGTACAGCTATTGCGAGAGAACTTTTTATACTATTGCAGTAATTTTAATAAAGATGGAATACTTTTACAATACTGCACTATGAGGAGCCCTCTTCATTTTTACATCCATGAGCTCAAATAGGAGAAGCCTAAGGACATCCATCCATCCACCCCTTTGGAACTTCGATTTGCAAGGGAGAGGAGACCCATTAAGCCCAATTTGATCTCTTGCTGGAGTATTTCAGCTTGGATCAACACCATCTGGTAAGTGCGCTATCTTACCACACTTTTTGGGGTGAAGTGGAGGGTACCACGATCATTGTTCACGGATATACACAGTCACTTGATCCGGTTGATCCAATCTCATCATACAAAGCACTCACTTTTCATACACTAATAATATATTTGTTATGCTATGGACTTTATATTGAACTATAAGTGATTTGGATTCAATACTATATGTTATATGTTGCTATATTTTGCACGTTATATTTTGCACTTTATATTATTGGCAATTTGCACATGGATTGCACATACTAAGCATGTTTATATTGGTTGTCAGCACTAAACAGAAGCACTTAATAATTTACTACTGATAATTTAAATGCTATTTTGCGCAAATATATTTTAGAAGATACACACAGTTAATAATTATATATACAGTGATATTGGATGAGAGGATTTAGCGCTGTTTGTATATTTTTTCTATTACTATTTTACTATAGTCTTTGTCAGGCGGCTGCAAAGTTATCTTTCCCCGACACATTACATGAAGTGCTGATACAGAGAACAGGACCTGCGGGCGGATGTAGCAGGACTCGTGAGTAGTGCTGGAAGAAGTACATGCTCGGTGAGTAGAGGGCTGTGTGGGAAAAGGAAAAAAGAAACCTGCACTACAAATCGATCATTCAAACTGATAAAAAGGGCTGCCGCTGTTCATCACAACATGAAAGTTTTATGAATTTAAACCCACAGCGCAAACCCAAATAAAATGATCAAACCTTGGTTTGATCATTTTATTTGGGTTTGCGCTGTGGGTTTAAATTCATACAAAAAGAGCTGTGTGTGATAGAGGCAGAGGCTGGGTGGGATTGCCGTGTGCCCTATTGTAGAGGGGAGTCTGTGGTACTACAATGTCCATCATGTCTATAGAGGAGGAGCACTTAGTGTGAGGCTGAAGGTGGAAGCATGGTGTATCAGTCGCACTCCCAGTGTAGGTGAGATAACATGTGTCTGGGTGGGTTTTTAGTGTGAGAGAGAGGAGCTTGGAACACCATGATAATATCTGCAACCCTACAGTGATACAACACTGCCCACATATCCCAATTATCACATGTCAGCCCCCCCTCATTTGTCCTACATATACCTAGCCTCCTGCCTCTCCCTCACCCCACCCTCTTCACCCTCCTCCCCCCCATTATTCTCATCCCCCCTCCCTCCTTCCCCTCTGTCCTCCTCACTTACTCTCTGTCCTCTATTCCCCCCTCTCTGTCCTTTCCCCCCCCTCCCTCTCTGTCCTCTCTCCCCCCTCCCCCCCCCCGCCCTCCCTCCTCCCCTCCCTCTGTCCCACGTCCTCTCTTCCTCCCTCTTTCTGTCCTCTCTCCATCCACTCTTCCTCCCTCTCTCTGTCACCCTCCCGTGTCCTCCCCCACTCTTCCCCCTCCCTCTGTCCTCTCCCCCCCAGTCCTCTCTCCCCCCTCCCTGTCCTCTCTCCCCCTTACTGCCCCCCCCTCCTCTCTGTCCTCTCTTCCCCAATCTCTCTGTCCTCTCTTCCCTACTCGCTGTCCTCTCTTCCCCTCTCCTTCTGTCATCTACCCCCTCTCTCTCACCCCCCCCCCCGTCCCTCTCCCCCCATTCTCTCTTTCTCACTCTCTCTGTCCTCATCTCCTCTATCTCTATGTCCTCTTTCTGCCCTCCCCCCCTGTCCCCCTCTCTTTGTCCTCCCCATCTTCTTCTCTGTTCTCTCCCCCCTGCTCTGTCCTCTCTTCCTCCCTCCCTCTGTCTCCTCTCTCACCCCCTCCCTCTGTCTCTTCTCTCACCCCCTCCCTCTGTCTTTTCTCTCACCCCCTCCCTCTGTCTCCTCTTTCACCCCCTCCCTCTGCCCTCCCCCACTCTTCCCCCCCCTCTGTCCTCTCCCCCCCAGTCCTCTCTCCCCCCTCCCTGTCCTCTCTCCCCCTTACTGCCCCCCTCTTTCCTCTCTTTTCCAATCTCTCTGTCCTCTCTTCCCTACTCTCTCTGTCCTCTCTTCCCCTCTCCCTCTGTCATCTACCCCCTCTCTCTCACCCCCCTGTCCTCTTTTACCCCCTGTCCCTTCTCCCCCCATTCTCTCTTTCTCACTCTCTCTGTCCTCACCTCCTCCCTCTCTTTGTCCTCTCTGTCCTCCCCCCCTGTCCCCCTCTCTTTGTCCTCCCTGTTTTCTTCTCTGTCCTCTCCCCCCCCCCTTGCTCTGTCCTCTCTTCCTCCCTCCCTCCCTCTGTCTCCCCTCTTACCTCCTATCTCTGTCTCCGCTCTCACCCCCTCCCTCTGTCTCCTCTCTCACCCCCTCCCTCTGTCTCCTCTCTCACCCCCTCCCTCTGTCTCCTCTCTCACCCCCTCCCTCTGTCTCTTCTCTCACCCCCCTCCCTCTGTCTCTTCTCTCACCCCCTCCCTCTGTCTCTTCTCTCACCCCCTCCCTCTGTCTCCTCTCTCACCCCTCCCTCTGTCTCCTCTCTCACCCCCTCCCTCTGTCTCCTCTCTCACCCCCTTCCTCTGTCTCCTCTTTCACCCCCTCCCTCTGTCTCCTCTCTCACCTCCTCCCTCTGTCTCCTCTCTCACCCCCTCCCTCTGTCTCCTCTCTCACCCCCTCCATCTGTCTCCTCTCTCACCCCCCAGTCTCTTCTCTCATCCCCTCTCTCACCCCTCCCTCTGTCTCCTCTCTCACCCCTCCCTCTGTCTCCTCTCTCACCCTTTCCCTCCATCTCCTCTCTTAGACCCTCCTGCCGTCTCCTCACTCACCCCCTCCCTCTGTCTCCTCACTCACCCCCTCCCTCTGTCTCCTCACTCACCCCCCTCCCTCTGTCTCCTCACTCACCCCCCTCCCTCTGTCTCCCATCACTCACCCCCTACCTCTGTCTCCCATCACTCACCCCCTCCCTCTGTCTCCCATCACTCACCCCCCCCCCTCTGTCCTTTTCCTCTCTCTCTCTCTGTCCTCTCCTCCCTGTCCTCTCTCCCACCCTTCTTCTCTCTGCCCCCCCCCACCCCCATTCCCTCTCCTTTCTGCTCCATTGTCATGTATAGGGTAATGTGAAAAAACTGTGAACTCTTTAAGTCTTCCAAACTATCTCAGGGCATGAGAAGAGGCTCTCTAGGTGCTGCATTCCACTTACTGTACCTACCTGGTGGAAAATGTCCCCCAAGAACTCTATCATATACAGATCTAGACCAGCCAGAGGAAGTGGTCAGGCTCCAACGGTTGTTATTGGTTCATAGCTTTGATGTATGGCCTCCCTTACAAGTAGGGTGGAGAGGACAGGCATTCAACAACAGTGGCTGGTCAAGATTTGCATAATTGAACACCCAAGGTTTAGGGGTTCCGAAGTATGTGACCATACAACCGCCAACAACAGATGGGACATGAGAACCTATGGATGATGTCACGGCTCCAGGCTTTACTGGCCAATGTCAAACACTCTCTCCTCTCCCCTGCAGCCACCGCTGACTGACACAGGGGATCATGTGGCCAGACCAGAGCTAAAGATCCACAGGTTAGGGGGCGCATATAATTTGCTTTGCCCAGGGCGCTGACAATCCACGCTACGCCACTGTGCAGGAACAGTAAATTAAGCCTTGAAAGTTTACTCTAACAATTCCTATAGGTGTCCCAGCTTTTGTTGATTACTTACACACTCTGCGTATGTATAAAAGCAGTGGTGACACAGATTGTGTTACTACACCCTCTTAAGCAATATTTGGACAGTATTGTATTGCAGGAAGTAGTATACGTCTTTCATAATGGAAGGAAAAAAAAGAACAAAGGCAGACAGCCAGACCATTATAACCCTTAAAAGTGTAGGGTCTTTCCTTTAGAAAAAATTCAAAGAAAGCTAAGGTGTTAGTGAGTACAGTTTCCTACACCATCAAAAGGCTCTTAGAAACTGGAGGAAACTCTGACAGGAGGTTTGGTCATCAGGATCGCAGCTCATCTCAGTTTCACACCATAGTCTGAAAAAAATGTCCTCTAGTATCATGTATGTATCGACTTGCTGTGGGGAACGTGGTTACTCCTTACATGTTCGGTATGAACATGTGATGTTTGGGAGCAAGTCATAGATTTATTAAATTGGATGACACCTGCTGCAGAGTGCTGAGAGATTGGTGGAGTGTAGAGATACCAAGAATCATCATTTTATGAAGCTGTTTTTAAAAACTCTCTCATTAGAGGGTGGGTGAAGCACTCATTCAAATATGGGTTATTAAACTGAGTTTTTTTTTTTTTATGAAGCCAAGAACTTCTGTTCTCAGAGGGAGAACAGAGAGGGTTTTCCTCTAACAATAACTGAGATCTGTATAGAAGGGGGAGTAATACCTGTGATCCCGTGAGATATTGTGAGATTGCAATGCAGCAGAGTTTAAAAAGTAAAAATTAAAGTTAAAAAGAACATGTCATTGCATTATAATATGCATTATGCACCGAGGCTTTTTAAACATGCATTTTAGTGTGTTTTAATGCACATTTTGGTTTAGTTTTTTTAATAATGAGCATTGCGGCGCATTCTTTGAATACATATTTTGGTCCTTTTTAACACACATTTGGCACGTTTTTATGTGTATTTTAGCAAAACATGCATCTGCTAGCATGGGCGTCCTCGGGGCGCTTTTGGGGGGGGGGGGGCATAATTTTAAGGTCACCCATGCTCCGCCCCTTTTTGACATTCTCACAAAGGGGATGGGCTTAGTCATTATATATATTTTGAATATTTATTTTTAATGGGGAAACGGCAGAATTTATTTTTAAAGCGTTAATTAACCTGAACAAAAAAAAATGTCCATTCTGTTCCCTTAAAGCATGTTATTCAGCATAGTGCTTGTGCTGTGTCATTTGGCAGCCTGTAATACCTAAAAAACCTGGCTGATCCTGCCAGTTTGCACCCTCCCCCTTGTACACTGACCACGGTGTGTATCATAGTTGCTGAGCCCTGACACCGTGGTCAGTGTACGTGTCTCCATCATCCGCAGCCCTTCACTGTCCTCCTCTGTCTCCCTCTGTCCTCCTCCGTCTCCCCTGCCTGCCTGTCAGCTCTCACTGGCGCCGCTCTTCCCTCCTCCCAGCTGCTAAAAACAATGTTATGTTTACATCATCCCCTCTGTTAGATTACAATCTGTATCCGATTGCCTGTGCTTTATTAGAAAAAAGCTGATTTCTACCTGTCTTCTTAGCGCCGCATGGCCTTCACGTGACTCCCGGCTCTCTCTTCCTTTCCTCTCCGCCTCCTCGGCTGGCGTCAGAAGGTTTCGGCTCCCCCCCTGGAGATGTCAGACGGGGAGAGAAGAGAGCCGGGAGTCATGTGAGCGCTGATAGGCGCTGTGAAAACAGGTCAACTTTGGCCTTTTTTTAATAAAGCACAGGCACTAAGATACGGTTTGTAATATAACAGAAAGGAAGGTATAAACTCAACACAGTGGCTTAACAACCATGTTATACAGCACAGTGCTTGTGCTGTGTAATTTAGCCCATTCTATCACCTAAAATACCTGGCTAATCCTGCCTGGCTATGTCCTCCCCTCTGTAAACTGATCACGGTTTACCTTGGCTGCTGATTCCTGATAACCTGGTCAGTTTATGTGCCTCTGTCATCTGCAGCCCTCCTGTCCTCCTCTGTCCTCTCTTCCTCCTCCCTCCCTGTCTGCTCCTGTGTCAATGCCCACCCCCTCCCCTCCTGCTAAAGATTCATATCCTGTCTACAGTCTGTTTAATAATCCTATGTGCCCCTGTGTCTGTGCTTTATAAAAATAAGTCGTTCTTTACCAGTTTTCAGAGCGCCGATTGCCGCTCACGTGACCTGACGCCTCTTTCCTCCTCCCCTGCTCCTTCTCCCCTCCCAACTGATGTCAGCTGGGAATCCTCGGCCCCGCCCACTGCAGGCAGCTGAGAGGAGAGAGCTGGCGGGTCAGGTGTGGGGCGATAGTTAAAGAACGGCTTATTATTTTAAAACATAAACAGACACAGAGGCAGGGGCGCATAGAGAGAGATGGCGGGTCACGTGAGAGGCGATAGGTAAAGAATGGTTTATTTTTTTAAAACACAAACAGACACAGAGACAGGGGCGCATATGATTATTAAACAGACCAGACAGAATGGTATAAAGTGGCTTAAGCAGGGGAAGTTGAGATTCCGGGGGGGGAGGGGGGGGGGCACTTGTCCCCCCTTGCCCCCCTTGGAGACACCCATGTCTGCTAGCTGCATTTGGGGTGCCATTAACAATTAATTGCACCACAAGCACGACATGCATTTTGTATGTGCTTCCAGAATGCACACAGAAACACTTGTTTCTGCAGGGTCTTAGAATGCGCAGGTGTAAATGGGTTGTTAAAAATTAGCCAAAATGCGTGTTAAAAAGCAGCAAAATGCACATAAAAAATGTGCTACAATGCATATTAATAAAAAACTTAATCAAAATGCACATTCAAAAAAAGCAACAAAATGACAAATTTAAACCTTTAAATTCAACAAGTGATTTCGTGCTTTTTGTAGCATTTTTGTCACATGACAAAACATGCGGCAAAATGAACATCTGTTAACCACATTTGGGGTGCCATTAACAATAAATGGCACCCAGAAGGGTATTGCACATTTTTACGCAATTTTTGTACAATTTGGGATCAAAGGCAGATTCACGCAATTATGCCCACGATTCTCCATTGCTCAGATGTGTAAAGTGCCTAAAAGACAATATAGTATAACTATTGTGACAGGAAGTCAGGTAAATCTGTGGGTGTTGTCACAGACGGGAGATACATTTCTGCCTTGTTTAGACAATTCACCAATTACTATCAGGTGTCGGCTTCAGAGGTAGCCAGAAAGGTTTAATACGTTGGAAAGCTTCAGCTATTCAGAATGAGGCAATTAAGGCCTCTATAAGTTATCCAGAGGATGACTACTGATTGCTGCCTCCTTAGGCTTTTTGCGTTAAGGAGAGCAGTGAGCTGAGAGAGACTTCTGAAGGTGAGGTGGTGTTGACTTTTTCTGTGTGAAAGGAAAACAAATGGACTATTGGTTTTCTGCTGTATGACCAGCAGTGTCTGCCCAGCAGTAGGTTGGGACAGACTCCATAGATAGGTTCCTGTGTTGTGAAGGTAGACGCCCCAAGTGGCCAGGGTTTATTTTATGTTTGTTTGATTTATGCTGTTTGGATGCTTGCACTTGTTTCCAGCAAATTGGAAGAATAAACCATAGACCGCTGTTTTCAACCACTCCTCGGCTGTCTCTCTGTGTAGCGAACCCACCCAAGGGGTCACCCACACCCGCTACCGAGCTAACCCCTTACACATGGTGGAGTGCCGCGGGCAGTTAAAGTAAACCCAAAATGGAGGAGATACTGAAAAAACTGGTTATAGCAAATGCAAATCAACAGCAGGCAAATGCAAATCAACAGCAGACAAATGCGGGTTTTCAGCGGAGCCTTGCAGCTAAACAACAGGCTCACCAAGAGAGCATTGCAGGCCTGGAACAGAGACACCAGTAGCAAATGGAGGCCATCGTGAAACAGCTTCAGAGACAGCAGACCGAGGCTTGGAGTCAGGCCAGTAGCATACCGACTTTTCAGGTAAGCCATTTATTGCCAAAGATGACAGATGATGACCCTGAGATGTTTCTGACCACGTTTGAAAGAACAGCGGAGAAAGAGAGTTGGCCTAAAGAACAGTGGGCTGGACTAGTGGCCCCCCTATTATCTGGAGAAGCCCAAAAGGCATATTTTGATTTGGAGCTTGCAGATGCAAAAAACTATGATCGATTAAAAGAGGAAATATTGGCACGTTTTGGGGTAACCTTGGATGTCCGTGATTAGCGGGTCCACAATTGGAGTGACCAGCTGAGGAAGCCACCTCGGTCACAGATCTATGACCTCATCCATTTGGCTAGGAAATGGCTGCAGCCAGAAATTCTGTCCGGACCAAAAATTTTGGAACGAGTAGTCATGGACAAATTTCTTAGGTCTCTTCCTAACACCCTGCAGAAATGGGTGAGCCATGGTGGTCCACAGACAAACTAGTAGACCTGGTCGAAAGGTACCTAACAACAGAGAATTTGACCTCTTTCCCCAGAGACGCACAGACTTTTCACCCCAAGACCAGACCCTCCCCACCTATAGGTAAGACTGCATCAAGGGATGGGGGTGGAGAGAGGGACCAAAGAGCAACTAGAGGTATTATCGGGACTACTGCTAATGTTTGGCGAGAATGGCCTGGAAGACCCATCCCACAGGAGAGGACCAGAAGGTTGATTTGTTACCATTGCCGGGAAGAGGGACATGTAGCAGCGGTTTGCCCAGCGGGTGATGAACCCATGCAGTGTGACTTTCTGACAGAGAGACAACAGTCCCTTTTTGCAACCACATGCACTGCAGTAAAGGGGAATGAGAAACCTTTATATAGAATGTGCTTAGATGGTAAAAATGTTGTGGTATTGTTGGATTCAGGTAGCCTGGTCACCTTAGTGAAAAGTTATCTAGTGGTGGGAAAAACCTTACATCCTAGGAAGATGGCTGTAGTTTGTGTACATGGGGACACTCGAGAATATCCGGTGACTACAGTTTCCTTTGAAACCTCCCTCGGTAACTTGTGTCACCAAGTGGGTTTAGTTCCCAAACTGCCACATGACGCCATTATGGGAAGGCATTTACCAAAGTTCTGGGAACTCTGAGATTGCCCAGATTCCCCAGTAGGTGATTCGTCTGAGCCTGAAACATCTACTCCAGAATCCCCTAACTGTGAGGATTCTCCTGAGTTTCCGTTCTCAGTCTTAGCAGGGGAAACACCAGTCCCTAGGGAGGAGCCTGCTACCTCAGAAGAGGAACAGTCGCCGATAGGGTTGGATGACCTTGAGGTGCACCGAGAAAATTTTATCACTGAGCAATTGAGGGACCCCACATTGCTAAGAGCCCGGGAGAATGTAGTGAAGATAGATGGGGAGTTAGTTAACCCTGACGAGAGGATTGCCCTCCCTTACTTCATTATTGAAAGGGACCTGTTATATCGAGTGTCACAGAGGTTAGAGGACACCCTTGAGCAACTGGTAGTGCCTAAACCGTACCACAAGATGGTTTTGGAACTGGCCCATGAGCACATTCTTGGGGGACATTTGGGAGAAGAAAAAACCCGGGAAAGAATCACCCAGAGGTTTTATTGGCCTGGGATCACTAAGGAAGTAGAATTATACTGCTCTTCATGTCCAGTGTGTCAGATTACTGCACCCACGCCACATTTCCAAAGTCCGTTGGTACCCCTGCCCATTGTCGAGGTCCCTTTTAAGAGGATCGCCATGGACTTGGTTGGCCCCTTACTGAAGTCCACTAGAGGGCACCAGCACATCTTGGTAATAATGGACTATGCCACCTGTTACCCAGAAGCAATTCCTCTCCGAAATACCTCTGCTAAAACCATTGCCAAAGAGTTATTTCAGGTTTTCAGCCGTGTGGGTCTTCCTAAGGAAATCCTAACTGACCAGGGCACCCCGTCTATGTCTAGGGTGACCAGAGAACTTTGTAAACTCCTGAAAGTGACCCAATTACGTACATCAGTATATCACCCTCAAACAGACGGGTTAGTGGAGAGGTTTAATAAAACTTTAAAACAAATGTTGAGGAAGGTGGTAGATAAAGACGGAAAGAATTGGGATTATCTGCTCCCTTATCTGATGTTTGCCATAAGAGAGGTTCCCCAATCATCCACAGGGTTCTCTCCGTTTGAGCTACTGTATGGGAGGCACCCCCGGGGCCTACTGGACATTGCCAGGGAAACATGGGAGAGTGAGAGTTCCCCCTCATCGAAGTGTGATTGAACATGTGGCACAAATGCAAGATAGAATTGCCCAAGTGATGCCGATTGTGAAGGTACATTTAGCCCAAGCCCAGTTGGCTCAACAAAGGATTTACAATCGTGGGGCCCAGGTCCATTCTTTTGCACCTGGTGATAGGGTGTTGGTGCTGGTCCCCACGGTCGAAAGTAAATTCCTAGCCAAATGGCAGGGTCCCTATGGAGTGTTGGAGAGAATGGGGGTGGTGAATTATAAAATTAGCCAACCGGGAAGACGAAAACCTGAGCAGCTCTATCACATGAACTTGTTGAAACCATGGAAGGATATAGACTCCTTGGTCGCTAAGACTACCCGATTTCCTGCTCCATTTAACCTGGCTGTCCCTGAAGTTGGGATAGCGGAGACTCTGTCCAAAACTCAGCAACTGGAGGTTAAAGAATTTGTGCTCCGTAATGGGGAGAAGTTTTCAGACATTACACATGACATGACATTATCACCACACCAGGGGATAAGGTCAAGTTAAAGCCTTATAGAATTCCAGAAGCCCGGCGAGAGGCAATTCGCCAGGAAGTAAAAAAATGCTTGAGTTGGGGGTGATAGAAGAGTCAAATAGTGATTGGTCCAGTCCCATTGTCTTAGTGCCCAAACCAGATGGAAGTTGGCGGTTTTGTAATGACTTTCGCCGCCTGAATAAAATCACTATGCCCCGCATAGATGAACTGATTGATCGATTAGGCACTGCCCGGTACATGATGACGTTAGACCTGACCAAGGGTTATTGGCAAATTCCTCTCTCGGGTCGGCCAAGGAAAAAACAGCGTTTGTTAACTCCAGATGGATCTTTCCAATATCGGAGGATGCCTATTGGGTTACAGAATGCTCCCGCCACATTTCAACGCACCATGGATAAGACCCTTCGGCCTCATCGAGCCTATGCTGCTGCATACCTCGATGGTGTGGTCATCCACAGTGAGGATTGGGACTCACACTTACCAAAAGTTCAGGCTGTGTTGGATTCCATCTGGAAAGCCGGGTTTACAGCCAATCCAAAAAAATGTACCCTTGGGTTAGAAGAGGCGAAGTATCTGGGGTATACCATTGGAAGAGGTCTATTCAAGCCCCAAATAAACAAAGTTGAGGCTATTCAGGATTGGCCACGTCCCACCAACAAGAAACAGGTTCATGTATTTTTGGGGATCGCAGGTTTTTTTCCCCATTTTGCCTCAAAGGCTGCTTCCCTTACCAATTTGACCAAAGGGAAGGAATCTGTCATGATCAAATGGACTCCCGAAGCAGAAACAGATTTTCAGGCTTTAAAACAGGCCTTATGTAGTCAGCCAGTTCTAAATTCGCCTGATTTTTCACAGGACTTTGTGGTTCAGACAGATGCGTCAAATGTGGGTTTAGGAGCTGTACTGTCCCAGATTATCAAGGGGGAAGAACACCCTGTTATGTACCTCCGCCGAAAGTTGAAGGCCCATGAGGAGAATTATGCCACCATTGAGAAAGAGTGTTTGGCGGTGAAATGGGCTTTGGATTCTCTCCGGTACTACCTCGTGGGTAGACAGTTTGAACTGGTGACGGATCATGCCCCGTTAAAGTGGATGGCACAGAACAAGGTGACAAATAGGAGAATAAATAGGTGTTCAAATGGGGAATGCAGATGGTTTGTCCCGAGTGCATGCGTGCCTGGCAACCTGTGTCCCAACCCTAGGGTTGAAACAAGACGGGGGGTATGTGACAGGAAGTCAGGTAAATCTGTGTGTGTTGTCACAGACGGGAGATACATTTCTGCCTTGTTTAGATAATTCACCAATTACTATCAGATGTCGGCTGCAGAGGTAGCCAGAAAGGTTTAGGACATTGGAAAGCTTCAGCTATTCAGAATGAGGCAAGTAAGGCCTCTATAAGATATCCAGAGGATGACTACTGATTGCTGCCTCCTGAGGCTTTTTGCGTTAAGGAGAGCAGTGAGCTGAGAGAGACTTTTGAAGGTGAGGTGGTGTTGACTTTTTCTGTGTGAAAGGAAAACAAATGAACTATTGGTTTTCTGCTGTATGACCAGCAGTGTCTGCCCAGCAGTAGGTTGGGACAGACTCCATAGGTAGGTTCCTGTGATGTGAAGGTAGACACCCCAAGTGGCCAGGGTTTATTTTATGTTTGTTTGATTTATGCTGTTTGGATGCTTGCACTTGTTTCCAGCAAATTGGAAGAATAAACCATAGACCGTACTCCCTTGGACTCCCAATGCCCGAGTCAGGGATCCCAACCCAACTCTTCAGCAATTTACTCTACGAAATTTAAACCAAAATCAACTAATTTTCCAGATTTAACTAGTAACCCAAATATATGGGCGTTCCTAACAACTTGTGTTGGAGAAATAAAAAGATGCCAATTAGACAAAAAACAAAGTAATCTTTCATACCAACAACTGCAAATACTAACCAGATTAAAAAACCACCCTGACCTAGTCATCAAAACGTCAGATAAAGGTGGGAATGTGGTTTTGATGACAAAGCAATTTTATGAACAAATGTGCCTTGATATATTAACCAATTCCAACTGGTATAAAAAAATTGCTTCGTCATTAACTTCCAATTTCAAAACTGAATACCTTGAGCTGATCGGATGGGCATACCAATCAGCTCTAATTGATCAAGACACATATGACTTTTTGAATAACCGCTTCCCCAGACAAGCGACGTTTTACGCCTTACCTAAAACACACAAAAACCTTACATCTCCACCTGGTCGACCCATTGTCTCTGGCATTGGGAGTCTAACGGAAAATGCTAGCAGATACCTTGACTTTTTTTTGTTACCACATGTAATTAGTCTTCCATCCTACATCAAGGACACACTTGATTTTCTTAAAACATTGAATGATATGGTCGTTCCTCTCGATGCCCTGCTCGTGACTTTGGATGTTGAGGCATTATATTCCAGCATCCCTCACGAGCAGGGCATCGAGACGATACGTACCTTTCTATATGAACAGAATCATCGAACTTGGCCTTTTTGTGAATTTTTGTTACAATTACTTTCTTATATTCTTAGACATAACTGCTTTGTCTTCAATGGTTCCCACTACCTCCAGGTGCAGGGCGTGGCCATGGGCACTTGTTGCGCACCGGCTTACGCCAACCTGTACCTGGGGGGGTGGGAACGATATATCACATCTGCTGATGTTTTGTCCGAATATTTCGTCTATGTAGCCGTATGGCTTAGATACATAGACGACATATTTGTGATATGGACAGGGTCCAGATCTATGCTAGATGAATTCATTACAGCACTGAACTTTAATACTTTTAACCTAAAACTAACAAGTACGATCAATTCATCACAGGTCACATTTTTGGACCTTACAGTGCATAAATTAGCAAATGGACATTTGAGTACGGACCTGTACCGAAAGGAAACCGCAGGGAATGTTATTCTTCATGCCTCCAGTGCACATCCCCCGGCATTAATTCGTAGCATCCCGTATGCTCAATATGCTCGTCTCAGACGTAATTGTACGTCTGATTCTGATTTTAGAAAACAAGCAAACTCACTCCGTGATCGTCTTAAAATTAGAGGTTACAGCAAACGCATACTCAGAGACGCATTCAATCGAGCTGCAGAACATAATAGGAATGATTTGCTGTTTCGCAAAAAAACAGTTCCTACTCAACAAACTGTCAAATTCATCACAAAATACTCTGTACATACAGATATTTTACGATCCATTCTACAAAAACAATGGCACATACTCCATAACGATTCTACTATCAAAAAATACATTACGGATTATCCCCAAATAGTTTTCAAACGTACAACATCATTGAGAGACCATCTTATGTCTAGCCACTATGAACCATCGAAAACCAAATCTAAATCTCCTAGAGGTACATATAAATGCAGACGGTGTGAGTTCTGCCCCTGGGTTGAAGAAGCTACACAATATCCATTACCCAATGGGGAAACGTTAAGACCTAACTTTAGGGCAGATTGCAATACCCGAGGCGTAGTGTATTTAATGTACTGCGCCTGTGGTATCTTCTATGTCGGAAAGACAATTAGAGAACTACGACAACGGATAAAAGACCATGTCTATGTATCAGCCGGGGGGAAAATGCTCACACCAGTGAGTAGACACATAGATCTTCACCATAGATCTAACCCTAAGAAGGCTAGGTTCTTTGTCTTAGAGATTATCCCCCAAGATCCCCGAGGGGGTAACTGGGATAAACGGATCCTCCAGAGGGAAACCCTCTGGATCGAACGACTAAATGCCACTCAGAGGCCAGGAATCAATGAGATGTTATCATATAAACCCTTTCTATAGTTTTAACCTTTAAATGGCTAACTCATCTGGGGGTACGTGTTCCAATATCCCTAGATAATATTCTAGTCTATGTATATGTCCTTTGTTTGTTTCTCTGGTCACGGTCTATGAGTATATCCTTTCACTCAAATCCAAAATATACCATAAAAATAATCTTATTTTAATTCCAAACATAAGCTTCCCTTTCATTGGCCCAATATTATTCTTTGTATTTGATTTATTTCATTACTTTTGGTATTTTTTATATAACTAACATAATGTTTGTTATTATTATTATAACATTTTCAAATTGTTATATTTCAAAGCTATTACTGCATTTTGTATGGTGACAATTAGGTACGCTGATTGACAAATTTTATAATTAGATTTGTTATAATTAATTATATGCTTTCCTTTTTTTGTTTATTTCCTTATTTTGCTTGGTTCGCTGTAGTGGTGATCCACTTTCAGTCACGGACTGGGGTTTGCTTGCTATGCGGGCGACGACCATGGGTGGCGCTGGGCATGCTTCCTCGGTTTTTCCCCCTTTGACACATGTGCGGCCAGACAAGCCGCAGTGAGGTGACGCACTTCCGGTGCGCATTTCCTGCGGCATAATGGGCGGATGCAGGGACACCACGTGTCCCATGCACACGCCTGTTCCCGCTATACGTACCCGCGTTTTCCCGATGCGACCCATGTGATCGCTCGGGTCATTATGTGGGTACGTCGCGGGGCGTGGCCGAGGCGGCGACGTCATTGACGAGCCGCTTGGGGTCCACGCTATAAAGAGGCCATACACGCTGGCCTCAATATGGCGGCGGTTCCCCATCCGGAGGAGACATCATGGAACTTTAGGACAGAGCCAATGAAAGGTATACACCACCTCTATACGCCATCTTTATTCGGCAAGTCTAACTATCCCTTCTCTGACCCTTTGAAACTTATAGAATATACCCTAAAGAGTTTATCTATATCTACCTAGGATTTTGACATACTAACACCTGTTGGCATATCCACATGGCCTTCCTCCATGTAATATATGGAGAGATGCTTCCATAGTACAATTTGTTTGGTAAGATACTACTGTGTGTACTTGTTTACTCCTATATGTCTCCACACGGTTTTTCTTGGGAGGTGTATATCAGTCTTTCATCACGATTCACCTATATACTTACTTATGGCTCTACAACCTTCTATAAGTCCTTATAGACAATATATATTACCTAACACTAGTACTAATGGGTATGTTATTACATCCTTATCCAGGTGGCTCCCAGGCTCCACTACCCCTGGGTTAATCTTCTCTCTATATATACCGAGCTCTGTACCTATCCATGATTGTCCCTTCGTTATTCATTACCATTTGTCTGCGGTGACAGTTGTCCTGCATAACAATTATACAGGTATGTATGTACCCAGCTATTTTTTGGTATATATACCACCTCCTTATACCCAATAGATAAA
This sequence comes from Pelophylax lessonae, assembly GCF_965119305.1. Taxonomy (NCBI): domain Eukaryota; kingdom Metazoa; phylum Chordata; class Amphibia; order Anura; family Ranidae; genus Pelophylax; species Pelophylax lessonae. The sequence goes on from NC_138772.1 coordinate 240,564,645, forward strand.
ATAAGCACTGCGTGGCCCCCCACATGTGATTCTATGGGTGACCTCCGGGGTGCACTGCCCATTGCGCCCATGGAGTTTAGCCGCTCACCTGGTTTGCACTGACCCAGCCGGTGACTGAATACACCACTATGAACATGCATGTAGTTCTCTGATTTTAGATGTTCATTATTATAATACAAAGTTTGAAAACTACCTATACCATCAGTAACTCTGTATGTTTCTATCCTATATAGAACCATTTTCTTTGATTACAAGCAGGCTCCAGATGAAGCTTCTTTATGAGGCGAAACATGTAGAGCAACCTGATCAAGCGTACTACTAATTTCTGTCATCACGTTTCTAAGTATATAAATATGTACATGTAGTCGCATTATGTGACTAATAATATGAATATGTGTATGATTACATCAAATAGAACTGCTGTATGTTATTCATTTCTGACTGGTTAACCCATTTTGGCTCCAGTCAATTTTTAATCAATATTTTCTGTTTTGTTTGTTTATATGTTTTGTGTGTTTCTCATGATTGCTTTTTGTGTTATGTTATTTGAATAAAATTGATTTTTTAAAGAATCTATGTGCCGGAAAATCCTTCCTTCCCAACCTTCCAATAAATTCTAACCATAGACCGTTGTTTTCAACCACTCCTCGGCTGTCTCTCTGTGTAGCGAACCCACCCAAGGGGTCACCCACACCCACTACCGAGCTAACCCCTTACACTATATACAGTATAACATTATAGATTTTATTTATATTTTATATACAGTATATATACTGTATGCCTTTACACACGCATGAACTTGAATGGTGTCCCACTCTTAGTCAGTAAGGTTCAATACTGAGTTGGCCCACCCTTTGCAGCTTTAACAGCTTCAACTCTTCTGGGAAGGCTGTCCACAAGGTTTAGGAGTGTGTCTATGGGAATATTTGTCCATTCTTCAAGAAATGCAATTGTGAGGCCAGACACTGATGTTGAATGAATGAGAATGAGAATGAATGAGAATGCCTGGCTCGTAGTCTCTGCTCTAATTCATCCCAAATGTGTTCTATCGGGTTGAGGCCAGGACTCCGTGCAGGCCAGTCAAGTTCCTTCACCCCAAACTCGCTCATCCATACACACACATATTTATACACACACAGTATATAATATTTAACATGTTTTCAAACCACTGGTGCTGATATATATAGGAGGAAAAAAGTCTTCTTCATCTAATTGCACCAGTTTCTCTCCCAGATTCTCCACCTCTGAGCAGGAGAATCCGGGACAGAAATATTTCACAGAAATGGCCAGCGAAATCTTCAGATCTCACTTTCATAAAATGACCATGTGTGTTGTGAGGAGAAGCTGAGAACATGTTACATAAACCTGTACACCTGTAAGATCAGCAGTGATCTTGAGGATCACGGCTTTTCTCTCTTTCATAAACTGACACCTTTTATCCCAGTGGAGAATAATATAGAGGATTGGAGACAATGTATTTTATACTTACCTTTCTCGGGTTACCAGGTGGGAGTCGGTGTTTTTCCATAGCCACCATTACGTTTTGGGCTAATGAACTTTAAACACAGACTTTCTTAATTGTTTTGGTTGTTGGTTTATTAGGTAATGCATGGTATATGGGTAAAAGCTACGACTACAATTCTTGCTGCTGCACTTTGAATAGTTATTATCTGTAATTGGTATTTTTTTTACTGTTTCACTTGTTTTAATTTGTCCCTTTTGATTGATATTAACGAGTGCTGCACATTTTATAAAAATTATAAAACATACAATATATCCTCTTTGATTAGGAGGGTCCTAACGGATTACACTAAACACATTCACATTAATTAATTCCTGAAATCCTTCTAGGGACCTCCCAAACTCCCCCCACCCCCTAAATAAACATGTAGCATTTCCAGCAAAATACCTTGTGTGTATAAAAGTTTGTTACCATGCCCCCATAAAAATATTGGTATATGATGGAGCAAATTTACAACCCAACTTCCAATGTTTATAGTAAGGCCCCTTAAAATAAAAAATATTATTTCCCAACACCATCCAAATAGCTTAAATTAAGCACTTAGATCCGGTTCACACTACTCCGACTTGGGACACGACTTGTGTGCCCTCAAGTCGCCCCAAGTCTCTTGTCATCACAAATTCAATGTAAATTAATGAGAACCATCTTAATATGCACTACAGAAGTCGCTCAGACTTCAGAAAAGGTTCCTGTACTACTTCAAGGCGACCTCTATCCGACTTGTGCACATAGACTTTAATGGGAGTCGCCTCTAAGTCGGATCCTTATCTATTTTCAAGCAACTTGTTATCAGACTCTCCAGGAAGAAGAAAAAGATTAGCCAGGCATTCCCCACAGACAAAGTCGCCTATCATTTAAGTCTCTTCAAAGTAGTGCACAAGTCTCTTCCAAGTCTCTAAACAAGTCTCTTCAAAGTCACGCTAAAAAGTCGCTCCTCCATGGGGCGACTTTCTGGTCGCGGTAGTGTGAACCGGCTCTTAAGGACCAAGCCTATTTCTGACATTTGTTGTTTACAAGTTAAAATCAGTATTTTTTGCTAGAAAATTACTTAACCCCCCCAAACATTATTTTTATTTTTTAATTTTTTTTTATTTTTTAGCAGAGACTCTAGAGAATAAAATGGAGACCATTGCAATACTTTAAGTCACACAGTATTTGCGCAGCGCTCTTACAAACACAATTTTTTGGGGGAAAATACACTTTTTTAAATTAAAGAATAAGAAAACTTTAAAGTTAGCCCAATTTTTTTTTTTTGTATAATGTGAAAGATGTTACGCCGAGTAAATTGATACCTACTATGTCATGCTTCAAAATGGCGCACACTCATGGAATGGCAACAAACTACAGTACTTAAAAATCTCCATAAGATTTAAATATTTTTACAGGTTACCTGTTTCTGCGTTACCGAGGAGGTCTTTTGCTAAATTTATTGCTCCGGCTCTAATGATCACGATGATATCTCACATGTGTGGTTTGCACACCGTTTACATATGTGGGCGCGACTTGCGTATGCATTCGCTTCTGCACTTGAGCTCGGAGGGAAAGGGCGCTTTAAATATTTTTTTTTTTTCATATTCATTTTCCTTTTTATTTTTACACTGTCCCTTGAAAAAAAAAAAAGTTTGATTACTTTTCTTCCTATTACAAGGAATGTATTTACTGAGAGATCAGGGGTCAAAAAGACCTCAGCTCTCTCATTTACACTTAAAAGCAAAAAAAAAAAAAAAAACGTAATTTTACTTTTTCTAATAAAAGAAATAACCTGTTAATACGTCAAACATTTGTAAAAAAAAAATTCTTCATTTTGCAAAGAATTGTGGGAAAAAATTACAACTTCAAAAAACTCACCATGCCCCTTATTAAATACCTTGGAATGTCTACTTTCCAAAAAGGGGTCATTTGGGGGGTATTTGTACTTTCCTGACTTTTTAGTGTCTCAATGAGATAGGCCTTCAGTGCATCAGGTGTGGTCAAGTGTGATCAATTTTCAATGATTAGCACCATAACTTGTGGACTCTATAACTTTCACAAAGACCAAATAATATACACTTATTTGGGTTATTTTTACCAAAGATAAGTAGCAGTATAAATTTTGGCCAAAATTTGTGAAGAGAAATTACTAATTTGCAAAATGTTATGACAGAAACAAAGAAAAATGTGTTTTTTCACAATATTTTCAGTCTTTTTTTATTTATAGCACAAAAAATAAAAAACCCAGTAGTGATTAAATACCATCAAAAGAAAGCTCTATTTGTGTGAAGAAAAGGACACTAATTTTTTATGGGTACAGTGTTGCATGACTGAGTAATTGTCATTCAAAATGTGAGAGAGCTGAAAGCTGAAAATCGGTCTGGGCAGGAAGGGGGTGAAAGTGCACTGTAGGCAAGTGGTTAAGAGAGCTATTTCTCATAATGAGACTCAGTGGATACACCGTCTGAGGACCCTCCAACCTGAGGGGCTTAACATAGATTTGGACCTTACTTGCTTTTTATCTAATTGGTAAACTTATTGGCTAAATTACTTCATTCAACTTTACTGCTTTTTATTTTATTTTTAATAGTACTTATTTTTATTATTATCTTTATTTTTATTTTTATTATTTTTTATTTTCTATTATTTTTTATTTTTATTTTAATCTTAATTTTATTTTATTTTTATCTTTATTTTTATTCATCTTTTATTATTATTTTTGTTTTTATATTTATTTTTATTTTATTTTTATTATCAATAATCTGATTATTTATTTATATTTATTAATGTACCAATAAATCTGAGATCCTCCACATAATAAAATATATATATTTTAAAATATTTTTCAGATATTTTTAACATATTGAATTTTAAGTGATTTTATGTCTGATATGTAGATGAGATGGTGATGTTTTGGAGAGAATTATGTATTTTTATTACCTTGGTTGATATATATTCCAATTAAAATCATACTTTATCCCTTGTATGGTATATAATATAACGGAAAGGAATTTCATATGGTCTGTTTCTCTCCAATAGATCATTTTTTCTTGTATATAATGTTTTTCGATTATTATTATAAATAAATATTTGTAATTGAGCAAGTGAGGTGGTGGACTACTAATAGCGATTGGAAATTTTGCCACATAAGATTTCAATATGTATTGCTGTTTAGCATCGTATTATTATTCTTCCGGTTCACCTATGGGGACACCCAGTAACTTTATACATATTAGCCAATTATCTGAAGGCTATCGGTATCCTCCCCCGGCCCCAATTGGTTCAAGCGCACGTCAGCTCAGTATAAATAGGTCGTATTGCTACAGGAAGTGGTGTCCTTGATGACACCCATGATAGGCGGGCGAAACGCGTTGACGTAATTTCCTGCTAGCTATTCGTCACACCACGTCACTTCCGCAAACCACCTTGGAACGCACGCTGGCAGCATACCCGGAAGTGTATCGGATGATCGTGGCTACTGACTTTCTTAATGCCTAGACAAATCGTTTGTTTGTGAGTAACATTTTATGCTTTTATAATAAATATTACCCTACAGGCTTCACTATTTTGGCTCCTTCCTCTCTTTTGCCTGAGGGCCTGTGTGCAAAGGTATCTTGGAGACGTTCTTTGGAGGCTTATTCCCATTGTCATTCTGGGGGACACCAAGGCTTTATAGCACCATATATCTGAGGTTGGAGGTTGATCTGGAGGTGTCTGCTTGTTATTCTTAAGGCTTTTGATTTGCCAAAATCTGGTGAGTGGATCCCCAAGAGGGCTTGTTGCAAGCACTGGGCACTTTTTTGTGTGGAGCACGATTATCAGCACTTTAACTATAAGTGGACTATTCACCCTTTTTGGACTGCACCTTATTTTTAACAAACTTTTTCGCACATTTTGTCACTTTATATTTATTGTATATATATTTGGACTTTAATCATATAAGTTGCACAATATTAGTATATATTTATATGAATTTATGAGTATATAATTTTTGCACTAATGCACTTTTATATTAATATATTAGATGATTATAGTGCACTTCATGCATTTGTATAAATTTATGAGTATATAATTTCTTAGCGCTGTTGCACCTTTATATTAACTTATTAGAGAATTGTAGTGCACTTTATATTTATATTTATCTACTTGGTTGCGCTGTTTTAATATTGCAATCTCCTTTTCTTAGTTTTATCTAAGTGTACAGCTGCTGCAGGTAGTACTTTGCACTTATTATTTAGCGCGGGTTTTAAATATATATTTTTTCACCTTTATTTAGTATGTTCTTGAAGCACTCCCATTTTTCCTCTGTGTTCCTTGTTTCTAGGGTTCTATTATATTTTATATTGTCTAGCAAAGAGCGCAGTTTAGGAAAGTTGGCTCTTTTGAAATTCAGTGTCCTTATATTACCCTTGTTTTTCCTATTTCTATGATTTATACTGAAACTAATTGACCTATGGTCACTGTTTCCTAAGTTGCCCTCTGTATTGTTAGTAATCAGTAGGTCTAGTACTGAATTGTTTCTTGTTGGTGCGTTCACCATCTGACCCATGAAATTGTCCTGCAAAACATTTAGAAACTGCCGAGCCTTGGATGAATGTGCGGTTTCTTCTGCTCAGTCTATGTCTGGATAATTAAAATCCCCCATTATAATTTCATTTCCCATCCTTGCTGCCATTCCAAGCTGTGATAGGAGGTCCACCTCCCCCTCCTCCCTCTGGTTTGGGGACCTATAGCATATGCCCAATATTACTTTCCCCACAGTGCCTTCCCTTTGAAGTTCTACCCATAGGGATTCTACCATCTTCTTGGCTCCATTTGCAATGTTGTCCCTATATAAAAACAAGGTATACAGCGCTTGACACAGTGATCTCAATCTCAGCAAAAGCTTAAGATAAAGGTGGGTCCATACAAACTATATGTAATTCCATAAATCACTTAGTAATGAAAGTCCATATAGAAAAAAGGAGTCCAAGAGGAATTCCCGCAGACCAGGTGGTAATTAAAGAGATAAAGCCTCCACCAAACACCAATAAGTGTGGCCTCTTACCAGAGTTGAATGATCCCCATTACAGGGATCTCAGCATGCCTTACAGGAAATCCTTATGACCCCCAATGGATACACAGATGAAAGGTTCTTCTCCAACAGGTTACAGCCTTAATGATCTTAAATTGTGTTTCCTCTCACAGAAAAAGGTAACAACCCGGATGTCATAGAAATGAGAAAGGAAAAATCCTCATGGTGTAGTATGTTACACTATGTACTTAATTAGATATAGAGCAAAAAACACACTCACATTTTGAACAGACAATTCGGGCATCAAGGATCAATCCTGTGGAGGAATCATGGATGGATTGTGTGGTAGCTGCAGCCGCTCAGCTATCTTGCTTCTAACTGGAATCAATTAAGCATTGGGGAGATGCAGACACTGCGATCGTTGCCAGTCCCCTACCTTTTTCAGCAGAGATTGTTGTCATCAGGGGGCATGGCTAATCGCCGTCAATCCCCTACATTAAATAGCCCAGTAGAGTGGAAGAGGAGGAGCGGCATGTGTTCCAGCCCGCTCCTCCCCCCTAATAGATGCAAACCACACTAAGAGGAAGTGCACTGACGGGCCAGGCTTCCTTCAGGAACCAATCCCGAGGTACCATCAGAAACCAATCAGTAATGCACAGTGCACTTACTTGACAACACACAGCGCTGCACACGAGACAAGCAAACCCCTCTGCAAAAAAGAGAAAAAAAGCAGAGGAGGTTGCTACCAATGTGCAGCGCCATGAGTGAGACTACTCGAAAATGGAAAAAAGAGCAATAAAAACCTAGATGGAGAAAATCATTGAGATTAAAATGACAAAGAAAAGGAAAACCACTCCCTATTCATATTGCCTTATTAACCACTTAAGCTCCGGAAGATTTTACCCCCTTCCTGACCAGACTCCTTTTTTCAACTTGGCACTTTGTGAATTTAACTGACAATTGTGCGGTCATGCAATGTGGTACCCAAACAAAATTTACGTCCTTTTTTCCCACAAACAGAGTTTTCTTTTTGTGGTATTTGATCACCCCTGCGCTTTTTATTTTTTGCTATATTAATAAAAAAATAGCGAAAATTTTTCAAAAAAATGACATTTTCAACTTTGTCTTTTAAAAAATATCCAATATACTCAATTTATGTCATTTTTTTGGCCAAAATATATTTAGCTACATGTCTTTGACATAAAAAAATTCAATGAGCATATTTTTATTGGTTTGCGCAAAAGTTATAGCGTCTACAAACTATGGTGTAAATACTGAAATTTACGCAGCTTTAATTTCTGACTGCCTATCTCATTTCATGAAGTGCTAAAATGGCAGGGCAGTACAAAACCCCCTCCCAAACTACCACTTTTTGGAAAGTAGACATCCTAAGGAATGTTCTGAGAGGCATGTTAAGCTCATTGAATATTTCATTTTTTTGTCACAGGTGTTTGAAAAATGACTAAAAAAAAGTTTTTTGTTTTTTTTTTTTACACAAAGTTGTCATTTAAATTATATATTGCTCAAACATGCCATGAGTATATGTGTAATTACACCCCAAAATATATTCTGCTGCTTCTCCTGAGTACAGGGATACCACATATGTGAGACTTTTTGGGAGCGTAGCAGTGTACGGGAGCCCGAAATCAAATCACGACCATCAGAATTTCAAAGGGCGTACATTTTTCATTGCATTTTCTCACTACCTATAACGGTTTAGGAGGCCCTGAAATGTCAAGATACCACAAAACCCCCCCAAATGACCCCATTTTGGAAAGTAGACACCCCAAGCTGTTTGCTGAGAGGCATGGTGAGTCCATGGAATATTTTATATTTTGCCACAAGTTTTGGGAATATTACAATTTTTTTTTTTATTTTTATTTTTTACACAATGTTGTCACTAAAAGATAAATTTCTCACACATGACATGGGTATATGTGGAATGACACCCCAAAATACATTCTGCCACTTCTCCTGAGTATGGGGATGCCCATGTGTGAGACTTTTTGGGAGCCTAGCTGTGTACAGGATTGCGAAAACCAATCAACACTCTCAGGTTTTCTAATGGCGTAAATTGTGCATGTCCCCTATATATTTTTTTTTTACACAAAGTTGTCAGTAAATTATATATTGCCAGAGATGTATAGTAACTAAGTAGAACTACTTCACTACTGTACTTAAGTACCGAAAGGCGGTATCTGTACTTTCCTAGAGTAGAATTTTTTTCTCCTACTTCCACTTTTACTTTACTATTATAAAAATTACCACTGCCAGAACAGTAGATGGTAGGTTTCATGAAGCTCAAAACATGTGTATTATCAGTGCATGCGAAAATAAATGCTACTGTATGTATAAATAAAAGCTGCATTTGAAATAATAAAAAACAATATGATGTTCAAACTTTTGACTTCTTTCTTTAATAACTACATAACCCAGTACTTATACTTTTACTTTCAGTACTTGAGTAGCAAAATTAAAAAAAAAAACTATTTGCAATACTTAAGTACAAAAAATGTTGAATACTTTAGTACTTCTACTCAAGTCACTTTTTGATCGAGCACTTCCACTTCTACTCAAGTCACTTTTTGATCGAGCACTTGTACTTTTACTCAATTATCGGTTTCGAGTACTTTATACAACTCTGTATATTGCTCACACATGCCATGGGTATATGTGAAATGACACCCCAAAATTCATTCTGCTGCTTCTCCTGAGTACAGGGATACCCCATGTGTGAGACTTTTTTGCAGTCTAACCGAGTACAGGACCCCTAAAACCAACCCCCACTTTCAGGCTTTCCAAGGGCGTAAATTGTTGATTTCACTCCTGACTACCTATCACAGTTTCGGAGGCCATGAAATGCCAAGACAGCACAACCCCCCCCCCCCCAAATGACCCCTTTTTGGAAAGTAGACACCCTAAGCTATTTGCAGAGAGGCATGTTGAGTGTTTTGCAGATTTCACTTTTTGTCACAAAGTTTTGGAAATTGAAAAAAGAGGAAAAAAAATGCATTTTCCTGTTTTTTCTTCATTTTCCCAAAAAAATGAGAGCTGCAAAATACTCACCGTGCCTCTCAGCAAATAGATTGGAGTGTCTACTTTGCAAAATAGGGTCATTAGGGGGGTTTTGTGCCATCTTGGCTTTTTATGGACTTCAAAAGTGTGATAGGTAGTAAGGAGTGAGATCAACAATTTACGCCCTTAGAAAGCCAGAAGGTGCGGATTGGTTTCCGGGTCCTGTACGCGGCTAGACTGCCAAAAATTCTCACACATGGGGTATCCCTGTACTCAGGAGAAGCAGCAGAATGTATTTTGGGGTGTCATTTCACATATACCCATGGAATGTGTGAGCATTATATCATTTAGTGACAACTTTGTGTAAAAAAAAAAAATAAAATAATAATAATTTTCCCGAAACTTGTGGCAAAATATAAACTATTCCATGGACTCCCCATGCTTCTCAGCCAATAGCTTGGAGTGTCTACTTTGCAAAATGGGGTCATTTGGGGGGGGGGGGGTTGTGCTATCTTGAAATTTCAGGGTCTCTGAAACTGTGACAGTTAGTTAGGGGTAAAATCAGCAATTTAAGCCATTAGAAAACCTGAAGATGTGGATTGGCTGCCAAAAAGTCTCACTCATGTGGTATCCCTGTACTCAGGAGAAGCAGCAGAATGTATTTTGGGGTGTCTTTTCACATATACCCATGGCATGTGTGAGCAATATATCATTTAGTGACAACTTTCTGTAAAAAAACAAAAAAAAAAAGAAATAATAATTTTCCCGATACGTGGCAAAATATAAAATACTCCATGGACTCACCGTGCCTCTCCGCAAATAGCTTTGGGTGTCTACTTTTCAAAAAGGGGTTATTTGGGGGGTGTTTGAACTGTCCCGGGATTTTATGCTCAATCTTATCCACACATCACCCACTCCTCTAACCACTTGAAAACCAAGCCTTTTCTGTGACTTTTTGTTTACATGAAAAAATATTTTTTTTTACTAGAAAATTACTTTTAACCCCCAAACATTATATATTTCTTTAAAGCAGAGACCCTATAGAATAAAATGGTGGATGTTGCAAATTTTTTTGTCACACGGTATTTGCGCACAGATTTTCCAAACGCAATTTCTGAGAAAAAAACTATTTTTTTTTAAACTTATTGCACAAATACACTATACATTTGGTAAAATTTAGAAGATGATCTTATGCCGAGTACATAGATACCAAACATGACATGCTTTAAAAATTGCGCACGCCTCTGCAGCGGCAACAAAGTACGTACATTTTTAAAAACCTTTAAAAGTCTTTACAGGTTACCACTTTAGACTTACAGAGGAGGTCTACTGCAAGAATTACTGCACTCGACCTGGCGTTTGTGGCGATACCTCTCATTTGTGGTGATACCTCACAATTGTGGCGATACCTCACACCACCAATTGCGGTTTACATATGTCACTAGACCAACGCTTGCGTGCGCCATTGCGCGCAAGCACGGGGGACGGGGGGGGCTTGATTTTTATTTTTATTTTTTTTGCTTTTTTATGTTATTTTGACACCTTTCCTTTCATTTTTTTTTTTAAATCATTTTTATTGTTATCACAGTGAATTTAAATATCCCCTATGATAGCAATCTGTCGTGACAGGTACTCTTTTTTTAAAAAAATTGGGGTCTTTTAGACTCTAGATCTCTCCTCTGACCTTAACGCATCTGACCACACTCCAAAATTGGTGTGATAAAATACTTTCCCAATTTCCCAATGGCCCTGTTTATTTCTGGCGAAACAGAAGTCATGAAATGCTCGTAGCTTCCGGTATCTTAGGCCATAGAGATGATTGAAGCCATTCTCATCTCCAATTAGCTCTATGGTTAGATAATTGAACCACCGGCTGCACTCTCGGGTTAACCGGTGGGACAGGAGAGCCCGAGAAAAACCACGGAAGGCTGCGGAAGGCGGCGGTGGGGGGGGGGGGGGGGGGAGTCTCTCCCACTGCATGTAAAAGCAGTCTAGCAGCCAATTACCTGCTAGGATTGCTATTACATGTAAGCCGATCGCTGGCTGTAAAAAAACGATACCAAGATGATGCCTAAATCTGCAGGCATCATCCTGGTATAACCACTCAGTCCAGCAAGGTTGTTTGGCATATAGTGTAGGTTTTTTTTTTTTCATGCAGCCTGTGGGCTGAACGAAAAAAAAGAGAACCTATCAGAAATCAGTACAGGAATAATGTGTAGTATTACTCATCATTAACCGCCCAAACAACCACCCACTGAATTTAATGATGGGTATACACGACACTATCCACGTATACCAAAATAGGATTTTAACTGCAGTGCTGAAATCAGAAAATCACCACAGCTGCTGCCAGCAAAGGTATCCATATATGCTGAGCGCAAACGCTGTTTGTGTCAGAATATATAAAATCAATGTTGTGGCAGCCGACGAGTACCTGCAAGAGAAACAGGTCACAAAAGAATGAAAAAACAAACAAAGTACATTAAAAGTACAGTAGGAAGAGTAGAAGAACATATAAAATGACTGACACAACAACAGTTTTTGGATCCTTTTATTTTTCTTTCTAACTGTTGTTCCTTGATTTGGGACTGCGATCTTCCAGCTTGGGTCTCTCAAAATGTCGATGGACATTCAACATCTTTCGAGACCCTGTGTTTGTGTGCCCTACACTGTGTCGTGCTGTACCCTACACTAAAACTCCACTAGTGTATGGTAGCGCTCAAAACATTCCCCGATGCAGAGACCAGGTTGGTTAGGACATTTGGGACAATAATAACGAGTGTCACGCCTACATCCACGCCTGCTACAGACACGACATCGTCTCTGGGGTCGTCTTTGGGTAGGGGTACTTGGGAGGACATAAGGAAAATGTCTCTCATGCAGCCGGCTCACTGCATCTGGAAGGGGAAGTTGGGCAGGCATGCCTCCTGGGTACAGGTAGGCAAGGATGATCGCTTCCTGGAATTCCTGGAAGGATCCAGTTCGTCCTGACGCCCTGTATAGGACAAAGGCGTTCAGCATAGCCAATTGGTAAAGGTAAACAGACACTTTTTTGTACCAGCGTCTGACTTTACGGGCAACTAAATATGGCGCCAAAAGCTGGTCGTTAAGGTCCACCCCTCCCATATTAAGGTTATATTCGTGGACACAGAGGGGTTTCTCCATAACGCCAGTTGCCGTAGGGATTTGGATCGTCGTGTCTGCGTGAAGGGAGGACAGAACATAAACATCCCGTGTATCCTTCCACTTCACCGCAAGCAATTTGTCCGTTTTCAAGCAGGCTCTCGCCCCCCGACTAAGATGGGAATTTACAAGCCGTTGGGGGAAGCCCTGGCGATTAGGTCGCACGGTGCCACATGCACCAATTTGTAATTCAGAAAGATGACTAAATAGTGGCACGCTTGTGTAAAAGTTGTCCACGTACGAATGGTACCCCTTTCCGGATAAGGGTGACACCAAGTCCCAAACAATCTTGCCGCTGCTCCCTATGTAGTCTGGGCAGTTCGGGGGCTCCACACAGCTATCTTTTCCTTCATAGACCCGGAAACTAACTGTATAACCTGTGGCCCTGTCACACAATTTATACAGCTTGACCCCGTACTTGGCACGCTTGCTGGGGAGGTACTGTTTCATAGCAAGGCAGCCAGTAAATTTAATCAGGGACTCGTCAACGCAGACAACTTGTTCGGGGGTAAATAATGCTGCAAACCGCTGATTGAAGTGGTCTATGAGGGGCCGAATTTTGTGGAGCCGATCATATTCAGGGTCTCCCCGAGGACGACAGATTTCATTGTCGCTGAAATGCATAAATCGCAGAATTTGCTCATATCTCGCCCTGGACATGGAGGCAGAGTACATGCGCATATGGTGAAGTGGGCTAGTGGACCAATATAGCCGCAATTCACTCTGTTTAGTTATGCCCATGTGGAGGGAAAGGCCCAGAAAGATTTTAAAATCGGAAACCGTTATAGGTTTCCAGCCGAATGGTCTGGCAAGGGGCGAATTTGGGTTGGCGGCGATGAATTGTCGTGCGTATAAATTTGATTTATCCACAATAGATCTGTAAAGATCTTCCGTGAAGAACAGTTCAAAAAAGTTCAGGGGAGTAAAACCAGCTGTCTCCATGTGGATTCCAGGTTGGGCAGTGAATGGGGGAAGTACTGGCGCTGTAGAATCAGGGGGTTGCCAATTGGGATATGCCAGCGCATCAGGGAGGGCATTATGGGCTCTACGGCCTGTCTACGAATACGCGGTGGCTGCGGGCCACTACTTGTGCTAGCCACCGCACCAGCTTCAACTGCACTTAGGGGACTCACCATGTCACCAGGTGATACTGCAGTGCTGGTTGTACTAGGTCCAGGGTGTACTAGGCCGCTGGCACTTGCCAGGTTGCCAGAAGGATGAGCGGCACTAGTACCCACACTCTGCTCCATACGAGCACCCTGCGATTCCTGCATCTCAACAACTCCATAATGGGGTTGGGTACGCCTTGGTCTAACAGGGACCCATCTGTCGTCGGAGCTATCTGTCAGGGAGCCGCTGCCATCATCTGGTTCGTATACTGACCCTGATTCTGCCAGTGTAGCTTCCCCATTGCTATCATCTGACACGGACAGTATATTATAAGCCTCTTCACCACTGTACAAACGTTTGGACATTTTGGTAACTAAATTTACCTGTACAGTGGTGTTGACTCACAGGTAATAAAAGCACCTGGTTGTCAAGGACTATTTCAAGCGCTACCAAAAAAACTGCTAATGCTAGCAGGGATCAGGCCTGACTCTGCTAACACAGCAGTTTTGTGTGTTGTGTTTTTTTGTAAGTGACAGTAATCTATTGATTACTACACTTGCCTGGGTGAAAGGGTTAAACGCAGGCGCTGGCAGGAATCAGTGCTGACCGCGCAAACACCGCGTTTTGGGAACCCTAAACCTTGGGGGGCGCTAGTATAGTTCTGATCAGATCAGACATTGATCTGTTCAAACACTATACTAGTAATGGAAGTGTATATGTGCGTATGTGTGTGTGTGGTAATCAAGGGGTTATTTCTAACTATGCGCCGGGGATCTGCGCTTTTTTAGACTGCCACTAACACTAGCTAATGTCACCTGTGTCACTTATAATAGTGATAAAAAAAAAACTGTACACTATAAAAGTGACACTGTGACAGGGCACGGAAGCGATTAACTGGGGGTGATCAGGGGGTTAATTCTTTATGGGGGGGGGTGGCGGGGACCCTAAACCTCCTTTTGGGATAGAAACTAACTCGCTAGCGCAAACTCAAGTCACAAGCACAATAATACAAAATACAGTAAAAACAGTATATTATGTGTGTATTAGTGTGCAATGTGACAGGGGGGAAAGGGTTAACTGGATGTGATCAGGGGGGATCAGGGGGTTAAATCTTTATTGGGAGGGGGTGGCGGGTATCCTACGGATAAAAGAAACAGTGGCAAGCGATAAACCTGGTCACAAGTCACACTTATACGGGTATATAGAAAATGCTATATACTGTATACAGTGTGTGTTGTGGCAGGGGGTGTAGGGGTGATCAGGGGGGGATCAGGGGGTTAAATCTTTATTGGGGGGTGGCGGGGACCCTAAACCTCCTTGGGACAGAAAATTAGTCGCTAGCGCTAATTCAGATCACAATCACACTAATGCAAAAAAAAACACAGTATATTACGTTTGTATTAGTGTTGAATGTGACGGGGGTAGGGGTTAACTGGGGGGTGATCAGGGGGGATCAGGGGGTTAAATCTTTATTGGGGGGGTGGCGGGTAATTTAAGTGGAAAAGGGGGGGGGGGGCGCAAGCGCTACACCTGTTCACAAATCACACTTATACGGGTATATAGGAAAATGCTATATACTGTATACGGTGTGTGTTGTGACAGGGGGTCTAGGGGTGATCAGGGGGGATCAGGGGGTTAAATCTTTATTGGGGGGGTGGCGGGGGCCCTAAACCTTCTTGGGACAGAAACTTAGTTGCCTGCGCTAATTCTGATCACAATCACACTAATCCAAAAATACAAAAACACTGTATATTACGTTTGTATTAGTGTTGAATGTGACAGGGTGGTAGGGGTTAACTGGAGGTGATCAGGGGGGGATCAGGGGGTTAAATCTTTATTGGGGGGGTGGCGGGTATTTTTAGTGAAAAAGGGGGGGTCGCAAGCGCTACACCTGACCACAAATCACACTTATACAGGTATATAGGAAAATGCTATATGCTGTATACAGTGTGTGTTGTGACAGGGGCTGTAGAGGTTAATTGGGGGGGGCGGTGATCGGGGGTTAAATGTGCCTATCTACCTGTGTGTGGGTGTGCTTGTGCAGTTACTCACAGTTAGATGTGCTCTCCTTTCACGCTGGATCCAAAAAGGACGATGGGAGGGGAGGGCACATCTTTTCTGAGCCTGTGTTTACATTTCACAGGCTCAGAACAGGATCTGATTGGGCAGGACCGATCTACAGGTCCAGGCCAAAAATGATTGGCCTGGACCTGATGCCTGATCGATTCTGAACCCAACCGTGTCATCGGCGGGACCACGGGAGCGCGCACGCGTGCACCAAAGCGGCGAAGGCTAGTGACGTACCGGTATGTCACTTTGCCTGGCCGGGGCTGACCGCCGCAGTATATGTACTTGCAGCGGTCGGCAAGTGGTTAAAAAAACCTGCTGATAAAATATCAAAGATGCAGGGATACAGAAAGAAGCAGAGCAGATAATTATAAGCTAAAAGGTGCTTCCACACATTCCACCAGAGACGCCCACAGGAAAGAATTAAAGAATACATAATGAGAAATAATAAATAATTTAAGTTAAAAGCATACAATTAAGCTGCCCCACTAAAAGTGTTTTAAAATACAAAAATATATAAAAACACATACAATGCAAGGCTCTATATATTAATAAAAAAAGCCAAAAAAACATGAAAACTGCTTGCTGTGAATAACTAGGAATTGTTTATAAAGGAGTTGATATCCCAGTCTATATTCATACCATAAGGACTATACGATTTAACCCTATAGATCCACTGGGTTTCTAATTGAGATACACCTCTAGTTCAATTACTGCCTCTCCAACTACTGGTGTACCTGTCAATGCCCATAAAGATGGTGCCAGTGGGATCTCTACCATGACACTGATCGTAGTGGCGAGAAACGCTGTGTTTGGGGAATCCCTTGATAATATTCGCCACGTGTTCATTAAGCCTGACACGCAGCTTCCTTATAGTGCGGCCTATGTAGTCCAGACCGCAAGGGCATCGCAAAAGGTACACCACATGTGTAGTGGTGCACGTTATGAACGGTTTGATCTCAAAACGTTGCTGGGTAGCATTTGATTCAAAAGAATCAATTTCCCTCCTTTTATCTTTTTTGATCTTGCAGATAGCACAATACCTACAACGATAAAATCCACCTCTGTCATGAAAGAAGGATATATTCTTGGGAGGATCAATGACATTAGGGGCAACAAGTAACCTAAGGCGAGGGAGTCCTCTAAAAATGACTTGAGGACGAGATGGTAACACTGGACCCAACACATCATCCCCCTTCAGTACATGCCAATGTCTCTGCAATATGCGTTTCACTGAAAAATGTTGTGTGGAAAAAGAGGAAACGCACATTTATAGGAGTCATCCTGAGACCTCTGCTTAGATCTTAGTAGATCATCCCTAGGCCTTGAATCTGTACGTGCTAATGCAGAATCCAGATCCGCCATGGGATATTCTTTCTCAGCAAACCGCTTTTTGAGGATCTCTGCCTCCTGCAGAAACACCTCCTGCTTGGTACAATTTCTTTTAAGCCTAAGAAATTGGCTGAAGGGGACAGATTGGAACCAATTGGGGTGGTGGCAACTTCGAACATCAATGAAGCCGTTTCTGTCGGTCTCCTTGAAATATCTAGACGTCGTGATAGTGTCATCTACTACTCTAATCATGAGATCCAAAAAATGGATTTCAGATGGACTATATATACTCATATTCCAAGGAGATGCCCCTATCATTGGCATTTAATTCTTGCATGAACAGCTTCAAAGATGCAGCATCACCATCCCAAAGGAGGAGGATGTCATCAATATACCTCCTCCAGAAGACTAGCTGGGATCTAGGGCAGCTATCGATGACATCCTCCTCCCACTTGGCCATAAACAAGTTGGCCATGCTGGGCGCAAATTTAGCGCCCATGGCCACTCCCCTATTCTGCAAGAAGAAAGAGCCACCGTGCCAGAAATAATTGTGACCCATAGAAAACTCTAAGAGTGTTAGAATGAAGTCACACTGAATCCTGGATAGAGTGCCCAATTTCAGATAGTGAGAAACAGCCTCCAAACCATGTTGATGGGATATGATAGTGTAAAGTGACGACACATCTGCCGTCACCCATAGATAGCCTTCCTTCCAATCCAACCCACTCAGTTCATTCAAGACCTCAGTAGAGTCCTTCAGGTAAGAGGGAGTCTGACCCACCAGAGGTTGCAAAAAATGGTCCACATATTTACCTGCCCTAGAGGTCACAGAATCTATCCCGCTTATGATCGGCCGACCCGGCGGACATAGGGGATTCTTGTGAACCTTCGGCAGGTATTAGAGGACAGGAACCCTGGGAGCAGATTGTACCAGATATGCTCTTTCCTTCTTAGTCAGAAGGTTATCTCCATAACCCTTATCCACCAATATCATTAGTTGTTTTTTATAATCAGTTGTTGGATCTTTAGGAAGTGGAAGGTAGGTATCACGATCGGAAGTAATTCTATCTATTTCAGCTTTATAATCTGCAACATCCAACACTACAATTCCTCCTCCCTTATCTGCTGGACGCACCACTATGTCTTTCCTGTCCCGTAGAGATTTCAGACCTTTGGAGAAACTAAACTCCATTCTCCTTTCTTTAATCTGGAGTCAGTCCACATCCCTAACTATCAGATCTCTAAAGACAGGGACAGCAGGTGCTACTGGACCAGGAAGGTTAAAGAGCGAGGAGTTGGATAGAGAAGTGTGTTGTACAACAGATGCTGGGATAGAATCAGTCTTCAGGGGTTTGGAGAGCATGTATCTCTTGATGTTCATCTTGCGCACAAATTTGTGCACGTCGATGAAGGTGGTGAACTTATCAAGAGGTTTGGGGGGGGCAAACTTGAGACCTAAATTTAGCACATGCTTCTCCTCATTAGAAAGAGAAGCACTGCTCAAATTAAAGATCCCAGAATCCCTTATCTCCGCTGCCTTTTTTGTGCTTTCCCTCCTCCCCCCTCTGGACCCTCTTTTAGGTCTTTTGTTTTTTTGCTCCTGGGAGTGGCCAACGGAAAATCCCATCTGTTTGGTGGTTCAGGATATTGTTGATCCCTGTCGGGAGCATAGGACTCAAAGGGTTGAGAGTTGGGTACCATAGGGATCAGGGGGGGATTCAATGAATCCCTGGTATCAGCAGAAGATGTAGCCGCGACCTGATGGGCAGCTGGGTTGGGCTCGGACCCATCTTTCCGTTGCCACTTGAAGACCTCCCCTGCCTGATAATCTCTAATATCCCTTAAATATTTTTTTCCTCTTTTTAGCCCTTTGGTCTACCTCCTTATTGAGGTGCTTTTTCAGAGATTCCGAATATTTAATGTATTCTTCATTCTCTTTAAAAGGTAATCATTTTTCCCTAAAACTGGAAATTTCAGTATCCAATACTGCCAATTTTGCTCTTTTTTAGTGTTCATAAAATTCAGCAGATTAATGCCAGCTTTATTGAAAAATTGGAACCACTCCACATGGTCAGAGATATCGCTCTGGCGGGCAACCTCCCACCGCAAACTCCTGGGGACCATACCATCCAGGATATACTTTTCAAAAAAAGCAAGGTCCCACTGGGTGTGCAGTTCAGTGGTTAAAAGATTTTTCCCTGGGTGAATCCTGCTTGGGCCGGGTGGAGTATGGTAGGTAAGATTGATGCAAGGCGGTTAGCTACGATTTTGGACAGGATTTTAGCATCGAGGTTTAGTAAGGAAATCGGGCGATATGATCCCGGGTTGGTAGGTTCTTTCCCCTGTTTATATATAAGTTTTATGATCGCCTGGTAACAAGTGGGTAGGTAACCCGCCCCCTGATATATGTGGTTGTAAACTTCCAGCAGGGTAGGGGCTACAGAGTCAACGGTTAACGCATAAAATTCCGCCGTGTACCTGTCCGGGCCTGGGGCTTTGGCAGAGGCCAAGGATTTGATGGTATCCCTGACTTCAGTGAGTGTAATCGGTTCATTAAGCTGTTGTAGTTGGTCGTGGGTAACGGTGGGTATGGGAAGAGTGCTCAATAAGGAGTTAGCGACAGAGTCATCTATCTCCTCCTGACCATACAGTGTCTCATAAAATTGTTGAAAAGTATCTACAATGTCTTGTGGGGCATCAACCATAGTCCCCTGGGCCGTCACTAGGGCAGGGACATGAGTAGGGGTATACGGGGGTTTGCATAAGGAGGCAAGGAGTTTGCCTGGTTTGTTACCAAATTTGTGGAATCACCAATCTTGAACGTCTCCTGTGCCGCGGCCCCTGTATCGAAGTCAGACTTCGCTTTTCGCCAGATGTCTTTGGAAGCTGGGGTGTTGGACGCATTCAGAAGCCGTTGTGCCTCCCTGAGGGAGTCGCTAGCCTTGGCATAGGCTGCCGTAATCTTTTTCTTGTGGGCCGAGGCATAGGAAATGATGTGACCTCTCAGTACTGCCTTGCCCGTTTCCCAAAGGAGGGTGGGGGAGCAGTCTGGGGAGGAATTGGAAGCTAGGAAATCAGTCCATACACGATGTAGAATGGTGCTAAGGGCAGGGTCTTTTGCTAGGTATGATGGGAATCGCCATGGGGATTTAGAGCCTTGGGGCACTAAGTTACATAGTTACATAGTTACATAGTAGGTGAGGTTGAATAAAGACAATAGTCCATCCAGTTCAACCTGTGTAGGTGTGTGTGGCTGTACTCATCTCACATACCCCTGAATGTTCTGATCCTTGAGATGTAAGTCTAAGAGTCTTTTGAAAGCCACCATACTACCCGCAGAAACCACCTCTTGTGGTAGAGAATTCCACAATCTTGTAGCCCTAACAGTAAAGAACCCCCCACGTTGCCTGTGGTTAAAACGCTTCTCCTCTAATCGCATTGTATGCCCTCGAGTCCTCATGCAATCCCTTCGAATGAACAGCTTTTTTTCTAAGCTGGGATCCCCATTAAGATATTTATAAATTGCTATCATGTCCCCCCTCAGACGTCTCTTCTCCAGGGAGAATAAATCGAGCGATTGTAGACGCTCTTCATAGTCAAGGTCCTCCAATCCCCCAATTAGTTTAGTTGCCCTTCTCTGGACTCTCTCCAGCTCCAACACATCCCTCCTGAGGACTGGCGATCAGAACTGGACAGAATACTCCAGATGCGGTCGGACCAGAGTTTTATAAAGTGGAAGGATTATAGTCTTATCTCTGGAATACATCCCTTTCTTTATGCATGCTAATATTCTGCTGGCTTTGGCAGCTGCCGCTTGACATTGCATGCTGTTGCCTAATCTATCATCAACCAAGACTCCCAGATCCTTCTCCATTTTTGATACCCCCAAGGGTTCCCCTCCTAACGTGTATTGTGTTTTTATGTTTTTAGTCCCCAAGTGCAAAACCTTACACTTCTCCACGTTAAACCTCATTTGCCATGTCGTTGCCCACTCTGTAATTTTGTCCAGGTCATTCTGTAGGATATCTGCTTCATGCTGTGCAGTTATTGCCCTGGCCAATTTTGTGTCATCTGCAAAAACTGATAACGCACTACTGATCCCGTCCTCAATGCTGTTTATGAATAAATTGAACAAGGTTGGTCCCAGGACTGAGCCCTGGGGCACCCCGCTTACAACCTCAGACCAGTCTGAGTATGCGCTGTTTATTACCACCCTTTGGACACGCCCTTTAAGCCAATTCCGTATCCAAGAGCAAACTCTGCTGTCGATACCTGCAGACCTTATTTTATAAATTAAGCGCTTGTGGGGAACTGTATCAAACGCCTTAGCGAAATCCAAGTACACCACATCCACTGGTCTGCCCCTATCTAGCTCACAGCTTACCTCCTCGTAGAATGCTAAGAGATTGGTTTGACAAGAACGCCCATTTGTAAACCCGTGCTGATTACTGCTGATGATGTTGTTGTCTTTAGCAAATTCTACGATATAGTCCCTTATCATCCCCTCCAGAAGTTTACATACTATTGATGTCAAACTGACAGGCCTATAATTTCCCGGGATATGCCTCTGGCCCTTTTTGAATATCGGAATCACGTTAGCTTTCTTCCAATCCCCTGGTACATCTCCTGTCCTAATACTGTCAGCAAAGATCAGGAACAGTGGTCTGGATATAACCTTACTGAGTTCCTTGAGTACTCTCGGATGTACGCCATCCGGGCCTGGTGATTTGTTTGTGTTAAGTTTATCCAGCCTTTCCCTGATTTCACCCTCTGTTAGCCATAGTGGCAAATCCTGTGTATTACTACTAACCATACAGTCATGGTCAGTGTACCCCTCCGTTTCCTGTGTAAAGACTGACGAGAAAAAAGCATTCAGCACGGTTGCTTTTTCAGTGTCCTCTGTAACCATCCCCCCATCATCGCTAATTATGTGTGCAATATGCTCTGCCCTAGTTTTTTTGCTGTTGATATATTTAAAGAATTTCTTTGGGTTTTTTTTACTATCCTCCGCTATTTGTCTCTCAAAGTTGATTTTAGCCATTTTGATTTCGTGTTTACTTTTCTTATTTGCCTCCTTGTATTGCTCGAAAGCCAATACAGTGCCCTCTGATTTATATTTCTTGAAGGCCAATTTTTTTCCCCTAATAAGTTTTTTAACGCTACGGTTTAGCCAGCCAGGTTTGGCTTTGTCTCTTCTAAATTTATTTCCCATAGGAATGCACTGCAAGATGCCTTTGCCTAATATGTTCCTAAAGCATTCCCATTTTTCCTCTGTGGTCAGGGATCCCAGGGTTTGGTCCCAGTTTACCCTTTCCATCAATGAGTACAATTTTGGAAAGTTTGCCCGTCTGAAGTTTAGGGTTCTTATGTTCCCCACTTGCCTTGTTATATTGTTATTTATACTAAATGTGATCATCCTGTGATCGCTAGAGCCCAGGTTGTCCTGAACTACTACCTCCGAGATTATGTCTGGGTCATTAGTGAAAGAGATCTATGGATACCGGAGCATGGTCTGATACCGCAATGTCGTGGATGTGTGGGTGAGAAGTGTTGGGGAGTAGAGAGCCGTTCGCAAAGAGATAGTCTATTCTGGAGAGAGAATTGTGGGGATGGGAGAAGAAAGTGTATTCTCGTACGGTTGGATGAGCTAGTCGCCAGGTGTCTGTAAGCTGGAGACCGTCTGCAAATACATGAAGAGGGGAAAGTGTCTGTGCAACTGGAAGTGATCCGCACTTTCCAGTCCCCGATCTATCTTCCTCCGTTGACATGGTGGAATTGAAATCCCCCGCTACCAACAGGGGGAGGTGGGTAAATGGAGCCAGTTGGGAGGTGAGGGATTGAAGAAAGGGTTTTGGGGGGGGGGCATTGGGGGCATAAATGCCTGCAAGAGCCAATTCCTTATTCATGATAGATAAATGCAGGATTAAAACTCGTCCAAGATCGTCGGAGTGGGAGCCAATTAGTTTGCAGGATAAATTTTTGTGGATGAGTACCACAAAGCGGTGATTGCAGGTACCGAACGTAGAACTAGGAGGCAACCTGGAGAGAAAAAACCGACAGGATGAGGTATAATCAATCATCATAAAAACCTCTAGCTGCAGGCATCACCCCGGTACAAGCACTTTCCCTGAAATATAGCGAAAAAAGGAAACATGGACTTTGCAGGCACTGGGTATCATAAAATCACATACTTTATTTCAGGGCTCAAAATTTAAAGTCCTGAGCTACTAGTCAGGCCTTCAGGGATACTCGCCACCAGTTGCCCCACCCAACTCCTACCCCGCCCCACCCCTAATTCCGCCCCTAAACACGCCCTCATAAAATTACACTGTTAAATGTTTTTGCATTAATGCAGAAGTTACAAAAATACATATTAATAACAATGTTTTCAGTGCCCATCAGTGCAGCCTCATCAGTGCCCATCAAGGGTCTGGAGAGTGGGGGCTGAAGAGCACTGGGGAGGGCTGGAGGGTGGGGGGCTGAAGAGCACTGGGGAGGGCTGAAGGGGGGGGGGCTGAAGAGAACTGGGGAGGGCTGGAGGGGGGGGGCTGAAAAGGACAGGGGAGGGCTGGAGGGGGGGGGGCTGAAGAGAACTGTGGAGGGCTGGAGGGGGGGCTGAAGAGCACTGGAGAGGGATGAAGGGGGGGCTGAAGAGCACTGGTGGGGCTGAAGAGCACTGGTAAGGGCTGGAGGGGGAGGGGGCTGAAGAGCACTGGGGAGGGCTGGAGGGGGGGCTGAAGAGCATTGGGGGGCTTGAGGGGGGGGTTGAAGAGCACTGGGGAGGGCTGGAGGGGGAGGAGGCTGAAGAGCACTGGGGAGGGCTGGAGGGGGGCTGAGGAGCACTGAGGGGCTTGAGGGGGGGTTGAAGAGCACTGGGGAGGGCGCTGAAGAGCAGTGGGGAGGGCTGGAGGGGGGGGCTGAAGAGCACTGGGGAGGTCTGGAGGGGGGCTGAAGAGCACTGGGGAGGGCTGGAGGGGGGGCTGAAGAGCACTGGGGAGGGCTGAAGGGGGGGCTGAAGAGCACTGGGGGGGGGCTGAAGAGCACTGAGGGGCTTGAGGGGGGGCTGAAGAGCACTGGGGAGGGCTGGAAGGGGGGCTGAAGAGAACTGGGGAGGGCTGGAGTGGGGGGCTGAAGAGCACTGGGGAGGGCTGGAGGGGGGGCTGAAGAGAACTGGGGAGGGCTGGAGGGGGGGCTGAAGAGCACTGGGGGGAGGCTGAAGAGCACTGGGGAGGCTGTAGAGCACTGGGGAGGGCTGGAGGGGGGGGCTGAAGAGCACTGGGGAGGGCTGGAGGGGGGGGGCTGAAGAGCACTGGGGGGAGGGCTGAAGAGCACTGGGGAGGGCTGGAGGGGGGCTTAAGAGCACTGGGGAGGGCTGGAGGGGGGGCTGAAGAGCACTGGGGAGGGCTGGAGGGAGGGGGGGCTGAAGAGCACTGGGGGGGTTGAAGAGCACTGGGGAGGGCTGGAGGGGGGGGGGCTGAAGAGCACTGGGGAGGGCTGGAGGCAGTTGCGGCTGGTGCTCAAATTTTTTGGGGGGGCGCAAAAAGAAAAATGTAATAGGTATTGCTTCGCGGCAAAAAAACGCGGTTAAAAAATTGGGTGACTTTGAGGTCATGGTACAGCCATGGCACAGGTGATGGTACAGGCATGGCACATGTGATGGTATAGGCATGGCACAGGTGATGGTATAGGCATGGCACAGGTGATGGCACAGGCATGGCACAGGTGATGGTATAGGCATGGCACAGGCATGGCACAGGTGATGGTATAGGCATGGCACAGGTGATGGTATAGGCATGGCACAGGTGATGGTATAGGCATGGCACAGGTGATGGTACAGGCATGGCACAGGTGATGGTATGGGCATGACACAGGTGATGGTATAGGCATGGCACAGGTGATGGTATAGGCATGGTACAGGCATGGCACATGTGATGGTATAGGCATGGCACAGGTGATGTTATAGGCATGGCACAGGTGATGGTATAGGCATGGTACAGGCATGGCACAGGTGATGGTATAGGCATGGCACAGGTGATGGTATATGCATGGCACAGGTGATGGTACAGGCATGGCACAGGTGATGGTATAGGTATGGCACAGGTGATGGTATAGGCATGGCACAGGTGAGGTCACATGTCGGCTTCAATCACTTACCTGCTCTCCTCCTGGGCTGCCTGCGAGACATCCACGGTGCTGCTCCTCTCCTCGAGTCCTCTTCTTCTGACGGCGGCGGGATTCCGGGAACCGTCCACGGCGCTGCTCGTTTCGTCCTCTTCAGTCTTCTTTGACGGCGGCGGGCTCTCTGGGTCTTCCGATTGGTCCGGCGGGAAGGAGATCGGGCGGTGACGGTGCGTGACTAACGCACGCACCGACACCGCCCCCATTGCAACGTCAGCGGGGTCAGCAATCGGATGTCCTGGATGATGATTGGTCCAGGCTGGAGACTGGACCAATCACAGCCAGGATATCCCGAAAGTGGGGGTGTCCTAGCGCTATGACCTGTGCCCAGGTTACGTCCCAGAAGGCAGCCAATCGGCGCCTCTGCTGGGTCGTAAACCCCCCCCCCCCCATAGCCACCTCATAGGTCGGCGAACGGGATTTTTTTTTTAACTTTATTGATCTTTTTGTAATTTTTTTTTCTTTCCTTTTTTTAGGGG
This sequence comes from Pelophylax lessonae, assembly GCF_965119305.1. Lineage (NCBI taxonomy): Eukaryota > Metazoa > Chordata > Amphibia > Anura > Ranidae > Pelophylax > Pelophylax lessonae. The sequence continues at coordinate 240,590,515 of NC_138772.1, forward strand.
GGGGGGGGGGCGGCGCCCTGGCGCGCCCTATGCACAGGCCGCCACTGGCTGGAGGGGCTAGCTGAAGAGCACTGGGGAGGGCTGGAGGGGGGGGCTGAAGAGCACTGGGGGGGCTAAAGAGGGGGGGCTAAAGAGCACTAAGGGGCTGGAGAGGGGGGGGGCTGTACAGCACTAGGGGGGCCAGCAAAAAAAAAAAAAGAAGTTGGATAGGAGGGGGATGGGGCGGCTGCATATAGAGGAATTGATCTTTGCATATCAATTCCTCTATATGCAGCCGTCCCACCGCTCCTTCTTTGCAGTCACACAGGGAGGCAGCGGCTGCTCAATCTTCGGGCACTCACCTTCTTCCAGCCCCCGGGAGCAGAGCAGCGCAGATGGAGGGAGCAAGCTGCCTTAAGTGGAAGAGATGATCGGCGCGAGATAACCCCTATGCCAGTGTCAGAGCGCGGATCATCCAACTGTAACAGCTTGTAATTGCCGGGCGCTCGCTGACACAGACAGTCCCGCCTCCTAGCCCGGCTTCTTTGGTAGACGTCACACGTCCTGGTTGGCCAGGTGTTCTGTCCATCAAAGAAGCCGGGCTAGGAGGCGGGACTGTGTGTGTCAGCGAGCGCCCGGCAATTACAAGCTGTTACAGTTGGATGATCCGCGCTCTGACACTATTCAGTCCGTCAGGTGGCCGGCTTTCCTCTCCTCTCGCTCCCGGAGCTCGCCCTACATAATTTTCCACTCGCAAAATGCGAGCAGGCGAGTGGAAAATGTGAGGGCTGCTTTATTTTACAATGCATTTAAAAACATCAAAAAATGAGAAAAAAAGCATACAATAGTCATATCCCATATGAGGGGAATATGAGATACAGGATTGGTAGGGAAATAATTTACATTGGTGGTAATAATACACATTAATACAGTCACAATAATATGCCAGTAGTATTGATACTTCACATCGGGACGATTATGGCCACAGGTGACAGGGAACGGCACTGTCGTCCCGGGGTGATCGAACAGTGTGTGTTAGCTGTAGATCATGCAGTATCGTTGAACCATATTGCTCGACATGTTTCGCCTTATGCTTCCTCTCAGAGCTAATGGATCAATGTTCTGTGTATTGGTGGAAAAAGAAATCAATCAAACCAAAAATAATGCTTGGTGACTGACTGGTAGCCGCAGCACTGAGCTCGGGACCTGTGGGAACTTCTCATGGCATCCCCTGCTCCCTCTGTTGCTTTGCTGAGTGTAGTGGTTGTGGGCATACCACGCCCTCTCCACACACCTGCAATTGACAACTAACCGGCCGGGGCGGTGACGTCATCCATTGGCGCCCCGCCCGGGGCCCTCGCCCTACATAAGAGGACTTCCTATGCTCCTCATTATGGTGGCTACCCCCCATCCAGGGAGGATGTATGCTGTGGGATCGGGTGTATGTTAAGGTGAGTGCCCCCTGACATCGCTTGTCTTGATTTTTTATCGATTATATGTATACACACCAATTGGTGTGTATCACCTGGCCACATTTAATTGCACTGTACTTATCCTCTCTGGCCCCTTTTTTCTGGCAGGGATATCCCTCTGGCCTTACCAGGCATTTGTGAATACAGATACTTGTTATGTGTATGAGTATTTTACTCTTTACAAGTATGCTCTATTGGTAAGTGTATATATATATATATAATTTTTATTTTGCGGCATGCAATTGTGGTGCTGGTGTGCCAATTGGTGGCGGGCATACTCACCTTCCATCCATATTTCCTTCATCCCTCCCTGGGTGGCGTTTTTCTGGCAGTTTCTTTATTCTTTTCCTTTCACTCCCCCTCTTCTTCCCCCCTTTTCCCCCCTCCCTCTCTTACTGTCTCTCGTCCTTCCCCCCCCTCTCTATCATCCCCCCTCCCCCCCTTTCTTTTCTCTTTTTTCCCCCCTTTCCCCCCCCCCTCCCTCCTCCTTCAGTTCTGACACGCTCTTTTATGTCCTGTGTTACAGAATCTTTATTCATTGACATGCTCTGGAGTGCTTCACTAGTACTATGTTTGTTTTTTAAATCTACGCACATCAATTGAGGTGTCTTATACCAACTTGTGTTGATTTTTAACGCCGGGTTGCGTGTTTACCTATACAACCACTCAAGTGACAAATCTGATCCTTCATATATCCTTCCTGTCGGGTATTTGTTATACCTTTTACTTGTACCATCACTGCCTACTGAACTCTACAGGCAAGTATTAACCGTATACAACTATCCCCCTTTGTATTTTTTTATTTCATCACTATTTTTATTTTTACCTTTTGATCCTCCCTTTCTCTCTTTGTCCCCTTTACGTATTTTTACCATTATTATTATGCCTTTTTCTCCCCTTTTCCCATGTTTCATGTTCTTCCTCTGCTCTCTTACTGCCGCCATACAGGCTGTTTATATCCTGTGCATCCCTTATACCATCATGGTTCTCCCTCTCACACACTCCAGACAGCATTTCCTTCTCCGTTACTATTAACTCTGCTATATAACACCTCACATAGTAGGTAGCATACTTATTTATATTTATAAATCCTGGCGCAAAAGGGCCACTTCCTCCGTGAGACCCCCCAGTCTGTCCTTGACAGTGTTCACGGAAGCGGTGCATCTCTGTACAGCCAGGAGAATGTGTCCTAAGGTGGGCTGAGTCCCCTCCAGCATGCCCCCTTCCAGCTCAGCGCCACACTCGGGCTGTTCAGGTGGTTCCAAAGCCCCCAGGCCCTGCTGAAAGTCCCCAAGAGCCTGTGCTTCTGTCGGGGACGCAGACTCCACATCACTGGGGCCCGGGATGTCACACAGCTTTTTTGCATACAGCAGGATGTCACCATCACTGTCCTTTCCCCCCGTGCGCGCTGTTTTGGGCTTTGTACCTACGTCTTTCTGCCTGTCAGGGCCCCGGGATGAGTGCTGCGGAGTCCCCACGCCGGCACCATCCTGACTGGCCGAGCCAGGGACAGGGCCATCCTTCAGTTTACTCCCACGGGTCATAGCAGCACCTGATCGGGACATGTATGGTATAAACAGGGAGGGCCCAAAATAAGGATAAGTCTAGGGTGAATAGCGGGCAAAGGATGGGGTACAGCCGCTTACCAGGTCCACGTCTGCTGAGGCTCCGCCGCGAACGGCCGCCCGCTGCAGGAAAGGCCGAGGCTTCGGCCCGTAACTAGGCCCCGATCCGGATCTCCGTTCTTCGCGGTCCCCCGCAAAAACTATCGTCAGGATTGCGTGGCAGGCAGGTAGGAGAGCCTCAGGGAGGCGAGCTGGGGCCCGATGTTGTGAGGCAGAGGCAGGATGGCGGTCCGGCGGAGCGGAGCGAAGCTGCGGCCGGCCGCCCGCCGCAGGAAAGGCCGCGGCTTCGGCCTGTAACTAGGCCCCGATCCGAATCTTCGTTTTTCGCGGTCCCCCACAAAAACTACTGGCAGTATCGTGCGGCAGGCAGGGAAGAGAGCCTCAGGGAGGCGAGCTGGTGCCCGATGGCGTGAGGCAGAGGCAGGATGGCAAGGGATGGTGGTCCGGCGGAGCGGAGCTCTCGCCACGGTCCAGGTCTGCAGGTAAGCAGGAGCAAGAGGCAGCTGAAGGCTCAGAGGGATCCCCTGAGAAAGATCAGACCACAAATTAAGGGAATCCGGCCGGGCAAAGGATAATATTAAAGGATTAATGTCGGGAGCTCCGGTCGGCCACGCCCCCCCACTTATTTATATTTATATTTATATTATTTTATTGTTCTTGCCAACCCCAACCATCTATGCTGTTACACAGATAGGTGGGCTGTAAACAGATTGATTTTGATTATAGATACTTTCTCCCTTCAGCACATTCTATCCTGAAGCATATACTACATTTGGACAGTCACCAAGCATTATTTTTGGTTTGATTGATTTCTTTTTCCACCAATACACAGAATATTGATCCATTAGCTCCGAGAGGAAGCATAAGGTGAAAAATGTCGAGCAATATGGTTCAACGATACTGCATGATCTACTGCTAACACACATCGTTCGATCCCCCCGGGACGACAGTACCGTTCCCTGTCACCTGTGGCCATGATCGTCCCGATGTGAATTATCAATACTATTGGCATATTACTGTGACTGTATTGATGTGTATTATTACCACCAATGTAAATTATTTGCCTACCAATCCTGTATCTCATATTCCCCTCATATGGGATATGACTGTTGTATGCTTTTTTCTCGTTTATTGATGTTTTTAAATGCATTGTAAAATAAAGTATGTGATTTTATGATACCCAATGCCTGCAAAGTCCATGTTTCCTTTTTTCGCAATTTTTGACCCTACTTAGGATGTGGCACTTATTACCTTACCCATACGCCCAGCACACCACTATCTGGGAGCGTATTTTCCAACTTCCCTGAAATATTGGCAATATCGGGAAATAAAAAGCCAATTCCGATATATCGGGGAAAGTCCATATCCACCCTCGATATATCAGCTTTGCCGATAATCGGTCGATCTCTAGTTTTAATTATTTCACACTCATCCCCAACACAAAAATACTCTGAGCCTTTTATTATTGGTTGAATCTGAGAAGATATGTTTTTTTGGCTTTGTAGTCAAAGAGATATCTCAGATTCAACCAATAATAAAAGAAAAGGCAGCCACCTGAGGCTCAGGCTGTGAGTGGAGGAACCCTTTGTGTTTCCACGGCCACAGTTTAATACTGTACTAGTGGAAGGAACTCTGGAAGTGCTAAAAGTCCACGGGTTAGAGGCGCAAATTACTTGCCTTGCCCCTGGCAACCCACACTATGACACTGTATACAGTATATTAATAGATAAAATTAAATATGAAAGTGAAGTATTGAGTCAGATAAGATAGTAAAACGTGTATGGTACTAAAAAAATATCCTGAAACTCAAATATGAGTCTACTCAAAAGCTCCTTAAAACAGGGTATGATAGAGGGATTTTAAGAAAAAAAAAAGTGATTATCTCAAAATGTAACACCCTCCTACACCAGAATATCCTAGCCAAGATACAGAAAGCATTAGTGGATCCTCCAGGGAGGCCTTTTGTATCCAGTGTTGAGTCACATTTTTAAGAATTGCAGAATATATAGATTCACATCTGGAACAAGCACTTCCAAAATATTTGTGTTACGCTTACCCCCAACGCAGGTGGTCAGACACTATTAGCTGGCTTCTGTGTCCTTCACCTATAGCAGCCCCCTTTCCCATAAGGCAAGCAGGCCTATCGGTACTCGGTTGCCCCCAGGTCTTTTACACAATTCTATAGTGTCTGGCCACCATGCCAAGGCAGATGCAAACTGAGCATAGCAAACAGGTACTTCTGGTCGACAGACAGGCAGAGTGGTTTAATGACAGTCCAAGTACAAGGCTGGCAAAGTTCACAATAGTCAGGGTCCAATCAATAGTCAAAAGGCATGCAGAGTTCAGAGAATAGTCCGAGTTCCAATCCGAGGTAATAAAACAGGGGAATCCAACTGACAAGGCAGACAAACAGAGAGCTTGACGCATGTGTTACAATATCACAAGCATGAGAATGCAGGCTCGGCTGGCTTAAATCAGGTTTGGTCTCAACTTAGAGGCTAGCTACATTAATCATCTTGCAGGTGGACAAACCTACAGGGAGAATACATCACAGCCAAAACCAAGATGATGGAATGAGACCAGCAGCTGTTGTGGAACAGGAGCGTTTAGAAGCTCCTGACAATTTGAGGGATACAAATGATACTTTGAAGTACCTGCAACACATCAAATGGCAGGAAGGGTGGTTTATTTGCTACCAGCGATGAGAAATCACTATACTATTATAGAACATGAAAGAGACATTAAAACCGTTAAAGATACCTTGGAGAATACTGAAAAGAGTGAGCAAAAATAGATTTTTAATACATATTTACCTGTAAAATCCATTTCTTGAAGTACATCACGGGACACAGAGCCATAAATCATAACATATGGGTTATATAGCCACCTACAGGTAAAGGACACTGGCAACCAATCAGAAAGGATGTCCCCCTATATAACCCTTCCCACACAGGAAGTACCTCAGTTTTGTAGCAAACAATAAAGGCCCTGTAGAAGAGGGAAGGGACCTCTGTGTCCCGTGATGTACTTAAAGAAATGGATTTTACAGGTAAGTATGTATTAAAAATCAATTTTTCTTTTCATACTTCACCGGACATAGAGCCATATATCATAACATATGGGATGTCCCAAAGCAATGCATCTAAGGGTAGGGGGTCACCAAAAAAAAAGGATTACATCGCTGCCTGCAGAACACTGCGGCCAAATGCAGATTCCTCCTGGGTCCCAACATCCTTGCAAATCTGAGCCATAGAGGCTTGTGTGTCAATGTCCTGATTTAAATGAATGGCGGGTATGAACATAGATTGACCCTATCTTGATGAAAAATCAAGAATGGCTCTTTACAAGAAAGAGCTGCTAGTTCCGATACCCTTCTAGCCACTGCCAGCACCAAATTTTAATCCCAAGTTCATAATGGTGGCTTCAGAGGTGGAAGCAAACATAACATTCCCCAGACGAAGGTCTGAACCAGCGAATGGGAAGCAATTGGTTCTTGGAAAAAAAACGATAAGGCTTAAATTTGCCTCTTAATAATGCTCAAGGCTAATTTCATATCTACCCCTGCATGAAGGAAAGCTAGAATCCTCCCGATGATATATTTGCAGGACTGCCATTTCCTGGCTTCACCCCAGGTAATGTAGGATTTCCAGACCCTGTAATAAATGTTTCTAGAGACTGGTTTCCTAGCATTTATTAGGGTATAAACTGCAGGGTTAGATACACCCCGCTCCTTCAAGATTAAGGCTTCAATAGCCAAGCCGTCAAATTTAGAGACTTTACAGCAGGTTGGAATATCGGACCTTGAGAGAGTAGGTCTTGTTGCCATAATTATGTTACCCTAACAATATATGAGAGTTAATCTCAGACAATATTTGGGTTAATAATGAGAGTTCTATGACTGAATGAAAACTTTAACACAACAATTATTTATTTTTTATAAGGTTTGAAAAGCCTACGTAATTTACATCAATCCAACTATTGTACATACTACAAAATGTAAAAGATTCCTAGTTTAACTCAACAAATACAATGCATAGAGTATAGACTCACACACACACACTATGACCGACACACAAATAAAATATACAATGCAAACCCTTAATCCTTAATCCATAATTACCTCTAGTGATGGCTCACGCTCTCCCATGCCAAACAGGAAGTCACCCTCTCTCACCGAACCTAATATAGACCCATCCCCCATAGCCTTGTATAGGGCAATTCTCATTGGTTCAGCTATCTTGCTCTGTCACTTCCTGTGGGCGTATCTCCTCCCAGATTGGACCATTTCCCCCTCCCATAGTTACACCTCTTTCTAACCACTCCTTTTCTGTTGGGGGGGGGGATTCACTCCTACCTGTGGTGCCCTGGCTCCACAAAGTCTCGCTTCCAAAGATCTAATCACCGGATGATACTATCCGTAGTTGTTTATATGTAAACAGCAGTTGCCTGCATTTTAAATGGACTGGTTAAACCGGTTCCTATAACTGACTGCTAAAGGAAGTCACCCAGCTTCATATAATTGACAATCCTATCTCAACTAAATGTAAAATCCAAAACTCAATATCTCATACATGTATATATTTACATAAATATTTACAATCTCTACAATGGAGATTTATACATAATCTCCTCATCATCACAACACGGTAAGGGAAATTACGCCTAAACTCCATATGGCAACAGTCTGAACACAGTGGAAGGGCCCAATGCCTTGTCACTGCCAACCTTTGGATTTGTGCATACCAAACCCTCCTCGGCCATGTCGGAGCTACCAGGATTACTGGTTTCCTCTCTAGCACCGGAGGAAAGGCATAAATCAGGGAATACTCCTTCCAAGTAGTCACTAAAGCATCCACACCGACTGCGAGTGGATCCCTGGACCTGTTGAATCTGGATGCCAACAGATCTAAATCTGGGACCCCCCAGTATAGGCAGATTGATTGAAAAATCTCAGGATGTAAGGAAACATTTGTTGATGGCTCAAAAAACCGCCTGCCAGTTCTCTATTCTTGGAATAAAAACTGCTGTCAGGCATGGCACAAACTTCTCTGCCCAGGACAGGATGACCTCTTTTCGGCTGACTGGCTCTTTGTGCCTCGATGGTTGATATAAGCCACAGCCGTGGCATTGTCAGATTGCACCCTGACAGGGTGACTCCGAAGTCTGGGTGTCCAGTATTTCAAAGACCAACTGACAGCTCAGATTTCCAGAATGTTGATGGGGAGACCTTTCTCTACCCTCTGTAGTCACCACCTTCCAGGTTACTGGGAGAAAGGATTTCCCATTCTCCAGATTTCTGGTCACCAACCACTAATTCAGAATCTGACATATTCTTGGTACCAGAGACATGGACCAGTCCAGAGACTGAACCCTTCCGGCCCATGTAGACAGAATTTTGTTCTGTAACGGTCTTGCATGGAATTGAGCTTAGAGAATTGCCTCAAATGCGGACACCATCTTCCCCAATAACTTCATGCAAAGACATACAGAAGGATATCTCAGCCTTACTATGGACAAAACCAAATCTATCAGGTCTGTGGCCTTTCTTGTTGGCAAGAATATCTTTGCCTGTACTATGTCCACAATAAAAACCAGATATTCCAGACGCTGGACCGGCTGTAATGCTGACTTTGCCAAGTTCAGTATCCAACCCAGACATTCTAGGAACTGTACTGTCTGGAGGACATTTCGACTTGGAGTCGAAGCAGATCAATCTAGAAGTAATAGATCGTCTAGATATCCTATTACAGATATCCCTCGGGACCTTAGAACATCCAATACTGGAACTTGTATCTATGCGAACACTCTTGGGGCTGTGGCTAACCCGAAGGACAGGGCCAGGAACTGAAAATGACGGTTTTCTAATGCAAAGCATAGAAACCTTTGATGAGCCTGGAATATAGACACATGAAGATATGCATCTTTGATGTCTATAAATGCTAGAAATTCCTCTCCCTGCAGGGAGGCTATGACTGAACATTGACTCCATACGGAAAGTGCGAACGTTCAGAAACTGGTTTAGAGCTTTGAGATCCAGAATAGGTCTCATATCCACGTTTGGTTTGGGAATTAGGAGCAGGATTGAGTAAAAACCCCTGAACATTTCGTTCTCTGGAACCTCTGTTATCACTCTTTGGTCCAATGCCAGAAAGAGAGATCTTCTTTTTAGGGGATCTCTTGGTATACTTGACTTTACAAACCGAGGATACGGGAACACCCGAAATTCCAGTCTGTCCCCCTGCAAGATGGTGGAGATAACCCAGTTGTCTTGGATTGTTTCCACCCAAACCTTTGAGAACCGAAGCAGCCTTCCCCCCCATCCAAGTGAGTAGGGCCCCCCTCTTCACAGAGTAGGCTTAGAGGAAGACTTGGCTGATCTCTGGGCCCAGGGCTTTTTCCTTCCCTGCCCTGAAGGCTTGGTTTTAGACCCAGATGGCTTAGGCTGTCGCCACTGTCTGGATTTAGAAGCACTGGTAGTATGAGTGCTGGGGATCTTAAAAGAAGGACACTTGCTCTTCCTCCCCCCCCCCCCCCCCAGGATCCTTTGGATATACTTATCCAGTTCGTCACCAAAAAAGGCGTTCTCCCTGAGAAGGGAAGCCAGCCAGCCACTTTTTACATGCCAATTCTGCAGATCAGCTCTTTAACCAAATGATTCTGCACACATTCACTGTCATCAGAGCAAATCATGACATTTGGCTTATGGAGTCCATAAGAGCATTCACTGCGAAACATAAAGTGCGAGGTAGATCTCCCAAATCTTCCACAGACTCTTTTTGAGAAAGCAGTGTCTTGGACACTCGCTTCCTATGATCTTTAATGACTGACAAACCCCTATGGCTGCTACTGCTGGTTGTATCGCAGATTCTGCAACAGCAAAGGAGGCTTTCAATAAAGATTCCAACTTTTTATCTGCTGGATCTTTAAAAACCTGGGCATTATCCATAGGGCAGGTTAAACCCCTGTTAATGGAAGAAATGGCAGCATCAACAGTGGGTATATTCAATTTCCTAGTAAACTTTTCCTCCATAGGAGGAAATAAAAATCCTATCAGGATGATCCCAATCATTATACATTTTTTTTCTCCAAGAGCGGATGTATGGGAAATGTCTGAGGACTATGAGGAGGGCGCAATGAGCCTAGAGAGGAAAAAGAGACTTCAGCTGTCTCTAAGGGAGGAAATTTGTATCCAGACCAGACCATTTCAGTAAGAGACTGAACCAACAATCTCTGGGTTTGAGAGGGTGATAAAAACTCCTCTGATCTTGACTCCCCAGAAGTGAAAACCTCACCTTCACCATCCATAGGGTCATCATCAGCTACTTCTTACACATCCTCTGCCCAATCCTTAACTGATTCAGGGGGTGGCCCAGGTGAGGGGGATCTATCACGTTTCCTTAAGATTGCTGGCACGATTGCAGCATTCCTTGAGATTATTCTCAAGGCTGGCTAAACCAATGCCAAATCGTTCTTAGTGATGTAGGTTGTGGCAGAAGCACCTGGAGTAGCTACTATGCCTGACAACCGTAATGGCTCAGATTGGATGGTCGCCTTTGGCTCTTCAGGGGGAGTAGACACAGAGGAATCATGACTAGTACCTTCAAGGCCTGACGGTGGCATCACAGTGCCCCTTCCAACTGTGCCTCCCCCAGCCCTTTGGGCAGACATTGTTTTATAGCAAGACAGACTTGAGGTACTAACTTCAGTGTACCCAAGGCTTGTGCCAAGCTTATATAGCTTATCACACACAGCACATTTTTCCACGAGGACCTGTTTTTGCCAGAAACATAAACCCACAGTGACTCACGCAACCCAGCTGCTGCTGCTCTGTGTCCCCTTCAGTCTCTGATAAAGGCTTGTGCGTAGGAAACAGTTCCTTATAAATTGCGCCCTTTTATGCTGTATTGGGCATGCGAGGCATGCTACGTGGGGTCCACGTGCACGCCAATTGAGTTCAAACACGCCCTCCATGCGGCGTACTCCTGTTATAAAAGGCGAAAATTCACTCGAGTGTGAAGAGACTTCGCCACAAACACGATATCGAGGGAGGAGACTAAAGCGCGGGCGCTTACGCGCCAAGGCGACAACAGCAACATGGGGTGAGAGCAGCTTAGACTGAATCTTGTTTGTCACAGCTGATACCTTTCAGGTGATCAGCCCAGGGTAAACACACACTGTGTCAAACAATAAGCAAAGAAAAATTTTTAACCACTTCTGGACCGGAAGGATTTGCCCCCTTAATAACCAGGCAATTTTTTTTGATTCGGCACTGCATTATTTTAACTGACAACTGCGCGGTCATGCGATACCCAAATAAAATTGATGTCCTTTTTTTCCCCACAGACAGGGCTTTCTTTTGGTGGTGTTTGATAACCTCTGCAGTTTTTTGATCATGCGCTATAAACTAAAAAGTGTGACAACTTTGAAAAAAAAAAAATCAGTGTTTTCTACTTTCTGATATATAACATTCCCAATAAAAAACATTTAAAAATCAAACTTTTTTTCATCATTTTTGGCCAATTTGTATTCTGCTACATATTTTTGGTAAACAAAATCCCAATAAGTGTATTTTGATTGGTTTGCGCAAAAGTTATCGCATCTACAAACTAAGGGAAAGATTTATGTCATTTCTATTTATTTTTTTACTATAAATTGTGGCGATTTGTGATTTTTAGCGGGTCTGCGACATTGCAGCAGACAGATCGGACACCTACCTGCCATTTTTGACACTTTTGTGGGGTCCAGTGACATTACTACAGTAATCAGTGCTAAAAATATGCAATGTTACTGTAATAATGACAGTGGAAGGGAAGGGGTTAACACCAGGAGCGATCAAAGGGTTAATTGTGTACCTAGGGAGTGATTCTAACTGTGTGGGGGCCAGACTTGGGGGATGAAAACAGGGCTCCTGTGTTCCGAAATAACAAGAACACAGGAGCCCTGTTTCAATCATTGACAGATGAGCGGTGTGACGTGTTTACAACGGCACACTGCCTTCTGTCAGTCCCTGCAGCGATCGCCGGGTTCCCGGACCCATTGATTAGTTGCAGGGCTAGAGAGAGTTTGCGTGATCGCACCACCAGCGGTGAGCGCGCGCGTACGAGACCTGCTCCCGCGAGGCGGTTTGCGCAGGAGAGCCAGCAGTATGTGTAAATATTTTAAATTGGATTTACCAGTCCTGCCACTGGATTCTGTTTGAAACAGGAATCCAATCTTCACCCATAATGGTGAGCTTTGTATTGGCGACCTTCAAGGACTGGGTCACCTTGTTTTAGAGGGGCCATGGCCTTGGACCTGTAGAGCACTCTGCATGGGAGCACCTTGGGGGTTTGGTTTTACCCCAGGGTCCAGCGCCTAAAAAAGCCAACATTACAGGCAAAACCTCGTATCTGCTTCCTGGGGCTCGGGTACCATCTTTTTAGTCCACTGACTGGTTTAGATGGATCTGATAGCTAACCCCTTAAAATCAGTGATCTTTGATTGGGGTATATAGCATAATCTTTTCTTTGAAGAAAAATGTGGAGAGACTCTCCACCGTGACCATTACCTTTAGACACTGACGAAAAAACAGAGGTACTTCCTGTGTGGGAGGAGTTATATAGGGGGACATCGTTTCTGATTGGTTGCCAGTGTCCTTCACATATAGGTGGCTATATAACCATATGTTATGATTTCTGACTGTTTTTTAACCCTTTCCGGAAGTCCCACTGTATATATACTTCGGTATGTTAACATTCTATACTGGGGTTATGGCAGCAGCTAGCTTTTTTAAACAGTGGATGATCCTCGTTTATATAAAAGTGGTTGCAGTGGCAGATTTGCCACTGGATCACTTTTATGGGCAGTGGGAAAGGTGCCCACCCCCCTGCAGCTTCCTTGTTGTTTTTCCTGCTTACCGCTGCCATTGCTAGCGGCAAAAATGATCCGACCCTGTGCAGTGATGAGCAGGAAGTCAAGTGAGGGCAAGATGGCCCCCATTCGACTCTAACCCTTCTGGACATCAAACATCACTTCCGCCCTGTGCCCTTAAAAGGCAAATTTTTCTCTCACACAGCATATACAGTCAGGTCCGTAAATATTGGGACATTGACACACTTCTAATCTTTTTGGCTCTATACATCACCACAATGGATTTGAAATGTAGCAAACAAGATGTGCTTTAACTGCAGACTTTCAGCTTTAATTTGAGGGTATTTACATCCAAATCAGGTGAACGGTGTAGGAATTACAACAGTTTGTATTTGTGCCTCCCACCTTTTAATGGACCAAAAGTAATGGGACAGATTAACAATCATAAATCAAACTTTCACTTTTTAATACTTGGTTGCAAATCCTTTGCAGTCAATTACAGCCTGAAGTCTGGAATGCATAGACATCACCAGACGCTGGGTTTCCTCCCTGGTGTTGCTCTGCCAGGCCTCTACTGCAATTGTCTTCAGTTCCTGCTTGTTCTTGGGGCATTTTCCCTTCAGTTTTGTCTTCAGCAAGTGAAATGCATGCTCAATCGGATTCAGGTCAGGTGATTGACTTGGCCATTGCATAACATTCCACTTCTTTCCCTTAAAAAACTCTTTGGTTGCTTTCGCAGCATGCTTTCGGGTCCATCTGGACTGTAAATCATGCTTTCGGGTCTATCTGCACTGTAAAGCGCCGTCCAATAAGCGCCGTCCAATAGGTTCTGAAGCATTTGGCTGAATATTAGCAGATAATATTGCCCAAAACACTTCAGAATTCATCCTGCTGCTTTTGTCAGCAGTCACATCATCAATAAATACAAGAGAACCAGTTCCATTGGCAGCCATACATGCCCACACCATGACACTACCACCACCATGTTTCACTGATGAGGTGGTATGCTTTGGATCACGAGCAGTTCCTTTCCTTCTCCATACTCTTCTCTTTCCATCACTCTGGTACAAGTTGATCTTGGTCTCATCTGTCCATAGGATGTTGTTCCAGAACTGTAAAGGCTTTTTTTAATGTTGTTTGGCAAACTCTAATCTGGCCTTCCTGTTTTTGAGGCTCACCAATGGCTTACATCTTGTGGTGAACCCTCTGTATTCACTCTGGTGAAGTCTTTTCTTGAATGTTGACTTTGACACACATACACCTACCTCCTGGAGATTGTTCTTGATCTGGCCAACTGTTGTGAAGGGTGTTTTCTTCACCAGGGAAAGAATTCTTCGGTCATCCACCACAGTTGTTTTCCGTGTTCTTCCGGGTCTTTTGGTGTTGCTGAGCTCACTGGTGCGTTCTTTCTTTTAAGGATGTTCCAAACAGTTTATTTGGCCACACCTAATGTTTTTGCTATCTCTCTGATGGGTTTGTTTTGTTTTTTCCATCTAATGATGGCTTGCTTCACTGATAGTGACAGCTCTTTGGATCTCATATTGAGAGTTGACAGCAACAGATTCCAAATGCAAATAGCACATTTGAAATGAACTCTGGACCTTTTATCTGCTCCTTGTAAATGGGATAATGAGGGAATAACACACACCTGGCCATGGAACAGCTGAGCAGCCAATCGTCCCATTACATTTGGTCCCTTAAAAAGTGGGAGGCACATATACAAACTGTTGTAATTAATTACATCGTTCACCTGATTTGGATGTAAATACCCTCAAATTAAAGTTGAAAGTCTGCAGTTAAAGCGCATCTTGTTTGTTTCATTTTTAAATCTATTGTGGTGGTGTATAAAGCCAAAAAGATTAGAATTGTGTCGATGTCCCAATATTTATGGACCTGACTGTATATACTTGCAACTACACTCCAAAACACATTCTACTACTCCTCCTGAGTATAGCGATACCACAAGTGTGAGACTTTTTCACAGCCTAGCCACATACAGAGGCCTAACATCCAAGTAGCACCGTCCGGCATTCTAGGAGCATAAATTTCACATATAATTTCCTGACAACCTATCGCACTTTTGAAGGCCCTGGAGCACCAGGACAATGGAAACCCCCATAAAATGACCCCATTTTGGAAAGCAAACAGCCCAACGTATAATTTTTGAGGCATAATGAGTCTTTTGAATATAATATAGTCTTTTTTTTCCACAAGTTTTTGGAAAATGTGGAAAGAAAATTAAAACGCATTTTTTTTTTACACAAAGCTGTCCATTTATGCAATATTTCTAACACATAGCATGTACATAGCAAAAATTGCACCCCGAAATACATTCTGCTATTCCTCCTGAGTATGGCGATACCACATGTGTAACACTTTTACACAGCTTAGCCACATACAGAGGCCTAACATCCAAGTAGCACTTTACACAAAGTTGTCCATTTATCCACTTTAAGACTGGGCCTATTTTTGACACTTGGTGTTTACAAGCTAAAATCATTTTTTTTTTGCTAGAAAACTACTTAGAACCCCCCAACATTATATATTTTTTTTAGCAGAGACCCTAGAGAATAAAATGGAGATCGTTGCAATATTTTTTATCACACCATATTTGCGCAGCAGTCTTCCAAATGCAATTTGTTTGAAAAAAAATTACTTTTTTTAATTAAAAAATAAGAAAACAGTAAATTTAGCCCAATTTTTTTCCATAATGTGAAAGATAATGTTACGCTGAGTAATTAGATACCCAACATGTCATGCTTCAAAATTGCGCACGCTCACGGAATGGCGCCAAACATTGGTACTTAAAAATCCCCATAGGCAACATTTTAAAAATTTCTACAGGTTACCAGCTTAGAGTTACAGAGGAGGTCTAGCACTCAAATTATTGCTCTCGCTCTAACGATCGCGGCGATACCTCACAAGTGTGGTTTGAACACCGTTTACATATGTGGGCGGGACTTGCGTATGCGTTCGCTTCCGCGCGCGAGCTAACGGGGACAGGGCGCTTTCATTTTTTTTTTCCTATTTATTTTATTTATAAATTTATTATTTTTACACAGTTTTTAAAAAAAAATGTTTTGATCATTTTTATTCCTATTACAAGGAATGTAAACATCCCTTGTAATAGAAATAGGCATGACAGGTCCTCTTTATTGTGAGATCTGGGGTCAAAAAGACCTCACACCTCACAACTACACTAAAAAAGAAAAAAAAAATTGTTGAAAAAGAAAAAAGAAAAAAGCGGCCCTTTAAACCCGGTTGCTAGGCAACGACTTGACGTAGCTCCGGTCCTCCAAGACCATAGAGTCGAGTGAGGGCCATCTTGCCCTCACTCGACTTCCTGTCTCTGAGGATCCGGGATCGGATAGTTTTCCCCGCTGCCGGCGGGTCCGGTAAGCTGGGAAAACGTCTGGGACGCGGCGGGAGGGGGGCCACCTCTTCCCCTGCACTGTAAGGGTAATTCCACCGCGAATCCGCCACTGGGACCACCCTTATCTGAAAGCCGACCGCCCGCCGTTTAAAAAAATACCGGGGTTATGGGGGCTATCTGCTGCCATAACCCCAGTATTTAGCTTTAAATGGCTGACGTATATAGTCGTTAGGCGGTCGGTAAGTGGTTGCATGTACTGTATATAGCAAAAATTGCACCCCAAAATACATTCTATAAAGCAAAGTGTACAGGAATAGTCTGAGTCCATCTCCGATCCGCTACTATTAGCCATTTCAAATTCCGAATCGGATTCGGAATTGGATTCGGATACTGATGAGAGCTCCCCGGTGCTCTCATCAGTCATGGAGAGGACCTGAAGGGCCTCCTCGCTGCTGTACATCCTTTTTGACATGCTGGCTGTGATAGGCTGTGCGACGGGTGACGGTTGACTGCGGATGATCACTGATGGGTGGCAGGTGACTGATAGGTGGCAGGTGACGGTCACTGATGAGGTGACAGGTGACGATGACTGATGGGGTGACAGGTGACGGTCACTGATGTGATGACAGATGACGATCACTGATGGGGTGACAGATGACGATGACTGATGGGGTGACAGGTGACGATGACTGATGGGGTGACAGGTGACGAGGACTGATGGGTTGACAGGTGACGAGGACTGATGGGGCGACAGGTGACGATGACTGATGGAGTGACAGAGGACGATGACTGATGGGGTGACAGAGGACGATGACTGATGGGGTGACAGAGGACGATGACTGATGGGGTGACAGATGACGATCACTGATTGGGTGACAAGTGACGATGATTGATGGGGTGACAGGTGACGATGACTGATGGGGTGACAGGTGACGTTGATTGATGGGATGACAGGTGACGGGCGATGGTCACTGATGGGTGACAGGTGACGGGCGATGGTGCACGGCGGTACTGATGGCAGTCTCTGGTGACCGGTGATCTTTAGGCTATGTTCACATGTGATCTGGAAATCATTGCAAATGGCGGGACGCTTGTGCTTTGCCCGTGATTTGCAATAGCACCCCAAACGCTGTGCGATGTTGCCGCGATTTCCGCCTGCCGAATCGTGGTAACATCGCGCAAACAACGCATGATGCCCCAAAGAAACTCTTGTACCTTTTTTGGGCGTCATGCGATGTTTGCGCGATGTTACCGCGATTCGGCAGGCGGAAATAGCGGCAACATTGCACAGCTTTTGGGGTGCTATTGCAAATCACGGGCAACGCACAGACGCCCCGCGATTTGCAATGATTTCCGGATCGAGGAAAGAATCGTGGTGATTCTGCCTGCGATCGCTATGCTCACATGTGAACGTTATGGGTGTCAATTTCTGGGCACTGATGAGGTGACTGTTGGGTGACAGGTGCAATTGGGGGGGCTGAGGACTGTGTGGGGACAAGTTTATTTGTGTGCTTTTACATTCACAGGTACACAGAGCAGTAACTCACTGTTTCTGGCTCTTCTCTCCTCACACTGGAAACTGTGTGAGGGGAGAAGAGCTAGCAACAGTGAGTTACTGCTCTGTGTTTACATTTTGTGATCGGCTGTGAATGGATTCACAGCTGATCACATAGTAAACAGTCACTGTCAGTGACTGTTTACTACTGCCGGTGACTAGCTGTGTTCCTAAGGAACACAGAGCCACCGACATGACCGCGCTGCGCGCTCCCGATCGCGCATGCGCGGTCTTCTCCTGCATTCCTCTTCTCCTGCATTCCTCTATTGTGATTGGCTGTGTCATTGGGACACAGCCGATCACGTGGGAAACAGCCATGCCCATTGGCTGTTTCCCCCCTGCCGGTGACGGGCTGTGTCCCGGGGACACGCCGACACCGGCAGTTCAGGGCGGCGCGCACACGATCGCGCGCCTGCCCTGCCTGAATGGGCCGCCGTCATATGACAGCGGCCCAGAACAATGGTCGCACCGCTCCGTCATAATATGGCGGCGGGCGGTCAAGAAGTGGTTAAGGTTCCCTCCCCTCCAGTGGGCTTCGACCTTGTCTATACCACAAAAAGCGATACCCCTAGGATTGCTATTGTGCATCAATCTGAAATGGTTAGACACACTATGGTGACGGAACCCTTTTTTTATGTTACTAACATGTTCCCGTAGTCTAACCCTTAACTCTTTTGTGGTTCTACCCACATATTGATACCCACAGGGGCATGACAGCAAATAAGTGACGTGAGTGGATGCACAGGTGAGGGTGAGAAGGTAGAGATAGGAAGCTAAGAAATAGCCACATAGGATAGACTTAAATCACTGAATCCCCATTAGATTAGATTAGTAGGTACAATGCCCGGCGGGTGTGGAGATGCGATTCGGTGTACATCTTGTGGTATGTATACGTTCCTCGATCATGAGATCGAGGGCGAATACAAATGCACAAAGTGTAAGCACGTTGCTTCCCTGGAAGCTCAGGTCCTGAATCTAGGGAAGCAGCTGGCAACACTGAGACGCATGTCCATACTGAAGGAGAGCTGGGATCGTACCCGCCAGGTGCAGGCAGGGGTCTGCACAGAGGTGGACAGAATGACGGAGGTGCAGGCAGCAGAGCCGAGTAGATATGTGACAGTTAGGAAGGGTAGAGGGCAAAAAGGCAAGGAGGCTGATCCTGGGCTGGAGCACCCCAATAAATTCGCCCGTTGCGTGATGTTGGGGAAACCAGTCAGGGACCAGCATTGCTGGAGCAGAGTGACGCCCCTAGCTGCCAGGGGAAGAACTCCTCCAGTGAGGCCGGGAGAAAGCGAAAGGAAAGACAGGTACTGGTGGTAGGGGACTCAATTATTAGAAGGACAGACAGTGTAATCTGTGACAAAGACCGTGTGTGCCGAACAGTCTGTCGGGCGCTCGGGTTCGGCACATCGCGGATCGGGTGGACAGATTATTGGGTGGGGCTGGGGAAGACCCAGCTGTCATGGTACACGTGGGTACCAATGACATAGGCAGAGGAAGATGGAGAGTCCTAAACGATTTCAGGGACTTAGGCGCTAAGTTGAGGAATAGGACCTCCAAGGTAGTATTTTCCGAAATACTACCTGTACCTCGAGCCACACCAGAGAGGCATTAGGGAAGTTAACGAGTGGCTGAGGAGCTGGTGTAGTAAGGAGGGTTTCGGGTTCCTGGAGAACTGGGCTGACTTCTCAGTCGGCCACCGGATCTTTTGTAGGGACGGATTGCACCTAAATAGGGAGGGAGCAGCCGTACTGGGTGAGAGGATGGCCAAAAAGTTAGAGGGGCTTTTAAACTAGGTGATGGGGGGGAGGGTACAGATGTAGAATTAGCCAGGGGAAAGCAAATTTCAGAGGGCAGAAATGGGGGCACTAGCGGTAGGGTGTACGGAGCTCCTATACCCAGGATGGGTATGGGCAAAAATCAGGAGAGCAGCCTAAAAACATCAAATGAGGATATATGTAGCCGCTCAAAATTAAGAGGTTTGTATACCAATGCCAGAAGCCTGGCCAACAAGATGGGAGAGCTAGAGCTGCTGATGTTTGAGGAGGACTTAGATTTTGTGGGGATAACTGAGACTTGGTTTGACAGCTCCCATGACTGGATGGCGACCATTCAGGGGTATTCCCTTTATCGCAGGGATAGAGAAGGTAAAAAAGGAGGAGGGGTATGTCTGTATATTAAGAACAGTATACAGGTAAATATGAGGGATGATATTAATAATGGAGCTAAGGACGAGGCAGAATCCCTATGGGTAGAGCTTCAAAGGGAAGGCACTGTGGGGAAGGTAATATTAGGCGTATGCTATAGGCCCTCCAACCTGAGGGAGGAGGGGGAGGCGGACCTCATTTTACAGATAGGATTGGCAGCAAGGATGGGAAATGTCATTATAATGGGGGACTTTAATTATCCAGATATAGACTGGGCAGATGGAACCGCGCATTCAGCCAAGGCTAGGCAGTTCCTAAATATCTTGCAGGACAATTTCATGGGTCAGATGGTGAATGCACCGACAAGAAACAATGCGGTACTTGACCTACTGATTACCAACAATACAGACCTGCTCACGGATATAGAAATACGGGTCAACTTAGGAAACAGTGACCATAGGTCAATAAGTTTCAGTATTAATTACAGTTATAGGAAGCAGAGGGGTAATATAAGGACACTGAATTTCAAAAGAGCCAACTTCCCAAAACTGCGCTCGAAAATATTAAATGGGATAGAACCCTGGGAACAAAGAACACGGAGGAAAAATGGGAGTGCTTCAAGAGCATACTTAACAAGGGGATTGACCAGTGCATTCCAAAGGGAAATAAATTTAAAAGAGCAAAATTAAACCCTGGGTGGCTAAACTCCAACATAAAAATGCATATTAGTGCTAAAGGAAAGGCTTTCAAAAAATACAAGGCTGAGGGTTCATTGGCAGCATTTAAGCATTACAAAGAGTGCAATAAGAAATGTAAAGACGAAATCAGGGCGGCTAAAATAGAACACGAGAGACATATAGTGGAAGAGAGTAAAAAGAAAGCGAGGTCAGAACACATTGGCCCCATAAAAGATGACAAGTGTTAAATAATTTCTTCTCTTCAGTCTTCACAAAAGAATCGGGGGGCTACACGAACCCAGCTTGTAAGGCCAAACTAAACAACACACCTCAGGAAGTGCCGCCATTGCTAACAGAAGATAGACTTAGAACTAAACTTGAGAAACTTAACATAAATAAATCACCGGGACTGGATGGCTTGCACCCGAGGGTTCTTAAAGAGCTCAGCCAGGTGATTGCCAGACCATTATTCTTGATCTTTAAGGATAGTTTACAGACGGGTATGGTGCCAGCAGATTGGAAAAAGGCCAACGTAGTACCAATATTTAAAAAGGGGCCGAGGTGTATCCCGGGTAACTATAGACCTGTCAGCCTAACATCTGTAGTCTGCAAGATTTTGGAGGGGATGTTAAGGGACCACATACAAGACTTTAGTAATGAAAACAGTATAATTAGTAGTAATCAGCATGGATTTATGAAAAATCGTTCTTGCCAAACCAATCTCTTAACCTTCTACGATGAAGTGAGCTGCCACCTAGATAAAGGTAAGCCTGTGGATGTGGTGTATCTGGACTTTGCAAAGGCCTTTGACACCGTTCCCCACAAACGCTTACTGTACAAACTAAGGAAGGTAGGTATGAACCATAAGGTGAGTACCTGGATAGAGAACTGGCTCCAGGGGAGAGTCCAGAGGGTGATGATTAATGGGGAATACTCGGATTGGGCGGGTGTGGAAAGTGGGGTCCCCCAGGGTTCGGTCCTGGGACCAATCCTGTTTAATTTATTCATAAATGATCTAGAGGAGGGGATATCTAGTAAAATCTCAGCATTTGCGGATGATACTAAACTAAGCATGCCAATATCTTCTATGCAGGATGTGGAAACCTTACAAGCGGACCTGAACAAAATAACGGGGTGGGCAACTACATGGCAGATGAGGTTTAATGTTGAAAAATGTAAAGTAATGTACTTGGGGGCCAGAAACCAGAAAGTAATCTACTCACTAGGGGGGGAACCTCTGGGGGAGTCTAGGATGGAAAAAGACTTGGGGGTACTGGTAGACAACAGGCTTGGCAGTGGCATGCAATGCCAAGCAGCTGCAAGCAAAGCCAACAGAATATTGGGATGTATAAAAAAGGGGATTCACTCCAGAAATAAAGAGATTATTCTCCCGCTCTACAAGACTCTGGTCCGGCCACATCTGGAGTATGCATCTTCCACAACTAAAAAAGCCAGTCTGATCCAAAAAGGTGCAGGTTTTTTCTGGGGGATTAACTACATTGTGTGCCAACTTCAGGCTCAATGTTGGTGGTTTAGTATATATAAACTTGGGTCTGGTGGATAAAAATGTTTTTAAAATATTATCTTTTAAAAGTAAAGGCCAATGCTTCCTTACTATACGTTCGAGCTCTTTGTGTTGTCTTGTAAACCCCATCATAAAGGCCAGGCCATAACCATCTGTGTTGTTAAAACTGCGTTCCTGATCTTCCAATAATTTTTTCCGATCCATCTTTCTTATGTTTTCTTTAATCTTGTGGAGTTCCTTAGCTTTGTATCCCTTCTCCTTGAACCGTCCAATTAGCATGTCTGCTTGTTGATCAAAATCCTATTTAAGATCACAATTTCTTCTCACCCTCAGTAGTTGGCTTTTAGGGACAGAGCTCAACCATTTAGGATGGTGGCAACTTCCAGTCGGGATATAGCCATTTCTATCCACATCCTTAAAGTGTGTATGGGTAAGAAGCTTTCCACCTTGTTTGAAGATCTGTAAATACAGGAAATTAATGGAAACGGTTCCTACTGTTTCTGAGAAGGAAATACCATAGCGGTTTCGTCCAATATAGGTTAGGAAATCAGCAAGCGAGTCATGGGAGCCCTTCCATACAATTATGATGTCATCAATATACCTATAATACATTTTCAATTATGACGGTCAATTGGCAAGGATGGTTTGTTCTTCCCATTTTCTCATGTAGATATTGGTTATAGAGGGGGCATACTTAGCCCCCATAGCCACTCCTCTCTTCTGTCTGAAAAAACTTTTGCTGTGCCAGAAAAAATTGTGGCTCATGGCTAGGTCGAGTGCTTGTAAAAGGAACTCCTTTTGTTTTCTCTTAATTTTGGTTGAATCAAGAACCCATTTTGCTGCTTCCAGGGCATGGTCTTGTTGGATGTTCGTATAGAGTGAATTCACATCTATACTTACCAATAGGTCATCTTCATCTATTTCCATGCCATTTATTATTTGCATAAGATGCTTACTATCCCTTAGATAGGATTTCCCTTGTTGTGCCAAGGGTTGAAAGAAGCAGTCCAAATATTCGCTGACTCTGGAAAAAAAGGAATCAACCCCACTAATAATGGGTCTCCCTGGGGTTTGATTTAAACGCTTGTGAATTTTTGGCAACTGGTAGATCACCGGTATTCTAGGTGCATCCGGAATAAGATAACTACTCTCTTTTTTATTGAGGATTCCTTCTTTCGTAGCATTTTTAATGAATCTAGTAAGTTTGACCTTGTATTTGTTACTGGGGTTACCTTTTAGCTTCTCATAAGTATCTGTGTCATTGACCAATCTATCCAGTTCATCCAAGTAGTCTTGTTTATTTAAAACGACCAGGCCCCCCCTTTATCAGCTGGTCTGATAACAATATTTTTCTTTTTTTCCAATTGTTTGAGGCCTCTTTCAATATCCTGTTTCTTTCTGGAAGGATGTGCTTTAAGCTCCTCAACATCTTTCTCAACTAAAACTTTAAAAACATCTAAAAACTGATTGTTGGTGGGCTTTGGATTAAAAATTGAATTATTGCGAAGTTGCGTATGTGTATATTCCTCTAATTCCATTTTATTCGTAGTCTGATTCTTTGCAAAATGCTTTTTGATATTGATTTTTCGAACAAATTTCTGTAAATCAATATATGTATCGAATTTATTCAAATTTTTGTCAGGTGCATATTTTAAACCTAATGCTAACACCTTGAGCTCCTCATCAGAAAAAGTACAGTCACTAAGATTGAAAATGCCTTCGGTTGATTTACTCTCTTTTTCCCCCTTCCCTCCTCTGCATCCTCTGGTCTTCCTCTTTCTACTTCTCTCTCTTGTATTTGGGGTGGTGCTGTAGGGTACCATGGTCTCCACTCCTCTCTCTGACCCTGTTGGGAGTAATTGTTGTAGTTGGACCCTCTCCCTCTGTGGTTGCGCTCCCCTCTTCCCCTCCATGGGGGTCTCCCAACACCTCTCCCATGAAAATCCCCTCTGTAATTCTGGTTCTGGTAGGGACCCTGATGGTTTCCTCTCCCTCCTCTGTAACCTCCATTACCTCCATTGTAGTATCCTCGGGGTCCCCCCTGTGGACCCCTTGGTTGATAATCTTGGTTCTGATTATATGGTTGGTAATATTGGGGTGTGTTATTTCTCAAAGGTTCAAACCTGTTGGATGTGGGAATCTCATAGCGGGGGGTCTGGGATAGAGATCTCATACTGTAATGTTCTGGTACCTCTGGTACCCTTGTTCCATATTTCTCCTTTGCTAATTGCGTCCCATCTTGTGTAACAAGAGACGCATATACCTTTAAGACCGGATGACATCATTGCCGAGCGCCGCTATGAGCGGCTATTTCAATCGCCGGCTTTCTCTCACTCATCGCTCGTTCAATCCACATGTTCACCGCACCTTCTCCTGTGAAGTCGGAGCTGCTGACATTTCCTTTGCTGAACTGACGCCGGAACCTCGCCGCTGATCCGTATCTCGCTACGGGATCACCTCTCTATCTATGGACATTGTTACTACTAACCTATCTAAGTGATAAGTACCCCACAGGGGATTCCTTACTAACCAATCTCCTACTGTCATCTACTGCAATTACCAGGACTATCTATCTATCTATTCCATACCATCTGCATAGACTGTTAGCTCTTGGGACTACCTTCAACTATCCTTGCACTAGGTTACTCCGTCTAAGTATACTCCATCTGTGTCCTCTTACCATCTGCACTATACTAGACATCAGAACCTATCTGCTTCACCATCACTTGCAACTCTCCTAATATTACTCCTAGTAATCACCATACAACCTGTCTCTCATCTATACATTCTCATATGTTCTATCCTCCACTAAAACATCTGATTGAGTATATGTATATTGCATAACAGGCTGTACACCGTGATGAAGTCCTGAGAGTTGGATAGGTTTATTCAACAGTATCTCTACAAGGCTACTGAGTGTGATAATTCTGCAGCTGAAAATCCATCCATTAACAAAAACGCATGAACGTTACACATACGGGGTACAGACCGAGGTACCTCCTCTGTTCCCGTTACCCTATTTCTAGGGGGATCATTTTCATTTGGTGTTTGAAAATTTACATTCTCAGGAAAAGGGTGTTCTCTTTCAATTGAGGAGGCCCTAGAGGTCCCTTCTTGAGTTGCTGGGGTCTCTTGCCATTTGTATACCTATTTATTTTTATAATCATTAGTATCCCTCATATACTTTTTCATTTTCTTTTTTTGGGTTTCTCTATAAACTTTATCTGCAAAGTCCTGAAGTTGTTTCATTTTTTCTTTGTACTCATCATTATCCTCTAAATCAACAAACTTGGCTTTAATACCATTGATGTTGGCCTCCAAAATTTTCAATTTCTTTTCCTTTCTTGATATGAGTAGTTCCAAGAGTTTTTTCTCAGTATGTTGGAAAAAGCTGAACCACTCATCTTCCAATACCTGGTCCACAAGACCGTCATTGGGGGCCACAGGTGGATGGCAAAAAATACACGATTAACAAGTTCATCACCTGTGCATCCACTCACGTCACTTATTTGCTGTCATGCCCCTGTGGGTATCAATGTGTGGGTAGAACCACAAGAGAGTTAAAGGTTAGACTACGGGAACATGTTAGTAACATAAAAAAAGGGTTCCGTCACCATAGTGTGTCTAACCATTTCAGATTGATGCACAATAGCGATCCTAGGGGTATCACTTTTTGTGGTATAGACAAGGTCGAAGCCCACTGGAGGGGAGGGAACCTTAAGAGAGCCATTTCTCGTAATGAGACTCAGTGGATACACCCTCTGAGGACCCTCCAACCTGAGGGGCTTAACATAGATTTGGACCTTAATTGCTTTTTATCTAATTGGTAAACTTATTGGCTAAATTACTTCATTCAACTTTACTGCTTTTTATTTTATTTTATTTTTAATAGTACTTATTTTTATTTTTATCTTTATTTTTATTTTTTTTTACTTTTTATTTTTTATTTTTTTTTAATCTTAATTTTATTTTTATCTTTATTTTTATTTATCTTTTATTTTTATTTTTTTATTTTTATCTATAATCTGATTTATATTTATTAATTTACCAATAAATCTGAGATCCTCCACATAATAAAATATATATATTTTAAAATATTTTTTAGATATTTTTAACATATTGAATTTTAAGTGATTTTATGTCTGATATGTAGATGAGATGGTGATGTTTTGGAGAGAATTATGTATTTTTATTACCTTGGTTGATATATATTCCAATTAAAATCATACTTTATCCCTTGTATGGTATATAATATAACGGAAAGGAATTTCATATGGTCTGTTTCTCTCCAATAGATCATTTTTTCTTGTATATAATGTTTTTCGATTATTATTATAAATAAATATTTGAAATTGAGGAAGTAAAGTGGTGGACTACTAATAGCGATTGGAAATTTTGCCACATAAGATTTCAATATGTATTGCTGTTTAGCATCGTATTATTATTCTTCCAGTTCACCTATGGGGACACCCAGTACCTTTATACATATTAGCCAATTATCTGAAGGCTATTGGTGTCCTCCCCCGCCCCCAATTGGTTCAAGCGCATGTCAGCTCGGTATAAATAGGTCGTATTGCTACAGGAAGTGATGTCCTTGATGACGCCTATGATAGGTGGGCGAAACGCGTTGACGTAATTTCCTGCTAGCTATTCGTCACACCACGTCACTTCCGCAAACCACCGTGGAATGCACACCGGCAGCGTACCCGAAAGTGTATCGGATGATCGTGGCTACTGACTTTCTTAATGCCTAGACAAATCGTTTGTTTGTGAGTAACATTTTATGCTTTTATAATAAATATTACCCTACAGGCTTCACTATTTTGGCTCCTTCCTCTCTTTTGCCTGAGGGCCTGTTTGCAAAGGTATCTTGGAGACGTTCTTTGGAGGCTTATTCCCATTGTCATTCTGGGGGACACCAAGGCTTTATAGCACCATATATCTGAGGTTGGAGGTTGATCTGGAGGTGTCTGCTTGTTATTCTTAAGGCTTTTGATTTGCCAAAATCTGGTGAGTGGATCCCCAAGAGGGCTTGTTGCAAACACTGGGCACATTTTTGTGTGGAGCACGAATATCAGCACTTTAACTATAAGTGGACTATTCACCCTTTTTGGACTGCACCTTATTTTTAACAAACTTTTTCTCACATTTTGTCACTTTATATTTATTGTATATATATTTGGACTTTAATCATATATGTGGCACAATATTAGTATATATTTATATGAATTTATGAGTATATAATTTTTGCACTAATGCACTTTTATATTAATATATTAGATGATTATAGTGCACTTCATGCATTTGTATGAATTTATGAGTATATCATTTCTTAGCACTGTTGCACCTTTATATTAACTTATTAGAGGATTGTAGTGCACTTTATATTTTTATTTATCTACCTGGTAGCGCTGTTTTAATACTAAATAAAGGGATTAGCCAGTGCATTTCTAAAGGGGAATAAATTTAAAAACCCAGAGTGGCTAAACTCCAACATAAAAATGCATATTAAAACCAAAGAAAATGCCTTCAATATATTAAAAGGCTTAGGGGTCATTGGCAGCATTCCAACATTACATAGAGTGCAATAAGAAATGTAAAGGTGAAATCAAGGTGGCTACAATAGAACATGAAAGACACATAGCAAAGGAAAGTAAAAAAAACCCCAAGAAATTCTTTAAGTATATAAATAGTAACAGGCGGAGGGTGCTGACCCCTTCCAGCTGGCGGAGGTGGGTCGCCGTGCTTCCTGAGCTATCTGAGGAGGGGTGGGAGGAGGCCTTGGAGGGATGTTTTCAAGACCTCATTAGTTCCAACAACCGTTTCATACAGTTTAAATTTATACATCATTTACATTATACCCCCCAAAAGATGGTCCGTATGGCTTTAGCCCCAGGTGCCGCGTGCCCCCGATGTGCTTGTCCAGCGGCGGACCTTTTGCATATGTTCTGGTCCTGTCCCCGTATAAAGGATTACTGGATGTCAATTTTTGCTTTTTTCGATGACACTTTACACCTGCCAGTGCCTCATACTCCGGAAGTTGGAATACTGGGTATACTCAATGACTTTGTACACCAGGTCCATGCTAGGGCCCTGATCCGAGTGTTACTGTTCTATGCTAAGAAATTAATATTGCTGCACTGGAAATCTACTGATCCGCCCAGAGTACAACAATTCTACGGTATGGTAAATGGTGATGTACCGCTGTATGAATTGATATACAAGAGTAGGGCGTGCCCCAATAAGTTTACTAAACTCTGGCAGCCGTGGCTGAATACTGATGGGCAGACACTCCCTTGTCTCAGAGCTTGTAGGCCGATTAGGGTGGTGGCAGTCTCCCTATGCCACTGCCGTTACTGGTCAACTGCCTTGTTTTGTCTTTTGCCCCCTTGGCTGGGGTCTTGGATGGTGTGTGCATGTGTGCGTGCTGAATGTGTGTGATTGAATGGTTGTCTTTCGTCCTTTTTGCCTTCAGAACCCCATTGAAGCCCTGATAGACTTTTTCCTACAGACTCCCCTGTCTGGGTTCCAGGGTGGGCCCCATAGTTGTGGGGCTCTTCCCTCCCTTCTCCTGTTGGCCACGGTTGGCCTACCACCGAGATTTGGCATAGTGATTTTTTGTTTTCTTCTACCTGCTCTGTGATAGCCTTGTCATTGTGTACTGTACTGGTTGTTATATGCTTGTTATGTGTTTTACTACAAAATTAAAAAATAAACACCTTTCAAAAAAAAAAAAAAAAAAGTATATAAATAGTAAGAAAGCGACACCAGAACACAGTGGCCGAATAATAGATGATGAAGGGAATCTGGCCACAGAGGACAGAGAGAAGGTGAAAGTGCTAAATAAATTCTTCTCTTCAGTCTTCACAAAAGAATTGGGGGGCTACACTTACCAAGCTTGTAATGTTAAATTAAATAATACACCTCAGGAAGTACCCTCCATGGTTACCAGAAGATAGACTTAGAACTAAACTTGAGAAACTTAACATAAATAAATCACCGGGTCCGGATGGCTTGAAGCCGAGGGTTCTTAAAGAACTCAGCCAGGTGAAAGCCAGACTGTTATTCTTGATCATTATGGATAGTCTACAGATGGGTATGGAGCCAGCTGATTGGAAAAAAGCCAGTGTGGTACCAATATTTAAAAAAGGGCCGAGATATATCCAGGGTAACTATAGGCTGGTCAGCCTAACATCAGTAGTCTGCAAGATTTTGGAGGGGATGTTATAGGACTACAGTATATACAAGACTTTTGTAAGGAAAACAGTATTATTAGTAGTAATCAGCATGGAATCATGAAAAATCGTTCTTGCCACACCAATCTATTACCTTCTACGATGAAGTGAGTTGCCATCTAGATAAAGGAAGGCCTGTGGATGTGGTGTATTTGGACTTTGCAAAGGCATTTGACACAGTTCCCCACAAATGTTTACAAACTAAGGTACGTAGGTATGGATCATAGGGTGAGTACCTGGATAGAGATCTAGCTCCAGGAGCGAGTCCAGAGGGTGATGATAAATAGTGAGTACTTGGATTGGGCGAGCGTGGAAAGTGAGGTCCCCCAAGGATCTGTCCTGGGACCAATCCTGTTTTAATTTACTCCTAAACGACCAAGAGGATAGGATATCCAGCACAATCTCGGTATTTGCTGATGCTACTAAGCTAAGCAGGGCAATAACTTCTATGCAGGACGTAGTAACCTTACAAGCAGACCTGAACAAAATAATGGGGTGGGCAACTACATGGCAGGAGAGGTTTAATGTTGAAAATTGTAAGGTAATGCACTTGGGTGTCAGAAACACGAATGCAAGTTACTCGCTAGGGGGGGAACCCCTGGGTAATTCTAAGATGGAAAAGCACCTGGGGGTCCTAGTTGACAACAGGCTTGGCAGTGGCATGCAATGCCAAGCCACTGCAAGCAAAGCTAACAGAATACTGACATGTATAAAAAAGGGGATTCCCTCCACAGATAAAACGAATATTCTCCCACTCTACAAGACTCTGGCCTGGCCACACCTTGAGTATGCCATCCAGTTTTGGGCACCGTTCCTCATAAAGGATGTGCTGGAACTGGAAAGAGTCCAGAGAAGGGCAACAAAAATAATTAGGGGAATGGAGGACATCAGCTATGAGGAAAGACTGCAAGCATTTGTAAGGTTCTGGCACTCTCAGTGCCTCCTATCACATTTATTCCGGGTGATTTCCATCTACCTAGACAGAAGAAACACATATAGGTGTGTTTCCCTTTAAGGCTGAAGCTGTCATCACCCAGCGCCGGACTAGATGGCTATTTAGGGCGTCGGTTCTCACTCACATGTGTTCATTCAAACACCAGTACCTGGATACTAATCTTGCTTGAAGCTTCCATGCTTGCAAGCTCTCCTCGCTGACGAACCTCGCTGCGCTGATCCCTGCTTCCTGCTACTGGATCATCCGCATCTCCTGAGCGATCCTTCGGCTATCGCTATTAGTGCTGAGGACCCCACAGGGGAAATCACTATAGACTTGTACTAGGCTTACACTATTTAGCTCTGCATAGCAAGGACTGACTTTTACATCTGCATAACTAGATTGCTAGCTCTTGAGGCTACTGCTACTATTTCCTGCACTGGGTTGATCTCTCCTGTATGCACCTGCTACTCTGTCATCTGTTATCATACATGATCGCTAACCCTTCCTGCATCCATCTGCACTGTCTCACCTCAAGTGTCTGTCACCTACCACTTCCACTCAAACCTATCCCTAAGACCTTTATCATTGTCTTACCACATGTATATAAAGTCACACTAGGAACCAGCTTAATTACTGTGTGTATTTACTGGCTGAAATAAGACCTTCCATACATGATGAGTCATTGAGGTTGGGATTGGTATCTCAGCATATCTCCTACATGACTACTGACGTGGAACTACTTCTGCAGCTGAAAATCCACACCTTATAAGAAACGCAAGGAGCGTTACAGATTGAACGAACCTAAAAAATGGATTCAGCAGAAGTAGCCACTCAGGTGACACAATTAAAACAGCAGGTATCTGCGTTAATACACACACTTGCTGAATTGAAAAACGACAATCAGGCTCTGTCGCAGCAGGTAATTAGACTGACACAACTTACCTCTGCACAGTCTCCTGAACCCACGATAAATCCCCCTTTGGTATTTACAGGCGATCGCAAAAAATTTCGCGAATTTAAAAACGCATGTGAGTTACTTTTTTTGCTAAAACCTCGTACCTACCTTACTGATCACATTAAGGTTTGTACTATTATTTCTTACCTATCAGGCGATCCTCGAGCCTGGGCAGATTCTCTTTTTGAAAAAAACGACCAGCTTCTCAACTCCTATGCCTTGTTCCTGGCAGAGCTCACTAGCCTATATGATGACCCCAATAGGCAGAGTACTGCCGATCTTCAGTTAAGATCCTTGAAACAAGGAAAAAGGCCTGTAGAAGACTTTGTCGCAGAATTCAAGAGATGGACCCTTGATTCAGGATGGAATGATGCATCTCTGAAAACCCAATTTAGGCTTGGCCTATCAGAAGCCGTCAAGGACAAGCTCGCCCGAGCAGAGATGCCAAAAACCCTGGATACATTGATACAACTCAGTATCACCATAGATAGAAGACTACGAGAAAGGAAGTCTGAAAAAATGGAAATGCCATTATCCAGTTCTTCTCAGAATTCAGCTATTGACCCCACTCCTAAACCCGCTCCAGGTAACCACAGACCCTGGCTACCTAAGGAAAAAAGGAGACCTAGTAGATATGGTGATCCTGCCTGGTCATGGTCCGAGCCTGCCTCAAACAGTCGACCTTGTCACTCTGACACATCCCATTTGGACCCTGATCCTACAGAGATGGATGAGGAGCCTATGGAGATTGGTGCCATACATGCTAGGTTGTCCTCACAAGAAAAAAGAGATCACAGGAGAATCTGTGGCCTTTGTTTTTATTGTGGTGAAGGGGGACATTTCATTACATTCTGCCCAACCAGACCCCATAGGCCTAAGGCTCTCCCAATGGAGGCCAGGCGAATCCGAAGGGTCTTCCCTGAAAAACAGCCTGGAAATTATCAAGGCTGTTGCCAGCCCTGTCCCCATTCTATATCAGTGAAGGACACCCAGAAATTAACAAATATTGGAATAGATATTCCTTCAACTCCAGTGAACTTTATACCACGTTCAAAAAACCCTCCTGTATCACCTCCTGAGGATACTCCTATTTTTGCAAGCACATTTCTGGCTTCCAATGAAAATACAGAGATTCTTGCACCTGACTGCGTACGTGCTTCTAATGGCACGGTGGTATGTAGGAAGGATCTGAGGATGTTTGAAGAAGCATTGGTTGCTAGGTCTACTAGGATTACTTCGGATGGTTATGCGTCCGATTCTAGTGAGGGGTCATGTAGCAGACACCCTAACAACAAGTGATCCGATTCTCATCGGTTACCAACCTGATCCGATTTTTATATCGGCAACAAGGGATCCGATTCTCATCGGCTACCAACCTGATCCGATTTTCATATCGGCAACAAGGGATCCGATTCTCAGATCGGTTACCAACCTGATCCGATTCTCATATCGGCAACCATTTTTTTTTTTTCCGATTTTCATATCGGAGTACCAGTCTTATCCGATTCTCGCATCGGAGACCAGTCTCATTCCGATTCTCATATCGGCGACAAAAAAAAAAAAAAAAAGAGAAAATTTTTTTTTTTCCTTCCGATTTTCGCATCGGCAACCAGTCTCATGTGATTCTTATATCAACAACCAGCCTTAGAGGCCTTCCGGAGCCGGCCTTACGGGGGGGGTAATGTAAGGTTCTGGCACTCTCAGTGCCTCCTATCACATTTATTCCGGGTGATTTCCATCTACCTAGACAGAAGAAACACATATAGGTGTGTTTCCCTTTAAGGCTGAAGCTGTCATCACCCAGCGCCGGACTAGATGGCTATTTAGGGCGTCGGTTCTCACTCACATGTGTTCATTCAAACACCAGTACCTGGATACTAATCTTGCTTGAAGCTTCCATGCTTGCAAGCTCTCCTCGCTGACGAACCTCGCTGCGCTGATCCCTGCATCCTGCTACTGGATCATCCGCATCTCCTGAGCGATCCTTCGGCTATCGCTATTAGTGCTAAGTACCCCACAGGGGAAATCTCTATAGACTTGTACTAGGCTTACACTATTTAGCTCTGCATAGCAAGGACTGTCTTTTACATCTGCATAACTAGATTGCTAGCTCTTGAGGCTACTGCTACTATTTCCTGCACTGGGTTGATCTCTCCTGTATGCACCTGCTACTCTGTCATCTGTTATCATACATGATCGCTAACCCTTCCTGCATCCATCTGCACTGTCTCACCTCAAGTGTCTGTCACCTGCCACTTCCACTCAAACCTATCCCTAAGACCTTTATCATTGTCTTACCACATGTATATAAAGTCACACTAGGAACCAGCTTAATTACTGTGTGTATTTACTGGCTGAAATAAGACCTTCCATACATGATGAGTCATTGAGGTTGGGATTGGTATCTCAGCATATCTCCTACATGACTACTGACGTGGAACTACTTCTGCAGCTGAAAATCCACACCTTATAAGAAACGCAAGGAGCGTTACAGCATTGAACTTATTCTCTCTGGAGAAGAGATGCTTGAGAGGGGATATGATATCAATGTACAAATACTGTACTGGCGACCATAGCATAAGGAACAAACTTTTCAGAGAAAGGGAATTCAATAAGACACATAGCCACTCACTAAAACTAGAAGAAAAGTGGTTAACCCTTAAACTACATAAGAGGTTCTTTATTGTCAGAGCAGTAAGAATGTGGAATTATCTTCCACAAGCAGTGGTATCAGCAGGGAGCATTGATAGTTTCAAAAAACTATTAGATGAGCACCTTAAAGATTACAACATACAGAGGTATACAATGTACGGTTAACAGCAAACTCACACACACGCACATTATGGGTTGAACTGGATGGACTGATGTATTTTTTCCACCTCACTAACTATGTAACCTGAGGTCAATATACATGCCCCCACGTTTCTCCAAGCATTTTGCTCCATATCAAGAGAAAATGGTCCGAGTCGGCATCTGGAGAAGCTGCCCGTTGGGGCGGGGGGCACTATCAGGGCACCAACTGCAACAGAGGTGCTCGCAGACCTGGCATCCCTGCCAGTACCTTGCGTGGTCTCAAGAATTTGCACTGGCAAATAACAAATGCACAGAGGTGGACACTGATGGCGCACAGTTACGCACACCCCCAGCTTAGTTTAGCACCAAACGGCCTTCATAAGGAAACTGTGATTCCCACCTGGCACCTGACCTTGGCTTTGAACCATCTTCTCACTTGTCTGTGCTACCAAAGACCTGCTACGTCTCACAGGTGCCACCTGTCTGCAGACACCACTCCAGTGCATCAGCTGTACTCCTGGGTTCCTCTGACAAGAATCCA
Source organism: Pelophylax lessonae (assembly GCF_965119305.1). Lineage (NCBI taxonomy): Eukaryota > Metazoa > Chordata > Amphibia > Anura > Ranidae > Pelophylax > Pelophylax lessonae. The sequence continues at coordinate 240,625,178 of NC_138772.1, forward strand.
AGTTAGAACTTCCCTTTAAGCATCCCAGCAGGCGACCCGTTCTATTTTGGGCCTGACACTTCCTGTTCAACCTTCAGGGGAGTCTTGAACTTCTGCAAGGGAATCCCTCTCTCCATTGGCCTCCAGCACCAGATCTGTGATAAAGTCATTGCAGAGAGACTACAAACTGCCCCGTACCTGGAGGGGCTACAAGACCCCAAAGACAGACAGACCCTGAGCCTGTACAGACTAAGCGCCCACAGCCTGGAAATCGAGTTAGGATTGCACAGACTGACCTACAAGCCTAGGGAAAGCAGAATAGTACTGCACCCCTGGGGTTTAACCTCAACGTGTTAAAAGTAATCACAGGGATAAATATCCATAGAACTTTAAATAATTAAAATTATATATCATATATATCACATACAAAATTTCAAAGAAAAGGTGCTCCAATGTATAAATGACACACTATCAAAAGTGGATAATGTGCAAAACAGATCTCAGTGCCACCAATCCAATTGTATAGGTACTAAACTGTTGATATATAAAAAATTAGCATAAGTCACAATGAGTGCAAAAAGCAATATAAATAAATATATAAATTATACAATAATCTGAGAAAAATATAAAGTGCAAACAATAGTGCTAAGTGTCCCAACAATATATAAATTAAAGAGGAAGTAAACCCTCCTCTACAACTTGTACCTATAGGTAAGCCTATGATAAGGCTTACCTATAGGTACTGTAAATATCTCCTAAACATGTACCGTTTAGGAGATATTTACCTTAGATGCATCCAGTGACGTCACTGGCGCAGGCGCACTGAAGGAACGGCCGCTCGTGCCGTTCCTTCAGAGCCCCGTGCCGTGACTGTCGGCTCCCGCGCGCGTGCGCGGGAGTGACGTCACCGCGGCTCCGGCCAATCAGATGGCCGGATGCCGCGATCCCGGAAGACGGGCGACTAGACATGTCGCCCGTCATCCAGATAAGCGGGCGGCACGGCGGGGGCTCGTTCTAAGGTAAGTATTTCATAATGAGCTAGTATGCGATGCATACTAGCTCATTATGTGTTTCTCTTGCAGGGTGAATAAGAAAAAAAAAAAAAGAGTTTACAACCTCTTTAAGTGGTTCTTCAAAGCATGAGGTGTAAACAATCGTGCTGAGTGTCCAAACACTATATTAATAGCGGTGAATCTCCAAAATATATTTCCTTTGAAAGTGAAGTCCTTGAATTTGTATATTAAAATCCTCCACGCTTATTACAGTGATCAGGGGTGCTCTTCAGTGACAACACTTAAGTGTGTACTAACTGCTCACCTCCAGCTATAATTAGCAAAGCATGTGTGTATTGCAGGTTGGCTGGCTTCTAATCCTCCTGTGTGTGCTCTGTTTTGATGAAATAGGGAACCATTCAACTTTCAATACAACATTGATACATGGTCCTTATGGCTTAGGATCATAAATAGAAAAGTCCATTATGGTGTAGTAAATTCTTGACTTTAATAATGAAATTAAACATCCATTTACATTCAGCAAAGGCTTTCAAGCGATAAAACAGTAAGAGAGACACTCCATTTGTGTCCCGATATGTCACTTCCGGTTTCCAGGTAAACGCCGTACGCGTTTACCGTCATGAGTCCCCTGACTTCATCGAGGATACAGGAATGGGCAGTGACGCGTATTAAATAGTGTGTAAACCGGAACTAGCCAGGGAGCCATGTTTGAAAAACTCCCCGAACATGTTATGCCTAATCAGTATTAAGCTTAGTGTTTACCATATTCTGGGGCAAGCGAGAGAGCCCGGCAAACCATATTACTGTGGTCCAAGTATAATTTAACTGTTCAAATTGCTGATGATTAATTATTTGAAAATGAGAATAAGAAATAAAATATATAAGTATCATCCTAAAAGACGGAACCCGGAAGTGAGGTATTAAATTGAAACATAATGGATCCTATAATTATCAAAGAAAAGGACTGAGAAACAATTGCAAAATACCAAATCTCAATCACCCAGCACTCTGCACTCCAGATACACCGTGTGCACAACTATCAAAGGATTTAAAAAATTAAAAGCTGCCGCCATGCCACCTCCACTTCAACCACCCCCCAGAGGAGCCGATTTATCTCCCCGCTGCCACCTTCTGCTGATTCCATGTGATACATCCTGAGCCCCCTTCTCCACCTGCCATGTTCGGGTTTTTCTATCCTTCGCCTTCCATGATGCCTATGATAGATTGTTACTCCCTCAATGTTTGTCTCCTACTACGGCTTGACTGTCCCTTAGCATGGGAACTTGAATCTTCAACCTGGACGGCTTCTGGATCTGCTGGACTCCATCTACGGATGAATCTATCCCACGTTTCTGCTCAGTCATCTAAGCGGGTAGTGTACCGCAGCCAAGTGTGCATTGCATTTTTGAATAACATTATTATTTTTATCTCTCCTTTTTTTTATTTTTTTGTGTTTTGCGGGCACTTGCCCCACCTGAGGCTCCTCCTCCTACTTGCCGAACTTATCTGACTTATTTTAAGTTAAGCATTTTCTACTGCTACCTGCATACTATTCAATGTCTCCCCTGGTCACCACCATGCATCTTGTCTACTACCAATACTTATAGGCGGCAGTGTCACTTGTCGGTTGCCACTGCAGCCACCTTCTCACCTACGGAACCCTCCTTTTGGAGACTTCCAGAGGTGATTCACCTCCCTCAGTGTGGATAGTTAATCTCTGCACTGACGGAAAGAGTTGTTTTTTTTTTTTTTTCTCTCTTTTTCCTCTTCCCTCCCCCTGCCTTAGCACTTATCTCTGTCTACTCCAACGTCTCTTTGTCCTCTTCCCTCCCCTCTCTGTGCTTCTCCACCTTCCTCTTTCCGCCGCCTTCCCCTCCCCTTCTTTTAGCTCGCCGGGAGGATCCGGCCCCCCTATCCACGCTTTCTAAGTTTGAAAAGTCTCTCCCTACCGACCCATGGCCGCCCTGAACATTTTGACCCTTAATGTCCAGGGTCTTAATTCCCCACAGAAGCGCCGCAAGGCCTTCCGCTCGCTTGCCTCGCTAGATGTGCATGTTGCCTGTTTGCAGGAAACTCACTTTTCTGCCTCACATACCCCTAACTACCTAACTGCCGCTTTCCCTCTTTTTTACAGCCTCTGCCACTGTCAAGAAGAGAGGGGTTTTGATAGCGTTTCATCGGACTGCTCCATTCACGCTTCATACATCTATTGCGGACCCTGAGGGTAGGTACCTTATACTTGTTGGCACTCTACTGGACACAGACGTGACCCTGGCATCGTACTATGCACCCAACTCCAAACCAAACTCCTTTCTCTCTCATTTTCTTCAAATTGTTGAACATCATAAGAAAGGTACGACTATTCTATGTGGGGACTCTAACCAGGTCCTCTATCCTTTTCTGGACCGATCTCCTGTGGCACCCTCTCAATCCCCACATCGACTCACTTTTCAGCATCTACTCCAAACTCATGCCCTAGTCGACACTTGGAGCGAACACAACCCATCCAAGAGACAATACACTTTTTATTCTAATCCTCACAAAACCTCCTCGCGTATAGACCATATCCTCACTTCCGTGGCGACTTCTCCCTCTCTCTTGGCATCTTCTATTTTACCAATTCCCTGGTCTGACCACCAGGCAGTCGTTTCTTCTTTCGATTCCCTTATCCCTAAACAACATACTTTCTCCTGGTCTTTGAACAATACCCTTCTTACTCACCCTGCCCATAGACTTGAAGTAGCAGCGGCAATAAAAGACTATATCACTCACAATGACACCACCGACGTTGCTCCACTCACGATTTGGGAAGCCCACAAATCTGTACTCAGAGGCACCCTCATCAGCTTAGCATCCCGACGTAAGAAGGAACGCCGCCGCATCTATCAAGCCCTAGATTCCTCTTTTACCCGGGCCCATGACTGCTTCCAAGCTCACCCCACCCCTGAAAATAAGAAGATTCTTGACAAGGCCACCCTGGAACTAGACCTCTTCCTGACTGATTCAGCCGAAAAACAGATCCGACGCTCCCAACATAAGTTTTATACTAAAGCGAATAAACCTGACACCTTCCTTGCCCTTTCTCTTCACAACGCCACTGTCACCCGAAAACCGATCCGATTGAAAACTTCCCCCACAACCTACACTAGCAACCCCGTCAAAATTCTTGAAACCTTTCGCCGACATCTCACCAAACTATACTCCCAGTCTCAGCCCCCGACTGACTCCCAAGTCTCCGAATTTTTCTCTGACATTACTCTGCCCACTCTATCTGGAACTGCCTATCACAGATCTGGAAATTAGTAATACGATCAAAGGCCTTAGGCTTAACAAACGACCTGGCACCGATGGTTTCACCACATCCTACTACAAACATTTTTCTGACCTCCTAACCCCCATGCTCTCTAAGGCTTACAATTCTATACTTAAAGGCCACTCCTTTGGTCTGGATTCCCTCAAAGCAGCCATCTCCATGATACCTAAACCACAAGCTGATGACTCCTCCTGGTCCAATTACCGTCCAATCTCTCTCCTCAACATCGACATAAAAGTGATGACCAAAATACTGTCTGCACGCCTTAACCCGATCATAGGATCGCTGATCCATAAAGACCAAACAGGCTTCATCCCTTGCCGGCAAGCTGGAGACAATGTGCGTAGGGCCATACATCTTACCTATCTTGCCCGTTGTCGTAACATCCCTGCTTGCTTTGTCTCCCTCAATATCAGAAAGGCATTTGACACTCTGGGGGTTATTTATTAAAGCTGGAGAGTGCAAAATCTGGTGCAGCTCTGCATAGAAACCAATCAGCTTCCAGGTTTTATTGCCAAAACCTAATTGAACAAGCTGAATTTAGAAGCTGATTGGCTACCATTTACATCTGCACCAGATTCCGAGTGCTTCAGTTTTAGTAAATCTCCCCCTAAGTCTTGGTCTTACTTACAAACTGTACTGCACAGATGGGGTTTTGGTCCTCACTTTCTTTCCTGGATCTCCTCGCTATATTCTTCCCCGTCGGCATTTGTCCATTATGCTGGTTTTCATTCTTCTCCTTTCCCTATCAAATCTGGTACCAGACAAGGCTGCCCCCTATCCCCTCTGCACTCGCGATTGAACCGTTAGCCCTCAAAATCCGTGCCAATCCTGATATCAGAGGCCTTGAACTGGGGGGTCATCACCACAAACTATGTCTATTCGCAGATGATATCCTCTTGTTCCTCACGTCCCCTCTCACCTCTGCCCCTAATCTTCTTCTTACCCTGACTCAGTTCGCGAAAATCTCAGGCCTAGTTGTTAACCCCACAAAATCGAAAGCGCTCAATGTCTCCTTTCCCCCCCCCCTCTCCTTTCCCAGTTACAAATTGTACTCCCCTTTTCCTGGGCGACCAGCTACCTGCCCTATCTAGGAATTAAGTTGACAGCAGACCCCCGGGAGCTTTTTACGGCCAACTATCCCCCCATGCTACTTCACCTAACGAAACTGATGAACTCCTGGTCTTCCTTGCCTCTTGCCTGGATGGGACGCATCACCGTTGCTAAAATGGCTATCCTACCTAAAATCTTGTATCTATTTCGAGTGCTACCTATTTGTGTCCCCTCTTACTACCTCCGTCAAATCCAATGACGAACTTTCTCCTATGTCTGGGGTAAGACCAGACCTAGAGTTTCACGCCGAATCCTCCATCTTCATAAACTCCAAGGCGGTTTGGGTCTCCCACAATACGCCAAGTACTATCAGGCGGCCCAATTAGCCCAGCTGACCAAATGGCATGCTGCTCATGAAATCCCCCTTTGGGTGCCCCTCGAAGCGGTCGAATGCGATCCCTTCTCTGTTGCTAATTTATTATGGCTGACACCGTCGGACCGTCGGTCTGTTTCGAATCCTATCCTATGTCATTCCCTGCGTCTTTGGGATACCCTTAATTTAAATATCCGCTCCAATCCCCCCACAACCCCCTGCTTTCATTTCTACACAACCCATCCTTCCCCCCAGCCTGGGAAGCCCCATCGGCATTCCGTAATTGGGCAACGGCTGGCCTTCTCAGAGCACATTCCTTGATCACATTCAACTCCTTAAAGCCTTTTCCAACGCTTTGTGAATCTTATAACATACCAAACTCGGAAATCTTTCGCTACCTACAAATTAAGCACTTTCTGACCAAATGTATCCGCACTGACTCTTCCTTACCCAACATGACTTCTTTTGAACACACTTGCCTCCATGACCCACATGCCCGGGGCCTCATATCCTCGTTATACACCAGACTCACTGACTCCCCCGACCGTACTCCTCCCGCGTATACTACTAAGTGGGAACAAGATCTAGGGTCCGCCATAGATGTTGAAGATTGGTCCAAAATCTGGCAATCAACGAAGACGGCCTCGCAAAATATAGTAGCCTCGGAAACAAACTACAAAGTACTAATGCGGTGGTATTTAGTACCCGCACGCATTGCAAAATTTTCACCCTCCTACTCAGCAACATGCTTTCGGGGTTGCCTGGAGACAGGCACACACTTGCACATTTGGTGGACTTGTCCATTGGTACAAAAGTTTTGGCAGGCCGTCTTCCATATTCTCTCCACCCTGATGGACGTTCCGATCTCGTCTGACCCCCTACTGGCTCTCTTGAATGTAAAACCAGATAATGTGTCCAAATTCCGCCACAAACTGTTCCTACAGGTCACAACAGCAGCTAAACAAACCATTGCGAAAGCGTGGAAATCCCCACACCTGCCTTTGACTGAAGTGAAACACCGAATCACCAACGCTATGATTCACGCCAAAATCGATGCTGTTCTGACGGATACAGTCGAGAAGTATGATAGAATCTGGCAACCTTGGGTTGACAATTTTCTTCCCCCCCAATTTTGATAGCTCCCTATTGCTGCCCTGAACCAAACCTGGGGACCCAATACCTCCACTCCTTATGAACTGGCCCCCCCGGCGATATCTCCCCTTCCTCTTCCCCCTCTATCTACCCCTTTCCCTTTTATCCTTGTCCCCTCTTGTTACCCCTTCGCGCTGCTTCCTTCCTTCTGCATACATATGTGGTAACACCGACAACGTCTGAGTTTGTTCTACCTTGTCATTTTAACTACAGTTTACAGGTTACAGCTCGCTCTCTTGCTGGACACGCAGGACTTTCCAGGCTCCAATGCTTCTTGGGGAAATACCAACTGTCGAGGTTGTAGATCTGCTGTGACTTGAGGTTTCAGCTGCTCCCACCTAGCCTCTCACTGAGACTAGTTAGCGTGCAATCTCTGACACCTTGCTTTCAGGAGTCTGTTTAAGATCCCTAAATTCCCTAGGACAACCAGACGGCACCCCCAGTGGACAACATTGGTATGCTGACCATTTGTTTTTAACTATCAGGCAGGCTATTCATACTTCCCACCACAGTGAACTATACCACCCTCCAAGGGCACCCCTGAGGAAGGAGTTCAGTTTTACACTCCGAAACGCGTCGGGTCACAACCCGGGGGCCGTGTGGTCTAAGTCTCACTGTCATATGTGTAGTATTTTACAGCTTGCCTAAACTGTTTTTACTCTTTTGTATAATTTAATAAAGATTCCAAATTTTACATATTCTTTTTGTGTATTAACTTGGTGCCTAAAAAGTCCCACCCAAGGGGAACTCCTTTTGGTTTTGCATCAAGCGGGCATAGGGAACACAATGCAGTATCAACCTTATCTCAATGCTGTGTGCCTGTTTTTATATATACATTGAGTAGAGAGTAGTTGTATTTTAAATAGTGATACACTACACACAGTAGCATATGACAGGAATGACATGTGCTAGCTCCCTAATTTTATTGGATATTTTATGTATAATTCGTGCATGTATATCTGTATGTTGTCATACCGATATATTAGCATGGGCTCATGATGGCATGACTGATATGATGGGAACATCATTTCTATATGCGGGATTGCGGACCCGTAGACAGCATCAGAATTGGATGTATTAAATGTATATTTATTGTTTTAATAAGTTTCAGGTCATATGGTTTCAAAATATGTTATATCATTGCCCTGAATTGTTTTATGTAAAGGTTCCTGTACAAGGTTCCATTATCAGTGATGATGCCGATTGCCTCTGGCGGTGGAAGCATCGCTCTAAGGGGTTAACTTTCTCTGGCGGAGGCATGAGATAAATAGGGGTGACGTGACCACGCAATCCCGCTCTCCGTAGAAGTCTTATGACGAAACACGTAAGGGCGTGATTTGCGCGGTCACCTAGACAATGGGACGCTGTGCGGCAGCTTCGGCTTGGTCCGTGGACTTCCGGAACGCTGACGAGCGGACGGAGGACCGGTAAGCGGCTGACGGCGCCCGTATTGTGATTACAAACATTATCCACGCTGTTTTAACTTTATATCTTGTAACTGCAATTGTGGAGGGGGGGGCGGAATATCAGTAAAGTGTGCAGTGTATTGGCGATACTGCTCTATGTGCCCTTCTTTCATTTCCCTCCCATGCACTTCCTGTGAGAGATCGTTACAGCGGTGAACAGGGCTGCAAAGATTCTGTCTGTATGGATGATTCCATGGTCCGGATGAGTTAAGAAACTCTATCTTATAGGCTCAGTTTACAGCGGGATCTGGTAAGTGTGTTTCCTTTGGGAGAAGCGCACGTGGTGAGGTGAAGGGATAGAGTATCTGTTCTTGTTCCAGCACCGGTCATCTACTCCTCACTTGGATCCCATAAGAGCTCTATTGGATTCATATCCTATGGACTATTTATTTATTGGACTGATTTTAATATTTTTTACATGAACTTTGAGTGATCCTATAATTATCAAATCAAAAATTAGGTAGATAAATCTAAAACCATATGCTGTTAACAGGGCTCAAAATTTCAAGTCCTGAGCTACTAGCCAGGCCTTAAGGGTTACTCGCCACTACTTGCACCACCTAACCCCTACCCTGCCCCGCCCCTAAATGAGCCCTCAAAAAATTATTTTATAAAATTACACTGTTAAATGTTTTTGCATGACTGCAGAAGTTGCACAAATAAATATTAATAACAACAGTGTGATTGTATGTGCGTTTTACCTGGATTTTAGGTGCATTTCTATTGAATTCTATTACACAGTGCATTTTCTGAAGCCGCATCAAAGATGCAGCATGCAGGACTTTAAAGCGCTTTCATGAAAACGTACTTTGTAATAGAAATTCAATAGAAATGCATCTAAAATCCAGGTAAAACGCACATACAATTACACTGGCCAAACCACAGTTCACCAGTTATTAGGGATAAGAGAGTGAATAGGGGGGGCTGGGGGGTCTGGGTTGTAATAATATATGTTAATGAACAGCAGAGAGAAGGGCTGTAGAGAAAGTGCTAAGGCTGTATTTTGGGACAGGACAGGGTCAGCTAAATGGCTGCTTGGAATGCTCAGAGCTGGGACCAGAGGCTGCAGGACATACAGTACAGATTTATGGAGAGGACAGCTGAAAGATAGAAGTATATGAAGGGTTAATGTGAACAGAGGACTTACAATTGTGCAGGGAAGATAAAGACAAGTGCGAGGAGACGGACAAAGTGAAAGTAACCTGGCCGAGTAGAATAAACCAACAGGGGAGGGGGGGGAGCTTGGAAGGAGAGAAGTGATTAAGGCTGCAGGAGAGATAAGTGGCTGGAACAGAGGAGTCCAGAAATCACGCATTGTGCTGCTGCAATAACAGGAGGGAGAATGACATTCACTCCTGTCAGGCAGGTGAAGGCAGAAGCTCCCAGTGCGTCCCCCCCCCCCATCACAGATATGGACACTGCCCACCCCTGCATGTCCAGACAGTGTTCTGTTTCTTCCTCTCCTTGCTCGCATTCAATCATTTTTCACTCGCATAATGCGAGCAGGCGAGTGAAAAATTTGAGGGCTGCTGTTAATATTAACCAATCAATTAATGTATATATATATATATATATATATATATATATATATATAATTTACCTAGGAAGAATATCAATAATTGTATATCCATAAGTATAAAACACATATAATAATATAATAATACATCAGTAGTACACTGTGAAATTCCATAAAATTTATAGTAGATATATTTAAAAAAAAAAGTTATTTAGGATTAAATATTTAATATATATTTTATTTTTAAAATTAATAAAATGTATTTAAAAATTATGAACGACGAGAGGATTATAAAGGAACTTACTAAGTATAAAAATATACTATTAAGGATATTATTTTTAAGAGAGGACTTATAGGAGGAAAATGACTCAATATCAATAAATAAACTTATGTGAGAGAGTAACCGATAAAATTAATTATGTAAGGTTTATTAAAAATCACTAATAAAAAAATTCAGGTCGAATTCAACGTTCAGGCCTGTGGGTGTGAAAGTGTGCATTCTAAAAATCCATTGGGATTCTAATTAGCTCAAAGTGCGTATCTTGTGGCTATCTCTCCAATGTCTTTTATATGGTTCTATGCCCCAAAATTTTAGCGGAGAGGGATCCCTCTGATGGAACTGATCAAAGTGCTTTGAAACGCTATGTTATTCATACCTTTTTAATATATTTTGTACATGCTCCATGATTCTTATTAGGAGTAATCTTTTGGTCCGGCCAATATATTGCAAGCCGCAACTACATTCCAGTGCATATACAGCACCTTCTGTATTGCAACTTATGAAATCTTTGATTTTGAAGGAGGAACTGTTTACTTGAAGATGCAAATTCGATTACTTTCTCATTAGGTCATTTTGTTTAGTTCTAACACACGCATAACATCTCTTGCACTGATAGAATCCTTTTCCAGTAAAAAACGAAAACTTTTTACATGGTGGGTCTATTGCTGTCTTAAATATCCTATTTCTTAAAGTAGAGGCTTTTTTATATACAAATTTCGGTTGTTCCGGTAATGCACTTTGGAGATTTTTATCCATCTTTAGAATATGCCAGTGTTTTTTTAATTATTCTTTCCACTTTTCTATGTTGTACATTGTAATCCAGTATAATAGGGAGCTGATCCATATACCCTGTTTCCCTGAAAATAAGCCCTATCCCGAAAATAAGACCTAGCGTGATTTTCAGGGATGGCTGCAATATAAGCCCTACCCCGAAAATAAGCCCTAGTAAAATCCGTGTGAAAACATGTAATTGGTTTTGTAAAAAGATTATATAATGAGCAGTGCATCTCCTTTTAAAACTTACTGTGGAAAATACCTTATTTACAGAGCTGCTGGACGCTCACGTGACCTGCCGGAGATCTTCCCCTCCCGGCTGTCATCAGTGGCCCCTCCCTCTGCAGTGCTTGGAGCGGGGCTGTCCTCAATCCCTCCCTCTGCAGTATTCAGAGAGGGAAAGTAGAGCTCAGGAGGGTCACGTGAGTGCCCAGCAGCGCTGTAAATAAGATATTTTCCACAATAAAGTTACAAAAGGAGACACACTGCACATTACATATTCTTTTTACAAAATCGATTACATCATTTTACAATTACTTTATCCAAGGTTTATTTTTTGGGATTAAACAATGTCATAATGCTGACTCCTGAGCTGACAGGGGGGAGAGAAGACAGGGGACACAAGAACTTTTTTTTTTTATATTTTATTGTTTTATTCCAGGTTTTTTAGAACATAGAGAGGGCTAAATGACAGCACAAGCACTTTGCTGTCTATCATTCTTTAAAGGATCAGGATATTTATTTATTTATTTGTTTTAGGGTTACAATCACTTTAGGATCGTCATTGTACATAGCGTAAATAAATAAGACATCCCCTGAAAATAAGCCCTAGTGTGTTTTTTGTAGCCAAAATTAATATAAGACCCGGTCTTATTTTCGGGGAAACACGGGTAGTTCCCATTCTTATCTTTCTCCTTCATTAGTGTAGGCCTGTGTATATTCTCCAATTCTTGTATTTTACTACCTTTGCCTGCTCTTGGAAGTCTTCTTGTCTTGTGCAATTTCTTCTTATTCGTAACAGTTGTCCTTTTGGAATATTACAAAGCCAGTTGTTATGGTAACAGCTATCTGTTGGTAAATAGCTATTTCTGTCCACACTTTTAAAATGGGGTTTTCTTATCAAGTTTCTATTTTCTTCTCTAAACAGGAGGTCTAGATAGGTAATTTCTATTTCACCAATATTCCAAGTGAGTTTTATGTTTCTATTATTCTTGTTCAATTTATCTAAAAAAATTAGAAAGTGTTACTTGGTCTCCTTTCCACAGAATAATACCATCATCAATGTATCTTTTATATAACAGGAGCTCTTTTGGAGTCCCCTTATATATTGATTCTTCCTATCACTGTACCATAAATATTTTGGCCTACATTTGGCACAAATTTTTAACCCATAGCTACTCCTGTTTTCTGATAATAATAAGAATGTTTGTACCAAAAATAGTTCTTTGTTTACATATTAATGGTGTGTATTCCCTTAGTGCCAATTTCACTGCTTCACAGGCTTGGTAGTGTTGTATATTCGTACACAATGATGCTACATCTATAGTTGCCATCTGTAGCACATCCTCATTCTTTGGAGTCTCTTCAAGTATTTGTAAAATATGTTTTGTGTCGCTAACATAGGCCTTAGTTTTCTGTATTACAGGTTGTAGGAATGAATCAATATATTGCCCCATTCTTTATCTTTATGGATCTTGGGCAATATATAAATTACTGGGGTCCTACAGGCCTCGGGTACCAAATATCTTGCTTCTTTTTTATTTAGTAAATCTTTTTTCAATCCCAGATGTATTATTTTTCCAAGTCTTTTTTTATATTTAAATTGTGGATTGCCCATTAATTTACAATATGTTTCTTCATCATTCAACATATTCTTCATTGTTTCCTGATATTTTTCTTTCGATAAGATTACAGTTCCTCCTCCCCTATCTGCCGGTCGTATTATTACATCGTTTTTCCTTGTTAATTTTTTCAGACCTATCTGAATAGCTTTAGGCTCATCTTTTTTTCTTGACTTTTAAATTCTCCAAATCTTCCAATACCAATTCTTTAAATACTGCAATGTGTTTATTGTCACTCACTTAGGGATTAAAAATAGATTTATTTCTTAAAGTGCTGTGTATTATTTCTTCTGAACTCTCTATTTTTTAGAGGATTACTCAGAATGTACTTTAAAGTTTAACTTCCTTATATACTTTTGTATCCCTATGTATGTTTCAAATTGATCTAAATTCTTTTTGGGGCATATTTTAAACCTTTATCTAGAACTTTCAATTCTTCTTGTGTCGATGGTTTCATGCTTATATTAAAGACTCCTTCTCCAATTTTTCTCTTTTCCTTTTGTTGACTCTTTCCTCCTTGACATTCTCTGTTCTTTCTACACTTCTTCTTTTTCTTGGTGAGCGATTCTCAGTCCCTCTCCCTAAAAAAAGGTCTGTTATAGCTATTTTACAATTCTGTAATGTTGTTCCTTATTGTTTTCTTCCTGCCTATGATAATACTGTGTATCTGCCCTTTCTTCTTCTCGATAATCTCCTAATGGAGCATAATAATTATGTGTTGGTATAGGACTTCTCTCTTTCTATAGTATGGTTGCTCTTGTGGTGGCCCTCTTCTGTCCTTTGGACCATTGTTGTAGTTATTCCAGTGGTTATTTGTTTTTTTTTTTTTGTTAATTTTCCAATTCAGTGTTTTTCTCCATGTATTTTGTGTGGGGGGGGGGGGGGTAGATACACAGCGGTGTGACAAGCTCAGTCATGCTGGATGTGGAGTTTACGGAGCAGTGTGGGGATCCCTTCCTTCCAGGACAGCTGCACCTCCTGTCAGTGAGACATAGGAATGATCAGGACAGAGCTGTCATCAGAGGAGGGGGGAGGAGAGGAGCAGGTGGATATAGCCGTGGGTTTTCCAGGGCTCCGGGAAGGGGATAGAAACTCATTTCTGCACCCCTCAAAATGTTGCACCCTGGGCGAATTCATTGGTTGCCCCTTATGCTACGCCACTAAATATACAGTGGGTACGGAAAGTATTCAGACCCCCTTAAATTTTTCACTCTTTGTTATATTGCAGCCATTTGCTAAAATCATTTAAGTTCATTCTTCTTCCTCATGAATGTACACATAGCACCCCATACTGACAGAAAAACACAGAATTGTTGACATTGTTGCAGATTTATTAAAAAAGAAAAACTGAAATATCACATGGTCCTAAGTATTCAGACCCTTTGCTGTGACACTCATATATTTAACTCAGGTGCTTTCCATTTCTTCTGATCATCCTTGAGATGGTTCTACACCTTCATTTGAGTCCAGCTGTGTTTGATTATACTGATTGGACTTGATTAGGAAAGCCACACACCTGTCTATATAAGACCTTCCAGATCACAATGCATGTCAGAGCAAATGAGAATCATGAGGTCAAAGGAACTGCCTGAAGAGCTCAGAGACAGAATTGTGGCAAGGCACAGATCTGGCCAAGGTTACAAAAAGATTTCTGCTGCACTTAAGGTTCCTAAGAGCACAGTGGCCTCCATAATCCTCAAATGGAAGACGTTTGGGACGACCAGAACCCTTCCTAGAGCTGGCCGTCCGGCCAAACTGAGCTATCAGGGGAGAAGAGCCTTGGTGAGAGAGGTAAAGAAGAACCCAAAGATCACTGTGGCTGAGCTCCAGAGATGCAGTCAGGAGATGGGAGAAAGTTGTAGAAAGTCAACCATCACTGCAGCCCTCCACCAGTCGGGGCTTTATGGCAGAGTGGCCCGACGGAAGCCTCTCCTCAGTGTAAGACACATGAAAGCCTGCATGGAGTTTGCTAAAAAACACCTGAAGGACTCCAAGAAGGTGAGAAATAAGATTCTCTTGTCTGATGAGACCAAAATAGAACTTTTTGGCCTTAATTCTAAGCGGTATGTGTGGAGAAAACCAGGCACTGCTCATCACCTGTCCAATACAGTCCCAACAGTGAAGCATGGTGGTGGCAGCATCATGCTGTGGGGGTGTTTTTCAGCTGCAGGGACAGGACGACTGGTTGCAATCGAGGGAAAGATGAATGCGGCCAAGTACAGGGATATTCTGGACAAAAACCTTCTCCAGAGTGCTCTGGATCTCAGACTGGGCCGAAGGTTTACCTTCCAACAAGACAATGACCCTAAGCACACAGCTAAAATAACGAAGGAGTGGTTTCACAACAACTCCGTGACTGTTCTTGAATGGCCCAGCCAGAGCCCTGACTTAAACCCAATTGAGCATCTCTGGAGAGACCTAAAAATGGCTGTCCACCAATGTTTACCATCCAACCTGACAGAACTGGAGAGGATCTGCAAGGAGAAATGGCAGAGGATCCCCAAATCCAGGTGTGAAACACTTGTTGCATCTTTCCCAAAAAGACTCCTGGCTGTATTAGATCAAAAGGGGGCTTCTACTAAATACTGAGCAAAGGGTCTGAATACTTAGGACCATGTGATATTTCAGTTTTTCTTTTTTAATAAATCTGCAACAATGTCAACAATTCTGTGTTTTTCTGTCAGTATGGGGTGCTATGTGTACATTCATGAGGAAGAAGAATGAACTTAAATGATTTTAGCAAATGGCTGCAATATAAGAAAGAGTGAAAAATTTAAGGGGGTCTGAATACTTTCCGTACCCACTGTATACCCTCTTCCTTCCCCAACAGCTGGCAATAGCGTTATCATTCTCTAGTTTTTTTACTTTTGGTTCATGTCAAATTGTTACTAAACCCAAAACAGTAAAATCAGTCTGTTTATGCAGTAAAGCATGCTTGTTATACTTACTGGGGAACCTAAGGGGTTAATCCTGCGCATTGTGTAAAAAGGCTGTTTGATCCTGTCTACTCTGATCAGCCCCTTCTTCCACATTCCCCTATCCATCTCCTGATAAAATAGAGCTTTTGGGGCACTCTGCACATGCTCAGTTTGGTGTGTATTGCTTGCAAGTTTTTTTTTTTTTTTTTTGGGGAGGATGCATGTGATCGGCACAGGGCAAATCAGCACTGTCCAGAGGGTCAGGGGTCCTGGAGCCTCATAGGCCAGTCCAAGGAGAATGAAAACTTCTCCTACAAGCTTTAACCAGTGCTCGGCCAGACACTAATAGAAGTCACAAGACTCCTATATACTGCTGATGATAAAAAAGGTATTTAGCAGTTTAGATTTACTAAAATAATTGCATTGCATGTTCTGTGTACTTTGGGAGACCGGATATAGTGAATGTGGGGTTCTGGGTTTAGTAACACTTTAAGATTTACATTCTGCAGCTCCACAAATAGAACTTTTTTTTTTTTAAGTGTTAAGAATATCCCCATTGACCTTAACTGGTTTAAAAAAAACAGGTCTGAGGTATGCATGACTATTCACTTTCTTACTTTAATGCTTAAAAGCTGAATTTACCTTATTCCAAAGAATAGGATATGCAGCCAAGGAGCCCCAGCAGATATTAAAAAACTGTGCAGCTTTGTAAAATGTTCATGATTTATATTATCATACCTGTAAGCCATTTGGTCTGCCTAAAAGTCTAGCTGAAAAACTCACGTCCTGCCTTGTTGCAAGGGTATGAAAACTGATGAAAACTCACTCCAAGCATTACAGGGGTGAATATCGACAGTTTTTGCATGCTAACAAGATAGGATGTGAGAATTGCTAACTTTTCTGGCCAGGCTTCTGGGTGGCTCCAGGCTCAACCTCATTCATGGGAGCACATTTTAACCTTTCTGCAGTACTTTTTACTCCCCACTTACCGCAGTAAGGAATGCATTTCTGTGCAAAGTAGCACCTTTGACTAATATCTGACAGTAGTTTAGAAGTGGTCGGACAGCTGCAAACACAGTAGAAGCCAGTGGCCACTCCACCGACATACTATTTACTTTGCCATGTGTAATATGCACAAAAAGCATACAAACAAGAATAGTTATCTAAAAACGGTCTAACCTGTTTGCAAGATCGTCGGCACTCTGCTGCTATTGCTAATTCACAGCAACCAAGACCAACCCATCCATCAGACTTTTTAGAAGCACCTATTTGGAAAAAATGTTTAAAATTATGAATACATTAATTGTAAAAACTTTAATAACTTTTACAGAACTGCCATGATATTACAGACAGTGTGTGCATGTGTATGGGGCATGCAAAGTAGTAACACCCAGATGGCATGTTCAATTCCTCCAGAATTTTCTGCTAGTATATTGAGAAACAGAACAATGTTATTAAATACTTACCATAATTTTTATTTCCTGATTAACTGTATGGCAGCATACAAATCTGTCCTACGCTGCCATGAAGTTAATCAGGAAAACTGAAAGTTGTTATTATACTGTATACTTTCTTTTTCTGATTACCTTTTTTGATTAGGAATGATCTTTCATAAACGTTGACATAGGGCAGTGTGCAAGAGAACCCGTTGTTGGGGGTGAAAGACACTAAATCACCCAACAGACTGCGGGAACAAATAGCAAACACTGCACAGACATCAAAAAATGAGAAAAGTAGGGCCATAGGGGATTTTTATGGTGCCATAGAACTAAATATACACACAACTCATAAAGAGATTATATAAAATTTAACAACTTTATTCATAAAGACAGAAAACTTTTAAAATCTTGTCAAAAATAACAAAAGTGTACATGAAATATTCACAAACAAAACCATAATAATATTATTGTATGAATGGAACATGGACCTATATACAGTAAAATATTGTGAATTGTAAAATCAGTACATCCCTACTGCTGAGTAGCAGGGTGGTCCATGTCCAACTGAGCACTTGACATGTTTCGCGGTTATTGAGTCTCTTCTTCAGAAGTTTAATATATAGAGAGTAAGCTGAAACAGTAAACAACAGCGTCAAAAAGATGAAATACATCACAGAAGCACAAAGTGACAACACAGTCAGAAAAACTGCCAGAAACACCGAACCAACACCGTGCCACCTCCACCAGTGATGTTGTTGAAGAGAAATTAAAGAAGCCGCATCAAAAGCCCCCCAGGCGGGTGTGGTGTGGCCAAAGAGAGAGCTGCCAAACCAGTGTGCATATATAATATAGTAAGAGTATAAAAAGGGGAAAGAGAGCAAACACACACATTATATATATATATATATATATATATATATATATATATATATATATATATATATATATACACAGTGGGTACGGAAAGTATTCAGACCCCCTTAAATTTTTCCCTCTTTGTTATATTGCAGCCATTTGCTAAAATCATTTAAGTTCATTCTTCTTCCTCATGAATGTACACATAGCACCCCATACTGACAGAAAAACACAGAATTGTTGACATTGTTGCAGATTTATTAAAAAAGAAAAACTGAAATATCACATGGTCCTAAGTATTCAGACCCTTTGCTCAGTATTTAGTAGAAGCCCCCTTTTGATCTAATACAGCCAGGAGTCTTTTTGGGAAAGATGCAACAAGTCTTTCACACCTGGATTTGGGGATCCTCTGCCATTCCTCCTTGCAGATCCTCTCCAGTTCTGTCAGGTTGGATGGTAAATGTTGGTGGACAGCCATTTTTAGGTCTCTCCAGAGATGCTCAATTGGGTTTAAGTCAGGGCTCTGGCTGGGCCATTCAAGAACAGTCACGGAGTTGTTGTGAAGCCACTCCTTCGTTATTTTAGCTGTGTGCTTAGGGTCGTTGTCTTGTTGGAAGGTAAACCTTCGGCCCAGTCTGAGGTCCAGAGCACTCTGGAGAAGGTTTTTGTCCAGGATATCCCTGTACTTGGCCGCATTCATCTTTCCCTGGATTGCAACCAGTCGTCCTGTCCCTGCAGCTGAAAAACACCCCCACAGCATGATGCTGCCACCACCATGCTTCACTGCTGGGACTGTATTGGACAGGTGATGAGCAGTGCCAGGTTTTCTCCACACATACCACTTAGAATTAAGGCCAAAAAGTTCTATTTTGGTCTCATCAGACCAAAGAATCTTATTTCTCACCATCTTGGAGTCCTTCAGGTGTTTTTTAGCAAACTCCATGCGGGCTTTCATGTGTCTTACACTGAGGAGAGGCTTCCGTCGGGCCACTCTGCCATAAAGCCCCGACTGGTGGATGGTTGACTTTCTACAACTTTCTCCCATCTCCTGACTGCATCTCTGGAGCTCAGCCACAGTGATCTTTGGGTTCTTCTTTACCTCTCTCACCAAGGCTCTTCTCCCCCGATAGCTCAGTTTGGTCGGACGGCCAGCTCTAGGAAGGGTTCTGGTCGTCCCAAACGTCTTCCATTTGAGGATTATGGAGGCCACTGTGCTCTTAGGAACCTTAAGTGCAGCAGAAATCTTTTTGTAACCTTGGCCAGATCTGTGCCTTGCCACAATTCTGTCTCTGAGCTCTTCAGGCAGTTCCTTTGACCTCATGATTCTCATTTGCTCTGACATTTTGCTCTTTTTTAATAAATCTGCAACAATGTCAACAATTCTGTGTTTTTCCGTCAATATGGGGAGCTGTGTGTACATTCATGAGGAAGAAGAATGAACCTAAATGATTTAGCAAATGGCTGCAATATAACAAAGAGTGAAAAATTTAAGGGGGTCTGAATACTTTCCGTACCCACTGTATATATATATATATATATAAACTTAAATCCCACCTATGTTGCTGGAAGCACATTGGTTATGTTTGTGAATTAAGGGGTAAAAAAATCACTGATATTCATGCTAAATTAATTATATAAGGTAAAAATGATGAGTAAAAAAATAATAAATATATAGGCAGACATATCCATGTCATACTAGATATATCAAAACCTGAGGAGAGGGGGCTCTTGAATTAATCATGTTCAAAGAAATGGACAGAAAGCTTCCAAACGGTCAGATGCAGTCCCCACAAAAGTAGTAAGAACTTATATGGTTAAGGAAAGGTATATATTATATTGTTGGATTAGATATATTACTGCAAAAATATATATCGCAGTACTTAACTTTTAATAAGAGAGATATCCTTGTTAGAAGACATAAGGCACTGCAAAAAGCAAAAAGAGCAAAAAAAATGCTGTTAAATATTGATTATTAGAGTGTTCAGGAGAGTCCAACAGCATATAACATGTAACATCGAAAAACAGCAAAGACAGCTTGTTGTATAATATACCTGGTGGGAAGACTTGCATCTCACTGACCGTCGGTGTAGAACAGCTGATAAGCGGCGTCTCTAATAAGTGCACACAATTCGGTCAGAGCGGCTAGTACGGAGTAGAGAAACTCCATAGCCGGACGGACAAGGGGAGGCGGCTAGAGGAGGGGCGGGTAAACATCCCAAATTCCGTCGCCACCCCTCCTGACAGGGCACACCCGCCTGGAAGGGCAAAGGACAGCCACAGAACTCCCCCTGGTGGACAAAGGAGGACAATGGAGGAAATAGCGTAATGGCAGCAAATCCGGAAATGGTAGATTTCACCTGTGTTGTCACTGTGCATAGTGTGAGTCATATAAATCGAAATACAGATTGTAATTTTCACATTCATTACACAATGTAAAAAAAAAAACAAGATAAAAGGGGAGGATAAAGACCAAATAAAAAGGGGAAATAAAGAGAAGTATATAAAAGCAAAAACAAGGGACAATACAAATTATTTGTATAATTAGATAAACAAACATTTTAAATTATAATTAGGGTGAAAAAACCACCTATAATTCTGTATCACAGGTCGCGTCCCGGCAAGTCACCATAATAAAAAAAACAAAAAATGGAGATCCATAAGAGTCACCTAATCAACGTAGACATACAGAGGAGGACATATAAAGAAACTATAGCATTTCCATAATAGATTATAAGAAATATTTATAAGTCAGCATTTCATTAATACCCGGGGGAGTGGTGGCATTAAGGGGTTCAATCCACAAAGTCTCCCTTTGTAGGATTCGTCTATCCCAGTCGCCCCCACGTGAATCTTGAGGAACCACCTCTATCGTGCAATCCAATGTGTCTGGTAACGCTGGTAAGTATTTTACCTCCTCCAGCGCAATATAATTGGTCGCCAATTCTTTGGCCAAATTGTCTTATAGTTTTGCCGACATAGAACTCACCACAAAGGGGGCGTGGTCAGGAAGCGGCCGCATGAGAGCACGCTAAACACCTCGCTCCAGGCTTCCACGGCCGGCCCGAGTATCCCAGCAAACGGATCCCAGCATGTCCCCGGGTAGAAGACGAGGGGCTAACGCAGCCGCACGAACGCCAGGAAGGAAGAAGGAGGAGATAATCCAATATCTACGGTCTCCACAGCCTAATACTGTGTCGGCACCCAGCGGAGGTGCGGCGGAAGGGGAGATCATGCAGGAGGAAGCCGGCGGTGAGGACGGACAGCCGAGAGAGGTACAGGCGGAGTCCACGGCGTTCACGGCGGTAACACATGGTCTTTACGAGCTGGGCGCCCCGCAGCCAGCGGTCTCCTCGCAGACAGACCCTGAGATTCGTGCCTTGCTGAGAGCTCTCCCTACACGCACAGAGATTGAGTCTCTAGTGCAGAGGATCGAGGAGACACACAAGCGTGACTCCCAAGCCATAAAGGTGGAAGTACAGGCTGTTAAGGAGAGCGTTCAGAGAGGGGAGCAGACGGCCATCGCTCTGGAGGCGCAGGTTGAAACACTTGAAAAGATCCGAGAGGACTCTGAAAGGTCAACAATCATGTTTCAACTACATTTGGAGGACTTAGAGGACAGGAGCTGTAGGAATAACCTGCGGCTCAAAAACATACCGGAGCCGGTGGGAGGAGAGGACTTAAGAAGTAAAGTAACGTCCCTTTTTCAAAAAGTCCTCGGGTTAAACCCACCGGATCATATAGAACTAGACAGAGTCCATCGGGTCACAGGCTATAAACCTACGGACCCAGACACACCGAGGGACGTAGTCTGCAGGATGCACTACTATAATCAAAAAGAAAAAATTATAAGGCAAGCATGGGAGCTGGGAACAGTGGACCTAGAAGGTGCAGCTATTAAGATATTACCAGATCTATCTAGGGCAACACTGAAGAGGAGAGCTTTACTTCGCCCAGTGTTGGAAATGTGCTGTGGGGGTCTGGGGATGGGTGGGAGGGTGGTGATGGGAATGGGGTGGAGGTGGGGGGATCATGGGGATGGAGGGTACGGATATCCGGATCATAAGGTTATACAGGGAGATAATGTAAGAAATGATAGAGGTAAAGGTGATAATAAGTAAAATTTGACAAAAAGCCGTAATAGAGATTAATGGAGGTAAATGCCTTCTATGTGTTTATTCTTTTTTTTTTTTTACTCTTCTTTCCTCTGCCTCCCGGACAGGATACCTCTGAGAAATTTACTTCAGGGATATCGGGTGATCGTGCCTTCCCCGCTGTTTCTCCCCTCGCCTGCGTCCTGCCCCCCCCCCGTGCCCCTCGCCCGCCCCCCCCCCCGCGCCCCCTGGCGTGTCCCCCGCCCCCTCCCTCATTGCATTTTGAGAAAAATATGTAAATGGAATTTGGAGTGAGGAACACTTAATCTAAGGGAAAATATGGTGACGGTAGATTCACATAAAACTAACATACAAATATTGCCGGTGGTAAAAGGAAGGATGTAAAATAAGGCAAGAGAAGGGCCGACCGGTGGGAGCCTGGAGATGCCCAAGTGGCGGCTTCCACACCTAAACCCCTACAGGGCACGCGTCCAAATAATTGGTCTCTGACCATTGGCCGCTAAAAGTAGCCCTAAAAACTCTTCTATTTTTTTTTATCTATTTTAGTTTTTTTTTTTTTTTTTTTTCTCTTCTTTTTCCCCCCTGACTGGTTCCAGGCCTTAATAACTAGGAATAATGGATACACTCAAAATATACACGTTAAATGCTAAAGGACTAAAAACACCGGAGAAAAGAAGTATTTTATTCTCTGAACTGAAAAAAACAGAAATAGATATAGCATATGTCCAAGAAACCCACTTCAAAGACACTAAAATACCGATACTTAAAAATAGATTTTACCCCCAAGTATATCATTCAACTAGCACGAACAACAGAACTAAAGGGGTTTCTATAATGATTTCAGCGAAAATCCCATGGGTATGTTCACAGATAATGACTGATATAGATGGTAGATATCTCTTTGTAAAGGGGAACATAGGAAATATCAAAGTAACACTTGCCTCAATATACGCCCCAAACACCCAACAGGATGTTTTCCTGAAAAAGTGTTTGGAGAAGTTGCAAGAATTTCAGGATGGGTTGCTTATCCTGGGAGGAGACATGAACATGCCCCTAATACCTTCAGAAGATACATCAACAGGCAAATCTTCTATACCACCTAGAGTACAGAAAAGGGCCGCAAAGCAGCTCCATAGGTCGCATTTGATTGACGCGTGGCGATTATTACATTCAGGAGAGAAAGATTTTACCTTTTTTTCTAGACCACATGCATTATATTCCCGGATTGACTATTTTTTGATACCACACCCACAATTACACTCGATTAAATCGGTAAAAATTGGCCCTATAACATGGTCAGATCACGCCCCATTGATACTCACATATGCTCTACAAGAAACACCTCTAGTAAGATCACAAACATGGACTTTAAATCTTAGCCTGTTACAGGAAACAACAGTTATATCAGAGGTGGAGAAAGAATTAGAACTCTATTTTAAAAAAATGAAGGGGAGGAGATAAGCCCAGGGGTGGTATGGGAGGCCCATAAGGCAGTGATCCGGGGAATATTTATAAAACATGGAGCACGACTTAAAAAACTACATACGGAGGGGTGTGGCTAGGTCATGGCGGTGTGAGGACGTTTGACTCTGGTGCTCCCGCTCCCTGGCCCCCCTGATCGGCTAAATTGATCGTTACCTGGCTGTTTTCTAGCTGACATGAGCTCATATAAGCGGCGGAAGAACAAATCCACCTCCAAGGCTACTCCGGCGGCCCCGATCCGTTCATTCTTCCCGGATTCTGCTACCCCGGTGCTGCGGAAGCTGGTGGCGGGCCCACGTGGCAGTATCAATCCGACGGCGGTGTCCCGGACGGCACAGGCGGCATCCCCTCCGGCTCCCCTGCCTGCTATGGCTTCCCTGAGCCCCTTGCAGCTGTCCCAATCGTCCTCGGCTGGAGACCCCAGTGAAGAAAGGGACATCTGGGCTCTGCTGCGCTCCCTCCCCACTAAGATGGACATGGAGGCTCTGGTAGCGCAAGTCACGGAGCAGCATAAGAGGGACTTCCAAGTGCTGACCGCAGAAGTGTCTCATGTTCGTGAGCGAGTGGCGACCGGGGAATCGGCGATCGGAGACCTCCAGGCTAGGGTAGAGTGTCTGGAACGAACACAAGCTGTCCACGCGGATGTCCTTGCTGAGCACCAGCTCGCCTTGGAGGACGTGGAGAACCGGAGCCGCCGTAACAACTTGCGGCTCCGGGGCCTGCCCGAGGCCATCGGACCGGAAGACTTGATGGAGACGGTTCGGGCCATCCTGGCGCGGATCTTGCCTTCGGACCCCCCTGTCGCAGTGGAGTTCGACCGGATACATAGGGCCTTGGGCCCCAAACCGACGGACACTGCAAGACCTCGGGACGTCATCTGCCGCGTGCATCGGTATCCGGTGAAGGAACAGGTGCTGCGGGCTGCGTGGACGAAGGGCCCGATTGACTTCGATGGGGCACAGATCCAGGTTTTCCCCGATGTGTCCAGAGGCACTCTGATCCGCAGAGCGATGCTGAAACCCCTGCTGGAGCGTCTCAGGAGACAGGATGCCACTTACAGATGGGGTTTTCCCCTCCAGCTCATCGTCCGCAGGAATGGCGCCACTTTCGTCCTCCGCAGACATGCTGACCTCCCAGCCCTGTTCCGGTTTGCTGCCATCGCTCCTCTGGAGGTCCCGGACTGGTTAGCCAGGCTTCTTGACAGGGACGCTCGCTCTCCCGGAGGAGGGCCATCGAGACCCCGATCCAAGGGACGCCGTCGGCAACGCAGTGCCCCCGTGGCGCGCTCTACTAGCCCCTGGTTGGCTTCCCCGGAATTTTGATTCAGCATTGCCGAGGTCCGTGAGTAATGACTTAGCCCCTTGCCCTCCGCCCCTGCCTGTCCCGGGTCACATCCCTGAGCTTCACCTGCCCTTCCCTGATGGCTGACTGTCCTGCCTTGTGGTGACTGTCCCCCCAGCTAGATTTGAACTGCACTAGTCCCGAGGGCCGTGCCGGGCCTCCAGCTGTCCCCGAATGTCCCCAGGTGCCTCTGACTGCTGCCCATGCCGAACTTCCGGGGCTCAGGTCATCTGCCTCCCCCCGTATCCCCCTCTCTTGGATCTTGACTCTCCTAGATCAGCTCCGTGTCTCCTGCTCCCCCTAATGCTGACATGCGGGGGCTCTGGAGCGGCTCAAGGCGGTGCGGTGCCTTGCTCCCGCTTCCGGGGCCTGGGTGTCTGGCAGGCCTGCTGACTCTCTGCAAGTTTAGATCTCAGAGTAGTGTCATTGAACTGTTGCCTCTCATATTGCTTGCTGACTGTATGCACAATTTAATGCTTTCCAGATGTATGCACGCCTGCTCTTCTGTGGTTACTGGGGGGGCGCCTGGGTCTGGTCGTACTTGCTTGGGTTGCGTGCCGGATCTGGGTGTTACCCCGCGCTGCAGGAGAGGGGATGCAGGGCGCTGCCGGTGGCCCTCGGAATTCACTTTTGCTTCACCCCCCCCCTCCCTTATCCCCCCTCCCCCCCTCCTCCTTTATCCCCCTCCCCCCCCTTTATCCTCCCTCCCTTACCCCCCCTCCCCCTCTATCTCCCCCTCCCCTCCCTCCCCCTTCCCCCCCTCCCTACCCCCCCTTCTCCCCTTCCCCCCTTCTTCCCCCCTCCCTTCCCCCTCCCCTTCCCCCCTCCCGTTCTTCCCTTCCCCCCTCCCCTCCATTCCCCCTTCCCTCCCCTCCCTCTTCTTCTTCCTCCCTTCCCCTTTCCCCCCCCCCCTTTTCTACTAACCCCTCCCCTCCCTTCCCCTTCCCCCCCCTTCTCCCCCCGGGGGTTGGTGTGTTATATGTGTGGGGTGGCGTGGTATGTCCCCCTCTGGTCCGATGCCACTGATCTTGAGGTGGACGTCTGGATGGGGAGCGGGTGCAGTCTCTGGCATCTCTGTCTTGAGTGCCATTGAATTGTTAATTTGGTTCTTCTCGGGCGGGGGGTGGGGGGAGGTTTTCCTCTCCGGTT
This sequence comes from Pelophylax lessonae, assembly GCF_965119305.1. Classification (NCBI taxonomy): domain Eukaryota; kingdom Metazoa; phylum Chordata; class Amphibia; order Anura; family Ranidae; genus Pelophylax; species Pelophylax lessonae. The sequence continues at coordinate 240,651,234 of NC_138772.1, forward strand.
CAGGGGCTCAAACTGTTGCACTATGTTATTGGTATTTTTTTGTTTGAGTTGTTGGTGTTTTTCAGCTGGTTATAATACTGTGTTGCTATGATCTTTATTGGCCGGTTGGGGAGTCGGGGAGCGGTCACCTTCCTCTCCCAGTTGGTGGCTCTCCTCGTTCCCCACGTAGGGTGATCCTTTGGTGCCTGTCCATTTTGCCCTGCCTGCGGGGTTGGTGGATCGGGCCCTAGGGTCCTTTGAGATTGAACTCTCTCTGGTGCTTCGGCACCTTAGTACTTTGTAAGTAGGCGCGTACTTTGCGCCTTTTCCTTCTCTCCCTCTTTTTCCCTCCACCTTTTCACTTACCTCTGCATCTCCGCTGTTCCTCTTCCTTTTCTTTCCCCCCTCTCCTTCCCTCTCCCTCCTCCGTTCCTTTTGGTTTCTTGTTTTCACCCGGTGGGCTGGACCCGCCGGTTGGGGGGGTTATGGCCGCCCCTCGTCCGGACCCGGTCCGTTTGGTCTCCTTAAATGTGAAGGGGCTCAATACCCCTGAGAAGCGCTCCATTGTGCTGTCGGAACTCCATCGTCTCCGTGCTCATGTTGGATTTTTGCAAGAAACGCATTTCAAATTGAGCAAGATCCCCAAATTGGGAAACAGGCGTTTTCCAACGGTTTACCATGGCTGTTCCCCTGATTCCAAGACTAAGGGGGTTAGCATCTTGATTCAATGTAATGCTCCGTGGACGCTCTCGGACGTGTGGAGCGACGAATCGGGCAGGGCCCTTTTTGTAAAGGGCCAGTTGGGTTCCACCCCTGTCACTCTGGTGAATCTCTACCTGCCCAACACGAACCAAATCTCCTTTATGGACTCAGTGCTTTCTAAGCTGGCAGATTTCGCTGCGGGACAGATCCTTATGGGTGGGGATTTTAATTTGGCTCTTGATCCACTGGTGGACACCTCTAGGGGTTCCTCCCAGCTATCCTATGCTGCTCTACGTCGCTTCAAGCAGTTGATTCATGCCTTTCGCTTGGTTGATCCGTGGCGCGTTCTCCATCCCGGGGATAGGGATTATACTTTCTTCTCCCCCCCACACGACTCATATTCGCGTATCGACTTTTTTTTGGTACCGCAGTCCTTGCTTCCCAGGGTCTCCGCTGCCTCAATTGGCTCTATTGCTATTTCGGACCACGCTCCCGTTCTCCTCGACCTAGACCTTCGCTCCCCTGAGTTGTCACAATGGCAGTGGAGGCTTAACGACACCCTTCTCCAGGACCCTGCTATTCTGGGGGAACTTGGTGCTGAATTGAGGAACTTCTTCGCCTCCAATGCCACCACAGACAGTTCGCCCATGATGGTCTGGGAGGCTCACAAGAGTTATATGCGAGGGGTCCTGATTAAGCTCGGGTCGCGGAGGAAGAGGGAGAGGAGTGCCCAAATGTCTGACCTCCTGGCGAAAATTGGCAAATTAGAGATGGCTCACAAGCGGTCTCAGGCCGTTGCTGCTCTTCGGGAGCTCATTGTTCTTCGGGATCAGCTCCGTGATCTGGTCCTCTTCCAGGCCAAGGCCGCCCTGGCTAAATGTCGCCGTGCTTTCTACGAGCACGGGGACAAATGTGGGAAATTGCTGGCAAGGGCATTGCGTCAACAGAGGTCTAGGGCATTTATCCCGGAGGTCTCCGACTCAGCGGGCCGGAGGGTTCACTCGACGACGGACATAGCTGAGGCTTTCCGCCTGTACTATTCCTCCCTGTACAATCTGCCTTCTGACCCCTCGCCGTCATCGCGCGCTGCCAGGATCCAGGAGATTAGGTCGTATCTCTCGGCCTCCGGCCTCCCCACCCTTTCTCCGGAAGATGTGGAGGAGTTGGACGCGCCTCTGCGCCCTGGGGAACTCACTGCAGCCCTGGGGGGAATGCAACCGGGGAAGGCACCTGGTCCGGATGGATACACCCTTGCGTACTACAAGTGCTTTGAGGAGATCCTTTCGCCTCACTTCCTATCCGCATACAATGCGGCGGGTGAGTCGGCGGCCCTTCCGGTTGACTCATTGCGCGCCCATATAACTGTCCTAGCCAAGGAGGGTAAGGATCCACTGCTGTGTGCGAGCTACAGGCCGATTTCTCTCTTAAATATCGACCTGAAACTCTTCACCAAAATCCTGGCTTCTAGACTGGCTCCCCTGCTCCCAAGTTTGATCCACGATGATCAAGTGGGTTTTGTTACTGCCCGGGAGGCCCGGGACAATACCGCCAAGGCGATTGACCTCATCCATTATGCGAATAGCCGCCGAATCCCAATGCTGGTCCTGTCGACGGATGCCGAAAAGGCGTTCGACCGGGTGAATTGGGACTTTCTCCTGGCTACCATGGAGCATGTGGGCCTGGGGACGCGCCAGTTGTCCTGGATCAGGGCCATCTACTCCAGGCCTTCGGCTAGGGTGAAGGTCAACGGGTCTCTCTCGAACTCCCTCGACATTGCGAATGGCACTCGACAGGGGTGTCCACTCTCCCCGTTGATTTTTGTTCTCGCTCTTGAGCCCTTTTTGAGGACGGTGAGGGCTAATGCGGATGTGGCCGGATTGTCGTTGAGTGCCAGTGAGTCGCCTAAAGTGGCGGCGTACGCGGACGATCTACTTTTCTTCCTGACACGTCCTCTCACTTCCCTTCCGAACCTCCTGCGGGAATTTCGGGTTTATGAGTCGCTGTCGTTTTATAAAATCAACTACTCTAAGTCTGAGGCGCTAGCGGTGGGTCTGCCGGCTTCTTTGTCAACTCTCCTTAGAGCTGACTTTTCCTTTAAATGGGGCCTGTCTCACATCAAGTACCTGGGGATATCTCTCCCGAGTTGCCCGGAGAGAGTCTTCGACTGTAATTTCCCGCCTCTTCTGACTCGCATCAAGCAGGATCTGGAGGTGTGGAGCCATGGGACTTTTTCCTGGTTTGGGCGCTGCAATATTATAAAGATGAACATCATGCCCCGCCTCTTATATGTGCTTCAGGCGCTGCCCATCAGGGTCCCGTCCTCCTTCCTCAAGAGGGTGAATAGGGTGTTTCGGGAGTTCCTGTGGCGTAGGGGTTCCCCCCGCTTGGCGCTGCGGGTGCTCCGGATGCCTAAACTGAGTGGGGGAATGGCGATGCCCGACGCGATCCTCTATTATGAGGCGTGTCATCTCGCTCGCATTGTCGACTGGTACCGCCATGGTCCCTTGAAGCAATGGGTCCGCCTTGAACGTTTGTCCGTCGAGTCTCCCCTGGAGTCCGCCCTTTGGAGCCCTAACCCGGTGCCTAGGGAATTAGATGCCCATCCGACTGTAGGTGCCACGCTGGCGGTGGGAAGGCGTCTTTGCCACGATGGCCAGTTGGCGTCCTTTCCCTCGCCTCTCCTCCCGGTGTTTGATAACCCGGACTTCGGGCCTGGGGTGGATCAGCCCGGTTTTAGGACTTTGAAGACCGCTGGGGTCCATCAGGCTCGGCACTTTGTGAGGGCTGGGACTTGGGTTTCCCGGTCTTACATGAACTGCACTGCGCCCTTTACCTCCCTGTCTTTTTGGCAACGAGTCCAGCTGGCTCACTTTCTAAAAGCTCTTCCTTCAGCGTCTCTGTTTTCAAGACGGCTCACGTACTTTGAGGATTTGTGTTCTGACACCTCCCCCCTTCGCCACACGGTCTCTCTGGTTTACCGGGCCCTGGCCTCGCCGGACGAAGCTTTTCGTCCCCCATTTATTGCCAAATGGGAAAGGGACCTGAATGTATCTTTTACGGACCATCAGGTTGAGAGGATATTATTTTTCACGTACAAAACCTCCCGTTGCTCGCGGTATCAGGAGGTAGGCTATAAGTGTTTAACCCGCTGGCACTATACCCCAGCCAGGCTTCATCGCATGTTTCCGACCTGCCCCGAGGTTTGTTGGCGATGTGGGGAGGAGGTGGGCACCTACCTACACGTTTTCTGGTCGTGCCCGTGTTTACAACCCTTCTGGAAGGAGGTCCTACGCATTGCCCAGAAATTTACGGACCATTCCCTCACCCTGGACCCGGCCCTCTTCCTCCTTCATCATCATGAATATCCGAGAGCGTCCTATCGGAAGTCGATTCTGCCACTTCTGTTCACGGCGGCTAAAAGCTGCATCCCCCCGCTCTGGAAGCAGACGCAGCCTCCTACGGTAGCTATGTGGCTCCGCAAGGTTTCTTGTCTCAACGATATGGAAGATCTAGTAGCCACTGCGCACGGTACACGAGAAAAGTTCCTGAAACGCTGGTTTTACTGGCACGAATTTAAATACACTTCGGAATACACGGAGTCGATTACCCGCTAGTGGTCGCTGGGCGAGGGTCGGCCGGCCTTCCCCCCACCCCCCTCTTTGGATCTTTCCTGACCCCTTCCTTTCTCGCTCTGGTCTCCTTCCCCCTTCTCTTTTCTCTTTGTTTATTCTCCATAGCTTTTTCTTCTCTTTCTTGGCTCTAGGCATACCGTCTATAGGTTTTTCTCCCTCTTTGCCGCTCCTGGGTATTGGCTGATGTATTGTTGACTTTCTGTACGGTGGATCGGTTGGTTCCCGGGAGTGGCGCGGTGCGGCACCCCTTTGGGGGAGGTACCACCAGTGAGCCCTCTGGAGCCTGCCGCGATATTCCGGGGCGCCTGGGGGGGGCCTCCCTTCCCCGGTAGCCGGCCATGAGATGGATGCCGGTGGGGCGGGGGGGTCTGCCTGAAGGTGCCCTGCGAATTTATTTGTTCGATATTCAGCTCTAGAGAGCTAAGGCCGTGGGTTTCATGGAGGGTTTACATTTTGTCTCAGATGTGCTCTTTAGACGAACTAGTGCTATGTTGGTACACTTTGAAATGTGCTGTTTGTATTGTTCTTACTTTATTATTTGCTCGCTATACTCGACAGTTGATTGTACTTGCTGTTGATATGTGGTATGCCTGTATGTTTTCTTTCTAATAAAGAATTTTGAAAAAAAAAAAAACTACATACAAAACAAATGAATCAACTGTTGCAGAAATTACATGAATTGGAATCTCGACATAAACACGCCACCAATACAGAATTAACTAAAGAAATAACTAACACCCGTAAACAGATAACTGACATCCTACAATATAAGGCTAAAGCCACCATACAAAGAACCAGGAAGACAATATATGAGTCAGGGGACAAATGTGGGAAAATGCTGGCCAGGTCTATACAGAATTCAAGAATAAGAGCATATATTCCTAAATTAATAACACCAAAAGGGGAGAGAATTGAGAAACCAGAAGAAATAACTGAAGAATTCCGGAAATACTATGAGTCACTATATAATTTAGAAATACAAAAACAGGAGTCAGATGAGATGACTCAATACCTAGAAAGATCAGGTATGCCGGCAATATCAGGGGAGGTGAGGGAGTCGATGTCCGCAGATATAACATTGGAAGAACTTCAGAAAGCAATTAAAAATACTAAAATAGGGAAGGCACCTGGGCCAGATGGATTACCAATACAATACTACAAGATATTTTTCCCTATACTAGGTCTAAAGATGTTGGATCTATTCAATAGATCATCTGCACAAACACCAATACATAAAGATACATTACGAGCACATATAACGGTGCTACCAAAAGAGGGAAAGGACCCAACAGCATGCACTAGTTATAGGCCCATATCATTACTCAACACAGACTTAAAATTATTCTCCAAGGTTGTAGCAAGCAGACTTCAGGCTCACCTCCCCCCCCCCCCTGATACATCTGGATCAAGTGGGCTTTGTGCCCAATAGAGAAGCACAAGATAATACAGTAAAAGCCCTTAATCTGTTACAACTAGCCCATGACTCTAAACAAGCCTGTACATTCATAGGGACTGATGCAGAAAAAGCATTTGACCGGGTTAGTTGGAGATTTATGTTTAAAGTACTACAACATGTGGGGATAGGAGAAAGGATGATAGACTGGATCAAACAATTATATATGAATCCAACTGCCCGGGTCAAAGCAAATGGAATTTTATCAAAGGAATTAGAGATATCCAACGGTACAAGACAGGGATGCCCCCTCTCCCCATTACTATTTACCCTTAACGTTAATGCCCTTTCTATGTACGATACGGAATAATCAGGATATACGGGGAATAAACTTAGCAGGTAGTCAACAGAAAGTCTCTGCTTATGCAGATGATATGCTATTTACGCTAACAAATCCCATTATCTCTCTACCTAATCTTCTACAGGAATTTCGCCAGTATGGAGCATTATCAAATCTGAAAATCAATTTAGGTAAATCTGAAGAGATGGGAATAGGATTAACTAATGATCTAAGATCTCAATTATGTGTAAACTTTGCTCTGAAGTGGACGGGAGAGGCGCTGAAATACCTAGGAACACTCCTGCTGTTTGACATGTCCCGGGTATACACGCTAAACTTCCTCCCACTCCTGAATAAAGTAAAGGAACAATTACGAGGGTAGCAAACCGGACTAAGCTCATGGTTTGGAAGATGTAACATTCTTAAAATGGCTATTCTTCCGAGATTTTTATATATGTTTCAGGCGATGCCAATTACAATACCATCAAATTATTTTAAACAGATACAATCAGAATTTGCAAAATTTATCTGCTGCCAAAAAAGACCTAGGCTCCAAAGAATGTTAATACATCTACCTAAAAAGAATGGGGGAATGGCAGTACCGGATATATTAAAATACTACCAGGCTGTACATCTAGGAAGATTAATAGATTGGTGCTGTCACACAGAGACTAAAATATGGCCTAATATAGAGCAGACCCAAAGTGCAATACCGTTAAATAGAGCCCCATGGTGCCCAGGACCATTAACGAAGGAAATGATGCAACATCCAACAATAGGAACTACAATAAGGATATGCAAAAAGTTATTCCGAAACACAGCTATAACTTCAGAAAACACACCTTTATTCCCAATATTAGGGAACCCAGCATTCACCCCTGGATATCAGGATACCCGATTCAATAAATTGAGAGAAAGAGGAAAATATCAGGCATCCCATTTTATAAGGGCAGGCGCCTGGGTAACTGTAAATGTTTTGAAGAATCCAGATGAGGATTTTGGCCTAGATCATTGGAGGGCGATACAATTGAATCACTTTTTACAAACACTCCCCCCTCCTGAGGAATTTGATAGACCCATGACTGTTTTTGAGAGTGTATGTACACGGAAGGGCGCAGTCTCTCATATACTCTCAAAGACATATTGCCTGATAATAGAACCATCCCTGGAATATAGACCGCTCTATTTTAAAGGCTGGGAGAGAGAACTAGGGATTACATTTACACAACAACAAATACAACATATAATAAAATTTACATTCAAGTCCTCTGTATGTACAAAAATACAGGAAACAAATTACAAATTGCTATCAAGGTGGTACTATACACCAACTCGGTTACAAAAATTCTCAGCACAAAATTCGGATAGATGCTGGCGATGCCTGGAGGAAAGAGGGAATCTCTTTCATATATTCTGGCAATGCCTAAAGATAAAAAGGTTCTGGAGCCAAATAAGGGAAATAATTCAGAAGTTTTGTGATTATGATATTCCAGAAGATCCTATATTTTTTCTTTTTCATGCACCAGAAATGTCAGATAGACAATATAAAAAATCGACTTTAAGATATTTTCTAGATTCAGCTAAAGCATGCATCCCTTTAAAATGGTGAGATCCAAACCCACCAACTATCAGTATGTGGTTACATAAAGTGGAGGAAATAAACAAATTTGAGGATATAATATTAAGTGGGCAAGGTAAAAGAGAGTTGTACACTAAAAAGTGGACCATGTGGAATCAATTTATAGCCTCTGAGGAAGGGAAAACCTTGAATATGGAAGATTAGGGAACAGTATAAATGGAGCGATAGAGGGGAGGGGGGTGAGGGTAGGAGGAGGAAAGGGGTATGGGGTGGGAGGGGGGAAGGGAGAGAGAGTCTTAAATTTCACAGATAACACAAAATTGAGGATAGAAACAATGTGAGATAAATAAAAGTTAGGACACTTGGCTGAGAATACTACACTAGGAGTATATATACACATTAGGTGTTTTCCCTTTTTTTTTTTTTTTTTCCCACGTGGTGATGTATTAAAATAAATTGGAAATATGAAAGAAAGAGTGGGGAAAGAGGAGCACAACAAAGAGTTTGACACCAAGGAGTTAATAAAGAGGGGTCATGGCGCACATATACACAATTGAGACAGAAATTATTATTTTTTTTTTTTTTATATATATATCTCTCTTTGTCTTCCGACCTCTCCCCTCATCTCCCGCCCCCTTGGATCCCCCTCCGCTTGGGCTCCCCCTATAGGGTGAAATTTTCTTTACGAGGAGGAAAATATTATGAGGACTAATAGAGGAACATTAGCAGGGAATTTACAATAGAAACGAATAAAACCCTCTAGAAGTGGTATTGATGTGCCCTCAGAAGAGGGAATAGTTGGGGCTTGGGAACCAGTAGGGGGGAAATAATTTCTATTTTATGTCTCCCCCCCCCCCCCTTTTTTTTTTTTTCCTCTCTTTTCCTATTTCTTACTTTTTCATTTTTTCTTAATTACTTTTTTCTATTGATATGAGATATCTTCAGGCGAGTAAAAAGGAGAAAAATGGGAGAAACAGAGGGAACTAAGGTAGCCTATTAATACGGAAGGTCACAATTCAAGAATAAAGGGAAAAAAAAAAAAAAGGGATATGGTTAAATTTGACGAATGGTGAATATAAACAGGATTGTATAAGGAATACGTTGTATTATTTGTAAAATGTAAACAAGAAATGTCCCCTTTTGTTTCTCTGGCATAAATAAATAAAATTTATAAAAAAAAAAGAACTCGCCACAAGAGCAGTGTTGGTGCAGTCGGCATAACATTTAGAAGAGTACCATTTTCCATTGGGTAAAAGTATACTTTCCTTGAAGGCCTTATTAACAAAGACACTTTAGACACTTTAGATTTTTTTGAACAACAAATTCCCTCGATTGCCTACTTTGTATTGTTTACCCAAGGTCCACAAAAACCTCCAAAATCCCCCAGGTAGACCTATCGTTTCGTGAATAGGTTCTTTGACAGAGAATGCGAGCAAATATATAGATTCTTTTTTGCTCCCTCATGTGTTGCGTTTGCCCTCTTACATAAGAGATACTTCTGATTTATTGAGACACCTTGAGGGGATTCATGTTCCTCCGGACGCCCTGCTCGTGACAGTTGATATCGAGGCCCTATACTCGAGTATCCCTCATGAGCAGGGCGTCCGGATGACTGAATCTTTCCTCAAGGAACAAGACAGACATACTTGGCCCCTCATGACCTTTGTCGTTCAATTATTATCCTTTGTACTTACTAGGAATTACTTTACATTTAACAACCAAATGTATCTTCAAGCTAAGGGGGTGGCTATGGGTACTTGCTGCGCACCTTCTTATGCGAATCTTTATTTGGGAGGCTGGGAGAGGAGACTTTTCGCGGATGAACATACGGAAAACTGGCTGTCTTGCATATTATGCTGGTACAGGTACATTGATGACCTGTTCATCATTTGGACAGGCAGTTCCCACTATCTTAACACCTTTCTAACAAATTTGGATGTGAATGATTTAAATCTCAAGTTTACTTACCACATTCATCCCCGGTCAGTCTCCTTTCTCGACCTTGAAATTTCTTTACAAACAGATGGGACTATTGCGACGAATCTGTATAGGAAACCCAGTGCTGGAAATACTATACTGTGCGCAGCAAGTGCCCATCCCGCCCCCCTTGGTGAAAAGTATACCGTATGCCCAATTCCTTAGGCTATGCAGAAATTGCTCCTCAGAATCAGATTTAAAAATTCAAGCTGACAATCTTCAAACTAGACTGTGGGAACGTGGGTATACACGCTCCACTCTAAGAAAGGTATTTAATAGAGCCTCCAAATATAGGAGAGCTTCTATCTTATATAAAACACCAAATCCCAAGACTCTAGACACTGTCAGAATAATTACTCAATATTCTGGGAATGAAGGAGCTCTACGTGGCCTTTCACAAAAACACTGGCACCTTTTAACCAGTGACTACACATTAAGGAAATACATTAAAAAAACACCCAAAATAACATTTAGAAGAGCAATTTCATTGCGTGATCAATTCGTATCTAGCCATTACAACCCTCAACCCACCACCAATCCCCTACCCAAAGGCACTTACAAATGTCACACCTGTGCACGTTGCCCCTGGGTTAGACAGGCGAAAGGGATACTTTTACCCAATGGAAAATGGTACTCTTCTAAATGTTATGCCGACTGCACCACACAGGGGGTTATCTATTTGATGACTTGCTGTTGTGGTGCGTTCTATGTCAGCAAAACTATAAGACAATTTGGCCAAAGAATTGGTGACCATTTATATTGTGCTGGAGGAGGTAAAATACTTACCAGCGTTACCAGACACATTGGATTGCACCATAGATACGACAATAATGCTGTTTCCTTTTTCGTGTTAGAGGTAGTTCCTCAAGATCCACGTGGGGGCGACTGGGATAGACGAATCCTACAAATGGAGACTTTGTGGATTGAACGCCTTAACGCCACCACTCCCCCGGGTATTAATGAAATGCTCACTTATAAATATTTCTTATAATCTATTATGGAAATGCTATAGTTTCTTTATATGTCCTCCTCTGTATGTCCACATTGATTAGGTGACTCTTATGGATCTCCATTTTTTGTTTTTTTATTAAGGTGACTTGCCGGGACGCGACCTGTGATACAGAACTATAGGTGTTTTTTTCACCCTAATTATAATTCAAAATATTTGTTTATCTAATTATACAAATAATTAGTATTGTCTCTTGTTTTTGCTTTATATACTTCTCTTTATTTCCCCTTTTTATTTGGTCTTTATCCTCCCCTTTTATCTTGTTTTTTCTTTACATTGTGTAATGAATGTCAAAATTACAATCTGTATTTCGATTTATATGACTCGCACTATGCACAGTGACAACGCAAGTGAGATCTACCATTTCCGGATTTGCTGCCATTACGCTATTTCCTCCATTGTCCTCCTTTGTCCACCAGGGGGAGTTATGTGGCTGTCCTTTGCCCTTCCAGGTGGGTGTGCCCTGTCAGGAGGGGTGGCGATGGAATCTGGGACGTTTACCCGCCCCTCCTCTCGCCGCCTCCCCTGGTCCGTCCGGCTATGGAGTCTCTCTACTCCGTACTAGCAGCTCACGTTCAGTGCGCATGCGCGAATTTTCGCGTATGCACATTTTTGACAGGGGGTTCTGTCGCGCCGGCCGCCTCTCGGCGATTAACTAATGACCGAATTGTGTGCGCTTATTAGAGACGCCGCTTATCAGCTGTTCTACACCGATGGTCAGTGAGATGCAAGTCTTCCCACCAGGTATATTATACAACAATCTGTCTTTGCTGTTTTTCTATGTTACTGATTATATGCTTTTGGACTCTCCTGAACACTCTAATTGGCAATATTTAACAGCATTTTTTATGCTCTTTTTGCTTTTTGCAGTGCCTTATGTCTTCTAACAAGGATATCACTCTTATTAAAGTGAAGTACTGCGATATATATTTTTGCAGTAATATATCTAATCCTCCAACAATATAATATATACCTTTCCTTAACTATACAAGTTCTTACTACTTTTGTGGGGATTGCATCTGACCGTTTGGAAGCTTTCTGTCCATTTTTTTGAACATGATTAATTCAAGAGCCCCCTCTCCTCAGGTATGGATATATCTAGTATGACATGGATATGTCTGCCTATATATTTATTATTTTTTACTCATCATTTTTACCTTATATAATTAATTTAGCATGAATATCAGTGATTTTTTTTACCCCTTAATTCACAAACATAACCAATGTGCTTCCAGCAACATAGGTGGGATTTAAGTTTATATATATATATATATATATATATGTGTGTGTGTTTGTGCTCTTGTGCTCTCTTCCCCCATTTTATACTCTTACTATATTATATATATTATATATGCACACTGGTTTGGCGGCTCTCTTTGGCCACACCACACCCGCCTGGGGGGCTTTTGATGCGGCTTCTTTATTCCCTCTTCAACAACATCACTTTGTGCTTCTGTGATGTATTTATCTTTTTGACGCTGTTGTTTACTGTTTCAGCTTACTCTCTATATATTAAACTTCTGAAGAAGCGGCTCAATAACTGCGAAACATGTCAAGTGCTAAGTTGGACATGGACCACCCTGCTACTCAGCAGTAGGGATGTACTGATTTTAAAATTCACAATATTTCACTGTATATCAATCCATGTTCCATTCATACAATAATATTATTATGGTTTTGTTTGTAAATATTTAATGTACACTTTTGTTATTTTTGACAAGATTTTAAAAGTTTTCTGTCTTTATGAATAAAGTTGTTAAATTTTATATAATCGCTTAATGAGTTGTGTGTATATTTAGTTCTATGGCACCATGAAAATCCCCTATGGCCCTACTTTCCTCTTTCATTTTTTGATGTCTGTGCAGTGTTTGCTATTTGTTCTCGCAGTCTGTTGGGTGATATAGCGTCTTTCACCCCCAACAACGGGTTCTCTTGCTCACTGCCCTATGTCAACATTTATGAAAGATCTTTCCTAATTCAATTTGGGATGAAGGTTCCCTTTGTAATTTTTATTTAATTAAGCCGCCTTCCCTCTTTCACCTTTTTTGATTAACTCAATGACAACAAATGACACCTTAATCGCTATGTTTAGTCATGTATACAATATGTAGTCCCCCCCCCCCCTCCCCAACCTCCAGAGGCCTGGTGGTGACCCCCAGAGAAAGGGAGGGGCAACATTTCTCCTCAGGGTGCGGGCTACTAGGCATTGTGGGTGGTGAAAAAGGTAGAAAGATGGGTGCCAGTCACTTTTATGCTCGAATAAAGAGGAGTAGAGATGGCCTTGCGGTTCGCGGCAAATTTTGCTTGTTCGCAAATTCGCAAAAAAGTCAGACTTTTGCCGATGTTCGCTAATATGTCTGCGCCACCATTTTCTTTTTCATTCAGAAGAACTTTGACCCATGACACAGCCGTCAGGTGGAATGGGACAGTCAATTGAAACATTCCAGCACATGGACAGTCCCCCTACCCTATAAATAGACCCGATCTGTCAGCCATTTCACATTCCGCTTTCTGCCAGTGTAGGGAGAGGTCTGCTGTGCTCATCAGGGAGAGTTTGCTAGACACATGTAGCGCTGTGAAGATCCACAAAAGTCCTTTTGAGGGCTGGTATTTCGGTATAGGTCTAGTATCTTTTGAGCTTAGGGAGAGGTATCCTGTGGTTGCTGTAGGGGCAGTTAGAAATCGGCTGCAGGCACACAGAAATTGCTTTGTCAATGTCCACAAAAGTAATTTAAAATGCTCCAATGTCGTTTTAGGGTCTATTACAGTCCCTTTACTATAGGGGCAGGTATCCTGTGGTTGCTGTAGGGGCAGTTAGAGATCGGCTGCAGTCACACAGAAATTACTTTGTCAATGTCCACAAAAGTCATTTAAAATGCTCCAATGTCGTTTTAGGGTCTATTACAGTCTCTTTACTATAGGGGCAGGTATCCTGTGGTTGCTGTAGAGGCAGTTAGAGATCGGCTGCAGTCACACACAAATCGCTTTGTCAATGTCCCCAAAAGTCATTTAAAATGCTCGAATGTCGTTTTAGGGTCTATTACAGTCTCTTTACAATAGGGCCTACTTGGTATCCTGTGGTTGCTGTAGGGGCAGTTAGAGATCGGCTGCAGTCACACACAAATCGCTTTGTCAATGTCCCCAAAAGTCATTTAAAATGCTCCAATGTCGTTTTAGGGTCTATTACAGTCTCTTTACTATAGGGGCAGGTATCCTGTGGTTGCTGTAGAGGCAGTTAGAGATCGGCTGCAGTCACACACAAATCGCTTTGTCAATGTCCACAAAAGTCATTTAATATGCTCCAATGTCGTTTTAAGCTCAATTACAGTCTCTTTACTATAGGGCCTACTAGGTTCCTGTGGTTGCTGTAGGGGCAGTTAGAGATCGGCTGCAGTCACACACAAATCGCTTTGTCAATGTCCCCAAAAGTCATTTAAAATGCTCCAATGTCGTTTTAGGGTCTATTACAGTCTCTTTACAATAGGGCCTACTAGGTATCCTGTGGTTGCTGTAGGGGCAGTTAGAGATCGGCTGCAGTCACACACAAATCGCTTTGTCAATGTCCCCAAAAGTCATTTAAAATGCTCCAATGTTGTTTTAGGGTCTATTACAGTCTCTTTACTATGGGGCCTACTAGGTATCCTGTGGTTGCTGTAGGGGCAGTTAGAGATCGGCTGCAGTCACATACAAATCGCTTTGTCAATGTCCACAAAAGTCATTAAAAAAGCTCCAATGTCATTTTAGGGTCTATTACAGTCTCTTTACTATAGGGGCAGGTATGCTGTGGTTGCTGTAGGGGCAGTTAGAGATTGGCTGCAGTCACACACAAATTGCTCTGTTAATGTCCACAAAAGTCATGTAAAGGGCTGCAAATTTTTTGGTATTGCTGTGCAGTGCACTAAAAAGGGGGGAGGGGAGGGGGGTAATATACAGTATAATATACTTAGTAGAAAGCATATTATAGTGGATTAGTACTATTATTGTGCACTGTGCAGCATTGTGACAGGTGTGGTGGTGAGACTGAGCGTTTCTGCAGCAACACTACACACAGTGACAAAAACACTTATAATGTATTATAACTGGTGTGATAGACCAATTGACCCCCCTCCCAATGCCACATATTGAAGTGGGGTGTTATCTGAGTAAACTTTTTCAAGTGTATTTGTGTTATTCAACAATATTGCCTAGTTTGCTGAGTGAAGTCTGGTACACACAGCGCCAAACTCACTGGCCAATTTTTTGAACTGGTGTGCTACACCAATGCTCCCCCCCAATGCCACATATTAAAGTGGGGTGTTATCTGAGTAAACTTTTTCAAGTGTATTTGTGTCCTGCAATAATATTGCCTCTTTTGCTGAGCGAAGTCTGGTACACACAGTGCCAAACTCACTGGCCAATTTTTTGAACAACTGGTGTGATAGACCAGTGGCCCCCCAATAGCACATATTGAAGCGGGGTGTTATTTAACAGTATACTTTTCTAAGATTGTATTTTAGTCCTGCAAAAATTCGGCCTCTTTTGCTGTGTTAACTGTGCTACACACATTGACAACAGATACTGGCCAATTATTTGTAGAACTGGTGTGATAAACCTGTGGCCCCCCAATACCACAGATTGAAGCGGGGTGTTATCTACACAGACACATGGTCTAGCAAACACGGGCAGGGAATATACAGGCCGACACTTACGGTTCTGTGTACTGTGAACGCCTACCATACCTCTAGCCATCAAAAACTAAGTTTTTTGCTGTCAGTTCAAACCATGTGAGCTAATTTTTGGAACCTATACAGGCCGACACTTACGGTTCTGTGTACTGTGAACTCCTACTGTACCTCTAGCCATCAAAAACTAAGTTTTTTGCTGTCAGTTCAAACCATGTGAGCTAATTTTTGGAGCCTATACAGGCCGACACTTACGGTTCTGTGTACTGTGAACGCCTACCGTACCTCTAGCCATCAAAAACTACGTTTTTTA
The DNA here is from genome assembly GCF_965119305.1 of Pelophylax lessonae. Classification (NCBI taxonomy): domain Eukaryota; kingdom Metazoa; phylum Chordata; class Amphibia; order Anura; family Ranidae; genus Pelophylax; species Pelophylax lessonae. The sequence continues at coordinate 240,666,819 of NC_138772.1, forward strand.
CTGTCAGTTCAAACCATGTGAGCTAATTTTTGCAGCCTATACAGGCCGACACTTACTTCTGTGTACTGTGTAAATGCCTAATGTACCTTCAGCCACAGAATACTACATTCTTAGCTGTCAGGTAAACCCATGTGGGCAATTTTTTGGTGCCTTTTATGGCCGACACTTACTTCAGTTACCTGTGAATGCCTAATGTACCTTAGCCAAAGAATACTATGTCCTTAGCTGTCAGGTAAACGCATGTGGGTTAATTTTTGGGGCCTGGAATGGCCGACACTTACTTCTTTATCCTGTGAATGCCTAATTTTTCAGACTGGAAATGAAAAACAATGGGTCTGTAAAGGTTCCGCCAAATTGTGGAATGGATGCGGACCCATTTTACAGATGTGTGAATGGACCCTATATGTATTAGACAATGTATTTACCGGCTGCTGTCAGTTCTGGCTGATTTATGAAAAAAAAAATTATTTTTGCTGTAAAAAAAAAAAAAAATTTAGGGCAACTTTTTCGATTGCAATACTTCTGTTATGACATTGTCCATGTGCTGGGACTATTTGTGCACAGCTAGTACATCTTTTGTGGCTGCAAATATGACCTAAAGGTTTTTAAAATTCGCCTCCCATTAAAGTCAATGGGGCCCGCCGCGATCTCGCGGTTCGTGGACTTTTGAGAAAATTTGCGGCTGGCGTTCGCGAATCGCCCCGACCGATGTTCGTCCATCACTAAAGAGGAGTTTATTTCTCACTACAGGAAAAAAAATGTGGTAGAGAGGGGTAGGGCACAGGACACCCTTAGTCAAAAACAGTCCCTGGGAAATTTTATTGGACCAGGCTAGGGAAAGTAGTACAGTAAGAAAATACAAAAAGGTAGATAAAATATAATATTTATTTAGTCAGGTTAAAATCGACATATAATAACAAATCACATATATGATAGAGATAAAAAGAACATGGTAATGTAAGCACGTTCAAGTGGTAATACACATATCCTGGTGAGGAGTGTAGATCATAGGTTCTTGTGTGTATCCAACATGTTTCGGAATTTGAAAATTCCTTCTTTAGGGAAATGTACACAGACCATACAATCACCACATCAACATCTAGAAAGTATATAAAACAAGTATGAGTAATACAGTGAAGTATGTACATGTGCTGAGGCCATCTTTCCATCAGTATAGGGAATTCAAATATTTAAAACATTCCTTTGAGTCATTTAGAGAAATATACGTCCCCACAGGGGTTCACAGTAACTAAAAAAAGTGTGTCTATATATGCAAAATGCATCGACTTACCCAAACGGCAGGATGCATGTGCGTACCCCTTGCGTCAATAAGCCAAGAGACAAAAAAACAAACAAATGTCTATGCAACCGTTCAGCAAAAACCTTTGATCTGAACCACTTGTATTGCACCGATGGAAAAGAAATATATGTATACGTTGTACAGAGGGCCACTTGGTGTGGTACAATGTACAGGGGAGCAAAGGCCCCCACACGTCAAGATGGTCCTGAGGATCCCCACTGTTGGTCCTGTCTCCCCCAGAAAAAGGTCCGTGTCCACACAGTGGTCACAAAGAGCACATAAGAAGGAGTGGTTGTACACCTAAGGTATAATAATAGAAAAAGGGGAGAGATTACTATGGATCGCTACAAAAGCGCATCCAGTTGTGTAAGGGGAGAGGAGAGCAGTAAATTTTAACTTACCCAGAGAAGGGGAAATCTAATCTTATATAGACAACACAGATGGCTTCATCTGACTGCAGTGACCCAAAGGTAGTGGGAAATGCTCCTAGGAGTGCATTTATATGCTACTCCTGGCAATACTTACCTAATTGAGGAAGTGGATATAGCTGTGTGGGAAGGTGTCGGTGGGTGTCTCCCCCGTCCGTGTCCCCATGGCTCACAAATAGAATAGTGTCCGGTTATGTCTATCCCGGGATTGGTCCCCCCTCTCTCTCTCTCTCTCTCTGACGAGGAGAGGAGAGGGATTGGTGACACCACTCCAGGAAGTACTCCCCCGGTCAGTGCAGCGTTGGGCGCCCCCGCGTATGGATAACGCAACGGCGTCCGACGTCACGTGACCGCCGACACGAAAATGGGCGGCTATCGCGGGAGGATGGAAAAGATCCCGCGGGTAGGCGCAGCGTCACAGAGGGCGCTCGAGTCCAACCACGTCCTAAACAGGCCGCCCAAACTACAGGCCCCAGCATGCAATGCGGGGGCCTTTGCGTGCCGGGGAAAACAATGTGGCCGGCCAATGGGAGAGAGGGCGACAACAGCGGGTCTAGAAATAAATAATAAGTAAACAAACATATAAAATGGGCATATAGTGTACTATATTTTTGAAGGGGCCAGATACCGAGTTAGATGAACGGTTGTAAATGTGTTATTATATTGAATATCCCATTTAAAAAGGGATGGAGCGATGGACACCTGTAACACAGAATATACAATGCTTCACAGATAATTATACACAAATACAAAATATTACAAGATTCCTATATGTAACGCTCCTGCGTTTTATGTATAATGTGGATTTACAGCTGCAGAAATATTCCACTTCAGTAGTCATGTAGAGAAACGCTGAGACACCAATCCCAACTCCCAAGACTCATCATGTGTGGATAGTCTCAATTCAGCAAGTAGATACACACACTCAATAAGATGTTCCTAGAGTGACTTATATGTATAGTAATATAGTGATGATAGGCTGAAGAGACAGGTTGGGTAGAGATGGTAGATGACAGACACTTGAAATGAATGTTCTTGAAAGTAAGTAGTAGCAGATGGGATGCAGATAGGTTTAGCAATCATGTATGGTAGCAGATGATAGAGTAGCAGGTGAACATACAGGATAGACCAACCCAGTGCAAGAGCAGATGGTATTAGGCTCAAGAGCTAGCAATCTTAGTTAATGCAGATATAGTAATAGTCCTTAGTATGCAGAGCTAGATAGTGTAAGCTTTAGTATGAAGGTTATAGAGGTTTCCCCTGTGGGGTACTTATCACTAGTAGCAATGTAGTAGAGGAGAGGTTCGGCAAGAGCGGATGATCCGGTAGCGGGATACAGGGATCAGCAGCGTGGTTCCGATAGCGAGGTATGCTTGCAAGCATGAGAGCTTCAAGGCAGATTATGCGGCGTTGAACGAACATGTGAGTGAGACCGCCGGAGGTTGAAATAGCCGCTCCAGCGGCGCTCAGTGATGACAGCATCGGTCTTAAAGGTGTATGCGCACCTTACCAAAAGAGAATGGTGGGGCGCATACACTTAGGAAAAGTGGAATTAGGGTACCAAAGGTACCAGAACATTACACTATCTTGTGTATATATAGCTACAAGTACATATACAAATCCAATTAGTTACTCAACATTTGCACATCTTAGGCATCTAGTTCATATTATATTACAAATCTGAGCAACACAGTGCATAAATATATGGCATTTCATAGGAGGGACAGGGAACAGGGAAGGATAAGGAGGAATCATAAAGGAAAATATGATAACCATGTAAAGAGAACCAAGAAATTATTGTTCTTTTAAACAACAATGTGACAAGATATAAGAAAATCCAGTGTAAGGGATTATTCTATAAGTAAATTGTGTTCCCCGGCACGCAAAGGCCCCCGCATTGCATGCTGGGGCCTGTAGTTTGGGCGGCCTGTTTAGGACGTGGTTGGACTCGAGCGCCCTCTGTGACGCTGCGCGTCCTTTGTCCACGCCTACCCGCGGGATCTTTTCCATCCTCCCGCGATAGCCGCCCATTTTTGTGTCGGCGGTCACATGACGTCGGACGCCGTTGCGTTATCCATACACGGCGGCGCCCGATGCCGCACTGACCGGGGGAGTACTTCCTGGAGTGGTGTCACCAATCCCTCTCCTCTCCTCGTCCGAGAGAGAGAGAGGGGGGACCAATCCCGGGATAGACATAACCGGACACTATTCTATTTGTGAGCCATGGGGACACGGACGGGGGAGACACCCACCGACACCTTCCCACACAGCTATATCCACTTCCTCAATTAGGTAAGTATTGCCAGGAGTAGCATATAAATGCACTCCTAGGAGCATTTCCCACTACCTTTGGGTCACTGCAGTCGGATGAAGCCATCTGTGTTGTCTATATAAAAGATTAGATTTCCCCTTCTCTGGGTAAGTTAAAATTTACTGCTCTCCTCTCCCCTTACACAACTGGATGTGCTTTTGTAGCGATCCATAGTAATCTCTCCCCTTTTTCTATTATTATACCTTAGGTGTACAACCACTCCTTCTTATGTGCTCCTTGTGACCACTGTGTGGACACGGACCTTTTTCTGGGGGAGACAGGACCAACAGTGGGGATCCTCAGGACCATCTTGACATGTGGGGGCCATTGCTCCCCTGTATACATTGTACCACACCATGTGGCCCTCTGTACAACGTATACATATATTTCTTTTCCATCGGTGCAATACAAGTGGGCCAGATTAAAGGTTTTTGCTGAACGGCTGCATAGACATTAATTTGTTTTTTTGTCTCTTGGCTTATTGACGCAAGGGGTACGCACATGCATCCTGCCGTTTGGGTAAGTCGATGCATATATATATACACACTTTTTTTAGTTACTGTGAACCCCTGTGGGGACGTATATTTCTCTAAATGACTCAAAGGAATGTTTTAAATATTTGAATTCCCTATACTGATGGAAAGATGGCCTCAGCACATGTACATACTTCACTGTATTACTCATACTTGTTTTATATACTTTCTAGATGTTGATGTGGTGATTGTATGGTCTGTGTACATTTCCCTGAAGAAGGAATTTTCAAATTCTGAAACATGTTGGATACACACAAGAACCTATGATCTACACTCCTCACAGGATATGTGTATTACCACTTGAACGTGCTTACATTACCATGTTCTTTTTATCTCTATCATATATGTCAATTTTAACCTGACTAAATAAATGTTATTTTTTATCTACCTTTTTGTATTTTCTTACTGTACTACTTTCCCTTGCCTGGTCCAATAAAATTCCCCAGGGACATATTTTTTGCTTCTTTTATGAATTGGTTTGGGGAAGGGACCTCAGGCTGGGCTTGGCATATTTCTGTAGTCAAAAACAGCAGCAAACTTGCAGATCGGAAGACTCCTAAGACAAAAATTTAGAAAAGGTAGGCAGTAGTACAAAAAAAGAGCCTTTAAGCTGGAACCAGCAATCTGTACATTGTAGCATAAGCTGTCTCCTATAGCATCAATATTCAACTTAGAGCAGGTTCAGGAACTCTATGGATAATTCCATCTTGACGCTTTCCCAGGCTCTCCATCAATCCTCGGTCAATGCAAGAGTAACCTGTGGTACTTTATCTCAGGTTTTATCCTTTCCTTCATGCTTCCAGGTAGTGAGCAGGCTCTCCCTTGCTGAGCCCTGAGCACATGGCTAGGCCTCAAGCTCAGTGGCGTCACTAAGGTGGGGCCAGAGGGGGCCATGGCCCCACCAAAATTAGTCTGGGCCCCCCCAAGTGCCCCCCCAATTAAATATGTGCACAACAATGGATTCTCCTCACTCTCGCAGCCTCGCAAGACGCAAGTAGCGCAGCACCTCTACAACATAGACTCACAGTCACACAGGCGGGCGGGGCGGCGCAGTGTGCACCAAGCACCAGCCCGCCCCAGCCTGGCCGAAAGCGTGCGCGCCGCCGCGCGGGAGTGCCGTGACTCACGTGCTGTTGTTGTGACTGCAGTCTGTCGGCCAGGAGTCGCGGGGTCCGCACCGGGACAGGACACTGGGGCACCACCAGCCCAGGACACACAGGAGGACTCGGAGCAGCCGCAGCCCAGGCGGCATCAGGTGGGTGGCACTGTGGCAGCCTCAGCCAGTGGGAGGTGAAATGGGTAATTGGCGCTGCCTGTATTGGATATTACAATGTGTGAATTTCAATAAATATATGTGAATGCAAATATAAATGTCTGTGCAAAATATAGTTAATATCATAAAAACAGCATATGGATACTAAAAGTGATATTAAAAGACCAACATATAAACCAATAGTGGTAATAAATCTCAATAATAAATTCTGAGTGCAATCATGTGATTAGATCCAAATATATAAATAAATAAACCAATATAAATCAATTTAAAGTGACAAGTGACTAGAAGGTGCTGTATTGGTGAACAGAGATGTAGATAAATGGATATAATAGCAAAAAAGTATAAGATATAAGTGCAATAAAGTGCAAGAAAAATAATTGATGATAAAACAATATAGTGACTGGCTAAAAAACTGGTAGTCCTAATAGCCAGTAATGGTGATACAAAATGGTAAAATCTCGGATAAAAACCAGTGAAATAAAGTGTAGTAAGTGCAAAAGTGTGCAAAAAAGCGATAAATAATTTAGTGACTGGCTAAATATATGATCCAGATAGCCAAACAAATGGTAACAGGAAGTAGTCCTAAGAAATAGTCCAAATCCAGAGAGGATTAGTGAATGGATGAAATTCAAGGTAACCCCGTGGTGGGTAACTGGTGAGGTAAAGGGAAATCCCACTAGTAATTAGCCAAATAGCAAATAGTGTAATACCGTATTGTTTGATTTCATTAATAAACCTTACGGTATTACACGATTTGGCCTTTTCTTTTGCCCTGTATGATCCCACGGATGAGTGGCTTCATTTTTCCCCACGGACACCGTACTTAACGTTGTTCCTATTGGAGAGGACCTTTATATAGTGCTTCTCCTCTGGTGACACCCAGGACACCCAGGGACGGCCTCCAACATCCCCCTGATCTAGAAGGAAGTTAGGAGCCAAGGGAAGGAATTCCATCCACATCTTAATAACCGCTCTATACCCCTGTATGGGGTGGGCATATCTGGTTAGTAGGCTAATTACTAGTGGGATTTCCCTTTACCTCACCAGTTACCCACCACGGGGTCACCTTGAATTTCATCCATGTTTTATCATCAATTATTTTTCTTGCACTTTATTGCACTTATATCTTATACTTTTTTGCTATTATATCCATTTATCTACATCTCTGTTCACCAATACAGCACCTTTCTAGTCCAGGGGTCTTCAAACTATGGCCCTCCAGTTGTTCAGGAACTACAATTCCTATCATGCCAAGTCATGTCTGTGAATGTCAGAGTTTTACACTGCCTCATGGGATCTGTAGTTCTACAACAGCTGGAGGGCCGTAGTTTGAGGATCCCTGTTCTAGTCACTTTAAATTGATTTATTTATTTATTTATATATTTGGATCTAATCACATGATTGCACTCAGAATTTATTATTGAGATTTATTACCACTATTGGTTTATATGTTGGTCTTTTAATATCACTTTTAGTATCCATATGCTGTTTTTATGATATTAACTATATTTTGCACAGACATTTATATTTGCATTCACATATATTTATTGAAATTCACACATTGTAATATCCAATGCAGGCAGCGCCAATTACCCATTCATTGAACTATTCTAGGGCTTATCCTCTTCATTTGGCCTTTATAGTGTGATAATTGGAATTTGAATTGCAGAGAGATTTCCATGATGGATTTTCAAAGGTCTTTCCAAAGCAAGGAACTGGGAACTGGACTCCCCTGCCTGAGTTGTTATGAGGTGGCATGGTGATCAGTCTACAAATTTCTTGGATAAGACTGGTGCAAGAGCTGCAGCAGAACTGCAGAAGGAAGAGCGGAGAGGGGTATGAAGTGTACCATAGAGAAGCTGTCTACCACAGCCCAAATGACAATGCAGCTGTCAAAACGTAAGAGATCCATAATAAAACCTATGATCATATGTTCTCAGGGTTCCTTGACAATTGGAATGGCATTAAAATGCAAGCAGCTGTAAAAACGTAGGAGATCCATGATAAAATCTATGGTCATGTTCCCAGAGTTCCTTAAAAATTGAAAGAGGCATTAATGTGCCAGCAGGTGCACAAGAGGGGACTTTGTTCTGGGTGCAGATGGTACAAGCAGTCATCCTTTAGTATCCCTCTTCACAACTGGACCCACTGATTACCTGCCATGGAGCTTTCATGATATTCAGTGTCACTAATGTTTTGCTTGTAGGAATGGGAGTTTTTGTGACAGAGGTCACTTCCTGAACTCCAGAGGGATTCTGGCATTTTTTCAGTTAACCATACATTAGAATAGGTAGTGAGATGGAGCACAACCATTGTGTAGCACTGCAAAGAGCAAAGCATGAAATATGGCTGCTTTAGATATAAATACAAACCATACATAAGGACAATGTTCTTAACAATGATATATTTTCTTTATTCAAATATTTTATTAAGGAGTATAAGTGGTTTAAACTGGAGCAGTGAGTCCACTCACTGCCCATTTGTAATTCATTATACCACCCTCACACCCTGACCCAACAATTGTCAATGTGGACAGTGCTTGACATGGTGAGCTGACAGAATTTTACAGCTGAACAATGCTGTAAAATTCTGTCAGCATACTCAGCATGTCAGCCCACATTGTCATTTTCAGGGGTGTGAGGGTGGTATGAGATGCAAATGTGCAATGGACTCACATTAAGTCCACTACACATTTGCATCTCATACCACCCTCACACCCCTGAAAATGACAATGTGGGCTGACATGCTGACCAAATTTATTTTACGGCTGAGCTGAGCTGCTCCACTAGTGCCACCTCTAAAACCGATGTCCCCGGGCCTGCTCCTTGTGTGCTGGCTCGCTGTGTCTGGTTCCATTGCTGCGTACTGCTGCCTCGCCTTACAGGTGACTCCGCTAATGCTGTCCGCATGCTATATATATATAAAAATTGGGTTTTATAGTTGGCCCCCCTACTTTTGTCCCTGTCCCCCCATGTGCCCCCCCTAAATATAAAAGCTGGAGACGCCACTGCTCAAGCTTCAGGCCTACCCAGCAGCAGCTGTTCCTCACACACCCACCCAGACAGCAGACCAAGAATACCTGACTTTCTCCTAATAAATACTTTCTCCCAGCATGTTCAGCGACCAGTATGATTGGCTGAGAAAAGTATACATATTCATAACCTAGACTCACTTTAATTCATCACACTAATGCCAAAGGTAACAGTGCCACCTATTGACAAAAGGGAGAAACCACAGCTAAACCAGGCTTAGGAGGAAACCCAATGATCACAAAGACTACAAATTAGCCAGGCTAGGTACCACCTACCGACTTCACACCTTCCTTTCGGCCTGGGGGATCCTACTATCAGAATAGGAAGGAGCAATGGACTCGCAACCCACAGAGTTATCACCCCCCTCAACCAGCACACTCCAATCCACCAGGTGGGTGTGGACCTTATAGGCCATCCAATACCCCTTTTCAGGGGGGTACCCCAAGGAGCAAAAGACAGAAAGAAGGAAGAGAGGGACTAGAGGGGGGAGGAGGGTCCGCAATAAAAAGAAGGTGGCGTTGAAGGACCAGGGCCTATTCAATTTAAGCACGGCTTCCCTCTCTAATGAGGAGAAGTATGTGCTTAATCATGGTCTGAAATATGCTCCTCCCCGACCCCTTAGCAAGTTTGACACGTTCATAGACCTGCATAAGTATGTGCGGAAAATGAACATAAAGAGGCACTTTATGGGGAATCCAATTACCTCCAGGTCGGAATACAATATGGGTGTGAAAGTCACGCCATTTGCAAATGCTTCACTCTTTAACCCCCCAGGCCCGTTGGCCCCTTCCCTGACGGTGTTTCGGGATTTGGTCGCCAAGGACCTGGATAAGCTGAGTCTCAAAAATGCGCACCAGACAAGTACGTTCAAACGAGGGATGCGCTCTCTAAAGGAACGAGAGGACATTGTCGTGAGGCCAGCAGATAAGGGGGGTGGGATAGTTATTTTGGACACCTCGGCCTATAATAGGGAGATGGACAGGCTGCTGTCCGATTGGGAGACCTATATCCCCCTTAGGGGTAACCCAACTGTGGCCTACAAAAAGGAGCTTATTGCACTAGTGGAGGAAGGGTTTGAAAGAAAGCTCTTGACTAAGAAGGAGAAATCCTTTTTAGTACCATCTGCCCCAAGGGTGCCCATTATGTACTACCTGCCCAAGGTGCATAAGGATGCGGTGAACCTCCCGGGTGGGTAAATACATTGATTTCTTTTTGCAGCCATTGGTGATGAAAACACCCTCCTTTCTGAGAGACTCTATGCAGGTGATCTACATCCTCAAAGACATAGAGTGGAAGGATAGCTATATTCTAGCTACTGCCGATGTCTCGTCACTCTACACGGTGATTTCACATCGGCATGGGAGGGAAGCTGTTGAGCACTTTTTGGGACAGAGTAGTATGTTGAATTTTCAGTGCCAATACATTCTAACCCTACTTGACTATGCCATAGCCCACAACTTTTTTTGGTTCGGGGGCACTTTCTATAGACAAAATAAGGGTGTGGCCATGGGCGCAAAATTCGCGCCAAGTATGGCCAATTTATTCATGGCCAAGTGGGAGGAGGATGTCATCGGTGACGTTCCGAGACCAGAGGTTGTCCTCTGGCGGAGGTTCATCGATGACATCCTCCTCCTATGGGATGGTGACTTTGATTCTTTAGATTCATTTATCTCCGAGCTCAATATTAAGGATAGGGGCATTAGGCTTACCCATGAAAGTAGTAGCTCCGAGATCCATTTTTGGACCTCAGGATCAAGGTAGTGCCCTAGAAACCTCTACATTTTTCAAAGAGACTGACAGGAACGGATTTATTGACACATCCAGCTGCCCTCATGTGGCGTGGCTTAAATCCGTTCCTGTCAGTCAGTTCCTCAGACTGAAAAGGAATTGTTCTAGGAGGTCTGATTTTTTGCGGGAGGCGGGCACCCTTAAATCCAAATTTTTGGAGAAAGGGTACAAGGAGGAGGACCTTGAGAGGGCCCTTGTGCAGGCCGATAACCGCAATAGGGAGGATTTGTTGCAACCAAGAGTGCGGAATGGAAATGAGGACTTCCAGTGTGCCTTTTTTTCCTCATACTCCATCCAGCACTTCTCGATCAAAAAAATCATCTGCAAGCATTGGCACGTCTTGAAGAATGACAGTGTATTGGGATCTGTATTGCCGGTAGCCCCTAAGATCATTTTCAGGGGTGTGCCCCCTTTGCGGCTGCAAATAGCTCCCAATATTATAGATCCGCCTAACACTGTTTCATTCTTCCAACAGAGAGGAGGTTTTTACCCCTGCAGACGTTGCGCCATTTGCAAAATGAATGCTTGTAGGACTAGAAGGGTTGAGTCATTTTTCTCCAATTCTACCCAACAAGACTTCAAAATTAAGCCGTTCATCACATGTACCACGCGTCATGTGGTCTACCTGTTACGCTGCCCTTGTGGCCGCGAATATGTGGGCCGCACGATTCGCATGCTACATGTGCGTTTACAGGAACATGTGGCAAACATAATCAAACATTTCCCGAAGCACAGTGTCTCGCGGCATTATGATCTTTGCCATGGGGGGGGGACCCCCAAAGGCACTGTCTTTCTGGGTATTGATACATTTTCTGGCAGTTGGAGGGGTGACAATCGTACAAGAGGTGTTTCCCAGCTGGAAACCAGCTGGATTTACCGGTTGAAAACGTATGCCCCCCATGGGTTAAACATTGATTGGGACATCAATGCATTCTTTAATAATGCATAATTGATGTGACCTTTTGATGTCCCATGTTTCGGGTATCTGCCATTGCCACCAACTTTGGTTACCTAATATTAGTTTTAAGACCATTTATGAGTCTGGGGTATATTGCATCTTACTGTTTTAACCACTTAAGCCCCGGAATATTTTGCCCCTTCCTGACCAGGGGGTTTTTTGCGATTTTTTACTGCGTGACTTTAACGGACAATTGCGCGGTCGTGCGATGCTGTTCCTAAACGAATTTCACTTCCTTTTTTTCCCACAAACAGAGCTTTCTTTTGGTGGTATTTGATCACCTGTGCGATTTTTTGATCATGCACTATAAACAAAAAAAGAGCGTAATTTTTGCAAAAATAGCAATATTTTTCACTTTTTTTTATATGAAATTCCCCCCAAAAAAATGAAAAAAATCAAAATTTTTTTAAATTTTCGGCCAAATTGTTTTACGCTACATATGTTTGGTAAAAAAAAAAAAATCGCAAAAAGCGTATTTTGATTGGTTTGCGCAAAAGTTATCGCGTTTACTAACAAAGGGAAAGATTTTTGTCATTTTTGGTGTTTTTTTTTAACGAGTAATGGCGGCGATCTGCGATTTTTTTTTGTGGTACTGCGACATTGCGGCGGACAGATCGGACCCTTGACTGACATTTTTGACACTTTTGGGGGTACCAGTGACATTACTGCAGTAATCAGTGCTATATATATGCACTGTTACTGCAAAAAATGACACTGGCAGGGAAGGGGTTAACTGTATTGGACAGGGAGGGGTTAAGTGTGTCCTAGGGGCGTGTTTCTAACTGTAGGGGGACAGGTCTCCTAGTGTAAAAACAAAGATCAACGGTTCTACATAGTAGAACCGTCTGATCTTCATTTTTACACAGGGGAGAATGACAGGCGGCTTGTTTACATCAGCCGCTCTGTCTTTCTCCCGCTGTACCGGCGATCGTAGTATGACCGGCGGACATCGGGTCCACCAGTCACACTCCCGCACTCCTCTGTGAATGAGCCGAGGCAGGCGCGCGCCTCGGCGGGCGCGCGCTCGCCCGCTATTGGCTCTAAAAGGAGTGACAGGCGAGCGACGTAGACCTACGTCACTCTGCCTGGCCGGGGCTGACTGCCGCAGTAAATATACTGTGAGCAGTCGGCAAGCGGTTAATAGGTGATGCCTAAAAACTTTTTTAACTTTTTTTTGTTGCTTTTATGTGTTATGTAATTTTGTTGTCATGTCCTTTTATAATTGGCACTGTACATAGGAGTTTGCCTTTGGGACCTGTTTTCGTGGCTGGAGGATGACCCTGCGTTCTGTAGTGGGTCCTTTGAGGTGGTGCCACCTCTGTGTATGATTGCACTACACGGCTATGCATGTATCGTCTGTACGGACGCAATGGAAGCCAAGAGATATTTATTCCCATTGGTTCCGAAACAGACCATGCATGTGGGGATTTGCCGTATCATGTTTTTAAGTGACAATCTTGGCATTCCCATTGAGATAATCAATTGATTTCATATGCCATATTATTATATGTTCCATATTTTTTGGTTTATATCCCGGGTGCTGGTTTATTAAGGACTGGCATCGGGTTTTGGATATCATCGATTTAATCCACTGGTTCCGGTCGTTGGAACGCATGTATCCGGGGTGCTGGAATGCAAATGACTGGCACCAGGATGTGGAGTAGTGAGATCTTGACCCGGTAGTTCCGGTCGTTGGAACGCATGTGTTTGGCTTCCGGTCCCGGGTCAATGTATGAAGTTCCGCCTTTTCCGTCCCGCTCAGCGTATAAAAGAGAATGGTTTACCGCAGGCCACACCCCCTGACGACGTCACTTACTGACGAAACGCGTAGGAGCAGCCTGCGGCACGCCACGCAGGAATACACGAGGGGACGCGGCGGCCCTTTTCTAAGTTGGAAACCAGGTCCCGAAGGCGATTCTTGAGAGAGACACGCTGTATGTTCTTCTACGAAATGTGAGTTGCCATTTTTTAACCACTTAAGCCCCGGAGGATTTGGCTGCTAAAAGACCAGGGGGTATTTTGCGATTCGGCACTGCGTGACTTTAACGGACAATTGCACGGTCGTGCGACGCTGTACCTAAACAAATTTGATGTCCTTTTTTTCCCACAAACAGAGCTTTCTTTTGGTGGTATTTGATCACCTGTGCGATTTTTTGATCACGCGCTATAAACAAAAAAAGAGCGACAATTTTGCAAAAATAACAATATTTTTCACATTTTTTTATATGAAATTCCCCCCAAAAAAAAGTAAAAATCAAAATTTTTTAACATTTTCGGCCAATTTGTTTTATGCTACATATGTTTGATTAAAAAAAAAAAATCGCAAAAAGCGTATTTTGATTGGTTTGCGCAAAAGTTATTGCGTTTACTAACAAAGGGAAAGATTTGTCATTTTTGTTGTTTTTTTTTTTTTAACGCGTAATGGCGGCTGTGAGGAAAATGTGTATCTTGAAATGCCATTTTGTAGTGTTCAGCTTAGCATAAGTCATCTCAGTATATATTAGAAGGTTAGAGTATCCCTTTATATCTCTTGGATGTATCTTTGCTTAGTGTTTCAGATTATAAATCACACTTGCACTTTTTACGCCGGATATCTAGTCTGCGGTTAGAGATTAGAATCAGAGACAGGATGTTCTGCAAGTTAAAGACATGCAAGCTATAAGAGATGTTTTATACATATATTGATAGAACATTGCCAATATATCAGCATCGGCTATAATGCATAACATATATTTACATTAATATAGCTTGAATAAGTTTCTTAGCAATAATTAATAATTGACACAGTGAATAGGAATTTACTAAACATATTATTAAGTATGAGAGATGGTTTTGCAAAAGCTGAGATGGTTTTTGCTGAAGTTACGTAACCGTAAAATGTTCAGACAATGCCGAGAGTAGAAATAGGGGATTTTTTTGTGGTAACAGGTGTTATGAACTGATGTCACAATAACATGTTATGTTTTTTATAATCTTGAACTATATTCGACTTTTTATGTTTCTGGGGAGACTTTATGATCTAGCTAATTGATTGGCTGAAAGGGTGTGTTAAGTAGTGGGTTGGATAAGATAATTTTGTGGTTTGATAAGATAATTTTGTGGTTTAAGGCTATATATTCTTGACGATGTCTGAAAATAAACGCAGTCATTAGAACCAAGCTATTGTGTATGGTTTTCATTGATTGTCCGGCTAGCTGAAGATTCATCCACAGGACAAACCTAGGGTGCACCCAAACTCGGGATCCTTACAGAATGGTACCAGAAGAAGTGGGGTTCTGACTATCCCGGTGAGTAATATTTCTCCCATTTTTTTATGCTGGTTGAGATGTTGCTTTCCTGGATACAGTAGAACCCGGTACTATTATTAGTGTTGGCAGGTTATTGGTAGGTTAGTGTTGGCAGGCTAGTTTAGTTTTTGCATGGCTGTGACAGGCACAGATTAGTACACTGTGTTCTGTAGGTTTCCAGGAGGGGCGTACTCCTGGACAACACGCAGCGTGGCTGGCAGGGGACGGTGTTTTATAGTAACACGCGTCATACCTTGGTAGGAATTTTCAAATGGAGAATTAGTCTCCTTTGAGCGTTGGCAGGAATTTTCAAATAGAGAATTAGTCTCCTTTGAGCGTTGGCAGGATATTTTCCAAACGAAGAGCTAGTCTAGTTTGGTGTTGGTAGGACTTATTGAGTTTAAGGATCACTCAAGGAATTTATATAAAGTACAAGGAAGTACAGGAAGTACAGGAAGTACAAGGAAATACATATATAAAGGTGAAATAAGATATATAAAGGAAAAGGAATATACGCACAGTAAGTGAAACTAATATATCGAAAAGTATATGTTTGTTTTTTAACTTACTTGGATTGTCTGTGGATTGAATCAATTGTGAAACATAACTGTACAGTCAGATTTGGGACAATATTGGTTGAATGGTACAAATAGTGGTATTTGTGAATACTTCTTATCAAACTCATAGATTGTGGTGCCCACATTGTCAAAGAAATTCTAGACACATTGTAAGAGTAGTTTAAAGTATTTATGTATTAAGTATTTATTGTGCTTGCTCAAGCTTATCACTAACATAACGCTAATTATACAACTGATGCTATTCTTTATCCGCATTGTGCTATTGTTTGAAAGAATATATAGAGCTTGTTTTAGATTTAATTTAAAAAGTCATGGGTAACGATTTGGGAAAGGATCCGGATGGTGAGCCGGAGACCAGACCCACACCGTTACTCTTTGTATCAGGCACCTGTGGGATTACAGTTACTGATCCATTTTGGGCGAACATATATGAGCGCGGTCCGCAATTGGGAATTACGCGGCTCAGCGCTATAGGTCCTCGCAATGAAGGGGACTGGGCGGAGGTTAAAAAAATGGTGGGGCTTCACCCAAAATACAATTATCCCCTCCGGGTGCCTGGGATGAAATGTATGTGATGCAATGTTGTAAGAAATGGGAAAAGGCATTAAAGGAATAATAAATAGTTAACTAGGGCTTTTAAGAGTAAGTCCTCATTACCCACAGCAATTGCTTGTAAGTAGAAGTCAGGTGAAACTGTCCTGGAGTTTTGGACAAGGTTTAGAAATGTACGGACTTATGAGGCCGGTTTAAGTGTCACCCAGGAGTGGCACAGCCTCATGATTCAGACATTTATCAGTAATTTTAAAGTCCCAGTACATGCTAAGGTTTCATACTGGGCTGATAAAGACATGGATGGTTTTCAAAAAGCCATAATAGTAAAAAATGCAGCTGGCTGTTTTTGATCTGCTGAAAGGAAAACAGCCTGTCAGCGCGCATTTTCAAGGGTGTTATCAAAGAAGCAGAAGAAAGGGGAATTCAGAGGCAAAGTAGAAAATATTCAAACTAGGTCCCCCAACAATTGAACAACCTCACAACAGCCTTACAACAACATCACAACAGTGAGTGTATTTACAGTGACATCGGGATCCAGGGGCATGGGCCATAAGTCCCCTGGATGTAGGATTGATTCCATGTTAGGTATACATTAGATAGATTCTTGGCCGAAGGTACATTTAAAATAGTATTACCTCACAAGATAACACTACGCCCCTGTTTTTTGTTGTTCTGAATATTCATTTTCCAAACTGGACATACATAATTGTTTGAAGCTGCAATGTTGTCCTTGAAGTTGACACATTCCTAGGGAGGGGGTCACTTCTGCAAGTGAACGGTCTCAGCATTCCCACACATATACAATTATTTTTATATACGTTTTTTGGAGTTTTGCAATTTATACATTGTGTATATAGCATAGCAACCTCTGTGAACAGTAATAATAGTGAATAAAAACACTATTTTATTAGGCAAAACATAAATTGCCGTTGTCGGCAGGATATTTTGAAGTTATTTTTTATAGAATTAGAGATAATGAAAAATTACATTTTTGCAAATTGTCCCCTATGTGAAGGGGAGCCTTCCTGCAAAATTTTGAAAATTGGCTACTTGCCAAGAAAGCGTTCAAATGTCATATCTCTAATCCTGTTAAAGTTATGGAATTTAATTTTTGGACAGGAAGAGTTACTGCAATTAGTGTAACCATTGGACCCTGTTGGCACAGAGCTAAAAGTTTCAAATCAGATTAACTTTTTATCTGATTATAGTTTTTAAATTATATTTTATGGGTATCCTCTATTGAAAGAGGGGAACCTCTGGCCAGATTTTTGTTAGAATGGCACGAAGCAAAAAAAATAAATAAATAAATAAATACGTTTTGGGAAAATTGGCACTAAGCCAAAAAGTTTTTTAGTTCTTTTTCTGATCATAGCATGCAAGTGGTATCTGATGTGCCATCTCTACTGACAGCCATACCATCTGATGCTACCCACTTTACAGTGATTGGTTTAAGAAATGTTTTTTTTTAGCGTCCTATTGGACGAGGAGACACAGCCATCTTTGTTTCTTGTTTTTCAGTCCAGGTAACTGACCTGGTGTAGAGCAGTTCGCTTGTCCGCTCTATAAGTTCCCCAGACCATGCAAGAGGGGATGGGCACCTGCTCATGGGTCAGTCCCGCTACAATATGTATATGACATATGTAGTCACTCTGTGGAGGCCAGTCAGAGCGAGTGAGTTTATTGAAGAAGTGTACATGTATGTGGACACAAAGTGTCACAGGAATTATGACAGTGGTGTCAGGAAAGTGTTGTTTACCTTGGTTTTGTTCTCACAGAGGGTGATAGTAGAGTCAGTCACATAAGAGCTGCTGCTCTAGTGGGTCTTGCCCGCCCACAGGATCATTGATTGTTATGGATCCAGACTGCTCCTATCTATAATAACATTTTGAGACAAACCACAGGTTCAAAAATGTCACAAGAAATGTTGAATGTGTTTATGTATCTGAAAAATGCTGTAGTTATAGCGCCTGCACTGGGCCTCCCAAATCATGGAAAAATGTTTTGTGTTTATGCAAGGGACAATTGTAAGACCATGACAGGTGTACTTGCCCAGGAGTATGGGGGTGGAATTTGCCCTAAAGTTTTTGTCCAAAGATGGTTGCAGTCCAGGTCTAAAGGCATGCCTGAAGTGACTCAGAACATAGCATATAGCATCTTGTGAGATGGTAATAGGGATGGCTACATCATTTGCCCTAGGTAGGCCCCAGTTTTGAATGGGCTACTGGTATTAAAGGGTGTGTTTCACCACAACAGGATCCCCACAGCTAGCGCCGCCCCACTGTCTATTGCCTAGTATCGTGGAATAGGAGTAGGGGGTGGGAAAGAACATATGAAGTATTACTGAAGTTTTTTTTTCTGCATTTACAGGCCTAAATTAGTGAAAGCATATTTTTCCAGGTGCATCAACTGTATTAGGAACAATACAACCAAACACATAAGGCCAAACATGAACATCTACAAAATGTTTTCACACATAAGCCCAACACAGGGTAGAAACAAGAGTTAATAGTGGAAATGTTCAGCAGATGAGTAGAAGCTTTTAGGACCACAAAAGGGAGATGCCCACACAGTGGCACACATTCTCAATCGGGAGATTATTCCTGGATGAGGATGCCTGCTTTGAATTAGTTCTACTAATGGGCCAGCTTTCATATCAAAGAGGATACCAGGAACTAGTTGAAATCCTGAAAATAGATTGTCATCCACAGAGTTCAGGTATAGTGGAAAGGATGAATAGGACAAGTAAAGAGAAGTAGAGAAAATAAAAAAAAGGTAATTGAAACTTTGAATCAAGTGGAAAGAAAAGGTTGCTCGCACCTTTCTCTTTTTCTTCACAGATTCCCTGCCATCCCTTGAAGGAGAGAGATGAAGTAGTGATCAAGCTGCCGCCACATCACAGGACCAAGGCTGGATTTCGTTTTGGACCAAAAGACAAAGGTAGTCGCAGTGACCAGAATCGCCGTCCTTGTGGAAAACCAACAAGCCCGCATCCATGCCAGTCGAGTAAAAGGTCAAGGTGGAAGCAAGACACAGATAAAAGACACAGATAAAGGAGGTGAAACAGGTGTTGAAAATCCTTGAAGAGCGAGTGAAGCAGGTGTTATAGTCTCTGAAAAGTTGCAAAATGACTGTACTCATAACAAGGAACTCTGGCAAGCTGTGGATTTTGTTGGGGGACACAAGTATTTTCAGTGTTTATCCCAACCTGGATCATAACTAACTGTATATATCAACTAGCAGATCTGGGGCCCCTTGGAGGAATTTGTGGGACCCCTAATGCCACCAGCCCAGACATAGTATCAGAGACACCTCCGAAAAGGAATAAAAGAGCCCTGTCCCAGAGTACACCCTCCCAGATAGCCATCACACACACAAATGGCACAAGGACACAATTTTAGTAGAATTTCCCTAACACACAAGTAGCTACTTTTATATTGCCTTATGATAGGAGATTAGGCCCAGGAACTGTATTTATATGTGTCACGGACAAATATTGATTGAGGAGACAATTGTGACTATTGGGGATCCGTGGGTTGGAACACGGGAGACGATTGGGAGTGCAAATCTACTTAAAGGGAACACTGTAATTACAGGGAAACAAAAGAGAGAGGCTCCCGTAATAAGTTTTGACCCATATATATATATATATATATATATATATATATATATATATATATATAGATGCCATCGGGGTTCCAAGAGAGGTCCCTAATGAGTTCAAGGAAAGAGATCAGGTTAAAGCCAGTTATGAGTCCTTTATCTCTCCCCTTGTCACCATAAATAAAAATGTAGATTGGATAAATTGTATCTATTATAATCAGCAGAGATTTGTTAACTATATAAAGAATTCCCTAAAGAGCATAGCAGAACAACTAGAAGCCACTTCCCAGATGACATTCCAGAACAGAATGGCTCTGGATATGACCCACGCAGGTGGTACCTGTGTATATATTGATAAAGTAGATAGATGCTGTACTTACATTCCTGATAATACTGGCCCCAAGTGGAAGGTCACTCTTGGCATTGACAACCCTTGGGATCAGTATTTTGGATGGTATAATACTTGAAAACAAACCCTAGTGCGGCTAGGAATTATCATTGTTATTATATTTGTTATAATAGGTGTTGTAATACTTTGTGTAGTCCCGAAAGCACACTGACTAACGCAACACGCAACCTCCCACGCGCTAGTAGACATAAGAGGTCCACTTCTATTTTTGAAAGACCCAATTTTGGAAATGCAAAGGTTGCTTGCTGTACAAGAGCTGGAAATAGGTTGAAAAAGACAATGATGAATAAGGTCATAGGATGGAAAGAGCAGAAACTAGGAGGGCCATGTAAAATAGCAGCCATATCATTGATCATTAGGGCCTTGCCCCAGAATATCTCCGTGTGTCTGACACCCAACCCAAATGATACAGCTACCAGAAGGAAAATACAGGAACTTAAACAATTAATTCCTCAGTCTAATAAGAAAGATATTCTACCCAAACCAAACTTTAGGGAGACAGAACAAGTAGAAAGACATTTGAATTTAGCAATACAGAAGTACATAGATCCCTTACCATCGATTCTAGGGAATGTACATCCTCAAGGTTTCCAAGATATGAGTAGAATTCCCCATCATTTTCTGCTGATGCATGAATATGGTATACAACAATCACAGGGAAAGGGAGATTGTTGGGTTTGTTCTCATATGCATTCAGGAGAAAATATATTCCTAATGATAGCAAAACCATTATCTATAACACAGTTAATGAATGAGACATATGTGTTCACTGGACAGGCAAGACCAGACAATAGGCCATTTTTGATACAGGGTTACACACAACCACCAAAATTTTCTTTTCTGAATGGACACCCACTGAATAATGAAACAAACATTTATGCCAATGATGAATTTTGTTATGACACAGATGTCAATTTTACACTTCTAGACATAGAGAATTACAAAACATTTAACTTAATAAACATTACAGGCTTAAACACTGTAATGTTAAACACTGTTAACATAAATACAAGAATGAGAAACTTGTCAATGTACAATATTTCTTCATGCCCTAGATCAAAACCAACCTATAACAAGTCAGAGCTATATAAATGGTTAAATTTGGTAAATGAAACATTGGTACTTGACAATAAGGTCAAATTAATACATATCGCTGAGTGGTTATGTCTAATTGGAATGCGAACAGATCTGACTACTCAGGAGATGATATCTGCCCCAATGTTACCAGAGGGCTGGGTAGTTTGCTGCGGGCTATGGTGTCACACCACTATCCCTTTTCCCAAGGGAGAAGAATCAGCCGGGTGGTGCACCATA
Source organism: Pelophylax lessonae (assembly GCF_965119305.1). Lineage (NCBI taxonomy): Eukaryota > Metazoa > Chordata > Amphibia > Anura > Ranidae > Pelophylax > Pelophylax lessonae. The sequence continues at coordinate 240,688,185 of NC_138772.1, forward strand.
GTTAGATTGTTCCCTTACATGAGTACTGAGTCAGGAAGACGTGTGAGTATGGTGCCAGCCTCAGGGGTACTCACATTTCACGATCAGGGACGATATAAGAGGGCACTGACTAGTTCATGGGAGAAATTCTACATGAGCATCCTACCAGGGGGTACAGCACTAGCACTTATTAAGCTTGATGCATTTGCCGATATCATGGAAAAATGGATCAACACAACAACAAAGGATATAGGATTAATTAATGAAGAAATGAGGAAAATTAGGATGGAACAGGAGGTAATTAGACAACGACAGGAAAGACTAATGATGGCAGTAACAGGTCTGTGTGATCAAACACAAAACAAACAGATATGTTGCATATATTTTCACAACTTCACCAAACAGACTAAGGATGTTCAAGTACCAGACTATTATGACATTATTAATGGCCACCAACTAGAGAGAGACTTCAGGGAGAACTGCATAATCTTCCCAATGCCTGGAATCCATTTGATTCCAGGCATTGGGAAAAGAGGGGATTGTGAGGAAAATGTGTATCTTGAAATGCCATTTTGTAGTGTTCAGCTTAGCATAAGTCATCTCAGTATATATTAGAAGGTTAGAGTATCCCTTTATATCTCTTGGATGTATCTTTGCTTAGTGTTTCAGATTATAAATCACACTTGCACTTTTTACGCCGGATATCTAGTCTGCGGTTAGAGATTAGAATCAGAGACAGGATGTTCTGCAAGTTAAAGACATGCAAGCTATAAGAGATGTTTTATACATATATTGATAGAACATTGCCAATATATCAGCATCGGCTATAATGCATAACATATATTTACATTAATATAGCTTGAATAAGTTTCTTAGCAATAATTAATAATTGACACAGTGAATAGGAATTTACTAAACATATTATTAAGTATGAGAGATGGTTTTGCAAAAGCTGAGATGGTTTTTGCTGAAGTTACGTAACCGTAAAATGTTCAGACAATGCCGAGAGTAGAAATAGGGGATTTTTTTGTGGTAACAGGTGTTATGAACTGATGTCACAATAACATGTTATGTTTTTTATAATCTTGAACTATATTCGACTTTTTATGTTTCTGGGGAGACTTTATGATCTAGCTAATTGATTGGCTGAAAGGGTGTGTTAAGTAGTGGGTTGGATAAGATAATTTTGTGGTTTGATAAGATAATTTTGTGGTTTAAGGCTATATATTCTTGACGATGTCTGAAAATAAACGCAGTCATTAGAACCAAGCTATTGTGTATGGTTTTCATTGATTGTCCGGCTAGCTGAAGATTCATCCACAGGACAAACCTAGGGTGCACCCAAACTCGGGATCCTTACAGCGGCGATCTGCGATTTTTTTGCGGTACTGCGACATTGCGGTGCACAGATCGTACCCTTGACTGACATTTTTGACACTTTTGGGGGTACCAGTGACATTACTATAGTAATCAGTGCTATATATATGCACTGTTACTGTAAAAATACACTGGCAGTGAAGGGGTTAACTTTTTTTTGAGAGGGAGGGGCTGTGTGTGTCCCTAGGGGCGTGATTCTAACTGTGATTGGCTGTCTGTTGAGCTGTAGTTACACTGATCAACAGTCCTACATAGTAGAACCGAATGATCAGTGTCTCTACACAGGCGAAAATGACAGGCAGCTTGGCTTAGCCGGCGGCGCGCGCTCGCTCCCGAGAGCCTCACAGGCTAGTGATGTTAATTAACGTCACTTTGCCTGTGAGGGGCTGACTGCCGCAGTAAATCTACTGACAGCAGTCGGCAAGTGGTTAAGCTAGTGCATCAATAAAGACATTCGCTACTGTACTTCACTATGGGAGTTGTTCCCTTTTTTCACACATGCACCCCCACCTGTGCCTACATCGAGCGGAGCTGATTTGGATATCGCTACAAGCCGGGTACTGTCTGCAAGGGTTCCATTGATGTGTGTTATGAGCTGGAATTGATCTCTGTAGTGGGGATCGATAAATTGCGGTAAGGGGTCATCTTTTCTCTTGGTGGTGGTCTCTATGCACTGAGCTGTTGGAGTGTGAAGTACTTGGCAATACTTTTGGGAGCACGTTTTTCTGGAAAAGACTTGATTTCCATCCGTTGATTTTATTTATTTGTATATGGACTGTGGAGTTCACTTTTAACATTACAAGCGCTACACCATTTACAATTACATTTTTCCCAGGATCTGTATTTTCTAATTTAGGATCAGGTGTTGGCAGCTTACTCAGATTTTCATGTTTTTAGCTGATGTGAATCATTTTTGTACAGTGGTTTATGTATCATTTAATACGCTTTTATTATAACTAATGTTTTAGCGCAGCAATACCCCCATTTTATAGGTACCACCTAGCACAGCTAAATTTATTAGAAACCCTGTTCAGGACAAGGGTGCTACATTCTCCCCCTGCCAAGGAGATGACACCCTCGAAGTCTGCAAGAAAACATATACTCTCAAGCCTGAGAGTGAATGTTCTGGCAAAATGTGGATAGGGAAGGGTAAAAGGGAAGGATAAACATTGAATTACAAATACGTGTGGAATTCCACACAAGAGCAAATGAAAAATGTGATATGCAAATGACATTACATCTAACTATCTTTCTAGCTAATAATATACTCTAAGGTATTGTAAAGCAATGTTATTATACCAGCTTAAGGCACAGTCTCTCCTCAGCTGAGAAAGACGCAGTATGTATAAGAATTTGGCAGCACGCTATAGTATAATCTACTATTAAAGCAATATGTACGCAAAATAGACATTTATATATACATTTGAAATGTTGTCTATCCTCAGCCAAAGAAGACTATTACTGTTACTATCTGTTAACTCACAAAAAAAAAAAAAACAGAACATTGCCTACTCTCTGCCGAGGAAAACAAACATTTAGTAATGTAAGGTAAACTCACATTAGCATATCCTAATATATTTTACTCTTTTATCAAATAACTGTACATTAGAAATACCAACATTATGAAGGAGGCCCCACTCCCTAGAGAGTGACACATTTTTACAAAAAGTAAATGTATACAGTATACTTATTATGATGAAAATCATAACTTACTGCTTACTCAATTTGGCTTTGTCTCACGCCATCTGGTGACAGCAAAATAGAAAAGTTTGCATGAAAACACAAATCATACCTCCCAACTGTCCCGGAATCCGCAGGACTGTCCCGCAATTTGAAGTGGGTCCCGGGGTCCCGCGGAGCTGGGCTGAAGTCCCGGAATCCAGGGCTGGAACAGTGTCACACCGGAACCCGCTTCCAGTCTGGGTCTCTCATTTTGCTCTGTTTTCCCGGTGAGGTGGGTGGGGCGATGGACGGGGGAAGGCGGTGAGAAGTCCTTCAGACAGATCAGGGAGTCATGTGAGAGCGCCTCCACCAATCACAGGCCGGTATTCCTGACTTCCCTCATCCAAGACCCCTCCCCCGGACGTCACCGCCAGCGACATCTCCATGGTGACGGAGGGAGGCTGCGAGGGGGCGGGGCGACTCAGGAAGAGTTCGAACTGAAGCAGGAGCTTCCGGAGGAGGTGAGAGGAGTGAGGGGGGGGATGGTGGGACCTGGCTCACCTGCTGGTAACCCCAATCTCAGGGACAGGCAGTAAGAAGAAACTCTCCTCCCTTTTGTGACCGCTGAGGAGGGGGGGTGGGGCAGTGAGAGAGTGGGGGGGTTATTAGTATGAGAGGAGGGGGAATTGATGAGAGAGTTGGGGGGCATTAGTAAGAGAGGAGGGGGAATTGGTGAGAGAGCTGGGGGGGCATTAGTAAGAGAGGAGGGGGGAATTGATGAGAGAGCTGGGGGGCATTAGTAAGAGAGGAGGGGGGAATTGATGAGAGAGCTGGGGGGCATTAGTAGGAGAGGAGGGGGAGTTGGTGAGAGAGCTGGGGGGGGGCATTAGTAGGAGAGGAGGGGGAATTGGTGAGAGAGCTGGGGGGCATTAGTAGGAGAGGAGGGGGGAATTGATGAGAGAGCTGGGAGGCATTAGTAAGAGAGGAGGGGGGACTTGATGAGAGAGCTGGGAGGCATTAGTAGGAGAGGAGGGGGAATTGATGAGAGAGCTGGGGGGGCATTAGTAGGAGAGGAGGGGGGAATTGATGAGAGAGCTGGGGGGGCATTAGTAAGAGAGGAGGGGGATATTAGTAGGAGAGGAGGGGGAATTGGTGAGAGAGCTGGGGAGGCATTAGTAGGAGAGAAGGGGGGAATTAATGAGAGAGCTGGGGGGGCATTAGTAGGAGAGGAGGGGGAATTGGTGAGAGAGCTGGGGGGCATTAGTAAGAGAGGAGGGGGAATTGGTGAGAGAGCTGGGGGGCATTAGTAAGAGAGGAGGGGGGAATTGATGAGAGAGCTGGGGGCATTAGTAGGAGAGGAGGGGGAATTGGTGAGAGAGCTGGGGGGGGCATTAGTAGGAGAGGAGGGGGGAATTGATGAGAGAGCTGGGGGGGCATTAGTAGGAGAGGAGCGGGAATTGGTGAGAGAGCTGGGGGGGGCATTAGTAAGAGAGGAGGGGGAATTGGTGAGAGAGCTGGGGGGCATTAGTAAGAGAGAAGGGGGAATTGGTGAGAGAGCTGGTGGGGCATTTGGGGAGAGAGCTGGGGGGGGCATTGGTAGGAGAGGAGGGGGGAATTGGTGAGAGAGCTGGGGGGGTCATTAGTAAGAGAGGAGGGGGGAATTGGTAAGAGAGCTGGGGGGGCATTAGTAAGAGAGGAGGGGAGAATTGATGAGAGAGCTGGGGGGCATTAGTAAGAGAGGAGGGGGGAATTGATGAGAGAGCTGGGGGGGCATTAGTAAGAGAGGAGGGGGAATTGGTAAGAGTGTTGGGGGGCATTAGTAAGAGAGGAGGGGGCAATTGGTGAGAGAGTTGGGGGGCATTAGTAAGAGAGGAGGGGTAATTGGTGAAAGAGTTGGGGGGGGCATTAGTAAGAGAGGAGGGGGAAATTGGTGAGAAAGTTGGGGGGGCATTAGTAAGAGAGGAGGGGGAATTGGTGAGAGAGCTGGGGGGCATTAGTAAGAGAGGAGGGGGAATTGGTGAGAGAACTGGGGGGCATTAGTAAGAGAGGAGGGGGAAATTGATGAGAGAGCTGGGGGGCATTATTAAGAGAGGAGGGGAGAATTGGTGAGAGAGAAGGGGGGCATTAGTAGGAGAGGAGGGGGAATTGATGAGAGAGCTGGGGGGCATTAGTAAGAGAGGAGGGGGGAATTGATGAGAGAGCTGGGGGGCATTAGTAAGAGAGGAGGGGGGAATTGATGAGAGAGCTGTGGGGGCATTGGTAGGAGAGGAGGGGAAATTGGTGAGAGAGCTGGGGGGGGCATTAGTAGGAGAGGAGGGGGGAAATGATGAGAGAGCTGGGGAGGCATTGGTAGGAGAGGAGGGGGAATTGGTGAGAGAGCTGGGGGGCATTGGTAGGAAAGAAGGGGGAATTGGTGAGAGAGCTGGGGGGCATTAGTAGGAGAGGAGGGGGGAAATGATGAGAGAGCTGGGGGGGGCATTAGTAAGAGAGGAGGGAGGAATTTATGAGAGAGCTGGGGGGGGGCATTAGTAAGAGAGGAGGGGGAATTGGTGAGAGAGCTGGGGGGCATTAGTAAGAAAGGAGGGGGGAAATGGTGGAAGAGTTGGGGGCCATTGGTGGGAGAGTTGGGGGGCATTGGTGAGAGAGCTGGGGGGGGCATTGCTGAGAAATCTAGGGTGGGGGGCATTGGTGAGAGAGCTGGGGGGGGGCATTTGTGAGAGGTGAGAAAGCGGGGGGGCATTAGTGAGAGCTAGGAGCATTGGTAAGAGAGCTGTTTTTTTTTAGCACACCGCTTAAGCCCCTACCATCAAGACTTTAGCCACACCCACAATTTGCCGTTACGCGCACCGCAGCTCATTTACTCCCTCAATTGTCCCTCATTCTGAAGTTCTAAAGTTGGGAGGTATGTTTTTTGTAGTCCATGTATAGGTTTCAGATGTACGCTTGTCCCGAAGCCAAAAGCACAGCCTACCTGATTACCTACCTAAAATATCACATGGTCTGTGTAACCCCAGAGTTCAGTAGGCACAAACTTTAGTGTGAACATTGTTGTTGGCTCTGTCACACCAAAGTCCAACAGGCACTTTCCTTGGTTTTACTGGCTATCCAGCAAAACTTCAATTTATTATTCTCTGTAACCACATAAAGTAACAATATAAATTAGCCATCTTGTAGAATGGGGTAACATAACACTGACCCCCAGTAGTGTCAACAATATGTTTTCCTTAGTCACGGGTTCCAGGGACTACAGACTTGAACTGTGGTGTTGCAGTCTTTCAAGCAGATAACACAGAGAACCTGAAACATGACTCAGTCTTTTCTAGGAAACTTAGGCTGCTTTCCTCACACATGAATGTCAAGGCATACTGGCAATCCAGAGCAATAGGCCAGCATGTCAATTTCCAGGGAATTTCCTGCAACTGCTGGTATCAGAAGCACAATCCAGCAGCAAACAGGGAGGTGTGTCCCCTCAACAACATCTTGCAGGTGAAGGACAACTTCCTGTGGAACCAACATAGCCAAACTAAGCAACATAGCTGTGTTCCACGCAGACTTATTAACAAGATTCAATGGCTTGAGGCATCACCAGTAGTAACGTGTATCAGGTAGTTTAATAGGTTCTCCAGATTATCCAATAGCAGTGATGTAATGCCGCACGTTAGCTTGATTAGGCCTTCTGATAATGACACAATCTGGGTAAATGTGACGACCATAGTCCCAGGTTTGCAAGATTCTAGTTTATTTTCTTGCATGTCTAGGTGGCAACTTCTTTACACCACAGTGAACCCGAATTTTCATATATAGTCTCTGATAGCGGCATCAATCCACTGCGCCCGCGTGCATTGTATTTCAGCTACCAGAGTCTTTGGCACATACAGGTATGTAGCCATATTCCTCATCCACCTTTTTCATCTCAACTCGTTGCAACTTGGACAATTTTGGCAGAAGTTTCGGGTCCCCACAGCCAGGCAATACTGGAGTATTTGGAACACACTTGACAGGAAGATCTGCTATTCTGTCTGGTTGGTAACAACTTCTTTACATCACAGTTAGCATGAATTTTCATATAGTCTCTGATAACGGCATCAATCACTGCGCCCGCCTGTATTGTATTGTATTTCAGCTACCAGAATCTCTGGCACATATAGGTATAAGTAGCCATACTCCTCAGCCACCTTTTTCATCACAACTCGTTGCAACTTGGACAAATTTTACAGAAGTTTAGGGTCCCCACAGCCAGGCAGCACTGGAGCATCTGGAGCAGACTTGACAGGAAGATTCTGTCTGACTTGGTGACAACTTCTTTACAACACAATTAGCAGGAATTTTCAGATAGTCTCTGATAGCGGCATCAATTCACTGCGCCCGCCTGCATTGTATTTCAGCTACCAGAGTCTTTGACACATACAGGTATAAGTAGCTCCTCAGCCACCTTTTTCATCAAAATTAGTTGCAACTTGGACAATTTTGTCAGAAGTTTAAGGTCCCCACAGCCAGGCAGTACTGGAGTATCTGGAGAACACTTGACGGGAAGATCTGCTATTCTGTCTGGCTTTTGAGAAGTGCTTGCAGATTAAGAGAACACTCGCACAGCAGCATTAGTATTTTTTAAACGGTGAGCCCACCACTCCTCTTCCAGAGAACTTGCAAGACAGGGAACAGGAGATGTGGATGCAGACAGCTCAAATGCAATTCTGGAGGTATGGGTAGATGAAAGAACATCCTTCTCTGCAGGCTCAAACTGTTGCCCAGCATCGCTATCAGACCATCTCCCACCAAAGGACACAGTGTCAGAAAACCTCTCAGAAATTCAATCAGACAGAATATCAGAATCTGACTCTGGAGAACTCGTCCCCCGGGAGTAGGTTAGGCTTTGAAAATGCAGCGGCAGACTTTCCTGACTCTGGTCCCATGGTGGCTACAGGTTTCACTGTCCCAACAGGCACACTCCCCTCACTCACATCAAGCTTACCCGGCTCAGAAGGCTTCTACCTAGGAGGTTCCACCAGAAAGGAATGTAGGCAACCTCAAACGCGGGAGGTCACTGGGACACCTGGCTTTGGAGCAGTCACCGTAATTGAAGTAGCGGTCACAAGAAGATGCAAGTAAAATAAAGCAGTTTATTAAGGCAATAAACGCACAGCAAGAGTGGAAAGCGATATCAGGAACAGCCAGGGTCAAGTCCAGGAGCGGGTAGTCATCCAAGCCGGGATCGATTCTAGAAGCAGGTAGTCATCCAAGCCGGTGTTGAGTCCAGTAGCGTATAGTCTGCCGATGCCGGATTGTCTGCCGATGCAGAATCGAGAGACAGGAAAGTCATCAGCCAAGGCAGGTCATGCACGGAGGAATATGGAGAACAGAAGACTGCTAGCAAAGATGCACCTTGGAGCACAAACACAAGGGCAAGGACTGCAAGCCCTGGTGATATATATAGTCAGGTGTGCAACATCATCCCTGAGCGACGCCCAGGCAGCAGGCAAGTGATGATGCAAACAGAGTTTAGAAGAGTAAAGAAGGAAAATGGATGGGCCAAGGGGACTTTTAAAGGGATACTGTCATCAAGACAAATAGCAAAAGATCCACATATATGTAAAAATACACAAATTTTATTGATACAAAAACAAAAATAAAGGAGAAAAACATTAAAAGTAACTATTATCGTGTTAACAAAACACCAATAATATTACAGCATACAGAGCAATTGGGCAGTACATACAATATACAGGCTTAGGAGAGCCAAATATCCACGGAGGGTGGGTGTAGATCACGCTGTCCACTGCAGACCTATGCCAGAGATGGTATGACTGGTGGGTCTGGTGTGACGGACCTGGGTGTCTAAACCCAAACCCAGCCCGACATGTTTCGCGGGTGACCGCTTCCTCAGGGGCAAATAACGTGGGTATGTATATCAACAATGCTACTAGAATTTTAAGAAAAAGCAAAGTCAGTGCATATCTATTTGGGAGACATATCACATAATAAAGCTCATAATGGTAGGTCAAAACAGAGGTAAGCGCCAACTAACATATAACCCACCTGTATAGCCGGTTCTAAAAACAACTGGAGACCTAGGGGATCACGACTGGGACTAGTACCCCCCCGGCGGACATGGGAGCAGTCCACATGTCCGCCGGGGGGGTACTAGTCCCAGTCGTGATCCCCTAGGTCTCCAGTTGTTTTTAGAACCGGCTATACAGGTGGGTTATATGTTAGTTGGCGCTTACCTCTGTTTTGACCTACCATTATGAGCTTTATTATGTGATATGTCTCCCAAATAGATATGCACTGACTTTGCTTTTTCTTAAAATTCTAGTAGCATTGTTGATATACATACCCACGTTATTTGCCCCTGAGGAAGCGGTCACCCGCGAAACATGTTGGGCTGGGTTTGGGTTTAGACACCCAGGTCCGTCACACCAGACCCACCAGTCATACCATCTCTGGCATAGGTCTGCAGTGGACAGCGTGATCTACACCCACCCTCCGTGGATATTTGGCTCTCCTAAGCCTGTATATTGTATGTACTGCCCAATTGCTCTGTATGCTGTAATATTATTGGTGTTTTGTTAACACGATAATAGTTACTTTTAATGTTTTTCTCCTTTATTTTTGTTTTTGTATCAATAAAATTTGTGTATTTTTACATATATGTGGATCTTTTGCTATTTGTCTTGATGACAGTATCCCTTTAAAAGTCCCCTTGGCCCATCCATTTTCCTTCTTTACATTTAATTGGGACGTGGATACTTGTACTTTTTTACAAATCCTCTTGTTGGTTAGCTGTCCCCTTTGTCTATACAGAGTTTAGAAGAGACAGCAGTCTGCACATGTCCAAAATGGCTGCCAACAGGAAGGCAAGGTAAGACCTTAACAGTACCCTTCCCTCAACGGGCCCTCCTCATCGGAGCAAAAAACAGTTTCTGAGGAAAGCAAGCGTAGAAAGCGCGGAGAAGGGCGGAAGCATTAGTAGAGGGAACCCAGAAGCACACTTTAGGACCATAACTCTTCCAGTGCACCAGGTATTGAACCTGACCTCAGAATAGATGAGAACCAAAGATGCTGCTAACCTCATACTCCTCATAATTGCCCACAGGAATGGGAGGAAGGGCGAGGAAGTGAAGAAGTATAGCGATTGCAAACCAGTGGCTTCAAAAGTGACACATGAAAGACTTTAGAGATACGCAATGCCAGGCGGAAGATCAAGGGCATAGGCCACAGGGTTTACCTCATGGAGGATGCAAAAAGGCCCAACAAAACAGGGTGCCAGTTTAGGAGTGGGCACCCTGAGGTTGAGATTATGGGTCAAAAACCCCACCCTCTCCCTGACCTGGAACGAAGCAGCAGATAAACGTCTCTGGTCTGCCTAGAGCTTCTGACACTGTACAGAGACCCATAAAGACTCTTGAATCTGCACCCAAGAGGAATGGAGGGGCACGAAGATGACCCTCCACAGCCAGGATGTCCTGTGGCGAGAATGACTCAGGCAACACAACGGGTTGGAACCCATAAATGGCCATTAATAGAGACATTCCGGAAGACGAGTTGATGGCAGAGTTCCTGGCCAATTCTGCCCAGGGTAGCAGATCAACCCAATTGTCCTGATGGTCAGAGATACAGCAGCAGAGAAATTGCTCCAGAGCTTTGCTGGAATGCTCAGAGGCACCATTAGACTGTGGATGGTAGGCCGAGTCGAATACCCAACTGGGAGCAAAAGGCGCACCAGAACCTGGAGACAAACTGGCTCCCACAGTCCGAGACCAACTCTTTTGGCAACCCATGTAAGCGGTATACCCTCCTGACAAACACAGAGGCAAGCTCCTGAGCGATAGGCAGACACTTAAACAGAACACAGTGGTACATTTTGGAGAACTAGTCGTCAACCACGACGATAACCATGTAACCTCGAGATGAGGGAAGTTCCACAATAAAATCCATTGTCAGGTGAGACCAGGGACGCTCCCCACTGGGAATGGGATGCAGTAGGCCCAACGGAAGGTTCCGCAGAGATTTGTTCTGGGCACAGACAGAACAAGCAGCCACATACGAAACATCAGTTCGGTGAGATAGCCACCAGAACTGATGGGAAATAGCCCCGGACAACTGATTCATACCAGGATGACTGGCATTCTTGGAATTGTCATACGTGTGCATGTAAGATTCCGGTACCCTTAATCACCACTTTTCTCTGTAATGCGTCCCACCTTTCTCTTCAGGTGGTACGCATATACCTTTAAGAACGATGATGTCACTGCTGAGCGCCGCAGAGCGGCTATTTCAACCGCCGGCGGTCTCACTCACATTGTTCGTTCAACCTGCCTTGTTATCCACATGCTTTCAAGCCTGTCTCTCGATCGGAACCTCCAGCTATTCCCTTTACCTGGAGCAGACCGGAACCTCGCTACTGATCCCTGTATCTCGCTACCGGACCATTCCTTATCTACTGGACCTCTCTAAACTACTAACATTACAAGTGATAAGTACCCCGCAGGGGAACCCTCCATAACCTTATTGCACTATCTACCTATGCACATTAAGGACTGTTACCACCTATCCATACTATCCTATCATCTGCACTGTTACATAGATTGCTAGCTCTTGAGCCTACTACCATCTATCATCTGCACTGCTGCATAGATTGCTAGCTCTCCTGTCTACTACTATCTATCCTTGCACTGGGTTAATCTATCCTGTATTTGTCATCTGCTGTCCTCACCACCTGTTAGCATACTCGATACTAACCTATCTGCATTCCTAAATACCATCTTGAACTCTCCTATACAAAACCTATCAAGTGATTACCATCCTTGTCACTGTTCACACCTGTCCCTTCAGCACATCACCTTCATACTATCATATACATACTATCACTCCAGGAACATCTCATTGAGTGTGTATATATCTGTATGTTGAAGCTGACAGGCCCACGGTGATGAGTCCTGGAGAGTTGGATCTGGTATTCAACACATCTCTACATGACTACTGAGTGGAGATTTTGCAGCTGCAAATCCAGCCTATAATAAAAACGCAGGAGCGTTACAGATTGAACGAACCTTAAAAATTGATTCAGCAGAATTACCCACTCAAGTGACACAATTAACACAACAAGTAAAAGCGTTAATACTTGCTCTGACTGACGTACAAGAAAAGAATCAGACTCTGACACAGCAGGTAACCCAGCTCTCACGGCTTACTGCTGTTCAGCCTCCTGAACCTAAAATAAACTCTCCTCTAGTGTTTACAGGTGATCGGAAAAAATTTTGTGAATTCAAAAACGCATGTCAATTGCTTTTTTTGTTAAAACCTCGTACATACCCCACTGATCAAATAAAAGTCTGTACCGTTATTTCATACTTGACGGGTGATCCACGGGCCTGGGCAGACTCTCTCTTTGAGAATAATGATCAGATTCTCAACACCTATTCCTTATTCCTAGCGGAACTCGCTAGTTTATACGATGACCCCAATAGGCAGAGTACTGCTGATATTCAGTTGAGGGCCTTAAAACAAGGAAGGAGACCTGTAGAAGACTTTGTATCTGAGTTCAAAAGATGGACCCTTGATTCAGGGTGGAATGACACATCTTTGCGAACTCAATTCAGACTCGGGTTATCGGAAGCTGTTAAAGACGAGCTCGCCCGAGCGGATTTACCTGGCTCCTTGGAGGCCTTGATACAACTTAGTATCAACATCGACAGACGACTGCGAGAAAGAAGGGCTGAAAAGATGGGAATGCCATTGTCTAGTCCTTCTCAGATTTCGGCCATTAACCCTACTCCCATGGATGTAGGAACCATACGCCCACCTTTAACGACTACTGAACGAGCTAGAAGAACATCCAGAAATCTCTGCATGTACTGCGCATCCTCGGATCATTTGATAAGCACCTGTCCCCTTATCCACAAAAAAGAGGGTGAGTGTTCACATGTCTTGCTGGGAGGATTAACGACTTCCTTTTCTAACCCCTATCTTTTTGTTCATTTAATATTACAGTGGGACCAAACTAGGATCACCACCAAGGCTATGGTCGACACTGGATCTTGTGGAAACTATATTGATACACGCTTTGTTACCTTAAATAAAATACCTATTATTTCAAAATCTAAGCCTGTTTCTGTTAGTTTCATTAATGGTATTCCACTGTCTTCTGGTCCAATCACCAACCAGACACAGGCACTCCTTGCCACTACCAACGAATCACATGTGGAGACCATCACCTTTGACATACTATCCTCACCCCATTTTCCTATTATTTTGGGACTCCCCTGGTTACACACACACCAACCAATCATAGATTGGAAAAAACGGACTTTGGTTTTCCCTTCTCACTATTGTGAGAATACGTGTAACCTCCCATCTTATGGGAAGATTCTGTCTGTGGTGTCAGACGAAATTGCACCACTATGCTATCAGGATCTGTCCGAAGTGTTCCTTGAGAAAAATGCTCAAGTGTTGCCTTCCCATAGGGATTACGATTGCACTATCTATCTACTCCCTAACAGCAAATTGCCTTTCGGTCATGTTTATCCCCTTTCACAGGATGAACTTTCTCATCTCAAGGAATACTTGGATGAGAATTTGACAAAGGGGTTCATTAGACCCTCTACTTCTTCCACTGCTGCAGGACTTTTCTTTGTCCGCAATAAGGATTCCAGTCTCAGGCCTATTATCGATTATAGGCAATTAAACACGATTACGATAAAGGATCGCTATCCTTTGCCGCTCATCCCTGAACTTATTGAACAGGTGCGTGGGGCTACTTATTTCACCAAATTAGACCTGAAAGGGGCATACAACCTAATCCGAATCCGTGACGGGGATGAGTGGAAAACAGCATTCAGAACCAGATACGGACTATTCGAATACCTTGTGATGCCATTCGGGCTATGTAATGCTCCCGCAGCTTTCCAAAGATTCATAAACAACATCTTTAGAGACTTACTTGATGTCTGTGTTGTAGTATACCTAGACGATATACTTATTTATTCTCGATCTATGCCTGAACACATAAAACATGTAAGACTTGTGTTGTCCAGACTGCTCTCACACAGACTATATGTGAAATTAAAAAAATGTCTATTTCATAAAGAAGAAATATTATTTATAGGATACTTCATATCCAAAACTGGAATTAAGATGGATATGAGTAAGATATCCTGTATTCTAGACTGGCCTATACCAACAACTCGTAAGGCCCTACAGCGATTCCTTGGATTCTCAAACTTCTATAGGAAGTTCATCGAGAACTTTTCCGCTATTGTGAGACCTCTCACACAACTGACAAGTATAAAAAAAACATTCAAATGGTCAGAAGAAGCAAATCAAGCTTTCTGCTTGTTAAAATCAAGCCTTACTTCTGCTCCCATACTACGCCATCCAGACCCATCCCTCCAATATATTCTAGAGGTAGATGCGTCAAATATGGCAGTAGGAGCAGTTCTCTCCCAACGACCAACAAACACTTCATCACTCCACCCAGTTGCTTTCTTTTCAAAATCACTAAGCAGCCCAGAGGTGAATTACCCAGTGGGTGAAAAGGAGTTGCTTGCCATAAAACTGGCACTGGAGAATTGGCGACATCTGCTCGAAGGTACCCAGTTACCAATACTCATATATACAGATCATAAAAACCTTCAATACCTCCAGACTAACAAGACCGGCAGGTACGATGGTCATTATTCTTTTTAAGATTTAATTTCCTAGTGACCTACACGCCTGCAGACAAAAATAAAAAAGCGGATGCGCTATCACCATTAACCGAAGATAACTGCGCCGAAATCCCTTCCATTCCCATAATACCCTATGAACGCATTATTGGTGTTGTCCGTTCCTTGAAGGAAGAGATTTTGCACAGTATAAGAATGGATTCACCTCCACCACAACTAAGTACTGATGCAGAAGGCTTCCTCTATTACAATGACAAACTCTACATACCCCCTACTATGCGCACCAAGATCTTGGAGTTATCGCATGATGTGCCCATGGCAGGAAATATGGGTATGACGAAAACCTTTAATTTGCTCACCAGGCAGTTTTGGTGGCCTGATATGAAGACGTCTGTACAAAAATTTGTTTCTTCATGTGACATCTGTGTCCAAAATTGACACTACAAAACCATCTGGACTACTTTGTAGTCTACCAATACCCCAAGTTCCATGGGAAGTTGTTAGGGATGCACCGAAATTTCGGCCACCGAAATTTTCGGCCGAAAATGGGCCTATCTCATTTCGGCCGAAAATGGGTTAAAATGCCGAAATTAATGGCCGCAGCGCAGGTTTGAAAAGTCCCTGATTCTCCCGTCCGTAGGATAGGAGAATCAGTCTGTTCAATTAGAAGCTGTGGCTGCAGCAGAGCGCAGCGTCTGTGACACCTCGTCTCTCACACAGCCCAGCAGCGAGCAGTACTCACCCCTCCCAGACACGGACAGGAGAGGAGAAAGACACACACAGCTCATCCTCCTCCCCCTCCCACCCCAGTTTTTCTGTCTGCCCGGGGCCGCCCACTCTCCTATCTCGGCGTATGTGCAGGACAGAGAGGGAGATGTGGGCGGGAAATATGCAGAACAGCAAGCAGCTACGTACACGTTCCAAGCCTCATGAATGAAATCTGAGCCATCCTTTTTTTTTTTTTTTCTCTAGCAAAGCGTCCACATGACAACCAGTGAAACTAAGTTGTTAAAACTCTTGGGCTATCTTGACCAGTATCTGCCAAAAGCTCCCTGCCTTTGAACTGAAAAGAAGCAGTGCAGAAATGGCAGTAACAAACACCTAATTATTCCAAACACAGTTCAATTACTTTGCTGTTTTGTAATTAAGTTTATTCTAATGTTTGAAATAATGTCAGTTTTTAAGACATGTACTTTATTTGAAGGTTAATTACCCTGAAGCAGCAAATTTACTTTTTTACTTTGTATGTATACATAATGTTTCATTTAAGTTTATGCAATTCTGTGTTCTATAGGAACATAAAAATAAATCTTGCATAAAAAAAAAAAAAAAAAAAAAAATTAACCCCTTTTGTACTGCATTAGTGCAACCAGTATCAGTGCAGCCAGTGTTAATTAACACTGATACTGGTTGCACTAATGCAGCACAAAGGGGTTAATTAACTGCCACTGGTCGGTCACTAATGCATCAGTGACCATAAGTGGCAATACATTAACCCCCTCATGCTGCATAATACAAATACCATTGGTAATTAAATTAACCTCTTGCCAACCCATCACAGTACATATACTGTGACAGGGTGGCAGCGACAGGTGTACATCGCTGCCTGTTTTTGGTGTATGCCCCTGTTCTATCTAATTTAAAATTATTTGGGGGAAAAAGTCATTTTCGGTTTCGGTTTTCGGCCAAGGGCATCCTGCATTTTTCGGTTTCGGTTTCGGCCCAGAATTTTCATTTCGGTGCATCCCTACACAGAACCCTCAAGCAAGTGTCTCCACTCCTTGAGAGCCAGGATAATGGCCAAGAGCTCTCTGTCTCCAATCTTGAAATTGCATTCAGCTGGAGACAGCTTGTTGGAGTAGAACCCACAAGGAAGTAAGGGTCCATCAGGTGTCTGACGCTGAGACAGGAGGGCGCCTACTCCCGTCTCAGACGCATCCACCTCTAGGACAAAAGGCATACCAGGATTGGGATGAGAAAGAATGGGAGTCGAAGTGAAAGCAGACTTGAGGGCCTTGAAAACTTGGATGGCAACAGGCGTCCAATTGCGGGGATCACTGCCCTTCTTAGTCAAATCTGAGATAGGTTTGGCCAAAGAGGAAAAGTTCCTGATACATTTCTGATAGTAGTTGGCAAACCCAAAGAAATGCTGAATGGAACGGAGACCACTAGGGCGAGGCCATTGTAAAACACCCAAAACTTTCTGAGGGCCCATGGAGAACCCTTCAGCAGAAATGATGTAGCCCAAGAAGGCAACCTGAAACAGGTAGAATTCACATTCTTCTTAGTGGAAGATAGACTAATGCAATGTCAAGCTGCAGCTGCCAAAGCCAGCAGAATATTAGCATGCATAAGGAAGGTGATACATTTTAGAGATAAAACTATAATCCTACCACTTTATAAAACTCTGGTCCGACCATATCTGGAATACTCTGTCCAGTTCTGGTCGCCAGTCCTCAGAAGGGATGTGTTGGAGCTGGAGAGAGTCCAGAGAGGGGCAACTAAGCTAATTAGGGAATTGGAAGACCTTTAATATGAAGAGCGCTTACAAGCGCTTGATTTATTCTTCCTGGAGAAGAGACGCCTGAGAGGGGACATGATAGCAATTTACAAATCCCTTAATGGTGATCTCAGCATAGAAGAAAAAAAACTATGCAGTCACAAGGAATGTAAGAGGACACGAGGCCATACAATGCAATTAGAGGAGAAGCGATTTAACCTAAGGCTATGCAGGGGTTTTTTACAGGAGGGGTTATAAGATTGTGGAACTCTCTAACCACAAATTGTAGTAACTGCTGGGAGTATGGCTACTTTTAAAAGACACTTGGACGTACACACCAGGCTGGGTACATCACCATCTCATCTACATATCAGACATAAAATCACTTAAAATTCAATATGTTAAAAATATCTAAAAAATATTTTAAAATATATATATTATGTGGAGGATCTCAGATTTATTGGTAAATTAATAAATATAAATAATCAGATTATAGATAATAAAAATAAAATAAAAATAAAAAAAAAACAAAAATAAAAATAAAAGATAAATAAAAATAAAGATAAAAATAAAATTAAGATTAAAATAAAAATAAAAAATAAAAAACAATAAAAAATAAAAATAAAAATAAAGATAAAAATAAAAATAAGTACTATTAAAAATAAAATAAAATAAAATAAAAAGCAGTAAAGTTGAATGAAGTAATTTAGCCAATAAGTTTATCAATTAGATATTTTTTATCACCTATTTTCTAACAATTTTTAACAATGATAATTTATATTTTTTATATACAACATTTCACCAGATATATAATATTTACTAGAGATATAACAATATTCTTATCTCTTCAGAATTTTATCTTTTAGATGTTTTTTATCTGTTGTATTTTCCGATTTTTATGAATTTTTGGCCTAATATATACATTTTTATTATATTTTTATTACTATTATCCTATTGAGGGTTTATGTATATATATTTCTATATTGGTGTTCCTATATAAGTAGCCGGCTTGAGCTGGTAATTTTTATTCACACTGATAAGGACCAAAGAAATGTCCTTAATGCTTGCCCTGACGATGTATTTAATAATCTTTGATTTGTTCTGGATCGTTTGTTTTTAAGTTTAATTCATTGAATCATGGCGGCTTTAGACTTCCTGTTGGGTGTATATGAAGCTTAGTGCACCCAACAGGAACAGGAAGTCGATCTAGCTAATTAGTTGTGGAGGTATATATATCACCTCAATCGCCGCAGACCGGAAATACGTCTTTGATAACGCCCAAAGGGGAGGGCGACACGCGTCGACGCAATTTTCGGTTTACGGTCATCGGCACGTCACTTCCGGTAGGGTGGAACGCACGCCGGGACCAAGGAGAGATCCCGAGCGCACACCGTGGCCAGGAAGGATTCCAGACTTGCCTCTATTCATTGTCTGCCTGAATTTATGCTACCAAATGTGAGTTTTACTCTTGTTTCTATACATTAAAAGTCTATGTCGGAGTTACACTATTGTGAGCTTCTTTTCTCCACTTATGTGCATCGGGTCATTGAGAGCCACTGAAAGCCATAGATACCTTATCCTTAAGGATTTCTATACCAGGTTCCTTACTGGGACACAAGCTCTGCCGACCCTTTTAGCTATATAGCTTAGGGGTCATCTCAGTCTGGTAAGTTGAATATCCAAAGGGGGAGGATCGGCACTATTCACTGCACTGGAATGATGGCATGATTTTGCACTTTCCTCTTGGCACTCAAGCACTTTTTGGGACTTCTTTGGACTTTTGTTGCTTTTATCTATTTATTGGAATATCACTGCATATTTTGCATATATATTGGACTGGCACTATTTATATATTTATTGTATTTTTCACTCATTGTATTATTTATTTATGCAACCCCGAAGCAGGGTTACCACATGATTTTTTGCACATGAATTGCACGTTGCACTTTATTATTTATCAATTAATGGTATTTTTATTCATCATTCAATACCTCTTTGCGCTGTAATTTGGCACTGCATCTATTTTACAAAGACAACCTCTGGATATGACGCTGAGCACGTGCACCCGGCTTCTTTGGCAGACCGTGGCAAGGCCTGTTCTGAATGGAACCTGTCCTGTTAAACCACTGTATGGTTTTGGGCACCATGCTGCAGCTCAGTTTCAGGTTCTTGGCAATCTTCTTATAGCCTATGCCATCTTTATGTAGAGCAATAATTCTTTTTGTTCAGATCCTCAGAGAGTTCTTTGCCATGAGGTGCCATGCTGAACTTCCAGTGACCAGTATGAGCGAGTGAAAGCGATAACACCAAATTTATCACACCTGCTCCCCATTCACACCTGAGACCTTGTAACACTAACGAGTCACATGACACCAGGGAGGGAAAATGGCTAATTGGGCCCAATTTGGACATTTTAACTTAGTGGTGTACTCACTTTTGTTGCCAGCTGTTTAGACAATAATGGCTGTGCAATTATGCCCTTAATATTATTAGTGCTGGTGTGCCAACAACAAAAACACACATGTCTGGAGCAGAAGGAAGAGCGTCTGAGATGCACAAGAGGTAAAGCAATTATGCCCCTAATATTATTGGTGCTGGTTCACCACCAAAAAAAAAAACACCTACGTCTGGAGCAGAAGGGAGAACACCTACAAAACCATACGCAAAACCATACAGCGGTTTAAAAGGACAGGTTCCATTCAGAACAGGTCTCGCCACGGTCAGCAAAAGAAGCTAGGTGAACGTGCTCAGCGTCATATCCAGAGGTTGTCTTTGTAAAATAGACGTATGAGTGCTGCCAGCATTGCTGTAGAGGATGAAGGGGTGGGAGGTCAGCCTGTCAGTGTTCAGACCATACAGCACACACTGCATCAAATTGGTCTGCATGGCTGTCATCCTAGAAGGAAGCCTCTTCTAAAGATGATTACAAGAACGCCCGCAAACAGTTTGCTGAAGACAAGCAGACTAAGGACATGGATTACTTGAACCACGTCCTGTGGCCTGATGAGACCAAGATAAACCTATTTGGTTCAGATGGTGTCAAGCGTGTGTGGCGGCAACCAGGTGAGGAGTACAAAGACAAGTGTGTCTTGCCTACAGTTAAGCATTGTGGTGGGAGTGTCATAGTCTGGGGCTGCATGAGTGCTGCCGGCACTGGGAAGCTACAGTTCATTGAGGGAACCATGAATTCCAAAATGTACTGTGAAATATTGAAGCAGAGCATGATGTCCCCTCTTCAGAGACTGGGCCGCAGGGCAGTATTCCAACATGACAACGACCCCAAATACACCTCCAAGACTACCACTGCCTTGCTGAGGGACGAAGCTGGGGGAAGAAGCTGAGGGTAAAGGTGATGGACTGGCCAAGCATGTCTTCAGACCTAAACCCTATTGAGCATCTGTAGGGCACCCTCAAACAGAAGGTAGAGGAGCACAAGGTCTCCAACATCCACCAGCTCCATGATGTTATCATGGAGGAGTGGAAGAGGACTTCAGTGGCAACTTGTGAAACTCTAATAGACTACATACCCAAGAGGGTTAAGGCAGTGTTGGAAAAAAATGGTGGTCACACAAAATATTTACACTTTGGGCCCAATTTGGACATTTTCACTTAGGGGTGTACTCACTTTTGTTGGCAGAGGTTTAGACATTAAGGGCTGTGTGTTGAGTTATTTTGAGGGGACAGCAAATTTACACTGTTATACAAGCTGTACACTCACTACTTTATATTGTAGCAAAGTGTCATTTCTTCAGTGTTGTCACATGAAAAGATATTATAATATATCTTTACAAAAATGTGAGGGGTGTACTCACTTTTGTTAGATACTGTATATACTGCACTGGTGCATATATATCCTGCAATAGCTTATAAATATATATATATTGCAGTGGCGGATGGTGCTCCATGGGCCGGGGTGGGGGGGGGCGGGGGACGTCAGACGGACCACACCATATCCCCCCGCCTGACCACAGCAGCCCGCACACCATACCCCCCTGGTCGCTGGGTCACTCACCCAGGACATGTGGAGGGCAGGCAGGCGGGGGCTGCTTCCCCTTCAGTCTTCTGCATCTCCTCCCTCCTCCTCTTCCTCCTTGGCCAATGGCATGGCTTCTCCTTTTGGCCAATCAGGAAACAGGTCTCAGGACCCACTTCCTGATTGGCCAAGAGTAGGATCCATGTGACAATAGAGAGTATTCATTCGCTATTGTCCCACAACTGGGTGGGCTCAGGGCGCAGAGCATCCATTTTTGAAGCCTATTAGAGCCTCTGGCTCTAATCACGTGCTTAAAAAAAAAAGAAAAAAAAACCCATTGGAATCCATGTGCTCGGCGCCCTACATGTAGATTAGGGGGCCAGATGCATGGATAGGGGGGGGGGCGGCGCCCCTGCGCCCCCAATGGACAGGCCGCCACTGATATATCTACTACACTGGCTGATCTATTAATATATAAAACACACACTCCACTAACTACCCTGCCTAATCTCCACTCCTAACACAATACACACGGCTGCCGTGTAAGCAGCCTTATATAGTGTGGGGTGCGGACTTAGCCCCTGAGCCATGATTGGCTAAAGGCACCCTACCATTGGCCAATCATGGCTCTGACAGGACATTGTGCTGTGATTGGCGAATGCATACAGGTCAAGGTGCATGTTTTGGCCAATCACAAGCATTGCATTATGGCGGGCGAATTTCCCACGAACGGCCACGTTTGTTGGTTGTTCTGCGAACAAATGAACACCCGATGTTCGAGTCAAACGTCGAAGCTCATCCCTATATGTCAAGTAATTGTGAGCTAGAATAACAAGATGGTTTAAAAAGTTTCCATAATGCAGTGTTTTGTTTTTTTCACGTTTGCTTGGATTTAAATAAAAACATCTACAAACATAATAAATACATCTATAAAACTGTGCAAAAAATTTGTTTTCATCTCACCTGGTAAAGAAGAATTCATACAATTCCAAACATCTGTCTGAAAATAGGAAAAAATAATGAAAATTATTATTTTCAATTATGAATAATAAATATTTATTTTTAGTAATCTGCAGTTCATAGATTGGAGTGATAAAATGATCCATATTCACAAGTATTTTCTAAATGCCAGGCAGCCCCCTCGGAGCTTCAGGCCATCCATGAAAATCCTACAAAGATGTTTTGAGTCAATACTTATACTATGCAGGTACTGGAGTTGTACTAGTACTGTATAAGATTTCTGAATAATATAATTGTTTTAGTGTTTTGCATTTTCAAAGGGACTTTAAAGCTGAGTAATAATTAAAGCTGAATAATATAGGACAGTGTTCACAGTAACTTAAAGCTATATTAAGTCTCATTTTTGTTTAAAAATAACAAACATGTTATAATTACCTGCTCTGTGCAGTGGTTTTGAACAGAGCAGTCCCCATGCTCCTTTTCTCGGGTACTTCGCCGGCGCTGATGGCCCTTCCCTCCTGCCCGAGTGCCCCCACAGCAAGCAAGGTACCCGAGCTGAGCCGCTGCTATGTGTGTCCATTCAGACATGGAGCCACTGTTCAGCCCCGCCCCCTCTCTCTCTCCTCATTGGCTTACTGATTTTGGCAATGGCGCCCGCTGCTGTGTCTCAATCAATTTGGAGGGAGAATTCAGCTGAGGCTCGCGTGTAACATCGCTGGATCGAGGTGGGGCTCAGGTAAGTATTAAGGGGGCTGAGGAGGGCTGCTGCACACAGAAGGTTTTTTATCTTACGGTGTATAGAATGCAGTAGGATCAAAAACCTTCTGCCTTTACAACCACTTTAAGTTTAGATTAGACATCAATCACTTGACAGCATCAGATGAAAAATAAAGTGGTGAGAAACAGAAATGACACATAGTAGAAACTGTCTTCACCCTATCCTGTTGTCAAATATGCTTTTATATATATATATATATATATATATATATATATATATATATATATATATATATATATATATATATATATATATATATATATATATATATATATATATATAGCCACTGAAAAATAGCGGGGGTGCCCCGTAATCGATCCACACCATGAGATGTACGATTTCCAAGTACAATGATAAATCGTCCTGGAGGTAGATTTTCTAGCCTTGAACAGTGTAGGAATCACTGAGTCAGAAAGACTCCTATCCTTCAATACCTGGCTTTCAACAGCCATGCCGTTAAAGCCAGCGACGGTAAAGCAGGATGGAAGATTGGCCCTTGAGACAACAGATCTTCCCTGAGAGGAAGTCTCCAAGGAGCATCGGCGACCAACCTTACCAGATCTGCATACCATGACTGGCGAAGCCAGTCTGGGGCCACCAGAATGACCGGAATCCCTTCCACCTCTATTCAGCGCAGAAGCCTCGGCAGAAGTTTCAGCAGAGGAAATGCATAGATCAGCTGATACTGACCCCAAGGAGCCACCAGTGCATCTGTGGCGTCGGCCAGAGGAACATGAGACCTGGCTACAAACCTCTGTACCTTCTCGTTGAGCCGAGAAACGAATAGGTCTACATTGGGTGTCCCCCACCGGAAACACAACTGGTGAAACACCTAAGGGAGCAGGGACCATTCCCCCTGATTCAACACCTGATGATTCAAGTAATCCGCCTGCCAGTTCTCCACTCTGGGTAAATGCACAGCGGAGAAAGCTGGAACAAAATTTTCTGGCCATATTAAGATCTCGGCCACCTCCCGGGCCGCCAGGACACTCTTGGTGCCCCCTTGATGATTGACGTAAACCATGGCTGTGACATTGTCTGATTGAATCTAAACTGGACAACCCTGCAGTGACTCAAGCAAAGCTTTATAGCTCTGAGTTCCAGAATATTGATCGGAAGTCTGGACTCTTGCAGAGTCCAGGTCCCATGGATACACAGCTTTCCAAGTACTCCTCCTCAGCCAGACAGGCTGGCATCCGTGGATACCATGGTCCAATACAATGGAAGGAAGTGCTTGCCCTGACGCAGGGCCAAGGAACAGAGCAACCACAGAAGAGCACTTCTTGCGTTTTGACTCAACCGAATCAGAGTGTCCAAAGATTTTGGATCCTTGTTCCACTTGACAAGAATATCCCTTTGCATAGGTCTCGTGTGGAACTGAGCAAATGGACCCGCCCCGAAGGCAGACACCATCAGGCCTAGAGCTCGCATGCAAGTCCACACTGAGGACAAATGTGCTGGATAACTGCAACCGAATTGCCCTCTGCAACTTTGGCAGCTTTTATGGGGGAAGAAACACCAGCATCAGTCCCAGATAAACCATTTTGAAAGCTGGGACCAGAGCAGATTTTCTGAAATTAATGGTCCAAACAAACTCTTGCAGAGTCTATACAGTGATTGACAGATCGCCCACCAGAACTGAGTGGGAGTCTGCCCTTAAGAGGAGATTGTCTAGGTACCCTACTACCGCAATGCCCCGCTGTCACAGTAATGCCAATACCAGAGCCAATATGTTGGTGAAGACCCGGGGGGCGGAGGAGAGACCAAGGGGTAACGCCACAAATTGATAATGTTCCTCTCCTACAGCGAAGCAAAGAAAACGCTGGTGTCCAGAGTAAATAGGGATGTGCAGATATGCGTCCTCGATATTGGCCAAAAGGTCTCCTTGGTGAAGGAACTAGTGGTCGACCGATATCGGTTTTTCATTGCCGATACCGATATTTTGGCCGATATGCGCCGATATTTTGAACATTTAAAGTTTTGCAAAATAAACACAAATTTCGACACAAATCTGTTACTGAACATGTTAAAGTTTATTTATTAACATTTTTAACATTAAGGGCTCGTTCTTCACACCTTAACTGTATGAAAACTGATAGGAAAACTGCACTTGCAGGAACATCAGAAATTTACATCATCTGATTGTGAATAAACTGCTGCAGTAGTGCACTCACTCACTGCAATAATTTTAAATCACTACTGAAGTGCAGTCAGTGCAAAACTGCTAGAAACAAGCTAGACGACAGAAAGACAGTGGATTGGAGACAGTGGACTACTGCTGCAGTAGTGCACTCACTGCAATAATTTTAAATCACTACTGCAGTCAGTGCAAAACTGCTAGAAAAAAAGCTAGACAAAAGCTAGACAGTGGACTGGAGTCAGTGGACTACTGCTACAGTAGTGCACTCACTGCAATGATTTACTGCAGTCAGTGCAAAACTGCTAGAAAAAAAGCTAGACAACAGCTAGACAGTGGATTGGACTGGAGTCAGTGGACTACTGCTGCAGTGGTGCACTCACTGCAATGATTTACTGCAGTCAGTGCAAAACTGCTAGCAAAAAAGCTAGACAAACAGCTAGACAGTGGATTGGAGTCAGTGGACTACCGCTGCAGTAGTGCACTCACTGCAATGATTTTAAATCACTACTGCAGTCAGTGCAAAACTGCTAGAAAAACGTTAAACAGCTAGACAGTGGATTGGACTGGAGTCAGTGGACTACTGCTGCAGTAGTGCACTCAATGCAACTACTGCAGTCAGTGTAAAACTGCCAGAAAAAAGCTAGACAGTGGATTGGAGTGGACACTAGTACTACCACACTTTTCAATACTCCCAGTTAAGTAGAACAATATTATACTGCAGAAAGCATAACATTTTTAGCATGTTCATGTTCACCTGTTAAAGGGCTTCTGTTTTTTTTCATATAATGCTGACACTTCATTAACATGCTCACTTGGTACAGGAGGAGAGGAAGACAGAGGAGCAGAGAGAGAGAGGTATCTTCTAGCATGGGAAGCAAGTCTTTTGTAGTGTGCCTCATTTTCTTTCCATCACTGAAGAGGATCACCACTTCTGTCAATTACTGATTCCTTCAAATAGAGATGAAGTTCATCATCCAGGCTCATTATTGCAGATTCAGAAGAATCCTCTGCAAGAGGCCCCAATAAAACACTGAAAATGCCATGATCAATTCCACCACAATGAAGAAGATTCTCTTCTGTTTGTTGTCGTCTTTTTGGACATTTTTCTATTTTTGCAGCATGCTGCTCTTTCAGATTATAAAAATGCTGTGTCTTTTCTGCAGTAACCTCCTGCACCTCCTGTTGAATATCTTCTGTCAGCCATTGTTTTGCCTTGGCCAATACATCATCAGAAGAGAAAGCATTGTTCTTGTATCGAGGATTCAAAAGACTTGCCAGCACAACATTTTTTATCTCTTCATGCTTCTCAAAACATATATCAATCAAAGCTCTCTGGCTTGACAGACCATCATTTGAAAGTTGGAGGGTGATGTGTGCCATGACACTGAGGTCTGACATATCAGCAAGCATTCCTTTCCATGTGTTTACTCCGCTGTCTTGAAGGAGCACAACAAGCATCACTCGGTCTTTGTTGATTCCCCAGTCTTCAAGAAACATTTCTCTACTGTACTCAGTGTGGGATCCTTGCATCACTTTTGTATTCAACATCAATTGCCTTTTTGTCCACCCGCTGTCAATGAAATGGCATGTAAGAATCATTAGTGACTCTGTTTGTCCTGACCAGCAGTCAGTCATGAATGAGAGTGAGTTGCCAGCATTCTCTGGTTGCAGCATAGCCTTTACTTTCTGAATGACCTTTTGGCGAATCTTTCCCAGCATTTCTGTTCGATAATACTTAGTGTGTAGCTTGGCTCAAGTATGGACATCAACCGCTTAAATCCTGAGTCAGACACCATTGTAAATGGCTGGTTATCAGTGACCATCATCTCTGTGATTACTCTGTCCAGCAGTTGGGATCTAGACAGTGACATACTTTTTTTTCTGAAACATATCTGTTATTGTTGCCTGGGATAGTGTAGGAGGCATTTCAAAATCACATTGATATTCATTTTGTTTTTTCTGTGCCCCATGATATAATTCAATATGATGAACTCTTAGATGGGCCCAAAGATTTGACGTATTTTTGTTTTTTGCAGTTACTGAACCCATGCTTATATTGTCTGTGCATGTGTTGCACACTGCTGCTTTTCCTGGAGATGGTTGAGACGAGAAATAGTCCCAGACCACTCTTTTACTTTTTCTGTCTTCATCCATCTCCATTGCAATTTGAAAGAGACAATAAGGTTAAAAAGATGGCTGGCAGGCTGCTGTCACCCTGTTGTGGGTCGGTGGCTGAAGCCTGGCAGTGTGGGTGTCACCCTGTTGTGGATGGCTGGCTTGGTATCACCCTGTGGAGGGTGGCTGGCTTGGTGTCACCCTGTTGTGGGTGGCTGGCTTGCTGGAACACTGTGGTGGGTGGATGACTTGGTGTCACCCTGTTGTGGGTCGGTGGCTAACGCCTGGCAGTGTGGGTGGCTGGCTGGCACCCTGTTGTGGGTCGGTGGTTGACGCCTGGCAGTGGGTGGCTGGCTGGCACCCTGTTGTGGATCGGTGGCTGACACCTGGCAGTGTGGGTGGCTTGGTGTCACCCTGTTGTGGGTTGTCAGATTTGTCCCCATGTCGATAGAACTGATAGTGTCATTATAATGGGGGACTTTAATTATCCTGATATAGACTGGGCAGAAGGAACCACACACTCAGCCACGGCTAGGCAGTTCCTAAATGTTTCCTAAATGTTTTGCAGGACAATTTCATGGGTCAGATGGTGAATGCACCGACAAGAAACAATGCGGTACTTGACCTACTGATCACCAACAATACAGACCTGCTCACGGATATAGAAATACGGGGCAACTTGGGAAACAGTGACCATAGATCAATAAGTTTCAGTATTAATTACAGTAATAGGAAGCAGAGGGGTAATATAAGGACACTGAATTTCAAAAGAGCCAATTTCTCAAAACTGCACTCGCTGCTAGAAAATACCAATTGGGATAGAACCCTGGGAACAAAGAACACAGAGGAAAAATGGGAGTGCTTCAAGAGCATACTTAACAAAGGGATTGACCAGTGCATTCCAAAGGGAAATAAATTTAAAAGGGCAAAACTAAACCCTGGGTGGCTAAACTCCAACATAAAAATGCATATTAGTGCTAAAGAAAATGCCTTCAAAAAATACAAGACTGAGGGGTCCTTGGCAGCATTTAAGCATTACAAAGAGTGTAATAAGAAATGTAAAAACGAAATCAGGGCGGCTAAAATAGAACACAAGAGACATATAGCGGAGGAGAGGAAAAAGAACCCCAAGAAGTTCTTTAAGTATATAAACAGTAAGAAAGCGAGGCCAGAACACATTGGCCCCATAAAAGATGACCAAGGAAATATGGCCACTGAGGACAGAGAAAAGGCGGAAGTGTTAAATAATTTCTTCTCTTCAGTCTTCACAAAAGAATCGGGGAGGCTACACTAACCCAGCTTGTAAGGCCGAACTAAACAACACACCTCAGGAAATACCACCATGGCTAACAGAAGATAGACTTAGAACTAAACTAGAGAAACTTAACATAAATAAATCACCGGGACCGGATGGCTTGCACCCGAGGGTTCTTAAAGAGCTCAGCCAGGTGATTGCCAGACCATTATTTTTGATCTTTAAGGATAGTTTAACGACGGGTATGGTGCCAGCTGATTCGAAAAAAGCCAACATGGTACCAATATTTAAAAAGGGGCCGAGATGTATCCCGGGTAACTATAGGCCGGTCAGCCTAACATCTGTAGTCTGCAAGATTTTGGAGGGGATGTTAAGGGACCACATACAAGACTTTAGTAATGAAAACTGTATTATTAGTAGTAATCAGCATGGATTCATGAAAAATCGTTCTTGCCAAACCAATCTATTAACCTTCTACGATGAAGTGAGCTGCCAACTAGATAAAGGAAACCCTGTGGATGTGGTGTATCTGGACTTTGCAAAGGCCTTTGACACCGTCCCCCACAAACGCTTACTGTACAAACTAAAGAAGGTAGGTATGGACCGTAAGGTGAGTACCTGGATAGAGAACTGGCTCCAGGGGAGAGTCCAGAGGGTGATGATTAATGGGGAGTACTCGGATTGGGCGGGTGTGGAAAGTGGGGTCCCCCAGGGTTCTGTCCTGGGACCAATCCTGTTTAATTTATTCATAAATGATCTAGAGGAGGGGATATCTAGTACAATCTCGGTATTTGCAGATGATACTAAACTAGGCATGCCAATATCTTCTATGCAGGATGTGGAAACCTTGCAAGCAGACCTGAACAAAATAACGGGGTGGGCAACTACATGGCAGATGAGGTTCAATGTTGAAAAATGTAAAGTAATGCACTTGGGGGCCAGAAACCAGAAAGCAAGCTACTCACTAGGGGGGGGGGGGGGAACCTCTGGGTGAGTCTAGGATGGAAAAAGACTTGGGGGTACTTGTAGACAACAGGCTTGGCAGTGGCATGCAATGCCAAGCCGCTGCAAGCAAAGCCAACAGAATACTGGGATGTATAAAAAAGGGGATTCACTCCAGAAATAAAGAGATTATTCTCCCGCTCTACAAGACTCTGGTCCGGCCACATCTGGAGTATGCTATCCAGTTCTGGGCACCGGTCCTCAGGAAGGATGTGCTGGAATTGGAAAGAGTCCAGAGAAGGGCAACAAAAATAATTAGGGGAATGGAAGACATCAGCTATGAGAAAAGACTACAAGCACTGAACCTATACTCTCTGGAGAAGAGACGCTTGAGAGGGGATATGATATCAATGTATAAATACTGTACTGGCGACCCTAGCATAAGGAACAAACTATTCAGAGAAAGGAGATACAATAAGACACGTGGCCACTCACTAAAACTAGAGGAAAGGCTGTTTAACCTTAAAATGCGTAAGGGGTTCTTCACTGTAAGAGCGGTAAGGATGTGGAATTCTCTTCCACAAGCAGTCGTATCAGCAGGGAGCATTGATAGTTTCAAAAAACTATTAGATGGGCACCTTAGAGACCACAACATACAGGGGTATACAATGTACGGTTAAAAGCAAACACACACACACATCATAGGTTGAACTGGATGGACTGATGTCTTTTTTCAACCTCAACTATGTAACTATGTAACTATGTAACTATGATAGATTCATGGATGCTGAAAATAAGAATTATTTTTCAAAAAAATCCCTTATCAACTGTGCCACTGAGCGGGTTATATACAATATAACCTGCCCATGTGGCAAGATATATACCGGCAAGACGAAAAGACAACTACGAATATGTATAGGTGAGCATTTGAGGGATATACAGAAAAAAGAGCCAGAAAGTCCCCTGGCCCAGCATTTCTTGGAATTTCATGATTATAAAATAGAGGGCCTAAGGGTTAAGGGTATCTTTGCCCTCAAGATAAGCCCCAGAAGAGGTGACTTTGATAAGATCCTCCTAAGAAAGGAAAAATTCTGGATATATAAACTAAGGACGTTATGGCCCTTAGGTTTAAATAAGGAAATTAATCTACAGGTTTTTCTAGATTGATGTGATACAGCTAGAGTATATTTTTGATTAATTCTATTTGATCATTGTGACGAGACCCTTGCTTGCTCGCTTCCGCTCTCCCGACACTCCTCTATTTCTAGTGAGTCAGCTTGCAGATCGCAACGTCTGATGGTTCGATCAACCAAGGATCCGGGATCCGAACTACAGCTATGTGCCGTCCGGAATCCATTAGAACAAACACCAAGCAAGCTGTATGTAAGTTCAAACAGGAAGACAATTTATTGGAAGAACACAGCACACTTTTATACAGAATTTGGAACATCCTGCCCCCAACAACCGCCCTCACATTGGTCAGTTGCAAAGTACCTGCAGTTCCCATTCAGGTCCTCTTTAGCCATGCAAATGAGGAATTGAAAATGAATCAGCAGTGATTGGTCAGATAGCTTGACCAGAAGGACTGCCATGCAAATGAGGACTTGAAAATGAGTCAACAGGGATTGGTCAGATAGCTTGACCAGAAGGGCTGCCATGTGCAAGGAGACAGAAGCCCCAGGGGGCAATCAATGTACACCATAGTCAGACACAGAACAATGGTTCCCTAATGAGCCCTCAATACACATTACTCTGAGTGTCAATACATCCCTTAGCAGACAACAGGTGAGGTCATTAGCACACCTGACAATAGGTGAATGGAAAGCCACCTCAGACAAAAAGCAACATTGTTAGCCAGCCCGTCTCCCCATTGAACTTCCTGGAATGACCATATTAGGAGTTGGACTTCCTGCTCAGAGACCTCAAGGCAAAGGGAACAAATGACCATCTGTCCTTAAATTCCAGTGATGGTGAACACCATCACATATCTTCCCCCGGGGAAACAGTCCAACAGCCACAGTGGGACCCCCAACGGGTCAACTCGAGGATGTTGGAAAAGTAGTCTTAATGTTCTAGGTCTGTCTGCCGGGATAACCCATCCGCATTCCCATTTTGAGGCCCTGGCCGATATTGTATGGTGAAATTGTATGGTTGCAAAGCCAGGCTCCACCGTAGTTATCGCCCGTTCTCTCCCGCCACCCGGTTAAGCCATATCAAGGGATTGTGGTCCGTCATGACGGTAAAAGAGCGTCCATACACGTAGGGCTGCAATTTCTTTAAAGCCCAGACTAAGGCCAAACACTCTTTTTCCACGGCAGCATATCCAACTTCCCGGGGTAACAACTTGCGGCTGAGATACGCCACCGGGTGCTCTTTCCCATCCTCACCAATTTGGCTTAGTACAGCTCCCAGTCCGAACATGGAGGCATCTGTATGAATGACAAAGCGTTTGTTAGGATCGGGTGCCGCCAGTATGAGAGCTTGCGTTAGGGCGGTTTTTAACTGATGAAAGGCTGTCTCGCACTCCGAGGACCACAGGACCTGTTTAGGGAGAGTCTTTTTGGTCAGGTCCATTAGGGGTTTGGCTATGTCACTATAGTGGGGTACAAACTTCCTGTAGTACCCTGCTGTCCCTAAAAATGCAAGTACCTGGGTCTTGGTTCTGGGAACTGGCCAGTTTAGGACGGCCTCTATTTTTGCAGGTTCTGGCCTCTGCTTCCCACATCCCACTCTATGTCCCAGATATTGCACCTCAGACATCCCGATATTACATTTGTCTGGCTTTAGGGTCAGGTTTGCGGCTCGGATTCTATCTAGCACTATTCCCAGGTGTCTAAGATGTTCCTTCCAGGTCTGGCTATAGATTGCGATGTCGTCAAGACATGCACATGCAAAATCTTGCAGACCATTGAGGAGTTCATCTATCATCCGCTGGAAGGTAGCCGGAGCATTCTTCATCCCAAATGGCATCACCATAAACTGGTAAAGGCCGAACGGCGTGATGAAGGCCGACTTCGGAATTGCTTCCGCGTCCAAGGGAATCTGCCAGTAGCCCTTACACGAGTCAATAGTCGTCAGATAATGTCCCTGGGCTATTTTGTCCAGCAATTCGTCCACTCGGGGCATAGGGTAGGCATCTGTCACAGTACAGTCATTCAGTCGCCTATATTCCACACAGAATCGGGTCGTGCCATCCTGTTTTGGGGCTAATACTACAGGGGACGCCCAGGGGCTTGCTGATGGTTCGATCACCCCTAACTCGAGCATTTCCCTAATCTCTGCTCTCATCCCTTCTTGAACTGCTCCGGGAATCCTATAGGCTGGTTGTCTCAGGGGCTTCTGCCCAGGAGTCTCTACCTTGTGCACAGCTATGTGAGTGTACCCAGGGAGTGCCGAGAACATCTCCTGTCGGTCCTGGAGTAATTCTCGGGCCTGTTCTCGTTCTTGGGATCCTAATCTATCTCCTAGCTGTATATCCTCCACCCCCCCCCCCCCCCCGGAACAGTTATTGATTTTGGGAAGCTCCAGCATCGGTAGATATTCAGAGTCCCCGGTGGCCGGAGCACATATGGCG
The DNA here is from genome assembly GCF_965119305.1 of Pelophylax lessonae. Classification (NCBI taxonomy): domain Eukaryota; kingdom Metazoa; phylum Chordata; class Amphibia; order Anura; family Ranidae; genus Pelophylax; species Pelophylax lessonae. Next base: position 240,721,103 of record NC_138772.1, read on the forward strand.
GCTACTGCCTCAGCCCTCTCATTAAAGGCCTTCATCATATTAATGTGGAATGTCCTCTTAATGTTTGTGTCTGCACAGCTGGCAACCACGTAGGTGGTATCGCACAGCTGTTTTACCACCTGATAGGGGCCCTGCCAGGAGGCCTGTAATTTATTTTGCTTCAGGGGTTTTAGTACCAGGACTTTCTGTCCGATATAAAAGGTGCGATTCCGCGCAGACCGATCATACCAAACCTTCTGCTGACTCTGGGCTGATTGCATATTCTCATGGACTAGCTCAGTAAGGTCCCGCAGTCGCTCCCTGAGTTCCAAGACATAACTAAGGATGGGGAGGCCTTCCGGATCCTCTGCCCCCTCCCACTGGGCCCTTACTAAGTCTAAGGGTCCCCTAACCCTTCGCCCATATAACAGCTCAAATGGGGAAAACCCTGTGGACTCTTGGGGTACCTCTCTATATGCAAACAGTAGATGGGGAAGGTATTTCTCCCAATCCTTCCTACTCTCCATGAAGGCCCGAAGCAGCTGCTTCAGGGTCCCATTAAATCTCTCACACAGCCCATTAGTCTGAGGGTGGTAGGGGGCGCTCTGGAGGGGTTTATTCCCACAGAGACACCAGAGCTGCTGCGTCAGCTCAGCTGTGAACTGGGTACCCTGATCGGACAATATCTCGTGGGGAAACCCTACCCTAGTAAATACCCGCAGTAAGGCATCTGCTACTGTATCCGCCTGGATATTGGATAAGGGAATGGCCTCCGCATAGCGGGTGGCGTAATCCACCACCGTAAGAATATACTTCTTCCCGGTGGCACTGGGGCGGGCCAGTGGGTCTATAATATCTACCGCTATGCGGCTAAAGGGTTCTCTAATAATTGGCAGGGGTTGCAGCAAGGCTTTTGGGTGATCCCCGGTCTTCCCTACTTTCTGACAAGTCTCACAGGTCCGGCAATATTCTCGCACCTCAGCATGTAATCTGGGCCAGAAGAAAGCATGAGACAACCGACTCCGGGTCTTGGCTATCCCTAAATGTCCGGCCAAGGGGATGTCGTGAGCCAGTCGCAATAGCTCCCGTCTGTACTTCTGGGGTACAACTAGCTGTTTGTGGGGGCCCTGTCGCTTCCCAGTGCCCATTCCCTCAGTGTAACGATAAAGAAACCCCCCCTCCCACTCTATTCTTTCTTCCCCCACCCCACCTGGATCCTTGCCCGCCCTGTCCCGATAACCCGCTAAAGTTGGGTCACTTTGAGTCTCTTGCCTAACGTCAGAGGAAGAATCCCAGGACACGGTGTTGTCAATTCGGGGTAACGTAGGAGGATTTGGTCTTACCTGGGTCCCCATAGGAGTGGAGTTGCCTTGGAGTTGGCTCGGACGTCTGGTGGTCACAGCCATGGCGGCCTCTGGGGCATACGAGGAAGTTAAATGGCCCAAATCGTTCCCCAAAAGTACTTCTGTGGGTAACTCGCGTAGTATTCCCACTCGCACATGTCGCTCCCCTGAGCCCCAATCCAAGAGGACTTGGGCGGTGGATAAACGTAGCACCTGGCCCCCTGCTACCCTGACTGCAACAGTCTGGCCGGTCCGGGCTGACTGGGGAATCATGTGAGGCTGGATGAGGGTAATCGTAGCCCCGGAATCGCGGAGTCCCTGGGCCGGCTGCCCATTAACCCATACTGCCTGGCGATGGTGCTGCCGATTATCTCCGGCAGCAGCTTGGACAGGATCCGCTTCGAAAAGTTTGCCGCACTCTTCCTGAACATCTCGATGGTTGGGCTCATTCTGGTAGCAATGAGCCGCTGGTCTGGATGGATGATTAGTCTCTCGATACCTCGTGGATTGGCTAGGGCAATGTCGTTGCAGATGACCAGTTCGGTTACAGGTATAGCACTTAGGTCCGGTAGGAGGGCTGGGTCGGGCTGGGGGTCTCGAGGCAGACCACGGAGGTACTGAAGTCGGCTTAGAGGCTGGTAAACTGGGCCGAGATAGTGGATAGCGCTCGTTTTCGCCTGACCTTCGAGAGTCCAGATATTCATCGGCCAGAGTAGCCGCTTGCTGTACTGTCTGTGGTTGTTTATCTCGCACCCAATCCCGTACTACCGGAGGGGTGTGGTTAAAGAACTGTTCTAATAGTACTAGCTGGGTGATGTCCTCTATGGTATGAGTGTGGCTTCCCTGGAACCAGCTCTTAAGGTTCCGCTGCATACGATGTGCCCACTCCACGTATGTTGTGTTGGTTTGTTTCCGGGATTCTCGAAACTTAATCCGGCTGGCTTCGGGTGTAATGGCAAATCGGGCTAGCAAAGCTTCTTTTACCCGGTCATAGTCTTTAGCGTCTTCATCCTCCAGGGCCCGATATGCATCCGCCGCTCTGCCAGTTAAATTACTCGCCAGTAAAACGACCCAATCTTGGGACAGTACTTCATGTATCTGGCATAGTCTCTCAAAGTCCTGCAGGAATGCGTCAATTTCCTCCTCTCCTTCCTTAAATAGTTTGAACGCCCGAAAGGGCAACTTACGGAGAGTCGCTGCATCTTTAGGCGTTTTCTCAGATTGCCGTATTTCTGTCATTCTCTGCTCATGTTGCCGCTCTCGTTCCCTCTCTTGCCGTTCTAGTTCTTTCTCTTGTCGCTCATCCTGCAGCTGGATGTCTCTAATGGCATTCTGTATGGTGGTCTCTGATGGGTTAGCACCATATAATGCCAACCGCTCTCGAACTCGTTGCTGAAACAAGTCTTCAACTGACCGGGGTCCTGCATCACCATCCCTCTTATCCATCTCGGATAGCTCACTGATCAGGGTGGCCTTGTTCTTTGTTCCACCGATCCCTCCGCGGCTCTCAAGTAAGTCTTTCAGCGTGGCTCTCCTGCATGCTGCATAGCTGGTCATTGACTGTGGTGGTTTGGAGTGTCCCGGTAACTGGAGAGCAAATCCCACCGCTGCCAACCAATGTGACGAGACCCTTGCTCGCTCGCTTCCGCTCTCCCGACACTCCTCTATTTCTAGTGAGTCAGCTTGCAGATCGCAACGTCTGATGGTTCGGTCAACCAAGGATCTGGGATCCGAACTACAGCTATGTGCTGTCCGGAATCCATTAGAACAAACACCAAGCAAGCTGTATGTAAGTTCAAACAGGAAGACAATTTATTGGAAGAACACAGCACACTTTTATACAGAATTTGGAACATCCTGCCCCCAACAACCGCCCTCCCATTGGTCAATTGCAAAGTACCTGCAGTTCCCATTCAGGTCTTCTTTAGCCATGCAAATGAGGAAATGAAAATGAGTCAGCAGTGATTGGTCAGATAGCTTGACCAGAAGGACTGCCATGCAAATGAGGACTTGAAAATGAGTCAACAGGGATTGGTCAGATAGCTTGACCAGAAGGGCTGCCATGTGCAAGGAGACAGAAGCCCCAGGGGGCAATCAATGTACACAATAGTCAGACACAGAACAATGGTTCCCTAACGAGCCCTCAATACACATTACTCTGAGTGTCAATACATCTCTTAGCAGACAACAGGTGAGGTCATTAGCACACCTGACAATAGGTGAATGGAAAGCCACCTCAGACAAAAAGAAACATTGTTAGTCAGCCCGTCTCCCCATTGAACTTCCTGGAATGACCATATTAGGAGTTGGACTTCCTGCTCAGAGACCTCATGGCAAAGGGAACAAATGACCATCTGTCCTTAAATTCCAGTGATGGTGAACACCATCCCAATCATCTGCCATGCTAATTTACTTTTTTTTTTGTTTTTTTTTTTGTTTTTTGCTTCCAAGTATGCCTTATTCTTTTTAATTTAATTTTATGGTTCAACACATTAAAGCACTCTATCTGGCTAAATTGGTCATTCAATTTGATAAATGAAATCATTTGATTGCTGAGTGTATTTAAGACAGCCTCCAGCTAGGGGGCGCTATGTCCTGATGAAGCTGATTCTTTCAGCGAAACACGAAGACGTTACGCTACCTGGTTGCTGCAGCTCGTCTGAGCTGGGGCTCTGAACGCTTGAGCCGAGCCATTTTTGCCACTTCATATTTGAAGGTTCCTTGTTTTCAGTGACATTTCCATTGCGCCTGTAGGCGATCTTCCTAGTCCCTCTGCCCCTGTGTGGACTGTGGACACGGTTGTACTGCACCTGGAGTAATTGTTGGTGGACGGCAACTGATCAGCTGGACGTGCTCTGTGGTCGGCTGGGTGGCGTGTGACGTAGCCATGCATGGCCGTTTGTAATCACACTGCTAGGATGTCCCACACCATGATCTCGGTCTGAACGCCAACCACTCCATGGATGAGGTATCGGAACTAAGCCCTATGTGGAATTTACCCTTATCGGCCGTTCCTCGTTGCAGAGTCTACTTACCCGTGTTTCAAGTTGGATACATCTGATGTTAGCTGATCCACACTCTCCCACATTAAGGTTTGACGATACCTGTCAGCTATCCACCTTTTCCCCTCGATCCTGGGTTCTATTGTGTCTACACCTGGGAGTCTTTTTTATTGACTTGCTATACAAGCACCCCTCGTTTAGTCCATAGGATGACCTGTTGATACATTATCAAATTCATTGAAATTACTGTCCTATCCTAACCCAGTGACTATTCATCAAGTGATGACTGCATGTGTTCCATGTGCTACGATCTGAATCATCTGCTCCATTCGCAGCCCCCACTTTTCATAGCCCAGTCTTGACACAGGGGAATCCATCTGTGTCGGGTGTATGTTTTTCCACTTGATGGTGTCGAGAAGTATGATTGATTTATTTCATAAGACTCATCTATTTGTCCATATCTTGCTTTATTTAATTACTTCCTTTGTAGGTGGACTATGGACATACTAACCATACATCAGTCGATTTGATCGGCCAGCAGAGGGAATCAGCCTATCTTTTTAGATAGTACCATTATATTTTTTCCTTTGCCAATCACTCTCTTTGCCGAGATTACCTATTGATATCAATGATACGCTATTTCTTATTTGTTTATATTCATTATTTTTATTTGATGGTATTTTGAGTTGATGGTTGTTACCTTGGTTGCTCTCCCCCCTAGTGGCATTTCGATAACATTACTATTATCGTTGACGGCGTGGATAGAATTTGATGCATGAATCTTGAGGTTACTCATTGGCCATTTTTACAGTATACCGCTGACTTGATTCATGCTTCATGTCTTTCCAGGTGCGTCGCCCATCATAGTATATTTGGCTCTGCTCCTCATCCAGTTTGGTTGCAGTCATTTGGAGATTCATTATCCCCTGGGCAGTCATCCAATGACTGCATCCAGCTGAGCGTCCTGCCCCATCTTTGGTTCCACCTTGCACTTTGGTGGACCGGTATGTATGTAATTACATGATTTTGATACTTTTTTTATTGCTCATATGGTAGCTGCAGCTAATCCATGCGTATGTGTTTGTTTTTATTGAACCACGTGGTGTATATTATGAGTGGTGAGGTGGAAGGTTTATTTTCTTTTTCATTGAAACTGTATGTTCCATTTCGGATTTAATAAAATGTAATACTTTTATTAGGAATTTTTGGTTTCTGTGCATTTTTTGTTGACCCACATATGTTTATAGCCCTGTTACTCCATTATATGGCGCTTTCCTTGGGCAATTTCTCTCTCTAGTTGCCCAATTTTTTGTATAAGCTGTTGTTTTTGCCATTGTAGTTCCACTCTCTGTTAATTATTTGAGCGAGTGGGTGTCTTTTGTATTATTATTTAACTAATTTGTACTTTCCCCCCTTCTTTGTTTATGCTTGTAGTGGAGTACTGGTGACTCCTTCTTGGAAAGTTCCGGGTTTTCTAATATATTTAAAAACCTTCCACCTCTGCCACTGAGGTTTATAGGTTTGGATTTATGGAACACGTATATTTAAAGCTAGTGTTTTTGTGTGTTTTTTTTTTTTGGAATTTTGGAATGGCATATGTTTTAGGAGATGATCTGGAAATTAAGGCGGCATTCCAACTTTGCATTTCCAATGGGGTTCAACTGATGCAGTTGATTGTAGAGGAGGAAAAGATTCAAGTTGAGGATCTCAAATTAGAGATCAATAAGAGTTTTGCTGAACTTGATCCCTTTTAAGGAATGTGAAGAGTTTAATAGACAAAATTAGATCCTTAAAAAGGAGGTAGAGAGAGCCCAGCATAATCTGAAGAATACTAAACAGGCCAAATTTAAAAGGGATCTGTTAGATTGGGAGAAGGGGGACATTTTTAATCTGTCCTCCCAAAGAGGACGCAATCGTTCAAGATGTGGACGCTTCAGAAGTAATTCACAATCAGGTCCTGTGTCAGGGCTCCAGTGGTAGAGGAGGGTCTCTAGGACCCAGCATCAGTCAGGACACCAATGGCAGGAGAAGGGCTCTAGGACCCAGCATCTCAGCCAGCACATCACATGGGCCTTTATAAGGAAGTGTGCCAGTGATTGAAGTTGCTGATTGATCTTCAGCTTGTACCGTGTTCCTGTGATCCTTGTTCCTGAAAGTTCTCTGTTACTGACCCAGCTTGTCCTTACTATTCTGCTTGTCTCTTGACCTGAACTCGGCTTGTCTTTGGATATTCTCTCCTGTTACCTGTGTCTGATCTCGGCTTCCCTATCTGACCTTGCCTGCTCTGGTATCCTCCCGGCTCTGAACTCTGGCTTGAACTGACTTCCCATTGCCTTAGTGCCAAACACAGACCTGCCACCTCTCACAGGCGCCACCTGGCTGCAGCCACTACTTCGCACATCAGAAACCTTTCTACAATCAACATCACAGGCGACCTGTGCTACTTTGAGCCTGACTCCTCCTGTTCTCACTTTCAGGGGAGTCTGGAACTTAGCCGCAAGGGAAGCCCTCTCTCCATTGGCCTCCACACCAGGTACGTGATATCCTGACTATACCGTTAGTGATACAGACAGTGAGGGTTTTGTTAAATCGGTAGGTTTTTTAGACCCAAATGGGGAGATTATTTCCTCCCCTCCAATAGGAAAGGAGACTCCGGGACGGCAGGGAATTCTAAAAGGAAATCGAAGGATACCAAAGAACCAAGAAAAACAAGACTCGCAACACAAAAATCGAAGCAGGAGTCAAAGGAAGAGGAACTAAATAGGGATATACTACCATTAACTAGGGACAACAAAGTTGTCCATCTTTCCTCTTTTCCCCTTAAAGAAAGACATATTGCCCTCCTTAGTAAGGGACTCTCTTTTTCTCCTAAAACCAATATGGATGAGTTTGAGGTCTTTAAGGATCTCAACCTCTTTTTGCGTAAAGTTTTGTTGCGTTATTTGCATGATTTATAAGATAAAGGGCAACCCAAAGAAAAGCTAGTCCTAAATGAAGCAGAACGACAGGCATTAAATGATTTAGTGGAACTTATGAATGACAGTGATTAATTTGATAATGATAATGGGGAAGATCCCTTGGTTCTGAGGCAACCCAATCTGAACTTAAAATCTAAAAAAATGATTCCCCTATCAAAAAATAAATGGATCAATCAGTGGATAGGGTTGCTGTGGATCTGAGATCTATGGACTGGAACTCGATGGGATCAGACAATTTATCTGAACCTGAGAGATTGGCCTTACATGAGCTCCAGGCAGTCAAAGACATTGTAATAAAAAAAGTGATAAGGGGGCAATGTTGTTATATTACAAGAGGAAAAGTATGTAAAAGAGGTTAAACGCCAACTGGCCAATAAGGAGGTTTATTCCAAACTAACCACCTCCCCCTTTCCTGATTTAAAAACCAATTTGAATTATTTCTTGTCTCTGGCTCATGAAGCTGACCTTATTTCCAAGAAGGAATTCAATTTTCTTAAGGTGAAGGAATTTAATATATATATCAAAACTCCACAAAAATCCACTTGACCCCCCGGACGCCCTATCGTATCCGCTATTAATGGTCCCCTTGAAAAAAATAGGCCAGTATGTGGACGAATTACTCAAACCTATGGTCCCCTTGCTTGACTCATTCGTACAAGACACTAAGGATATTTTAGGCAAATTGGAGGGATTTGTAGTGGAAGATGACTGGTATCTAGTGGGTATAGATGTAAAATTGTTATATACCTCTATCCCACACCAGTGGGGCCTGCGAGCTGTTGAGTATTTTCTGTCCAAACATTATCCAATCATGGCCCATCAGAATGAATTTGTTCTGGAAATTTTGGAATTTGTCCTCCGGAACAACTCTTTTCAGTTTGATGGTACGTATTACCAACAAATTTCTGGTACATCTATGGGGGCACCATGGGCACTAGCCTATGCGTGCCTCCATCTTGGGATGTGGGAGGAAAAATTTGTTTATGAATTACCTGGTTTTAGGGACTCAGTGGCCCTTTGGGTCCGTTACATTGACGATGTCTTGGTGATCTGAAAGGGACAGGAACGGGATCTTCATGAATTTATTGATAGATTGCAACAGAATGACTGTAACATCAAATTAACATATCAGTTTGATCAGAAAAAGATCTCGTTCCTTGATCTCCAAGAACATGGGCCAACTCCTGAAGTCCACTTTCCGCAAGCCTAGAGCTGCCAATACACTTTTACGTGTGGATAGTTTCCATCCACCCTCATTGATCCGGGGGATCCCATTTGGGCAGTTCCTTCGAATTCGGGAGGAACTGCTCAAGAGATGAGGAATTTTCTCAAGAGGCATGTGAGATGTTCAAAAGGTTTAAGGAAAGGGGCTATCCCAATAAAGTTCTTAAAAAGGCTAAAAAGAAGGCCTCTCAAAGAGACCGAAGTTCCCTTCTAACCCATAAAGAATTAGCCGGTGGGGATGGGGATAGACGTGGGCTAACTAGGTTCATCACGAGATATGGAGCTCAGTGGGGCCAAGTGAGGAATGTACTATCTTCTCACTGGCATATTCTAAAACAGTGCCCAATTTTGAATAAAATTGTGGGTGATTACCCCCAGATGGATGCTCGGCAGGCCCCTAATCTTTCTGATAAACTCACTAAATCGGAAAACACTAATTCTCCGGACCCTACATGGCTCTCCTCTATCCCTAGGACCAGGGAAATTTGTACTTCCTAAATACTGTGTATATTACATATCTTTCAATGTCAGACAGGTTTTCCTTTTGTTTGTGTATTGGGAGGGAATGTGGATTGCCCTGTCTCATTGTTAAGTGTTAATTACCTCACATTTTTCTGTCTGTCTGCCTTAAGAGAAACTTATTATGGGATGTATATAGGTATGTGGATTGGATGCTAAGGGGGAGGGGGGATTGTCCCACATTGTATATTTTTGTGTACACTGTATGAGAGTGTAAAACTCTGTTCCTATTGGATTGTGAATGTCTTGTCCAGTCTTCAACAAGGTCCACCTAGGCGGTAACCTTGTGGGTGAAAACTGTATATAAGTCTTGTTCAATAAAGTGTTCTAGAGATTGTTCACCCTCAATCTAGAGTCCTGTCTCTTATTGGGGGGAATATGCTGCAAGGGGTTGCTATAGTCTTCCATACTCCCTTGGATAATCACTAAGCTCTTGTAAGAGCTTGTGTAAGAGCTTGTTCTGCTGCACCCTCTGGGGAAAGAGAGGTTCACCCACAGGAACCTGGAGCCTTGTCGTAGGTCCAGGGTGGGTAGGAGACGGCGAGACCCTAACCATGCTGTGGCGGTTCGTGGGGTCTGAAGTGGTTATGGTGTCTGGTGGAGTGCTTGGAGCCCTCGGGGAGCACTAGGAGCATCCTACCCAGTCAGGGATTCCCTGTTCTGTTACATTGGTGGCAAGTGGTGGGATGGTGTCCTAGTTTGAGGAGAAGCAGCTCGGAGACACCTGTAACGTTATGGAGCGAGCTAACACCCGTGCAGCGTCCCCATATGAGGAGGAGTTTCTCTGGAGGTTGCAGCAACACTTGGCCCAACAGGATGGGCCTGTATCAGAGGAAGTCATACTGGACTGGAGAGATTTCACTCAAAAGGAAATGTGGTATGAGACCTTAGATGATGTGCAGTGGAGGCGGAGAGAGAACCTTCCCAGCGAAGAACAGCGGTTCCAGGTATATGTTGCCCTGCAGTTACCTTTCCAAGGAGAGCAACCCCTGGATGAGTGGGTGACAGAGCTGTGGGACCTGATTTGGAAGGAGTCATGTCTGGATGAAGCTTACCGGGCACTAAAATGGTACGCCACTTGGCGCGACCACTGGATGGCTGATGACAATATGCCGGAAGGTGAGGACTATAGTGGCCCGGGCTTGCTGTGGGAGGCCTTTGAGGAGAGGGCCTTTGGATGTCCAGCAGAGTTTCAGTGCTGGGGATTCCAGGACACCAAAGAAGCTCGACTGGGTCTCCCCAGAGCGGATTACTTGGGGTCAGACCTGATTCATCTGGTCAGAATGGAGTGGGAACTGGAGCAGGACTACCAACGCCTGCTCTGCTCCATTCCACCCTAATCTACCCTGCAAGCAGAGCCAGAGTGCTGGGTGGCAGATCTAGACCCACAACCCTTCAGTTGGAGAGACATTACAGACCGGTGGTACTGTGAAGACCCACCGATGGCAGGTGGAGATGGGACCGAGGTCTCTCTACAGGCCCTACAGGGAGGCCAGGCAGCCGGCCCAGATCCCCAGCTACAGCAGGAGTTACTGGGAATAGAGATGGTCGGTTCTACTCCCCAGCGGCAGGCAGAGTTACAGGGAGCCGAAGGTGTCGTCCTTCCTTCCCAGCAGCAGTGTACCTTCCAGGGAGAGGAGACAACTAATCCTTCTCCCCAACCACAGGGAGACAACAGCCCTGACCCCAATAGAGCAGATGGGACCGCGGTCTCTGCACCAGACCTACAGGGATTCTGGATGGCCGGTCCAGATCCCCAACCTATCCCACAGGAATACCAGGAGGAGGAGGTAAGCGATCCCGCCTCTCTACAGCAGACCCCCAAACAGGTCCTGGGGTAGTATTTGCCAACCCCAACCCAGCAGAAGAGCTGACAACAGGGCAGAGTGCTACCAACCTCTGCCCAGCACCCACAAAAGCTACAGTCTTCACTTGTACACCCCAGGGATGCTGGACAGTCGGCCCAGATCCCCAACAGCCTGATGGAGTGAGCCCCATCACCCTGTCTTCTCTCCAGGAAAGGACTCCCAGGAGAAGGGCCAGTCCACACTTATCCCCAGCAGCGGGTATGTTCTACGAGAGAGGCAGAGGTTGGCTGGGTGAGTAACACTGTTTTCCCGACAATTTGGTTGGGGTACTGGGTGGGTGCAGACATTGGGAGGGCCCGTGGAACACAGCCTACCTTAGAGAGGTTGGAAAGTTCCTTTCTCAGCCTACTAAGCTCCTCTTATGTCTCTTAGGGACACAGGGTGCCCAAGAAGCCCAGTCTGGCCTGCCCAAACCAGACTTTCACAGACTGATCGGCTATGAGAGCTCCATTCGCCTTGCCAAGACAAACTTACAAACTATGTGGAACTTTGTCAAGGAAGCTGCCATGATGGAAGGACTCTTTGGGACTTGTTACCCGACTAACTCAGGCACAGACCGATTGGAGGTCTGGTACCTGGTTCGTCTACCTTTGGGGCGAAGATATGTGACAGTATTCCCCGTCACTGGAAGTTAAAGACAGATAAGTAATGGTTTGAATTGCTTCAGATGGGACGGTCATATTTGCCAGCAATATCTCCATATAGGAATATAAAGATTTATTCCCATTTGCCATGAAATCTGTACTTCCTAAATGCTGTGTATATTACATATCTTTCAATGTCAGACAGGTTTCCCTTTTGTTTGTGTATTGGGAGGGAATGTGGATTGCCCTGTCTCATTGTTAAGTGTTAATGACCTCACATTGTTCTGTCTGTCTGCCTTAAGAGAAATATATTATGGGATGTATATAAGTATGTGGATTGGATGCTAAGGGGGAGGGGGGATTGTCCCACATTGTATATTTTTGTGTACACTGTATGAGAGTGTAAAACTCTGTTCCTATTGGATTGTGAATGTCTTGTCCAGTCTTCAACAAGGTCCACCTAGGCGGTAACCTTGTGGGTGAAAACTGTATATAAGTCTTGTTCAATAAAGTGTTCTAGAGATTGTTCACCCTCAATCTAGAGTCCTGTCTCTTATTGGGGGAATATGCTGCAAGGGATTGCTATGGTCTTCCATACTCCCTTGGATAATCACTAAGCTCTTGTAAGAGCTTGTGTAAGAGCTTGTTCTGCTGCACTCTTTGGGGAAAGAGAGGTTCCCCCACAGGAACCTGGAGCCTTGTCGTAGGTCCAGGGTGGGTAGGAGACGGCGAGACCCCAGCCAAGCTGCGGCGGTTTGTGGGGTCTGAAGTGGTTATGGTGTCTGGTGGAGTGCTTGGAGCCCTCGGGAAGCACTAGGAGCATCTGTCAACGGAGATACCCAGTCAGGGGTGCCCTGTTACTTTACAAGGACGTTATGGCCCTTAGGTTTAAATAAGGAAATTAATCTACAGGTTTTTCTAGATTGATGTGATACAGCTACAGAATATTTTTGATTAATTCTATTTGATCATCTGCCATGCTAATTTACTTTTTTTTTTTTTTTTTTTACTTGCTTCCAAATATGCCTTTAGAGAATACTACTATTCTTTTCATTCGATTTGATAAATGAAATCATTTCATTGCTGAGTGTATTTAAGACAGCCTCCAGCTAGAGGGCGCTATGTCCTGACGAAGCTGATTCTTTCAGCGAAACGCGTAGACGTTACGCTACCTGGTTGCTGCAGCTCGTCTGAGCTGGGGCTCTGAACCCTTGAGCCGATTTTGTCACTTCATATTTGGAGGTTCCTTGTTTTCAGTGACATTTCCATTGGGCCTGTAGGCAATCTTCCTAGTCCCTCTGCCCCTGTGTGGATTGTGGACACAGTTGTACTGCACCTGGAGTAATTGTTGGTGGACGGCAAAACTGATCAGCTGGACGTGCTCTGTGGTCGGCTGGGCGGCGTGTGATGTAGCCATGCATGGCCGTTTGCAATCACACTGCTAGGATGTCCCACACCATGATCTCTGTCTGAACGCCAACCACTCCGTGGATGAGGTATCAGAACTAAGCCCTATGTGGAATTTACCCTTATCGGCCGTTCCTGGTTGCAGAGTCTACTTACCCGTGTTTCAAGTTGGATACATCGGATGTTAGCTGATCCATACTCTCCCACATTAAGGTTTGACGATACCCGTCAGCTGTCTATCCACCTTTTCCCCCCGGTCCTGGGTTTTATTGTGTCTACACCTGGGAGTCACTTTCATTGACTTGCTATACAAGCACCCCTCATTTAGTCCATAGGATGACCTGTTGATACATTGTCAAATTCATTGAAATGACTGTCCTATCCTAGCCCCGTGACTATTCATCAAGTGATGACTGCATGTGTTCCAAGTGCTACAATCTGATTCATCTGCTCCATTCACAGCCCCCACTTTTCATAGCCCAGTCTTGACACAGGGGAATCCATCTGTGTCGGTTTATGTTTTTCCACTTGATGGTGTCGAGAAGTATGATTGATTTATTTCATAAGACTCTCATCTATTTGTCCATATCTTGCTTTATTTAATTCCTTTCTAGGTGGATTATGGACATACTAACCATACTAACCATACATGAGTCGATTTGATCGGCCATCAGAGGGAATCAGCCTATCTATTTAGATAGTACCATTATATTTTTTCCTTTGCCATTCACTCTCTTTGCCGAGATTACCTATTGATGTCAATGATACGCTATTTCTTATTTGTTTATATTTATTATTTTTATTTGATGGTATTTTGAGTTGATGGTTCTTACCTTGGTTGCTCTCCCCCCTAGTGGCATTTCGATAACATTACTATTACTGTTGGCGGCGTGGACGGAATTCGATGCATGAATCTTGAGGTTACTCATTGACCATTTTTACAGTATACCGCGGACTTGATTAATGCTTCATGTCTTTCCAGGTGCGTCACCCATCATAGTATATTTGGCTCTGCTCCTCGCCCAGTTTGGTTGTAGTTATTTGGGGATTCATTATCCCCTGGGCAGTCATCCAATGACTGCATCCAGCTGAGCGTCCTGCCCCGTCTTTGGTTCCACCTTGCACTTTGGTGGACCAGTATTCATGCAATTACATGATTTTGATACTTTTTTTTATTGCTCATATGGTAGCTGCAGCTAATCCATGCGTATGTGTTTTTTTTTAATAACCACATGGTGTATATTATGAGTGGTGAGGTGGAAAGTTTATTTTCTTTTTCATTGAAACTGTATGTTCCATTTCCGATTTAATACTTTTATTAGGAATTTTTGGTTTCTGTGCATTTTTTGTTGACCCGCATATGTTTATACCCTTGTTACTCCATTATATGGCGCTTTCCTTGGGCAATTTCTCTCTCTAGTTGTCCAATTTTTTGTATATGGCTTGCTGGCACCCTGTTGTGGGGTGGCTGGCTGCTGTCACCCTGTTGTGGGTCGGTGGCTGACGCCTGGCAGTGTGGGTGGCTGGCACCTTGTTGTGGGTCGGTGGCTGATGCCTGACAGTGTGGGTGGCTGGGTGTCACCCTGTTGTGGGTTGCTGGCTTGGTTATACACTGTTGTGGCTGGCTGGCATGCTGGAACACTGTGGTGGGTGGCTGGCTGGCTTGGTGTCACCTTGTTGTGGGTGGCTGGCTTGGTGTCACCCTGTGGTGGGTGGGTGGCTTGCTGTCCCCCTGTTTTGGGGGGCTGGCTTGCTGGAACAATAAGGTGGGTGGGTGGCTGGCTGGCTTGGTGTCATCCTGTTGTTGGGGGCTTGCTGGAACAATGTGGTGGGTGGCTGGCTGGCTTGGTGTCACCCTGTTGTGGGTGGCTGGCTTGCTGGAACACTGTGGTGGGTGGCTGGCTTGATGTCACCCTGTGGTGCGTGGCTGGCTTGCTGGAACACTGTGGTGGGTGTCTGGCTTTGTTCCACCCTGTTGTGGGTGGCTGGCTTGGTGTCACCCTGTTGTGGGTGGCTGGCTTGGAGTCACCCTGTGGTGGGTGGCTGGCTTGCTGAAACACAGTGGGGGGTGGCTGGCTTGGTGTCACCCTGTTGTGGGTGGCTGGCTTGCTGGAACACTGAGGTGGGTGGCTGGCTTGGTGTCACCCTCTTGTGGGTGGCTGGCTTGCTGGAACACTGTGGTGGGTGGCTGGTTTGGTGTCACCCTGTGGTGGGTGGGTGGCTGGCTTGATGTCACCCTGTGGTGGGTGGATGGCTTGCTGGAACACTGTGGTGGGTGGCTGGCTTGGTGTCACCCTGTTGTGGGTGGCTGGCTTGGTGTCACTCACCCTGGCATGTTGTGGGTGGCTGGCTTGGTGTCACCCTATTGTGGGTGGCTGGATTGGTGTCACCCTGTCACCCTGTTGTGGGTGGCTGGCTAGGTGTCACTTACATTGGTGTCACTTACCCTGGCCTGTTGTGGGTGGCTGGCTTGTTGGAACACTGTGGTGGGTGGCTGGCTGGCTTGGTGTCATCCTTTGGGTGGCTGGCTTGCTGGAACCCTGTTGTGGGTCGATGGCTGGCGGCTGGCACCTTGCTGTGGCTGGCTGGCACCCTTGTCAGTGGGTGGCTGAGGCCAGGGCATGTGGATGGCTGGCTGACATTGTGACCTTACTGCAGCTTGCTGCACATGAGGCTGTCCGAGGCATGGGAGGCGGTCTTAGAAGGCAGAACGTGTCCAGCGTGCTGGAGAATGGCGTGGGAAGCAGTCTTAGAAGGCAGTACGTGTGCAGCGTGCCGGAGAATGACGTCACATGTACGACGCACACAATAATCGCCAAAATCGGTAACTTCTGGGGCTGATTCCGATATATCGGGGAAAGTGCATATCGGCCCTCGATATACATCGGTGTTGCCGATAATTGGTCGATCCCTAGTAGGAACGCCACTACCGTGCGAATGGACTCCATTCGAAACCTCTGTACCCACATGAAGTGATTCAGAGCCTTGAGGTCCAGAATTGGATGCATTTTCCCTTCTTTTCTGGGAACAGCAAACAGGTATGAATAAAACCCTTGAAAGCGTTACCGAGAGGGAACCGACACAATCACCCTTTTCGACAGCAGATCTTGTACCGCCCTCGTAGATCCCTTAACCAATCTGAAGATAGGCATAGATTGGACGGGAAGAATCTGTCCGACGGTCGGGACCTGAATTCGATCTTGTCACCCGATCAAAACAGCTTGTGGACCCATTTGTCCTGAATCAAGGAGGTTCCTGGTCCTGGACAGAAAACGAAGACATCCCCCCACCCAAGACACGGGTGAGGGCGTCCCTTTATGCAGACGGAGATTTGTCCGCAGATCTGGAACAGCTTGTTCTCGGCTTACCGGACCACGACTACAAGCACTGAACTTATTTTCTCTGGAGAAGAGATGATTGAGGGGGGATATGATATCAATGTACAAATATTGTACTGGCGACCCTAGCATAAGGAACAAACTATTCAGAGAAAGGGAATACAATAAGACACGTGGCCACTCACTAAAACTAGAGGAAAGGCGGTTTAACCTTAAAATACGTAGGGGGTTCTTCACTGTAAGAGCAGTAAGGATGTGGAATTCTCTTCCACAAACAGTTGTATCAGCAGGGAGCATCGATAGTTTAAAAAAACTATTAGATGGGCACCTTAAAGACCACAACATACAGGGGTATACAATGTACGGTTAACAGCAAACACACACACACATCATAGGTTGAACTGGATGGACTGGTGTCTTTTTTCAACCTCACTAACTATGTAACTATATGTAACTATGGGCCTAATTCACTGTACCGCTATTTTGCTAACGCCGGGATTTTTGCGAAATGGCGAATTTTAACGTATGAAATTGGTATTCACGATACCGCCGGTGGACAATAACGTATAGTGTTAGATTCACTAAGATGCTACAACGTCAGGGCGCGACTTAAAAACAGGTCAGCTAAAAGCTCGACTAATGTTTAGCCAAATTTATTTGAGAACCCCCAAAAATCCCAAATCACTGTGGAAGGTGTGGGAGATCATTTGGAGATGAATGGCTTTTAAACTGTGTCAAAAACTGACATAGAAAGAGAGATTACTTCAAAAGTGTAAAAAGTCAAAATAGCTCCTCAAGTCCCGAGCTGCAAGAGAGCTCATGTGCGCATGCGCAACGCCAACTAGGCTCAAAAAGTTACGTTTTCACAAACTTGAGCATGCGGTATAGTGAATTCGAATGTAAAATCCGCTGTATCGCCCATGTAAAATGGAATGAACTGGCGGATTAGAAAAACATGCACACAGTTCATACTTCTAGCAAGTGATTCCTTAGTAAACACCATCACATTACAACGTTCTAGAAACCTTTCCTGCTCAATCATATTTCACTTGAACAATCTTGTATATAGTTTTTATATAGAACCCCAACATTATCTAGGGTACCCCACAAAATATTTAATCAGGAAAGACGTATGGCCAAGCTTTTGCATTTTATAACACATTTTACTGCAGGTACATCCCCCTACTTGGCTAATTAGCAAAATATGTTAAACTAGAAAAAAAGTTCGTCGAGACAAACTTTAAGTTGGCTTGAGAAAGCCTGACCAGAAAGTTTGAAAAGTTTAGATCGATCGATCGATAGATAGAAAAGGTTTGAAGATCGATAGATAGATAGATAAGGTTTGAAGATCGATAGATAGATAGAAAAGGTTTGAAGATCGATAGATAGATAGAAAAGGTTTGAAGATAGATAGATAGATAGATAGATAGATAGATAGATAGATAGATAGATAGATAGATAGATAGATAGATAGATAGATAGATAGATAGATAGATAGATAGATGGATAGATAGATAGAAAAGGTTTGAAATTTTTTTTACCGCCCCCCACCCGCGGTCTGTCTGTCTGCTTGTCTGGCTGGCTGCCTTGCGACAGCAATATAAGTCATCGGATTTGTTTTTGTTTTTTTAAAGACAAGCTAAATAGAAAAAAAAAAAAATTTACAGCCCCCACCCGCGGTCTGTCTGCCTGTCTGTCTGCCTTGCGACAGCAATAGAAGTCATCGGATTTGTTTTTGTTTTTTTAAATACAAGCTAAATAGAAAAAAAAAATATTTTACCGCCCCCCACCCGCGGTCTGTCTGTCTGTCTCTCTGTCTGGCTGCCTTGCGACAGCAATATAAGTCATCGAATTTGTTTTTGTTTTTTTAAAGACAAGCTAAATAAAATTAAAAAAATTTTTACCGCCCCCCACCCGCGGTCTGACTGTCTGCCTGTCTGTCTGCCTTGCGACAGCAATACAAGTCATCGGATTTGTTTTTGTTTTTTTAAAGACAAGCTAAATAGAAAAAACAAAAAAAAAAAATTTTACCGCCCCCCACCCGCGGTCTGTCTGTCTGTCTGCCTGTCTGTCTGCCTTGCGACAGCAATATAAGTCATCGGATTTGTTTTTGTTTTTTTAAAGACAGGCTAAATAGAAAAAAACAAAAAAAAACAAAAAAAAATTTTTTTACCGCCCCCCACCCGCGGTCTGTCTGTCTGTCTGGCTGCCTTGCGACAGCAATAGAAGTCATCGGATTTGTTTTTCTTTTTTAAATACAAGCTAAATAGAAAAAACAATAAAAAAATGTTACCGCCCCCCCACCCGCGGTCTGTCTGTCTGTCTGTCTGGCTGCCTTGCGACAGCAATATAAGTCATCGAATTTGTTTTTGTTTTTTTAAAGACAAGCTAAATAGAAAAAACAAAAAAAAAAAATTTTACCGCCCCCCACCCGCGGGGTCTGTCTGTCTGCCTGTCTGTCTGCCTTGCGACAGCAATATAAGTCATCAAATTTGTTTTTGTTTTTTTAAAGACAAGCTAAATAGAAAAAACAAAAAAATAAATTTTACCGCCCCCCCACCCGCGGTCTGTCTGTCTGGCTGTCTGGCTGCCTTGCGACAGCAATATAAGTCATCGGATTTGTTTTTGTTTTTTTAAATACAAGCTAAATAGAAAAAACAAAAAAAAAAAAAAAATGTTACCGCCCCCCACCCGCGGGGTCTGTCTGTCTGCCTTGCGACAGCAATATAAGTCATCGGATTTGTTTTTGTTTTTTTAAAGACAAGCTAAATAGAAAAAACAAAAAAAAAACAAACAAAAAAAATTTTACCGCCCCCCACCCGCGGTCTGTCTATCTGTCTGTCTGGCTGCCTTGCGACAGCAATATAAGCCATCGGATTTGTTTTTGTTTTTTAAAGACAAGCTAAATAGAAAAAACAAAAAAAAAAAAAAAAAAAAAAATTTTTACCGCCCCCCCACCCGCGGTCTGTCTGTCTGTCTGGCTGCCTTGCGACAGCAATATAAGTCATCGGATTTGTTTTTGTTTTTTTAAAGACAAGCTAAATAGAAAAAAAAAAAATTTCACCGCCCCCCACCCGCGGTCTGTCTGTCTGTCTGTCTGGCTGCCTTGCGACAGCAATATAAGTCATCGGATTTGTTTTTGTTTTTTTAAAGACAAGCTAAATAGAAAAAAAAAAAAATTTTACCGCCCCCCACCCGCGGTCTGTCTGTCTGTCTGTCTGTCTGCCTTGCGACAGCAATAGAAGTCATCGAATTTGTTTTTGTTTTTTTAAAGACAAGCTAAATAGAAATAAAAAAAAAAATTTTACCGCCCCCCACCCGCGGGGTCTGTCTGTCTGCCTGTCTGTCTGCCTTGCGACAGCAATATAAGTCATCGGATTTGTTTTTGTTTATTTAAAGACAAGCTAAATAGAAAAAAAAAAAAATTTTACCGCCCCCACCCGCAGTCTGTCTGTCTGTCTGTCTGTCTGTCTGGCTGCCTTGTGACAGCAATAGAAGTCATCGAATTTGTTTTTGTTTTTTTAAAAGACAAGCTAAATAGAAAAAACAAAAAAAAAAAATAAATTTTACCGCCCCCCACCCGCGGTCTGTCTGTATGTCTGTCTGTCTGTCTGGCTACCTTGCGACAGCAATAGAAGTCATTGAATTTGTTTTTGTTTTTTTAAAGACAAGCTAAATAGAAAAAAAAAACAAAAAACAAAAAAAAAATTTACCGCCCCCCACCGCGGTCAGTCTGTCTGTCTGTCTGTCTGCCTTGCGACAGCAATAGAAGTCATGGGATTTTTTTTTGTTTTTTTAAAGACAAGCATGATTATCAAAGTTACTAGCATGTTGATTGAGTCTAATGGGATTTGGAGCTTGGGTCATCTGAACATCCTGTCAATGAAAGTCTATGGGCATTTTTTGGGTTTTTAATTTTAATTTTTAGGAAAACCGTAACTCAAACCAGTCTGAAAAGATATAGCACACCGAGTCAGAACAGTATGAAGGTCTGTGCCGAGTTTGGAGTATGTAGCTTGAACGGTCTAGGAGGAGTTAGTGTCCAAAAATTTACCGGCCAGAAAAATAAAAGAGAAGAAGAAGAAGAAGAAGAATAATAATAAGTTTAAATACAATATCAGTAAGTTGGCTGTTCCAAGCCAACTTAATAATAATAAATTTAAATACAATATCAGTAAGTTGGCTCTTCCAAGCCAACTTAATAATAATAAGTTTAAATACAATATTAGAAAGTTGGCTTTTGCAAGCCAACTTAATAAGTTTAAATACAATATCAGTAAGTTGGCTTTTCCAAGCCAACTTAATAAGTTTAAATACAATATTAGAAAGTTGGATTTTGCAAGCCAACTTAAAGCGGAGTTCCACCCAAAAGTGGAACTTCCGCTTTAGGGAGTCCTGACCCCCCGACATGCCACATTTGGCATGTCATTTTTTGGGGGGGGAGCGGGTACCTAGTTTTGACAGGTACCCGCTCCCACTTCCGCTCGGAGCGCCGCGGCGCCCTGACCGGAAGTTCTCCTCTCCCCCTCCCTCCCTGCAATCTTCTGGGACACGTCAGAGGTCCCAGAAGATTGCCGGCCAATCACGGCGCGCAGCGCGACTCGCGCATGCGCAGTGGGTACCCGGCTGTGAAGCCGCAAACTGTAACAGCCGGGTGCCCACGGCAGTGATGCCGGCGCCGAGGGAGAGGATCGAGGCTTCCGGCGGCCGCATCGCTGGACCGTTGGACAGGTGAGTAAATGGCTGGAACTCCGCTTTAATAACTAGAAAAAAAAGTTCGTCGAGACAAACTTTAAGTTGGCTTGAGAAAGCCTGACCAGAAAGTTTGAAAAGTTTAGATCGATCGATCGATAGATAGAAAAGGTTTGAAGATCGATCGATCGAAAAGGTTTGAAGATCGATCGATCGATAGAAAAGGTTTAAAGATCGATCGATAGAAAAGGTTTAAAGATCGATCGATCGATAGAAAAGGTTTGAAGATCGATCGATCAATAGAAAAGGTTTAAAGATCGATCGATCGAAAAGGTTTGAAGATCGATCGATCGAAAAGGTTTGAAGATCGATCGATCGATAGAAAAGGTTTAAAGATCGATCGATCGATAGAAAAGGTTTAAAGATCGATCGATCGATAGAAAAGGTTTGAAGATCGATCGATAGATAGAAAAGGTTTGAAGATGGATCGATAGAAAAGGTTTAAAGATCGATCAAAAAGGTTTGAAGATCGATCGATCGAAAAGGTTTGAAGATCGATCGATCAAAAAGGTTTGAAGATCGATCGATCAAAAAGGTTTGAAGATCGATCAATAGATAGAAAAGGTTTGAAGATCGATCGATCGATAGAAAAGGTTTGAAGATCGATCGATAGAAAAGGTTTGAAGATCGATCGATAGAAAAGGTTTGAAGATCGATCGATCGATATAAAAGGTTTGAAGATCGATCGATCGATAGATAGAAAAGGTTTGAAGATCGATCGATCGATAGATAGAAAAGGTTTGAAGATCGATCGATAGATAGATAGAAAAGGTTTGAAGATTGATCGATAGATAGATAGAAAAGGTTTGAAGATCGATCGATAGATAGATAGAAAAGGTTTGAAGATCGATCGATAGATCGATAGATAGATAGAAAAGGTTTGAAGATCGATCGATAGATAGAAAAGGTTTGAAGATTGATCGATAGATAGATAGAAAAGGTTTGAAGATCGATCGATAGATAGATAGAAAAGGTTTGAAGATCGATCGATAGATCGATAGATAGATAGAAAAGGTTTGAAGATCGATCGATAGATAGAAAAGGTTTGAAGATTGATCGATAGATAGAAAAGGTTTGAAGATCGATCGATAGATAGATAGAAAAGGTTTGAAGATCGATCGATAGATAGATAGAAAAGGTTTGAAGATCGATCGATAGATAGATAGAAAAGGTTTGAAGATCGATCGATAGATAGATAGAAAAGGTTTGAAGATCGATCGATAGATAGAAAAGGTTTGTAGATCGATCGATAGATAGATCGATCGATCAATCGATCGATAGATAGATAGATAGATAGATTAGATGAGTTTGAATGAGTTTACATTGATTAGCATCAAAGCTTGATTGAGTCTAATGGGATTTGGAGCTTGGGTCATCTGAACATCCTGTCAATGAAAGTCTATGGGCATTTTTTGGGTTTTTAATCTTAATTTTTAGGAAAACCGTAACTCAAACCAGTCTGAAAAGATATAGCACACCGAGTCAGAACAGTATGAAGGTCTGTGCCGAGTTTGGAGTATGTAGCTTGAACGGTCTAGGAGGAGTTAGTGTCCAAAAATTTACCGGCCAGAAAAATAATAATAATAAGAAGAAGAAGAATAATAATAATAAGTTTAAATACAATATTAGAAAGTCGGCTTTTGCAAGCCAACTTAACTAGAGAAAAAAGTTTGAGACAAACTTTAAGTTGGCTTGAAAAAGCCTGACCAGAAAGTTTGAAAAGTTTAGATTATTGATCGAAAAGGTTTGAAGATCGATCGATAGAAAGAAAAGAAAAGGTTTGAAGATCGATCGATAGAAAGAAAAGAAAAGGTTTGAAGATCGATCGATAGATAGAAAAGGTTTGAAGATCGATAGATAGATAGATAAGGTTTGAAGATCGATAGATAGATAGAAAAGGTTTGAAGATCGATAGATAGATAGAAAAGGTTTGAAGATCGATAGATAGATAGAAAAGGTTTGAAGATAGATAGATAGATAGATAGATAGATAGATAGATAGATAGATAGATAGATAGATAGATAGATAGATAGAAAAGGTTTGAAATTTTTTTTACCGCCCCCCACCCGCGGTCTGTCTGTCTGCTTGTCTGGCTGGCTGCCTTGCGACAGCAATATAAGTCATCGGATTTGTTTTTGTTTTTTTAAAGACAAGCTAAATAGAAAAAAAAAAAAATTTACAGCCCCCACCCGCGGTCTGTCTGCCTGTCTGTCTGCCTTGCGACAGCAATAGAAGTCATCGGATTTGTTTTTGTTTTTTTAAATACAAGCTAAATAGAAAAAAAAAATATTTTACCGCCCCCCACCCGCGGTCTGTCTGTCTGTCTCTCTGTCTGGCTGCCTTGCGACAGCAATATAAGTCATCGAATTTGTTTTTGTTTTTTTAAAGACAAGCTAAATAAAATTAAAAAAATTTTTACCGCCCCCCACCCGCGGTCTGACTGTCTGCCTGTCTGTCTGCCTTGCGACAGCAATACAAGTCATCGGATTTGTTTTTGTTTTTTTAAAGACAAGCTAAATAGAAAAAACAAAAAAAAAAAATTTTACCGCCCCCCACCCGCGGTCTGTCTGTCTGTCTGCCTGTCTGTCTGCCTTGCGACAGCAATATAAGTCATCGGATTTGTTTTTGTTTTTTTAAAGACAGGCTAAATAGAAAAAAACAAAAAAAAACAAAAAAAAATTTTTTTACCGCCCCCCACCCGCGGTCTGTCTGTCTGTCTGGCTGCCTTGCGACAGCAATAGAAGTCATCGGATTTGTTTTTGTTTTTTTAAAGACAAGCTAAATAGAAAAAACAATAAAAAAATTTTACCGCCCCCCCACCCGCGGTCTGTCTGTCTGTCTGTCTGGCTGCCTTGCGACAGCAATATAAGTCATCGAATTTGTTTTTGTTTTTTTAAAGACAAGCTAAATAGAAAAAACAAAAAAAAAAAATTTTACCGCCCCCCACCCGCGGGGTCTGTCTGTCTGCCTGTCTGTCTGCCTTGCGACAGCAATATAAGTCATCAAATTTGTTTTTGTTTTTTTAAAGACAAGCTAAATAGAAAAAACAAAAAAAAAAATTTTACCGCCCCCCCACCCGCGGTCTGTCTGTCTGGCTGTCTGGCTGCCTTGCGACAGCAATATAAGTCATCGGATTTGTTTTTGTTTTTTTAAATACAAGCTAAATAGAAAAAACAAAAAAAAAAAAAAATGTTACCGCCCCCCACCCGCGGGGTCTGTCTGTCTGCCTTGCGACAGCAATATAAGTCATCGGATTTGTTTTTGTTTTTTTAAAGACAAGCTAAATAGAAAAAACAAAAAAAAAACAAACAAAAAAAAATTTTACCGCCCCCCACCCGCGGTCTGTCTATCTGTCTGTCTGGCTGCCTTGCGACAGCAATATAAGCCATCGGATTTGTTTTTGTTTTTTAAAGACAAGCTAAATAGAAAAAACAAAAAAAAAAAAAAAAAAAAAAAATTTTTACCGCCCCCCCACCCGCGGTCTGTCTGTCTGTCTGGCTGCCTTGCGACAGCAATATAAGTCATCGGATTTGTTTTTGTTTTTTTAAAGACAAGCTAAATAGAAAAAAAAAAAATTTCACCGCCCCCCACCCGCGGTCTGTCTGTCTGTCTGTCTGGCTGCCTTGCGACAGCAATATAAGTCATCGGATTTGTTTTTGTTTTTTTAAAGACAAGCTAAATAGAAAAAAAAAAAAATTTTACCGCCCCCCACCCGCGGTCTGTCTGTCTGTCTGTCTGTCTGCCTTGCGACAGCAATAGAAGTCATCAAATTTGTTTTTGTTTTTTTAAAGACAAGCTAAATAGAAATAAAAAAAAAAATTTTACCGCCCCCCACCCGCGGGGTCTGTCTGTCTGCCTGTCTGTCTGCCTTGCGACAGCAATATAAGTCATCGGATTTGTTTTTGTTTATTTAAAGACAAGCTAAATAGAAAAAAAAAAAAAATTTTACCGCCCCCACCCGCAGTCTGTCTGTCTGTCTGTCTGTCTGTCTGGCTGCCTTGTGACAGCAATAGAAGTCATCGAATTTGTTTTTGTTTTTTTAAAAGACAAGCTAAATAGAAAAAACAAAAAAAAAAAATAAATTTTACCGCCCCCCACCCGCGGTCTGTCTGTATGTCTGTCTGTCTGTCTGGCTACCTTGCGACAGCAATAGAAGTCATTGAATTTGTTTTTGTTTTTTTTAAAGACAAGCTAAATAGAAAAAAAAAACAAAAAACAAAAAAAAAATTTACCGCCCCCCACCGCGGTCAGTCTGTCTGTCTGTCTGTCTGCCTTGCGACAGCAATAGAAGTCATGGGATTTTTTTTTGTTTTTTTAAAGACAAGCATGATTATCAAAGTTACTAGCATGTTGATTGAGTCTAATGGGATTTGGAGCTTGGGTCATCTGAACATCCTGTCAATGAAAGTCTATGGGCATTTTTTGGGTTTTTAATTTTAATTTTTAGGAAAACCGTAACTCAAACCAGTCTGAAAAGATATAGCACACCGAGTCAGAACAGTATGAAGGTCTGTGCCGAGTTTGGAGTATGTAGCTTGAACGGTCTAGGAGGAGTTAGTGTCCAAAAATTTACCGGCCAGAAAAATAAAAGAGAAGAAGAAGAAGAAGAAGAATAATAATAAGTTTAAATACAATATCAGTAAGTTGGCTGTTCCAAGCCAACTTAATAATAATAAATTTAAATACAATATCAGTAAGTTGGCTCTTCCAAGCCAACTTAATAATAATAAGTTTAAATACAATATTAGAAAGTTGGCTTTTGCAAGCCAACTTAATAAGTTTAAATACAATATCAGTAAGTTGGCTTTTCCAAGCCAACTTAATAAGTTTAAATACAATATTAGAAAGTTGGATTTTGCAAGCCAACTTAAAGCGGAGTTCCACCCAAAAGTGGAACTTCCGCTTTAGGGAGTCCTGACCCCCCGACATGCCACATTTGGCATGTCATTTTTTGGGGGGGGAGCGGGTACCTAGTTTTGACAGGTACCCGCTCCCACTTCCGCTCGGAGCGCCGCGGCGCCCTGACCGGAAGTTCTCCTCTCCCCCTCCCTCCCTGCAATCTTCTGGGACACGTCAGAGGTCCCAGAAGATTGCCGGCCAATCACGGCGCGCAGCGCGACTCGCGCATGCGCAGTGGGTACCCGGCTGTGAAGCCGCAAACTGTAACAGCCGGGTGCCCACGGCAGTGATGCCGGCGCCGAGGGAGAGGATCGAGGCTTCCGGCGGCCGCATCGCTGGACCGTTGGACAGGTGAGTAAATGGCTGGAACTCCGCTTTAATAACTAGAAAAAAAAGTTCGTCGAGACAAACTTTAAGTTGGCTTGAGAAAGCCTGACCAGAAAGTTTGAAAAGTTTAGATCGATCGATCGATAGATAGAAAAGGTTTGAAGATCGATCGATCGAAAAGGTTTGAAGATCCATCGATCGATAGAAAAGGTTTGAAGATCGATCGATCGATAGAAAAGGTTTAAAGATCGATCGATCGATAGAAAAGGTTTGAAGATCGATCGATCAATAGAAAAGGTTTAAAGATCGATCGATCGAAAAGGTTTGAAGATCGATCGATCGAAAAGGTTTGAAGATCGATCGATCGATAGAAAAGGTTTAAAGATCGATCGATCGATAGAAAAGGTTTAAAGATCGATCGATCGATAGAAAAGGTTTGAAGATCGATCGATAGATAGAAAAGGTTTGAAGATCGATCGATAGAAAAGGTTTAAAGATCGATCAAAAAGGTTTGAAGATCGATCGATCAAAAAGGTTTGAAGATCGATCGATCAAAAAGGTTTGAAGATCGATCGATCAAAAAGGTTTGAAGATCGATCAATAGATAGAAAAGGTTTGAAGATCGATCGATCGATAGAAAAGGTTTGAAGATCGATCGATAGAAAAGGTTTGAAGATCGATCGATAGAAAAGGTTTGAAGATCGATCGATCGATATAAAAGGTTTGAAGATCGATCGATCGATAGATAGAAAAGGTTTGAAGATCGATCGATCGATAGATAGAAAAGGTTTGAAGATTGATCGATAGATAGATAGAAAAGGTTTGAAGATTGATCGATAGATAGATAGAAAAGGTTTGAAGATCGATCGATAGATAGATAGAAAAGGTTTGAAGATCGATCGATAGATCGATAGATAGATAGAAAAGGTTTGAAGATCGATCGATAGATAGAAAAGGTTTGAAGATTGATCGATAGATAGATAGAAAAGGTTTGAAGATCGATCGATAGATAGATAGAAAAGGTTTGAAGATCGATCGATAGATCGATAGATAGATAGAAAAGGTTTGAAGATCGATCGATAGATAGAAAAGGTTTGAAGATTGATCGATAGATAGAAAAGGTTTGAAGATCGATCGATAGATAGATAGAAAAGGTTTGAAGATCGATCGATAGATAGATAGAAAAGGTTTGAAGATCGATCGATAGATAGATAGAAAAGGTTTGAAGATCGATCGATAGATCGATCGATCGATCGATAGATAGATAGATAGATAGATAGATAGATTAGATGAGTTTGAATGAGTTTACATTGATTAGCATCAAAGCTTGATTGAGTCTAATGGGATTTGGAGCTTGGGTCATCTGAACATCCTGTCAATGAAAGTCTATGGGCATTTTTTGGGTTTTTAATCTTAATTTTTAGGAAAACCGTAACTCAAACCAGTCTGAAAAGATATAGCACACCGAGTCAGAACAGTATGAAGGTCTGTGCCGAGTTTGGAGTATGTAGCTTGAACGGTCTAGGAGGAGTTAGTGTCCAAAAATTTACCGCTAAGAAAAATAAGAAGAAGAAGAAGAAGAAGAAGAATAATAATAAGTTTAAATACAATATTAGAAAGTTGGCTTTTGCAAGCCAACTTAACTAGAGAAAAAAGTTTGAGACAAACTTTAAGTTGGCTTGAAAAAGCCTGACCAGAAAGTTTGAAAAGTTTAGATTATTGATCGAAAAGGTTTGAAGATCGATCGATAGAAAGAAAAGAAAAGGTTTGAAGATCGATCGATAGAAAGAAAAGAAAAGGTTTGAAGATCGATCGATAGATAGAAAAGGTTTGAAGATCGATCGATCGAAAAGGTTTGAAGATCGATCGATCGAAAAGGTTTGAAGATCGATCGATCGAAAAGGTTTGAAGATCGATCGATCGATCGATAGAAAAGGTTTGAAGATCGATCGATCGATCGATAGAAAAGGTTTGAAGATCGATCGATCGATAGAAAAGGTTTTAAGATCGATCGATCGAAAAGGTTTGAAGATCGATCGAAAAGGTTTGAAGATCGATCGAAAAGGTTTGAAGATGGATTGATAGATAGATAGATTAGATGAGTTTGAATGAGTTTACATTGATTAGCATCAAAGCTTGATTGAGTCTAATGGGATTTGGAGCTTGGGTCATCTGAACATCCTGTCAATGAAAGTCTATGGGCATTTTTTGGGTTTTTAATTTAAATTTTTAGGAAAACCGTAACTCAAACCAGTCTGAAAAGATATAGCACACCGAGTCAGAACAGTATGAAGGTCTGTGCCGAGTTTGGAGTATGTAGCTTGAACGGTCTAGGAGGAGATAGTGTCCAAAAATTTACCGGCCAGAAAAATAATAATAAGAAGAAGAATAATAACTAGAAAAAAAAGTTTGAGACAAACTTTAGGTTGGCTTGAAAAAGCCTGACCAGAAAGTTTGAAAAGTTTAGATCGATCGATCGATAGAAAAGGTTTGAAGATCGATCGATAGAAAGAAAAGGTTTGAAGATCGATTGATAGATAGAAAAGGTTTGAAGATCGATCGATCGATTGAAAAGGTTTGAACATCGATCGATCGATCGAAAAGGTTTGAAGATCGATCGATCGATAGAAAAGGTTTGAAGATCGATCGATCGAAAAGGTTTGAAGATCAATCGATTGATCGAAAAGGTTTGAAGATCGATCGATCGATAAGGTTTGAAGATCGATCAATCGAAAAGGTTTGAAGATCGATCGATCGAAAAGGTTTGAAGATCGATCGATCGATCGATAGAAAAGGTTTGATGATTGATCGATAGAAAAGGTTTGAAGATCGATCGATCGAAAAGGTTTGAAGATCGATCGATCGATCGAAAAGGTTTGAAGATCGATCGATCGAAAAGGTTTGAAGATCGATCGATCGAAAAGGTTTGAAGATCGATCGATCGAAAAGGTTTGAAGATCGATCGATCGATTGAAAAGGTTTGAAGGTCGATCAATCGAAAAGGTTTGTAGATCGACCGATCGAAAAGGTTTGTAGATCGATCGATCAAAAAGGTTTGAAGATCGATCATAAAGGTTTGAAGATTGATTGATCGATCGAAAAGGTTTGTAGACCGATCGATCGAAAAGGTTTGAAGACCGATCGATCGATCGAAAAGGTTTGAAGACTGATCGATCGATCATAAAGGTTTGAAGATCGATTGATCGATCGAAAAGGTTTGTAGACCGATCGATCGAAAAGGTTTGAAGACAGATCGATCGATCGAAAAGGTTTGAAGACTGATCGATCGATCGAAAAGGTTTGAAGACCGATTGATAGATAGATAGATAGATAGATAGATAGATAGATAGATAGATAGATAGATAGATAGATAGATAGATAGATAGATAGATTAGATGAGTTTGAATGAGTTTAAATGGATTAGCATCAAAGCTTGATTGAGTCTAATGGGATTTGGAGCTTGGGTCATCTGAACATCCTGTCAATGAAAGTCTATGGGCATTTTTTGGGTTTTTAATTTTAATTTTTAGGAAAACCGTAACTGAAACCAGTCTGAAAAGATATAGCACACCGAGTCAGAACAGTATGAAGGTCTGTGCCGAGTTTGGAGTATGTAGCTTGAACGGTCTAGGAGGAGATAGTGTCCAAAAATTTTCTGGCCATAAAAATAAAAGAGAAGAAGAATAACTAGAAAAAAAAGTTTGTCAAGACAAACTTTAAGTTGGCTTGAGAAAGCCTGCCCAGAAAGTTTGAAAAGTTTAGATCGATCGATCGATAGATAGAAAAGGTTTGAAGATCGATAGATAGATAGAAAAGGTTTGAAGATCGATAGATAGATAGAAAAGGTTTGAAGATCGATAGATAGATAGAAAAGGTTTGAAGATCGATAGATAGATAGAAAAGGTTTGAAGATAGATAGATAGATAGATAGATAGATAGATAGATAGATAGATAGATAGATAGATAGATAGATAGATAGATAGATAGATAGATAGATAGATAGAAAAGGTTTGAAATTTTTTTTACCGCCCCCCACCCACGGTCTGTCTGTCTGCCCGTCTGGCTGGCTGCCTTGCGACAGCAATAGAAGTCATCGGATTTGTTTTTGTTTTTTTAAATACAAGCTAAATAGAAAAAAAATATATATATATTTTACCGCCCCCCCACCCGCGCTCTGTCTGTCTGTCTGGCTGCCTTGCGACAGCAATAGAAGTCATCGAATTTGTTTTTGTTTTTTTAAAGACAAGCTAAATAGAAAAAAAAAAAAAAATTTTTACCGCCCCCCACCCGCGGTCTGTCTGTCTGCCTGTCTGTCTGCCTTGCGACAGCAATAGAAGTTATCGGATTTGTTTTTGTTTTTTTAAAGACAAGCTAAATAGAAAAACAAAAAAAAAAATTTTTACCGCCCCCCACCCGCGGTCTGTCTGTCTGTCTGGCTGGCTGCCTTGCGACAGCAATATAAGTCATCGGATTTGTTTTTGTTTTTTTAAAGACAAGCTAAATAGAAAAAAAAAAAAAAAACAAAAAAAAAATTTTTTACCGCCCCCCCACCCGTGGTCTGTCTGTCTGGCTGCCTTGCGACAGCAATATAAGTCATCGAATTTGTTTTTGTTTTTTTAAAGACAAGCCAAATAGAAAAAACAAAAAAAAAAAAAAAATTTTTTTACCGCCCCCACCCGCG
This sequence comes from Pelophylax lessonae, assembly GCF_965119305.1. Taxonomy (NCBI): domain Eukaryota; kingdom Metazoa; phylum Chordata; class Amphibia; order Anura; family Ranidae; genus Pelophylax; species Pelophylax lessonae. Next base: position 240,752,004 of record NC_138772.1, read on the forward strand.
GTCTGTCTGTCTGGCTGTCTGGCTGCCTTGCGACAGCAATATAAGTCATCGGATTTGTTTTTGTTTTTTTAAATACAAGCTAAATAGAAAAAACAAAAAAAAATAAAAATTTTACCGCCCCCCACCCGCGGGGTCTGTCTGTCTGCCTTGCGACAGCAATATAAGTCATCGGATTTGTTTTTGTTTTTTAAAGACAAGCTAAATAGAAAAAAAAAATTTTTTACCGCCCCCCACCCGCGGTCTGTCTGTCTGTCTGGCTGCCTTGCGAAAGCAATAGAAGTCATCGGATTTGTTTTTGTTTTTTTTAAATACAAGCTAAATAGAAAAAAAAAAATAAAATTTTACCGCCCCCCACCCGCGGTCTGTCTGTCTCTCTGTCTGGCTGCCTTGTGACAGCAATAGAAGTCATCGAATTTGTTTTTTTAAAGACAAGCTAAATAGAAAAAACAAAAAAAAAAAAAATTTACTGCCCCCCACCCGCAGTCAGTCAGTCAGTCAGTCAGTCAGTCAGTCAGTCAGTCAGTCAGTCAGTCAGTCAGTCAGTCAGTCTGTCTGTCTGTCTGTCTGTCTGTCTGTCTGTCTGTCTGTCTGTCTGTCTGTCTGTCTGTCTGTCTGTCTGTCTGTCTGTCTGTCTGTCTGTCTGTCTGTCTGTCTGTCTGTCTGTCTGTCTGTCTGTCTGTCTGTCTGTCTACAGCAATAGAAGTCATGGGATTTGTTTTTGTTTTTTTAAAGACAAGCATGATTATCAAAGTAACTAGCATGTTGATTGAGTCTAATGGGATTTGGAGCTTGGGTCATCTGAACATCCTGTCAATGAAAGTCTATGGGCATTTTTTGGGTTTTTAATTTAAATTTTTAGGAAAACCGTAACTCAAACCAGTCTGAAAAGATATAGCACACCGAGTCAGAACAGTATGAAGGTCTGTGCCGAGTTTGGAGTATGTAGCTTGAACGGTCTAGGAGGAGATAGTGTCCAAAAATTTACCGGCCAGAAAAATAATAATAAGAAGAAGAAGAATAATAATAAGTTTAAATACAATCAGTAAGTTGGCTTTTGCAAGCCAACTTAATAAGTTTAAATACAATATCAGTAAGTTGGCTGTTCCAAGCCAACTTAATAAGTTTAAATACAATATCAGTAAGTTGGCTCTTCCAAGCCAACTTAATAATAAGTTTAAATACAATATCAGTAAGTTGGCTGTTCCAAGCCAACTTAATAAGTTTAAATACAATATTAGAAAGTTGGCTTTTGCAAGCCAACTTAATAAGTTTAAATACAATATCAGTAAGTTGGCTGTTCCAAGCCAACTTAATAATAAGTTTAAATACAATATCAGTAAGTTGGCTGTCCCAAGCCAACTTAATAATAAGTTTAAATACAATATCAGTAAGTTGGCTGTTCCAAGCCAACTTAATAAACAAATATAGCTCTATCTCTCAATATTGCTAGAAGTATATACCTCTAAAGGGGGTAATGTACTAATAATGAAATAGAAAAAAGGGGGGGGGGGTACTTGGCGCTGCCACTGAATAAATTTGAATGCGTGGATATGTGCAAAACCTCAATATTGGTGGTGAATATAAATAATAAGGTGCTGATGGCAATAATCAAATTATGCAAATTGTAAATGGCAGTAAATAAATACAAGAAAACATACAATACAATACATAAGGCTACATTCACACCTGAGCGTAGCGTTTTTCGCGCGTTTTTTACCGCGATTTTACCGCGATTTTTGCGGCGTTTTTTACCGCGATTTTTGTGCAGGCGTTTTTAGATTGAATAGAGATCAATGGAAAACGCCTGTAATCTGCCCAAAAAGAAGCTCATGTACTTTTTTGAGCGTTGGGCGTTTTGTATACAGCATCAAAACGCTCAGATGTGAACAGGGGCCATTGAAATTAATAGGATTTGTCTTGTTGGGCGTTTTGAGAGCTGATCCTAGAGCAGAAAAACGCCCCAAAAACGCCCCAAAACGCCTAGATGTGAACGGAGCCTTATAAAATCATATACAAATATATTAAATATGTTAAAAATAAATAAAGTGCAACAGATGTCTCATGATTGGTAAAAAAAATGCAACAGGGAAAAGTGCAGGGAAAGAGATCCATCTCCCTAATGGTTCCCGGCGTCTCCTTAAAAGCACTGCGCATGCGCTATACGGCATGACGCAGTGTGTGGGGGCGTGTTAATATCAGTTCCGGATATACTGGTTTCCTGTTTCCGCTGCTCCAAAGCATCTCGTTGCTCGGCAACTTCTACCTAGTGCACACACAACTCCGCCACTACCTACATGGGCCAAAACAAAAGCCCACAACTCCTCCAACACCCCCATATCGATCATCCATCCTCACAAAAGGAATGGATGGCCCGAATGGGATTATCTCCAGAGAGGAACATCCATATAAAATCAGCTGTAATTCAGAAAAATAAATAATCAAATAGAAAGGTGATCTTTGATCTTCCTCCTGGCCATATATATACATACATGAAATGTTTTTGACTCCATGGAGGTAAGCAATAAGGATCTATGGGTCACTAAGTAGGCTATAGGATAGAAGATATTTTTGTATAAATGCAAAACTGTAGTTCACAGTGGTATATGTACTTCTAGGTATAAACTATCTGGATTGGTGACAAAATTGTTCACATTGGCTCTTGCATCTTTATGGTAGAGAGGAGCATAGGGGGATACCCATGCGAATTGGATTCTAGGTATGCTATTCAATGGGGGGATAGACAAGGGCGAATGCCCTTTTGGGGGCACGTTCTTCATTGCATGTTTATAATTAATGAATTCTTGTAATTTTGCAAGTGTATTGATTATTGTTATGCCTTTCAGGAGTGGCGTATTACATCCCTGATGAAGATATCTCTATATATGTACTGCTATCGAAACGCTTTGGAAGTATACACCACTCCAATCAGTAGTCCAATATTTATCAATATTTATTTTACATCTTTTGTAAAATTATTATTTTGTTGATGTTCACATGTACATTGATTATGTCTATCCACATTACCTACTACTTACAGTACGTAGTTTCTTTGTCAATAAAAAATACCTAATTTTATAATACCCTATTGGATGATATCTTAACTTGATAAATTAGGTTACCATAAAGTCCCACCAAATAGAGGGTTTTTTTCTTTACAAACCTTGGCATTTCATGGCCTCCGAAACTGTGATCGGTAGTGAGGAGTGACATCAATAATTTATGCCCTTAGAAAGCCTGAAGGGTTTGATTTGTTTGGGGGTCCTGTACAAGGCTAGACTGCCAAAAGGTCTCACACATGTGCTATCTCCGTACTCAGGAGAAGCAGCAGAATGTATTTTGAGGTGTAACTCCACATATACCCATGGCATGTGTGAGCAATATATAATTTCAGCGACAACTTTGTTAAAAATAAATTTTTTGTCGCCATTTTTCAAAAACCTGTGACAAAAAAATATATATATATTTAAAGGGCTCAACATTCCTTTCAGAAAATCCCTTAGGGTGTCTACTTTCCAAAAAGGGGTAATTTGGGGGGGGGGGGGGTTGTACTGCCCTGCCTTTTTAGCACTTCAAGAAATGAGATAGGCAGTCAGAAAGTGAAAGCTGAGTAAATTCCAGTATTTAGACCATAGTTTGTAGAAGCTATAACTTTTGCGCAAACCAATATACGCTTATTGATTTTTTCTTATCAAACCCGTGCTGTTCCTTCAGAGCCCAGAGCCGTGAACGGCGGCTCCCATGCGCGGGAATGATGTAATCGGGCCTCCGGCCAATCAGATAGCCGAAGGACGCGAACCAGGAAGCAGGACGGCCGGACATGTTGGCCATCCTGTCAATTGGCGGGCGGCACTACGGGGGCTTCGTTTTAAGGTAAGTATTTCAGAATGAGCTAGTATGCGATGCATACTAGCTCATTATGCCTTTGTCTTTACAGGTTTTTTTATTTTTAATTTTTTTGGGGGGAGTTTACATCCTCTTTAACCCTGCATTCTGAGCGCAACGCACTCCCCAACCCTTCATTCTGAGTGTAATGCACTCCTTAACCCTGCATTCTGAGTGTAATGCACTGGTGAACCCTGCATTCTCTGCATAACACCCTCCTAAACCCTGCACTGTCTTGTAATACTTATTTTATTTTTGTTCGGAGTACAAAAATGTTATCAAGGAAAAAAAAGATCAGTCTTACTGTCTTTTTTTTGGGGGGGTTGCGCTTCACAATTCTCTGCCTAAAGGCTCCTGAGATGTAAACCCTGGCTGCAAATCACATCAGACTGCACAAAAAGTAGTGCATGCACCACTTTCAAAAATGCACTGTGCCAAATTGCATGATACTGCAATACCATGCGATCTTGTGTCTACAAACACACTGCGTTTACGATCTACGTTCGGGGTTAACAATGTATTATTACCTGCAGTGTGTTTTGAACACGGTGCAGGAAACTTATCTGACACTGCTGTGAACCGACCGTAACAACAGGACACTGTGCCAGGTGATCTTTGACTTCATCGGTGTTGTTCAAGTAGATCTCAATCTCTCTAAGGTTGCCTACCCCTGATGCATACAATATAACTAAAATCCATAGGGCCATGAACCTAATTGGAAGGGCCTGATATATACCTCACATGGGGATAAGAAACAGAGACACCTTAAATCAATTACATGTATTTGAACCAAACAATAATATGATTTAGATACGCTTGTCCTATTCCGGAAGGCGATAAAAAACCTCTATGTAACATTTACGTAATATTTACCATAGATGAAGGACAGTATTCTGGTGCCCTCTGTAGTAAATGCTTTTGTTGAGACTCACTTTTTGAGGCCAATATCTAGAACAAAAAAAGGCACAAGTTTATTTATACATAAGTTGTAATTAAGACCTCTGACTTGTAATAGACTAGCTCAATATCGACTTTAATATTAGCTTATTACATAGTAGGTGACAGGACTTTTAAAATCATAAGTGTGATTGTATACCTGCAATTTTTTTCTCCAAGATTACAAAACTGCTTACAATGAAAGTATTATAATGTGTCTTTTAGGCTATGTTTACACTATTCTGACAAGAAAGTTGCAAAACTTCTGATCTGATTTTGCCCTGCTACTTAATGTTCGACTTCCATGCGACTTCAATGAATGGGATCTGACTTTGAGTCTGGTATGAATCTTGAGGGGGAACCGCACGCCAAAATAAAAAAAAAAAAACGTCTTGGCCCCCCCCCCCCATCCATAGCAGACCCTTATCTGAGCATGCAGCTCGGCATGTCAGGAAAGGGGGGGGCCCACTCCTGGACCATACCAGGCCACATGCCCTTAACAAAGGGGGGGGTGGTGGGTGCTTTGAGGCAGGGGGGGCTCTGCACCCCCCCCACCCCAAAGCACCTTGTCCCTATGTTGATAGTGACTAGGGCCTCTTCCCGACAACCCTGGGTGGTGATTGTGGGGGTCTGCCGGCAGGGGGCTTATCGTAATCTGGAAGCCCCCTTTAACAAGGGGGCTTCATATCTACCCCCCTCCTATGTGATTAAGTATGGGGTACATTGTATCGGTTTCCCCTTTAAATTAATAGTCCCTCACAATGTCACTACTTACATTGCCTCATCAATCCCTGAGGGGCAGGATATATTGATAAATGTAGGCCTCTTGGACCCGGGCACAATACCACGGACTCCATCTACACCTCGCCCCATCCCTATATGGAACATGCCAACCCCCTGCAGAGACAGACGCAGATTCAGACATGATGCTGGTCCCCCCTTCCTGATTGATGGACTCTGACATGGATGAAAGCTAATCCATTTCAAAATTGACCTAACCTCTTTAAAAACTTTTTTTTTTCTATTTGTCTCTTTACTGTTCTCTTTCAATATCTCTTTTATTGTAATTTTCCAAAAAAATAATAATACACATACACAAAAGAAACAAAACAGCAAAATATCAACATAAAATGTTGCAAAGGGGGGGGGGGGAGGGGGAGAAGAGGAAAGAAGGAAATGACAGGGAGAGAAATAAGAAAGGGGAACCTTTCATCCAACTCAGTTTAACCGTCAAACAATGGGGTTTCCATATATATATATATGCTCATTATTTTCGATCTATCGCCACTAGACGTCGATCTTATAATAAAATTAAGACCTGTTCCCCATAGCCCATTCACATTTTACCTCATGATCAATAAATTCATTCCTACCAAGCAATCCTTACATTAACACACATACCTTATCTAATCCATTGTCACCATACATCTCAGATTGTTTAGCCATGGATTCCATCTGACCGCAAATATTTTCTTCACCGAACTTATAGTAGCCATCATTTTTTCCATCTCACATTGCTGATTAAGTAATGTGACGGTATCAGATGGACATGGTATCTCCTGAGATTTTCATCTTCTTGTGATTAAGAGTTTTGCCGCTAATAAAAGATGTAAAACCACTACTCTGTACTTTATAGGTATCTCATGGATATTTAGGTGCAAGATCGCCATCTCAGGACTTGGAATTATGTTTTTTTCCACAACTTCTGAGATCATAGAGAATATTTTGTTCCAAAATGCTCTAATCGATTTACATTCCCAAAGTATATGGAATAGCGTCCCTTGTTCACCACACTCTCTCCAACAAAATGCTGGAGTTAAGGGGTAAAATTTGGAAAGTTTAGTGGGGGTCAAATACCAAAAATTTAATGTCTTTTGATATAATTCCCAATGATTAGTACATTTTGAGGAAGCGTATGTGGCAGCAAAAGCTTTTAGCCAGTTCGTTTCCGGGAAAGATTTCCCCAGTAATTTTTCCCATTTAAGAACGGTAGTGGCTTTAGAATAGGTGTTATGCTTGTTCAATACATCATAAATAACTGATATACCGTTGGCAGTAGCCAAGGGTGTTTGATACAACTTGTATATAGAAATGGGTAATTTAACATATGAAGGAAGGCTATTTTTCCGTAGAAAGGAAAATATTTGATAATAGCTCAAAAAAGCTGACGGTGGTATTCTATACTGGTGAACAAAATATTCAAAAGGATGAATCCCTGTTTCATTATACAGATCTTTCAAGCATTTAACCCCCTTTCTCAACCACAATTTTATATCAACATTTGGTATGAAGTACGTGAGAACTGACAGGGGAGTAGGGAATTCACATGTCGCCCCATATTCGAGAGGGGAACAAAATACTTCTGCCCACGTTGTATAGGCAGTTTGCACTGTAATAGATTGGATATTGGGCACAACAGCTCCAATCATTACAGCTATCATTGTGGCCCTAAGATTTTCTTGATTACAATCATCCGTCTCTAATCCCAGCCACAATTTGTGCTGCACAGGCGTCCACCAATATTTCAATTGATCTAATACAGATGCTTTATAATATTCAGAAACCCAAGGAACTCCCATCCCTCCATGCCTCCTATGTCTCCTCATAATGAGGGACGCACATCGGGGTGGTTTTCCTTCCCATATAATTTGATTGAAGCACTTTTGAACAGAGACACAATATTGGGGTGGTAAGGGAATTGCCAACGTACGAAACAAATAAAGTAGTTTGGGAAGTATAATCATTTTTAACATAGCCACTCTGCCTGCTACAGTCAAATCTTGAACCTTAAGTTCTCCACTTTGTCATGACAAAGTGTCCAGAAATGGTTTATAATTGTAATCATAAAGTTGGGAAATAGATGAAGTTAAATTAATCCCCAGGAATGGTATATACGACGACCATGTAAAGGAAAATTTTTCGGTTATATATTTCTGTACTGACGTGGGAACATTAACACCCATAATCTGTGATTTTGTAATATTTAATTTGTAATATGATACTGCACTAAAACCATTTATCATTTTCTCTACTTCTATTAAAGATGACGCTGGATTTGTAATGATTAACAGGATATCATCAGCAAATAAGCTAATCTTATGTTCAACTTCAGCAACTTTCCAGCCTGTTATCTTCGCGTTGCTCCTAATACTCTGAGCAAAAGGCTCCATAAGCAACGCAAAGACAACTGGTGAGAGGGGACATCCCTGCCTAGTCCCATTAGTTATCCCAACTGATTTAGATAATATTCCCGATATAAGTACGTTTGCTGTTGGTCTAGAATAAAGAGCCATTATATTTCTTTCCAACCAACCCACAATCCCAAATTTATGCAGCACTGCCTCCAAATACCCCAAATGGATCCTGTCGAACGCCTTCTCCGCATCCAAAGAAAGTAGCAGGGAAGGCATCCGACAGGATCCCATCCGTGTCAGCAGATTCAAAAGTCTTCTCGTGCCATCAGGAGCCTGCCGTCCTGGCACAAATCCCACCTGGTCTGCATGTACCAACTGGGGTAAAAACTTCTGCAGTCTACTTGCCAAAAGCTTGGCAAAGACTTTAATATCTGCATTTAATAAGGGAATTGGCCTATAAGATGAAGGGTCCTCAGTATCCTTTTTTTGCTTGGGGATTGTGACAATTAATCCCTTCAACATTTCCGATGGGAATATACCAGTGGAGGCTGCTAATTCAAATACTGATTTTAAGTGGGGAGCTACTTCTGTAGATAAACTTTTATAGAATTCATTGGGAAACCCGTCCTCCCCCGGTGATTTCTGATTAGGGAGTTTGATGATGACTGAGCTAATTTCCTGAGTTGAAATGGTTGGGAAATTGAGCTCAATTGATCCTCTGTAAGTTTAGGTAACGAAATCCGTGCCAAATAGTTTGAGATAATCTCTGTAGTAGGTTGGGGGATAGTTGTATCCTTTTGAAGATCATATAATGACTGATAATAATCTGCAAAGGCGTTGGCAATATCTCTAGGATTTGTTAATCTCCTATGTGAATGAGGGTGTAGAAGTTCTTCTATTTTGTTACTAAATTGTTTAGATTTCACTTTTTTAGCTAACCAACGTCCCACCCTATTACCCAGGCCATATTCTTTAGCCTTAAGGACCTTCAGGTGATATTCCTGTTTATTTAACAAAAGTAACCTTAGTTCTTGTCTAAGTTTCAGTATAGTCTGTGTACATTGTGAAGTAGGATTTTCTTTATTTGTTTTTTCCCCCCAAAGCTATGCGATCAAGAATATCTCCTATCTTTTTTTCCCTCTGGCGGTTAATATATGATGACATTTTAATCAAAATGCCCCTCATATATGCTTTATACGCATTTCATAATACAAATTTGTTAACTTCTGAATTGTCATTATGTTTAAAGTATTCCCTATGTTCGTGAGTCATTCTTTGGCACAGATCGATATTCTGAAGTAATTAAGTATTTAATCTCCATCGCGGGGACAGAGTTTTAGACAATTTGTCATCCACCGTCAAAATAATCGGTGCATGGTCAGACCATCCAGCCGTACCAATTTCAGCTCTTTGAATATTTTGTAGCATCCTCTTGTCTGTAAGGAAAAAGTATATTCGGGAGTAAACAGAATGAACAGGAGAAAGAAAAGTATAATCTCTTTCAGCTCCATGTATAGAGCGCCAAATATCAAATAGTTAATATTTTGCAAATTAGAGGGAGTATAGATTGCGTTGTTCTTCTAGTGGGGTTTGAAGTATCTAAATTTGTGTTTAAGATTGTATTAAAGTCCCCTCCAATTATTAAAGCCCCTTTCCTCACCTCCATGGTTTTACTTAATAGAGGTGATAAAAATCTACATTGGCCTGTATTTGGAGCATAGAGATTTAACAATGTAAAAATTGAGTTATTGAGTTTGCATATTAATATTATACAGTGGGTACGGAAAGTATTCAGACCCCCTTAAATTTTTCACTCTTTGTTATATTTCAGCCATTTGCTAAAATCATTTAAGTTCATTCTTCTTCCTCATGAATGTACACATAGCACCCCATACTGACAGAAAAACACAGAATTGTTGACATTGTTGCAGATTTATTAAAAAAGAAAAACTGAAATATCACATGGTCCTAAGTATTCAGACCCTTTGCTGTGACACTCGTATATTTAACTCAGGTGCTTTCCATTTCTTCTGATCATCCCTGAGATGGTTCTACACCTTCATTTGAGTCCAGCTGTGTTTGATTATACTGATTGGACTTGATTAGGAAAGCCACACACCTGTCTATATAAGACCTTCCAGATCACAATGCATGTCAGAGCAAATGAGAATCATGAGGTCAAAGGAACTGCCTGAAGAGCTCAGAGACAGAATTGTGGCAAGGCACAGATCTGGCCAAGGTTACAAAAAGATTTATGCTGCACTTAAGGTTCCTAAGAGCACAGTGGCCTCCATAATCCTCAAATGGAAGACGTTTGGGACGCCCAGAACCCTTCCTAGAGCTGGCCGTCCGTCCAAACTGAGCTATCGGGGGAGAAGAGCCTTGGTGAGAGAGGTAAAGAAGAACCCAAAGATCACTGTGGCTGAGTTCCAGAGATGCAGTCAGGAGATGGGAGAAAGTTGTAGAAAGTCAACCATCACTGCAGCCCTCCACCAGTCGGGGCTTTATGGCAGAGTGGCCCGACGGAAGCCTCTCCTCAGTGTAAGACACATGAAAGCCCTCATGGAGTTTGCTAAAAAACACCTGAAGGACTCCAAGATGGTGAGAAATAAGATTCTCTGGTCTGATGAGACCAAAATAGAACTTTTTGGCCTTAATTCTAAGCGGTATGTGTGGAGAAAACCAGGCACTGCTCATCACCTGTCCAATACAGTTTCAACAGTGAAGCATGGTGGTGGCAGCATCATGCTGTGGGGGTGTTTTTCAGCTGCAGGGACAGGACGACTGGTTGCAATCGAGGGAAAGATGAATGCAGCCAAGTACAGGGATATCCTGGACAAAAACCTTCTCCAGAGTGCTCTGGACCTCAGACTGGGCCGAAGGTTTACCTTCCAACAAGACAATGACCCTAAGCACACAGCTAAAATAACGAAGGAGTGGCTTCACAACAACTCCGTGACTGTTCTCGAATGGCCCAGCCAGAGCCCTGATTTAAACCCAATTGAGCATCTCTGGAGAGACCTAAAAATGGCTGTCCACCAACGTTTACCATCCAACCTGACAGAAGTGGAGAGGATCTGCAAGGAGGAATGGCAGAGGATCCCCAAATCCAGGTGTGAAAGACTTGTTGCATCTTTCCCAAAAAGACTCCTGGCTGTATTAGATCAAAAGGGGGCTTCTACTAAATACTGAGCAAAGGGTCTGAATACTTAGGACCATGTGATATTTCAGTTTTTCTTTTTTAATAAATCTGCAACAATGTAAACAATTATGTGTTTTTCTGTCAGTATGGGGTGCTATGTGTACATTCATGAGGAAGAAGAATGAACTTAAATGATTTTAGCAAATGGCTGCAATATAACAAAGAGTGAAAAATTTAAGGGGGTCTGAATACTTTCCGTACCCACTGTATATCGTCCCAAGGGATCTTGTGTAGTGCAGATATGTTCAAATTTAACTGAATCCCGAATCGCAATCAGGACTCCACACGTCTTTTTCGGACCATTAGCCATAAATATGTGTGGAAAATGTTCAAACTGAAAGAGTGGACACTTAGAGGCAGCAAAATGTGTCTCCTGGGCAAAAATTACATCAGCTTGGTGCGATTTAGCTTCCTTCAATAGCGCCGCTCTTTTATAGGGGCTATTAAGGCCTTTAGTATTTACAGTGCCTTGCGAAAGTATTCGGCCCCCTTGAACTTTGCGACCTTTTGCCACATTTCAGGCTTCAAATATAAAGATATAAAACTGTAATTTTTTGTAAAGAATCAACAAGTGGGACACAATCATGAAGTGGAATGAAATTTATTGGATATTTCAAACTTTTTTAACAAATAAAAAACTGAAAAATTGGGCATGCAATATTATTCAGCCCCCTTAAGTTAATACTTTGTAGCGCCACCTTTTGCTGCGATTACAGCTGTAAGTCGCTTGGGGTAGGTCTCTATCAGTTTTGCACATCGAGAGACTGAAATTTTTGCCCTTTCCTCCTTGCAAAACAGCTCGAGCTCAGTGAGGTTGGATGGAGAGTGTTTGTGAACAGCAGTTTTCAGTTCTTTCCACAGATTCTTGATTGGATTCAGGTCTGCACTTTGACTTGGCCATTCTAACACCTGGATATGTTTATTTGTGAACCATTCCATTGTAGATTTTGCTTTATGTTTTGGATCATTGTCTTGTTGGAAGACAAATCTCCGTCCCAGTCTCAGGTCTTTAGCAGACTCCATCAGGTTTTCTTCCGGAATGGTCCTGTATTTGGCTCCATCCATCTTCCCATCAATTTTAACCATCTTCCCTGTCCCTGCTGAAGAAAAGCAGGCCCAAACCATGATGCTGCCACCACCATGTTTGACAGTGGGGATGGTGTGTTCAGGGTGATGAGCTGTGTTGCTTTTATGCCAAACTGTAACGCTCCTGCGTTTTATGTATAATGTGGATTTACAGCTGCAGAAATATTCCACTTCAGTAGTCATGTAGAGAAACGCTGAGACACCAATCCCAACTCCCAAGACTCATCATGTGTGGATAGTCTCAATTCAGCAAGTAGATACACACACTCAATAAGATGTTCCTAGAGTGACTTATATGTATAGTAATATAGTGATGATAGGCTGAAGAGACAGGTTGGGTAGAGATGGTAGATGACAGACACTTGAAAGGAATTTTCTTGAAAGTAAGATAGTACAGATGGGATGCAGATAGGTTTAGCAATCATGTATGGTAGCAGATGATAGAGTAGCAGGTGAACATACAGGATAGACCAACCCAGTGCAAGAGCAGATGGTATTAGGCTCAAGAGCTAGCAATCTTAGTTAATGCAGATATAGTAATAGTCCTTAGTATGCAGAGCTAGATAGTGTAAGCTTTAGTATGAAGGTTATAGAGGTTTCCCCTGTGGGGTACTTATCACTAGTAGCAATGTAGGAGAGGTTCGGCAAGAGCGGATGATCCGTTAGCGGGATACAGGGATCAGCAGCGTGGTTCCGATAGCGAGGTATGCTTGCAAGCATGAGAGCTTCAAGGCAGATTATGCGGCGTTGAACGAACATGTGAGTGAGACCGCCGGAGGTTGAAATAGCCGCTCCAGCGGCGCTCAGTGATGACAGCATCGGTCTTAAAGGTGTATGCGCACCTTACCAAAAGAGAATGGTGGGGCGCATACACTTAGGAAAAGTGGAATTAGGGTACCAAAGGTACTAGAACATTACAGTACCCCCCCCTTAAGGCCGGCTCCTGAAGGCCTCTGGAGCTGGTTTGTCTGGGTACTTCGCATGAAAGTTGCGGATTAATCTAGGGGCATGTATGTCAGAGGTGTTTAGCCAGGTGTCGTCTTGGGGCCCATAGTTCTTCCATCGAACTAAGTATTGAAGTTTCCTTCTGTGGATACGAGAATCCAGAATCTCTTTTATCTCATATTCTTCTCCACCTTCAACTTGTACAGGAGGAGGAAGTGGGATAGTAGGCCTTATTCCTTGGTCAGGAACATGGGGCTTCAGTAGCGACACATGGAAAATGGGATGTATTTTGAGGTCTATTGGCAATGTAAGCTGTACTGCAGCTTTTCCAATAAGTTTCTTGATTGGGAAGGGTCCCAAGAAGAGAGGTCCAAGCTTTTTGCTAGGGATTTTCAGTCTTAAATTTTTTGTTGAGAGCCAAACGAGGTCCCCAATAGCATACTGAGGAGAAGGTCTTCTGCGAAGATCATAGTACTTCTTTTGTTGACTATGAGCATGTGCAATGGTAGTATTAAGCAAACCCAGAGAGTCCTTTATTTGGGTAAGATAGTCTGAGGCTACTGGGTTATTTGAAGGAAGGATGCGTGGTGGAAGAATAGAGGGATGAAACCCATAGTTCAAGTAGAATGGACTCTGCTTGGTCGTACTGTGGGTTGCGTTGTTGTAGGCAAATTCTGCCAGAGGGAGAAGATCCACCCAATCATCCTGTTGGTAAGAAGTGTAACAACGTAAATATTGCTCGATGCATTGGTTGACTATTTTCAGTCTGTCCGTTGGTCTGCGGATGGTAAGGAGAAGTGAGCTTCCGCTCAATTCGTAGTATGTGACATAGTTCTTGCCAGAACTTGGAAATAAATTGTGATCTACAGTCAGACAGAAGAGTTTTTGGGATACCATGTAACTTAACCACTTGCCGACCGCCGCACGACTATCTACGTCGGCGGTCAGCCCCTCACAGGCAAACTAACGTAGGGCTACGTTGCTTGCTTGTGAGGGTCTAGGGAGCGAGCGCGCGCCCCCGGAGGCGCGCTCCCGCTCCCGCGTGGTCACGGACCCCCCCGCGCGTGTGACCAGCGGACCCGATGTCCGCCGGCCACTCGGCGATCTGCGGGGGAGAGGGAGAATGTCAGGCAGCTTGTGTAAACAAGCTGCCTGTCATTCTCCTCGCTGCAAAGACACTGATCACATGGATCTACTATGTAGATCCGTTGATCAGTGTCCTTACAGCTGAAGCCACAGCCAATCACAGTAGAAAGCACGCCCCTAGGGACACACACAGCCCCTCCCTCCCAAATAAAGTTAACCCCTTCACTACCAGTGTATTTTTACAGTAACAGTGCATATATATAGCACTGATTACTGTAGAAATGTCACTGGTAACCCCAAAAGTGTCAAAAATGTCAGTCAAGGGTCCGATCTGTCCGCCACAATGTTGCAGTACCGCAAAAAAAAAAATCGCAGATCGCCGCCATTATGCGTTAAAAAAAAAAAACAACAAAAATGACAAAAATCTTTCCCTTTGTTAGTAAACGCGATAACTTTTGCGCAAACCAATCAAAATACGCTTTTTGCGATTTTTTTTACCAAACATAGGTAGCATAAAACAAATTGGCCGAAAAAGTTAAAAAATTTTGATTTTTACTTTTTTTTTGGGGGGAATTTCATATAAAAAAATGTGAAAAATATTGTTATTTTTGCAAAATTGACGCTCTTTTTTTGTTTATAGCGCGTGATCAAAAAATCGCACAGGTGATCAAATACCACCAAAAGAAAGCTCTGTTTGTGGGAAAAAAAGGACGCCAAATTCGTTTAGGTACAGCGTCGCACGACCGCGCAATTGTCCGTTAAAGTCACGCAGTGCCGAATCGCAAAATACCCCCTGGTCGGAATGGGGGTAAAATCTTCCGGGGCTTAAGTGGTTAAAGACATGTTTCATCAGGAGTTCTGCCGTTTGTTTGGACGAAGGTAGTCTGCGAATAGCAATGAAATGTGCCATCTTTGTCAGATGGTCCACTGACACCAAGATGGTATTAAATCCTTTGGAAGGAGGTAGTTCTACTATAAAGTACAAGGACACAACTTCCCATGGAGTTTGGGGTATTGGTAGACTGCATAGTAGACCGGATGGTCTCGTAGTGTCAATTTTGGACCTGGCACAGACATTGCATGAAGAGACGAATTTTTGTATAGATGTTTTCATGTCAGGCCACCAGAATTGTCTGGTAATCAGATTAAGAGTCTTTGTCATACCCATATGTCCTGCCATAGGCACATCATGCGATAATTTCAAGATCTTGGTGCGCATGGTAGGTGGTATGTAAAGTTTGTCATTGTAGTAGAGGAAGCCTTCTGCATCGGTATTTAGTTGTGGTGGGGGTGAATCCAAACTTATACCATGCAAAACCTCTTCCTTCAAAGAACGGACAACTCCAATAATACGCTTGTGAGGTATTATAGAAACGGAAGGGATTTCAAAGTAGTTTTCTTCAGTTAGTCGTGATAGTGCATCCGCCTTTTTGTTCTTATCTGCAGGTGTGTAGGTCACTAGGAAGTTAAACCTTAGAAAGAATAGTGACCATCGTACCTGTCGGTGAGAGAGAGTTTTGTTAGTCTGAAGATATTGAAGATTTTTATGGTCCGTGTATATAAGTATTGGTAATCGGGTGCCTTCGAGTAGATGTCGCCAATTCTCCAGAGCCAATTTTATAGCAAGCAGTTCCTTTTCACCCACGGGGTAATTTACCTCTGGACTGCTTAAGGATTTAGAAAAGAAGGCGACTGGATGGAGTGGTGAAGTGTTAGTTGGTCGTTGGGAGAGTATTGCTCCTACTGCCATGTTTGATGCATCTACTTCCAGAATGTATTGGAGGGATGGGTCTGGATGGCGTAGTATGGGAGCAGAAGT
This sequence comes from Pelophylax lessonae, assembly GCF_965119305.1. Lineage (NCBI taxonomy): Eukaryota > Metazoa > Chordata > Amphibia > Anura > Ranidae > Pelophylax > Pelophylax lessonae. The sequence goes on from NC_138772.1 coordinate 240,768,094, forward strand.
AAACCTTGTCTTTAACAGGTGAAAAGCTTTATTTGCTTCATCTGACTATTTGAATGGTCTCTTAATGCTAGTGAGCTGTGTGAGGGGTCTCACAATGGCAGAGAAGTTCCTGATGAATTTCCTGTAGAAATTAGAAAATCCAAGGAATCGCTGTAGCGCCTTGCGGGTGGTTGGTGTAGGCCAATCCTGAATGCAGGATATCTTACTCATGTCCATCTTGATTCCTGTTTTGGATATGATGTAGCCTAGAAACAGTACCTCTTCTTTATGAAACAAGCATTTTTTCAGTTTCACGTATAGGTTGTGTGCAAGCAATCTCGATAATACTAGTCTTACATGTCTTATGTGTTCAGACAAGGATCGTGAATATATAAGTATATCGTCCAGATATACCACAACACAGACATCTAGTAAGTCTCTGAAAATATTGTTTATAAATCGTTGAAAGGCTGCAGGGGCGTTGCATAGCCCGAATGGCATTACAAGATATTCGAACAATCCGTATCTGGTTCTGAATGCAGTCTTCCACTCGTGTCCATCACGGATTCGAATGAGATTGTATGCCCCTTTCAGGTCCAATTTTGAAAAATAGGTAGCTCCACGCACCTGCTCAATGAGTTCAGGGATAAGCGGTAGAGGATAGCGATCTTTTATTGTAATAGCATTCAATTGCCTATAGTCGATGATAGGCCTGAGACTTGAGTCCTTATTGCGGACAAAAAAGAGTCCTGCTGCTGTGGAAGATCTAATAAAACCTTTTTTCAAATTCTCATCCAAATATTCTTTGAGATGGGAAAGTTCATCCTGTGAAAGAGGATAAACATGACCGAACGGCAATTTGCTATTTGGGAGTAGATCAATACTACAATCATAGTCTCGATGGGGAGGTAGTGCTTGAGCATTTTTCTCAAGAAAAACCTCAGAGAGATCCTGATAACATAGTGGTGCAATCTCATCTGTCACCACAGACAGGATCTTCCCGGAAGACGAGAGGTTACACGTACCCTCGCAATAGCAAGAGAGGAAGGCCAGGGTCCGTTCCTTCCAATCTATGGTTGGTTGATGTGTGTGTAACCAGGGAAGTCCCAAAACAATGGGAAAGTGGGGTGAAGGTATTAGATCGAAGGTAGTGGTCTCCATATGAGACCCGTTAGTAGTGACTAGGAGTTCCTGTGTCTGATCAGTGATCGGACCAGAGGATAAAGGAACACCGTTAATAAGACTCACTGAGACAGGTTTAGGTTTAGAAATAATAGGGACTTTATTTAAAGCAGCAAAACGTATGTCAATATAATTTCCACAAGATCCTGTGTCAATTATGGCCTTAGTAGTAATCCTGTTCTGGTCCCACTGTAATGTTAAGCAAAAAAAAGGTAAGGGTTAGTAATTGAAGTTGTCAATCCCCCTAGGAGGACATGTGAACACTCACCCCTCTTTTTGTAAACTAGGGGACAAACGTTTATCTTGTGATCCGGGGATGCACAGTACAAGCAGAGATTACCAGATCGTCTTCTGGCTCTTTCCATAGTTGATAGAGGTGGGCGTATGGTTCCTACCTCCATAGGAGTGGGGTCATCGGCCGAAATCCGAGAAGAACTGGAAAATGGCATTCCCATTTTTTCAGCCTTTCTTTCTCGTAGTCTTCTATCTATGGTGATACTGAGTTGTATCAATGCATCCAGGGTTTTTGGCAGATCCGCTCGGGCGAGCTCGTCTTTAACGGCCTCTGATAGGCCAAGCCTAAATTGAGTTTTCAGAGATGCATCATTCCATTCTGAATCAAGGGTCCATCTCTTGAATTCTGCGACAGTCTTCCACAGGTCTCCTACCTTGTTTCAAGGACCTTAATTGAAGATCGGCAGTACTCTGCCTATTGGGATCATCATATAGGCTAGTAAGTTCTGCTAGAAATAAGGTATAGGATTTGAGAAGCTGATCGTTTTTCTCAAAAAGAGAGTCTGCCCAGGCCCGAGGATCGCCTGTTAGGTAAGAAATAATAGTACAAACCTTAATGTGATCAGTAAGGTAGGTACGGGGTTTTAGCAAGAAAAGTAACTCACATGCGTTTTTAAATTTGCGAAATTTTTTGCGATCGCCTGTAAATACCAAAGGAGCAGTGGTAAGTTGTGTCAGTCTGGTTACCTGCTGCGTCAGAGCCTGATTTTCTTCTCAATTCAGCAAGTGCGTGTATTAACGCAGTTACTTGCTGTTTTAATTGTGTCACCTGAGTGGTTATTTCTGCTGAATCCATTTGAGGTTCGTTCAATCTGTAACGCTCCTGCGTTTTATGTATAATGTGGATTTACAGCTGCAGAAATATTCCACTTCAGTAGTCATGTAGAGAAACGCTGAGACACCAATCCCAACTCCCAAGACTCATCATGTGTGGATAGTCTCAATTCAGCAAGTAGATACACACACTCAATAAGATGTTCCTAGAGTGACTTATATGTATAGTAATATAGTGATGATAGGCTGAAGAGACAGGTTGGGTAGAGATGGTAGATGACAGACACTTGAAATGAATGTTCTTGAAAGTAAGATAGTAGCAGATGGGATGCAGATAGGTTTAGCAATCATGTATGGTAGCAGATGATAGAGTAGCAGGTGAACATACAGGATAGACCAACCCAGTGCAAGAGCAGATGGTATTAGGCTCAAGAGCTAGCAATCTTAGTTAATGCAGATATAGTAATAGTCCTTAGTATGCAGAGCTAGATAGTGTAAGCTTTAGTATGAAGGTTATAGAGGTTTCCCCTGTGGGGTACTTATCACTAGTAGCAATGTAGTAGAGGAGAGGTTCGGCAAGAGCGGATGATCCGGTAGCGGGATACAGGGATCAGCAGCGTGGTTCCGATAGCGAGGTATGCTTGCAAGCATGAGAGCTTCAAGGCAGATTATGCGGCGTTGAACGAACATGTGAGTGAGACCGCCGGAGGTTGAAATAGCCGCTCCAGCGGCGCTCAGTGATGACAGCATTGGTCTTAAAGGTGTATGCGCACCTTACCAAAAGAGAATGGTGGGGCGCATACACTTAGGAAAAGTGGAATTAGGGTACCAAAGGTACCAGAACATTACACAAACATAACGTTTTGCATTGTTGCCAAAAAGTTTGATTTTGGTCTCATCTGACCAGAGCACCTTCTTCCACATGTTTGGTGTATCTCCCAGGTGGCTTGTGGCAAACTTTAAACTACACTTTTTATGGATATCTTTAAGAAATGGCTTTCTGATGCGACTGATTGTTGCCCTATGAACAGAGTCTCCCACCTCAGCTGTAGATCTCTGCAGTTCATCCAGAGTGATCATGGGCCTCTTGGCTGCATCTCTGATCAGTCTTCTCCTTGTACGAGCTGAAAGTTTAGAGGGACGGCCAGGTCTTCGTCGATTTGCAGTGGTCTGATACTCCTTCCACTTCAATATTATCGCTTGCACAGTGCTCCTTGGGATGTTTAAAGCTTGGGAAATCTTTTTGTATCCAAATCCAGCTTTAAACTTCTCCACAACAGTATCTCAGACCTGCCTGGTGTGTTCCTTGTTCTTCATGATGCTCTCTGCGCTTTAAACGGACCTCTGAGACTATCACAGTGCAGGTGCATTTATACGGAGACTTGATTACACACAGGTGGATTCTATTTATCATCATTAGTCATTTAGGTCAACATTGGATCATTCAGAGATCCTCACTGAACTTCTGGAGAGTTTGCAGCACTGAAAGTAAAGGGGCTGAATAATTTTGCACGCCTGATTTTTCAGTTTTTTATTTGTTAACAAAGTTTGAAATATCCAATAAATTTCGTTCCACTTCATGATTGTGTCCCACTTGTTGATTCTTCACAAAAAATTACAGTTTTATATCTTCATGTTTGAAGCTTGAAATGTGGCAAAAGTTCGCAAAGTTCAAGGGGGCCGAATATTTTCGCAAGGCACTGAATAGAAACAATAGTCAATGGCATTGGATATATAAACCATTTACTCTTTTGCCGCTAGGATCTCTTACTTTCAACTTTTTTTGTACCCAAATTTGCTTTATACAGTTATCTGTATTCTTATCAAACCATCTTTACTGTTCTATTTGGTTAACTTTGAAGTAACTTATTACATATTGGATGTTATTATACCTTCTATTTAATGCCGGCCTCATCCTATTCAGCATTCTCAGGGCAGTTTGATATGTCTCTCGAGTTAACCCTGTTTTTCTCTCCTTTTTACCCCAATAGACACTGCTGAATAATGTGTTCACAAAGATAACTTCATTTTTTCCTTTTTACAGCCTACTGGACTTTTTGATGTTATTACACCTTATTATTATTACACGGTTAAATCTTTCCCTACAACACATTCAATGTATTTAATGTATTGCAATGTCTGGTTTAGTATGATATTCATAGGGTGACATCTAGTGCCTAATTGAAAATACTACACCCAATTACTCATTGCTAGTTGAATTACCTTTTTTTATTAGGTTTTAGGGCACAAGTTCACGTTACTGACCCTCGGTTGACATCTAGTGCCTTTTTGAAAATATTACACCCAATGATTAAGTTGTTATTATAACCATTTCCCTGCTTACTCTGGATATTCCCCCATTTTCTCAATTTTATTAATTCTTTCTTCCTATTTGCTCTACTGTCACAGATGTGACTCTTTATGGAGCAATGTCTCCCCCTTTTTAATATTAGGCTTCTCTGACACATTATTTCAGGTTTTGTTTGCACTTAATTTTTCCAACAGGAATGCACGGTCAAATTCCAACACTATATGGCGGCTGCCCGTTCACATGCCGACATGATTTTCCCCCACTCAGCTCTAGCGGTTCTGGGACATGCATCAAGCGGAAATGTCATGAGTACACCCTGTTTCTCCACCCTCTCCAGGGAATTATTTTTCCTATTTTTTCCGCTTGTATTCATTGTACTTGGGGTGGCTGGACAGAGTTGAAGACCTTTTGTTCTACAGTTAATTTTATTTTGTTGTCTGAGGATGTTCTCCCCCTCAGACCCCAATCATAAAATACGCACTTTTGGTGTTTTTGCTACAATTTTCTACACCATAACATTTTACGAAATGCTTTATTACTATTTGTTGTACTTTTTTTGGTATATTGATATCAAGTTTATACAGAAATATGTTAATATTCAGATCTCCCTTATATACATTTTAATGTATTCAGGTTTAATGTAGGTTTACATTCACATTTACAACCTTAGCTTGAGTTCTATAATTATCCATTTTTTGCTTTAACATAAGCTATACATTCTTTGTATCCCTATGGCTAACCATATTATCACAATGTTCAAGGCTTTAATTCCCCCAACAAAAGGAAAAAAGCTTTCTTTCAATATAACAAATTGACAGAGACAATTGAGTACTGTCCGTGATACTTTTTTTATTTGCACTAACATACAATTTTTCAATGACCTCAAATATAACAAATTAAAAGCTAAAATTCTACTGCTACAAGAAACCTATTTTGTTAAAGACAAACATCCCACTTATTTTCATAAATCCTTTAACCAATCTTTTTACACCAGTTCAACCTCCAAAACCAAATTTGTGGCAATTTCACTGCACCACACTTTTCCAGCAGGTGTACAGAGATGCGGAAAGTCGCTTTATTGTTATAAAAGGCCTCTTAGCAGGCCGTGATTTGAGTATTGGCAATGTGTACACCCCTAATGAAGCCCAGACATTCTGCTTCACAAATTTTTTTGACATTCTACAGCATTACTATTCACCAAACATAATTTTAGGTGGAGATTTTAATTAGGTTTCACACCCTAACTGGGACCATAGTAAACACACTTTACACTCTTAACGCTTTTACCAAAACTACTAACTACCATCTTAACACATCTAGTCGCAGCTAGTCGACACTCGGAGGTCTTTGAATCTGGAAGCACGTGAATACACAGTTTATTCGCATTCTCACGATTCATACTCCCGCATCGACTACATTTTTTGTACACCAATAATTTTATCAAACTCAATTAACGCTTCTATACCCCCTTGGCATGTTATGATCACCACAGTAACACCTATTTCACTGAATTTATATGTCTTTCCCCTACACCATATTCTTGGAGACTCAATGAAGCCCTGATATCTGATCTGGCACGATAAATTGAGGTTGCCTCAGGTAATAAGGAATATTTTACCCTAAATGACAACCCAGAAACTTCAATCTCAACACTGTGGACCACACACAAGGCTGTCCTCAGAGGTAAATTGATTATATTAGCAGTAACCCATAACAAGCAAAGATGGGAAAAAATACTGGCTATCACAAATGATCTTCAAAAGATCTACAAAACACATATGAACACTCGCGACCCCTTGACTGCTGATCTAATTACAACCAAGAGGGCAGAATTAGACTCCCTCCTGACCTATAAAGCAGAGATGGTCCAAAGCCGGGTTTTTTCTCTTCAGTAATTCCTACTCCACTATGTTTGCACGCATATTAAATCACTTAAACCCCCTCATAAACTTAAAAACTCCTCAGATCAATTGGAAACAAACCCTAAAGCTGTGGTCTCTATGTTTCAAAAGTTTTATACAGACCTCCTCTCTAAAACTTCAAATGATTCTGGGCCTGTAGATTATTCATGGTTGGACAATATCCCTAAATTATCTACATCGCAGATAGAAAAATGAAATGCCCCATGCACTGCAGATGACATTTTTTCGGTTATTAAATCACTTAAAAATGGCTCTGCTCCAGGCCCTGATGGATTTACTTCCTTCTATTTCAAACAATTTGCCCGCCGCTTACCCCCAAATTGACAACTCTATACAATGATATCCTTAAAGGAGGCTCCTTCTAAGAGATGTTACTGGCAAACATGTCCCTAATTCCCAAACCTGATAAAGATCACACCCCTTATCAGAATTACAGACCCATCTCAATAATAAACAATGATCTAAAAATTTTCAGCAGACTTCTAGCCAATAGACTTTCATTAGTAATTTCCTCCCTCATCTCCCCCTTTCAATCTGGTTTTATCCCAGGACGTCAAATTACAGATAACATACACCTTGCAACTAATATAAAACAAGATGCTGTTGCCTTATGAGTTTATGTGTAATCTCCATTACTGTGGCCTGAGGAGGAGTTATGTATAAATCCCCATTAGAGACTGTATATAAATGGGTGTAAATATATATGTATAAGATATTGAGTTTTGATCTTACATTGAGTTGATATATGATTATCAATTATATGAAGTTGTGTGACTTCAGTCTGCAGTCAGTAGTAGGAAAGTTTTATTGCCAATAAAAATGTGAGGGGTGTATTCACTTTTGTGAGATACTGTATATTTTATATACATGATAGATTACACACAGAGTGATATATTTCAAATATTTCTCTTTTAACCACTTAAGCCCCAGCCCTATTTCGGACACTTTTTGTTCACGTTAAAACCAGTATTTTTTCCAAGAAAACTACTTAGAACCCCCAAACATTATATATATATTTTTTTTAGCAAAGACTCTGGAGAATAAAATGTCGGTCATTGCAATATTTTTTGTCATGCGGTATTTGCGCAGCGGTCTTTAAAACGCAATTTTTTTGGAAAAATTTTGAAAAATCACTTTTCACTGCATTTAAAAAATACTAAACAGTAAAGTTTGCCCATTTTTTTTGTATATTGTGAAAGATGATGTCACGCCGAGTAAATAGATACCCAACATGTTACGGTTTAAAATTGCGCCCCCCCCCCCCCCCCAGTGGGATGGCGACAAACTACGGTCAATAGAGATCTCAATCGGCGACGCTTTAAATTTATTTAACGGTTACCAGTTTAAAGTTAGAGTGTAGCTCTTTTTTTTAAATTATTGCACACGCTCTGGCGATCGCGGCGATACCTCACATGTGTGGTTTGAACAGTGATTTCATTTGCGGCTCGACTTCCGTATACGTTTTTTTTTGTGCGCGAGCTAACGGTGACGGGGGAGGCTAAATTTTTTTTTTTTAACTTTATTACAGGTTTTAAAAAAAAAAAATCTGATCACTTTTATTGCTGTCACAAGCAATGTAAACATCCCTTGTGACACCAATATGTAGTGACAGGTACTCTTTATGGAGGGATCGAGGGTCTAAAAGACCCTAGACCCCTCTATTACACTTCCATGTATGCAAAACGCAGAAAACTGCGTTTTTGCATACAGCTGTCTTTTAAATTTGCCGCTTTTTGCAGCACAGTAATCCGGAAGTGATGTCATGGACGCCGCCTCCGGGTTTCGTCATCGGAGAACCGATCAATGCCGTTTCCGGCATTCATTGGGACTCCATCCAGCCGACTGGGTGCTCGGGGCTCCCGTCCCACCGCAAAGTCACGGAAGGCAGCGGGAGGGGGGGGATGTCCCCTCCCGATCACCCGGGTAAAGATCGAGCGGCTCCCGAGCCGCATCGGTCGTTACGGACGGAAAGCCGACCGTTGACTGTAAACCACGGTACCGGGATGATGCCTCTAGCTAGAGGCATCATCCCGTTATAACCTCGCAAAGTCTGCCGACGTAGATCTACGTCACTTTGCGGTAAGTGGTTAATCTTGAAGATTATGGCTCACAGCTAGTGAAAACCCAAAATTCAGTATCTCAGAAAATGTAAATATTACAGAAGACCAATAAAAATAAATAAAGAAATAAAAATAAAAAATAATTTTTAATACAGAAATGCTGGCTTGCTGAAAAGTATGTCTATGTACAGTATAGTATGCACTTAATACTTGGTTGGGGCTCCCTTTTTATGAATTACTGCATTAACACGTCTTGGCATGGAGGCGATCAGATTGTGGCACTGCTGAGTTGTTATGGAAGCCCGGGTTTCTTTGATAGTGGCTTTCAGCTCATCTGTATTCCCTATGGGGTTTAGGTCAAGCAAGTTTGCTGACCAATCAAGCACAATGATACCATGATCATTAAAGCAGGTATTGGTACTTTCGGCAGTGTGGACAGGTGCCAAGTCCTGTCTGCTGGTCAGCAGAAGGAAGCAGCATGAAGTCCTCTAGAATTTCCTGGTAGAGGGATACGCTAACTTTGGACTTGATAAAACACAGTGGACCAACACCAGCAGATAACATGGCTCCCCAAATCATCACAGACTGGAAAATGTTGCATTTCATTTGGAAATCAAGGTCCCAGAGTCTGGAGGAAGAGTGGAGAGGCACAGAATCCAAGTTGCTTGAGGTCCAGTGTGAAGTTTCCAGTCATTGATGATTTGGGGAACCATGTCATCTGCTGGTGTTGGTCCACTGTGTTTTACCAAATCAAAATTTTGGGTGTATTTGGCTTCCAACTGAGTCCTTTTCGGAGGTCAGAATCTTTTTGTGATTACGGATGGACCAAGGAAGGGGCTGTCTACTTTTTCTGCTACCCATTCTCAGGTGGATCAGACAGACAGCGATTCAAGCCTATTCTATCAAGGGTCGGGTTCCTCCTTTCCCTATGACTCGGGCACTTAGTACTTCTTGGGCCTTCTGTCATCGAGCATCAGTGTCGCAAGTTTGCAAGGCGGCCACCTGGTCGCTGGTGTACACTTTCACAAAGTGAACGTTTTGGCATCTGCGGATGCTTCCTTTGGCCGCAAGGTTTTGCAGGCTGCTGTTTAGAGGGTCGGTTCCCTCTTTGGGGGGGGGGGGTTCAGGTGGGCTCCTGTTCTTGTTGAGCTCCTGTTACCCTTTTTGGCTTCTTGGGTTTAGCCTTGGGTTTTTTGTCCCACCCCTTTTTTTCCTTTTTGGCACTGCTTGGGGACGTCCTTATGGTTCTGAATATGGAGCGCTGTGTCCGTCAATGAACAAAAGAAAATGGGATTTTTGTTACTTACCGTAAAATCCCTTTCTCTGAGTTCATTAACGGACACAGCACCCACCCCTCTATGGAGTTTTTTGTAAAATATATATATAGCAGAGAGGGGACTTATACCAGCTAGGACTGCCCAAAGGCATAGCCAAGTTTGTATTTTCTGCCTTGCGTCCTACTCCTGTAGGGGGCAATATAACCATATGATTGTATAGATGCACATACACATAAATGCATATCTACGCATGGACATGCGCGCTCACACACACATACATGCATGGACATACACAGGGCTTGAGTCCTGGGGGAACGCATGGGAACGACGTTCCTGTACAATTTTTAAGCAGGAACGCCGTTCCCGTTAGCAGCTGTGTCCCCCCAACACGATCCCAGTGCCTGGCACCATCTCCTGCTCTGGGATGGTGGGTCGGTAAGCCCAGATTGCGGGTTCCCGACCCACCATCCCCGAGCACAGTGAGAAATGAGCCGCACTGCAGGAAGCAGAGCCGATGCTTCCTGTATAGTGCCGGTGTACTGCCGAAAGTTTAACCTGCCGAAATCTCCAACCACCCTCGTCACTTCCGCTGGCCGCGAGTCAATGCCCGTGCACAGTGGAGAACGCTGTGCACGAGAGTTGGAGTTTTCGGCAAGAGATTTAACGCTACTGCGCATGCACCCGACATTTTGAGCTGTTGTATATAGTTGGAGTTTTCGGCAAGACATTTGGAGCGGTTATATATATCTTCGGCAGTATGTTTAACGCTACTGCTATATATTTATTTACTTATTTAAATTGAAGGATTAAAAAAAAAAAGAAAAATGACTTAATAAATACCAGTGCCTGACAGTTGAAACGTTTGTTTGTTTGTTTGTGTAAATATATATATATATATATTACATATATATATTTTTTTTTTCTTTATTTTAATTTATTTTAATGGAAGGATTTAAAAAAAAAAAAAAATAAATAGATACCAGTGCCTGGTAACTTTTGTGTGTGTGTGTGTGTGTATATATATATATATATATATATATATATATATATATATATATATATATATACACAGTATATATATATATATATATATATATATATATATATATATATATATATATATATATTTAAATGGAAGGATTTAAAAAAAAAATGAGATAAATAAATACCAGTGCCTGACACCTGTGCGATTTTAACCCTTCCACAGCTTATATATGTAGCACCCTACAGGTAGGTGCTAGGTAAATGTACAGTGCCTTGCAAAAGTATTCGGCCCCCTTGAACTTTGCAACCTTTTGCCAGATTTCAGGCTTCTAACATAAAGATATAAAACTATAATTTTTTGTGAAGAATCAACAACAAGTGGGACACAATCATGTTGGAACTAAATTTATTGGATATTTCAAACTTTGTTAACAAATAAAAAACTGAAAAATTGGGTGTGCAAAATTATTCAGCCCCATTAAGTTAATACTTTGTAGCGCCATCTTTTGCTGCGATTACAGCTGTAAGTCGCTTGGGGTATGTCTCTATCAGTTTTGCACATCGAGAGACTGAAATTTTTGCGCTTTTACGCCCCTGAACTTTTTTGAGCTGTTCTTCACGGAAGATCTTTTCAGATCTATTGTGGATCAATCAAATTTATATGCACAACAATTTATCGCCGCCAACCCAAATTCGCCCCTTGCCAGACCATTGGGCTGGAAACCTATAATGGTTCATGATTTTAAAATCTTTCTGGGCCTTTCCTTCAACATGAGCATAACCAAACAGAGTGAATTGCGGCTATATTGGTCCACTAGCCCACTTCACCATATGCGCATGTACTCTGCCTCCATGTCCAGGGCGAGATACAAGCAAATTCTGCGATTTATGCATTTCAGCAACAATGAAATCTGTCGTCCTCGGGGAGACTCGAGGACTCCTGAGGACGTGTTGGACGCGAAACGGCCGTAGAGCTTGTTATCTCAAACACCTAAGGTCCCAGCCAGGTTTTCATTTTAGTGGTGGCTTTATATGTGAGTTCTTTTTTACCATTGTTTTGATTTTAGATTCCTTATACACTGTTTTTGCACCAGTGTTACTGAATATTTTATTGCATATTTTTATTAAATAGATTTTTATTTCATACTACACCATGAGCCTTTCCCATTTTTTTATATAATTTAACCCTTCCATGATGTGCCGAGTCATTCTACACATTGGAGGCTTTCTATGAAGCTGGAAGTTGCTGACTACATTGATGTCCCAAAAGATCTGGAGACAGGTCGTACAACACTTGCTTGCTGTCCTATAATCTAGACAGCAATTGGCTCTGGTGAGTTTGCATTTCACTTACTTTCGGTGGTGGAGAGATTATTATCCTTTTCATCGTGACATCCACATTTCACTGGATTGCACATATCGGAAGTTGTCATATTAATCTACGAACTTTATCACAAGAGACTTTTCTTCAATTTGTTTATTCAGAATAGCCAGCATACTAATTGGTCAGGTGTGTGCTGGGCTTTTAGTAGTGACCTGACCATGGTTCTGGGCTCCATCCTGGCAGACAGGAGGTCTGGCCCAGGAGTCAGGAGGACTCCACGTGGGAGTCAGTGCAGCAAGAGGCTGCTAGCGATGTGCACCAAGTTGGTCAATGAACAGTCTGTTGGAGACAGACAAGGGCATGGAGTGTAAGGCCAGAGCAGCAGGGCTGCAAGTTCAAGCCAAATGGGCTGAATATTGTGTTTGTTGAAGGATAAGGAATGCTGAAAACCCCTGCGAGGGAAACTCATGGTTTTGTGTTTACCAAACTTTCTTTTTTTTAAAAAAAAATGGGCAAACAAAGCCCTTAAAAAAGAAACAGTGAGTGGCGGTGTTCTTTAGGGCTCTTTCACACGGCCGCTCCGTGTGAGAGCTCCGCTGCGGTCTTTTTTTTTTCACGGAGCGGATGACATTTCTGTCATCCGTTCCGTATGTCCGCATATCATCCCATCCGTTTGCGGATGATATGCGGACCTAATGTAAGTCTATGGGGATTGCGGATGTCAGCGGATGACACCGCTGACATCCGATTTTCCTTCCTTTCCGTTTTTTGAACGGAGGAAAAATAGGGTTCTGTTCCGTTCGAAAAAACGGAACAGAACTGAAAGGAAGGAAATCGGATGTCAGCGGATGGTATTCCGCTGACATCCGCAATGCCACTGACTTACATTATGTCCGCAAATCATCCGCAAAAAAATAGGATGATTTGCAGACATACGGAAAGCCCGTGTGAAAGAGCCCTAAAGCTCTACATTTGATGGGAGTCCCTACAATTCATACAAACATGCATTCATTGATACACACATGCAAATGCTCACATGCACATATCTATCTATCTATCTATCTATCTATCTATCTATCTATATATATATATATATATATATATAGTGCCTTGCGAAAGTATTCGGCCCCCTTGAACTTTCCGACCTTTTGCCACATTTCTGGCTTCAAACATAAAGTTATAAAACTGTAATTTTTTGTGAAGAATCAACAACAAGTGGGACACAATCATGAAGTGGAATGAAATTTATTGGATATTTCAAACTTTTTTAACGAATAAAAAACTGAAAAATTGGGCATGCAAAATTATTCAGCCCCCTTAAGTTAATACTTTGTAGCGCCACCTTTTGCTGCGATTACAGCTGTAAGTCGCTTGGGGTATGTCTCTATCAGTTTTGCACATCGAGAGACTGAAATTTTTGCCCATTCCTCCTTGCAAAACAGCTAGAGCTCAGTGAGGTTGGATGGAGAGCGTTTTTGAACAGCAGTTTTCAATTCTTTCCACAGAGTCTCGATTGGATTCAGGTCTGGACTTTGACTTGGCCATTCTAACACCTGGATATGTTTATTTGTGAACCATTCCATTGTAGATTTTGCTTTATGTTTTCGATCATTGTCTTGTTGGAAGACAAATCTCCGTCCCAGTCTCAGGTCTTTTGCAGACTCCATCAGGTTTTCTTCCAGAATGGTCCTGTATTTGGCTCCATCCATCTTCCCATCAATTTTAACCATCTTTCCTGTCCCTGCTGAAGAAAAGCAGGCCCAAACCATGATGCTGCCACCACCATGTTTGACTGTGGGGATGGTGTGTTCAGGGTGATGAGCTGTGTTGCTTTTACGCCAAACATAACGTTTTGTATTGTTGCCAAAAAGTTCGATTTTGGTTTCATCTGCCCAGAGCACCTTCTTCCACATGTTTGGTGTGTCTCCCAGGTGGCTTGTGGCAAACTTTAAACAACACTTTTTATGGATATCTTTGAGAAATGGCTTTCTTCTTGCCACTCTTCCATAAAGGCCAGATTTGTGCAGTATACGACTGATTGTTGTCCTATGGACAGAGTCTCCCACCTCAGCTGTAGATCTCTGCAGTTCATCCAGAGTGATCATGGGCCACTTGGCTGCATCTCTGATCAGTCTTCTCCTTGTAGGAGCTGAAAGTTTAGAGGGACGGCCAGGTGTTCGTAGATTTGCAGTGGTCTGATACTCCTTCCATTTCAATATTATCGCTTGCACAGTACTCCTTGGGATGTTTAAAGCTTGGGAAATCTTTTTGTATCCAAATGCGGCTTTAAACTTCTCCACAACAGTATCTTGGACCTGCCTGGTGTGTTCCTTGTTCTTCATGATGCTCTCTGCGCTTTAAACAGACCTCTGAGACTATCACAGTGCAGGTGCATTTATACGGAGAGTTGATTACACACAGTTGGATTCTATTTATCATCATTGGTCATTTAGGTCAACATTCAGAGATCCTCACTGAACTTCTGGAGAGAGTTTGCTGCACTGAAAGTAAAGGGGCTGAATAATTTTGCACGCCCAATTTTTCTGTTTTTTATTTGTTAACAAAGTTTGAAATATCCAATAAATTTCGTTCCACTTCATGATTGTGTCCCACTTGTTGTTGATTCTTCACAAAAAATTACAGTTTTATATATTTCTGTTTGAAGCCTGAAATGTGGCAAAAGGTCGCAAAGTTCAAGGAGGCCGAATACTTTCGTAAAGCACTGTAGGTACTGTCAAATCTACTGCTTGTCTGCCCTGGTCTGTCCTCGTCTAATGGAAGATCCTGCAGCCTCTCCCTGTCAGTCTCTCTACACACTGTCTGTGCCTGTCTGTGTGATCCCCCTCACTCAGCCAAACAGCTGATTCAGCACACTCACATTTCTGCTGTCTCCTGTCCGGTCAGTCCCTGCACGCCTCCAGTACTGTTCCCGCCGCCTGGTGTCTGTCACGTTGCATCGGCAGTCCCCCTTCAGTCACTGGCTTCTGTCCGAGTCTTCCTCAGCTGTTCCCCCTCTCCTCTCCTCTCCACGTGGTGCTCTCCTCTGCCTCTAGTGGCCACAGGAAGCAATAGCAGCAGCAGCCAAGCCAATGCTAAACTAAACTAAATACTAAACTAAGCATGCCAATATCTTCGATACAGGATGTGGAAACCTTACAAGCGGACCTGAACAAAATAATGGGGTGGGCAACTACATGGCAGATGAGGTTTAATGTTGAGAAATGTAAAGTAATGCACTTGGGCGTCAGAAACACGAAAGCAAGCTACTCACTAGGGGGGAAACCTCTGGGTGAATCTAAGATGCAAAAGGACCTGGGGGTTCTGGTGGACAACAGGCTTGGCAGTGGCATGCAATGCCAAGCTGCTGCAAGCAAAGCCAACAGAATACTGGCGTGTATAAAAAAGGGGATTCACTCCAGAAAGAAAGAAATTATTCTACCACTCTACAAGACTCTGGTCCGGCCACATCTGGAGTATGCTGTCCAGTTCTGGGCACCGGTCCTCAGGAAGGATGTGCTGGAATTGGAGAGAGTCCAGAGAAGGGCTACAAAAATAATTAGGGGAATGGAGGGTATTGGCTATGAGGAAAGACTACAAGCACTGAACTTATTCTCTCTGGAGAAGAGACAATTGAGGGGGGATATGATATCCATGTACAAATACTGTACTGGCGACCCTAGCATAAGGAACAAACTTTTTAGAGAAAGGGAATACAATAAGACACGTGGCCACTCACTAAAACTAGAGGAAAAACGGTTTAACCTTAAAATACGTAAGGGGTTCTTCACTGTCAGAGCAGTAAGGATGTGGAATTCTCTTCCACAAGCAGTGGTATCAGCAGGGGGCATCAATAGTTTCAAAAAACTATTAGATGGGCACCTTAAAGACCACAACATACAGGGGTATTCAATGTACGGTTACCAGCAAACACACACACACATCATAGGTTGAACTGGATGGACTGATGTCTTTTTTCAACCTCACAAACTATGTAACATTAACCATGTAACACAAGAAAGCCCGCAAACAGTTTGCGTAAGACAGGCAGAATAAGGACATTGATTACTGTCAAGCGTGTCAAGCGTGTGTGGCGACAACCAGGTGAAGACTACAAAGACAAGTGTGTCTTGCTTACAGTCAAGCATGGTGGTGGAAGTGTCATCGTCTGGGGCTGCATGAGTGCTGCCAGCACTGGGGAGTTATAGTTCATTGAGGAAACCAGGAATGCCAACATGTACTGTTACATACTGAAGCAGAGCATGATCCCTTCCCTTGGAAGACTGGGCTGCAGGGCAGTATTCCAACATGATAACAACCCCAAACACACCTCCAAGATGACCACTGCCTTGCTAAAGAAGCTGAGGGTAAAGGTGATGGACTGGCCAAGCATGTCTCCAGACCTAAACGAAATTGAGCATCTGTGGGGCATCCTCAAATGGAAGGTGGAAGAGCGCAAGGTCTTTAACATCCACCAGCTCCGTGAAGTCATCATGGAAGAGGACTCCAGTGGCAACCTGTGAAGCACTGGTGAACTCCATGCCCAAGAGGATTAAGGCAGTGCTAGAAAATAATGGTGGCCACACAAAATATTGCCACTTTGGGCCCAATGGACATTTTCACTTAGGGGTGTACTCACTTTTGTTGTCAGCGGTTTCGACATTAATGGCTGTGTGTTGAGTTATTTTGAGGGGACAGCAAATTTACACTGTTATACAAGCTGTACACTCACTACTTTACATTGTAGCAAAGTGTCATTCTTCAGTGTTGTGAGGGGGGTATTCACTTTTGTGAGATACTGTATACATACACACACATACACACACACACACACACACACACACACACACACACACACACACAGTATATATGCAAAATATACACACATACAGTCCTTTTGCCTAGCATTTCTATTTTAAAGTGAATGGATTGTTTTATAAGGTAAGGTTTCACATATACTTAAATACTTAAATCCCTGAATGCTAGTAGGTTGTCTTTCAATCAACTTTCCAACAGTTTTCTAACTGTGAGATGTATGGACAATATAGACAAAACAATCTTACCTTGTAAGGTCTTGTTCACACTGGACCCACACCCCGCGTGCAACCCGGATGTCATATTGGGACACACCAACTATGTTCGTGCAGCCACCGTGTCCCAGTAGAAATGAATGGGACTGCTTGCACAGGGATGCATGGAATACCTGTGGATCCCCGTGTGACTAAAACACAGTTTTGCAGAGGCATACAGTATTGTACACCCTATGTAAACAAGGCCTTACCAGTCTTAGGCGCGTATACAGATGAAGATTACCTAATGTTAAAATATTTACTGAGCAACATGTAATTGCTGTGAATAATTTATCAGCAATAAACAATTTCATTATTCCGTAAAGGGAAAATAAAATATTCTCCACCCTGTTTGTCCACCTCTCATTTACAAAGTAATTGTGGGAGCTTATGACACCATTATGTTACTACAAGGATACAGTACATTTCTGACAAAAAGGGAATGTGTATTGTTTTTGATGAAAGAAATACCAGCAGCACTCTATATTTTGTCACTATTGAAAAGAATATAATTGTACAGTATTCGACTATTTCAGGAAATAAGGAACAGTTTAAGGCTCCATTCACACTTGTGCGATTTGTCATGCAACTTTGGACATCAAAGTCAAATGATAAGTTGCACCCTATTCTTTTAAATGGCACCCTTTTAAATTGGTGCAACTTAAAGTTGCAGCGACTTTGAAAAGGTGCCTGCATTACTTTGGTGTGACTTTTGATGCAACTTCGATCCATGGAATGTAAAGTCGGATCAAAATCGCACCAAAAGTGGCATCAAAGTCATGCTCCAATGTCGCACTGGAAATTCGGTTGACTTTGGAGTTGCGCTAATGTAATGGAGCCTAACAGCTGATACAACAAATACATACTATACAAAACATCCAACCTGCTCTTCCCGTGATCCTTTTAAAATCATATATTAACATGTACTTACCTGTGTACACATTTCCCGACACATTGAGTTGTCTTTTGCCTGATAGCAGCAAGAAGAATCTATAAAACATATAAAGTTATACTTAGATTCCAACATTAATTGACTGTGATATGCATAGATAAAAAGTAAAAAAAACAAAATCTTAAAATTAAATGTTCCTCCTATGATAATATGTTTAACATACAGGTTTTAAGTTGAATATTTTCAGTTACCAGCTGAATTGAAAGTTTTTTTGGATTGAAAGTTTTTTTTTTTTTTTTTTTTAATTGCAAAAAGGTAAAAATGTCTTACTGGGCTTGATCTTTAGGGATGACACAGGGAAAAATTATACTAACAGTTCATTACATGTTAAATGTGATCTATTGCCTAAGCTGACCATATGAACGCTTATACAGTATATGGGACGAACCATTGGACCACTTTGTACCTACACTAGCAAGCAAAGGCTTAAAGGTCAGTCATTTGTACCTCAACACTTTGCTGTGGCACTTGGGTTAAGCCCTAAACATTACGGTGGAAAATGTATAAAGCTGAAATCTAGCTTTATATTCATAACCTCACACCCACCCTACCACCTGAGGCCCCCCGCAGTCTTTTTTAACATACATACCTTTCCGACAATATTCTGATCTAGGTTTGAGGAGTTTCCCCTTCTTCCTCAGCAGCAGCAGATGTTCATCTTGGACTAAGCAGCAATCTTGTAGGGCCTTGAGAACCGCTCAATATGATGATGCACCCCAAATGGACGTGTCAGTGAAAGGTCAGGCTCATAGAAAACAAGCAAAGTTTGTACCCAAGTGAATTATCAATCAGCTTGGGTAAAACCAATAGGTTGAATTTCTAGCATGTGATTATTTCCAGCGGCTAAAGCCGCTAACAATAATTCATATTATACAGGACTTATATAACATCAACAGTCTGAGCAGCACTTTAAAACATGAGGGCAGACAGTACAGTTACAATACAATACAGGAAGAATCCAAGGGCCCTGCTTATTACAGCTTACAAATAATCATTGTGTTCTTCCCCTGGCACAGCTCCTCGCAACCTCCTGCCGAGAGAACACAATAGCTTCACAGTCAGTGTTGATGACTGTGATGATGACTGAGTGTGTATCAATCAATTTTCTTTGCATAATCTATGTCCTGCCTTACTGAAGCGTTAAAGACTAACTCCACCTTTAGCAACATGCTACATGTTACACCTGTATTTAGAATGTAACATGTTGCTGGTTAAAATATACAATAATCTTAAAAAAATTATTTCAGTGCAGTTTTTTGGGGCAAGGTTAGCAAAACTAATATATTGAATGTATAAAATTATCAGCATTAATCATTTTTCTTAACACTTTTTTTCACAAGAAATTCAATTAAAGTATTTCTTGAAACAGTGACCTGTAACTACAGTACATTTATTCAGTTTTCTTACAGTATTTAATTTCCTTTGAATTTACCTTCAGTTGTGTAGTGGAAGGGCCTGGCTGATTGCATACAAAATGAAAGTGTTTAGGTCTAATAGCATAATGGTTTTGGTAAATCTACAGGAAAATTGTGGGTCAGAAGCACCCTTGAGGTAACCTAATCTAATCTAATCTAAATGATTGTCAGTACAATGCCTAAGGAATCAGAAAGATTCTTTTTTAAGATTCAGTGTAAAGCTGGCCATAGATGGATCCAAATTTAGCCGGTAAAGCAGGAAACAGATGAATTTTGATCTGTCTATAGGCAGGTGGTTGTACTGAAGTCAATCTATTGAACAACTTCAGCACAACCAGCCTGTCTGGGTTTTTTGCTAATCACTGCCGGCAGCTGTAGCTGAGCAGTAGTGATCATTGTATTCTGCCAGCGGGGAAAGCTTTCCATGCTCCTCATTGACAGAACACAATAGCACAGTCAGTGTTGATGGGGGAATCTAGCAATTTTCTTTCCTTCAACTCATGGTTGAAGAAAAGAACATTGTATAATGTATGACCCACTTTAGGCTGGCTATACAGGAGTTATCTTCTTTCATTCAACCTGCTGGTTGAACAAAAGAAAAATGACTTGATTCCCCCATCCACACACTCGATGTGGATGGGGAAATCCCTGCTGATGAGCTATTGTATTCTGATAGTGGGGAGATTTCTCCACCATCAGAATACACTCATCAGCACCCCCCCCCCCCCACAGCTTTCTGGGACACTTTACTGGTCCCAGAAGGCTGTGGGACCATTCATGAAGCACAGCACTGCTCACACATGGGCAGTGAGAAACCAATTGTGTAACTGCAAGAAGTCACAGCTAGCTTCTCTTAGAAAACATGCCAGCACTGGGGCCCCAAAGACTGGTGAAGAACTGGCCCTGGTGAGGATCCTTGAACAAGTAAGTGTTTTATTTAAAGTCAGCAGCTAAAGTATTTGTAGCTGCTGACTTTAATTTTCTTTATACAGTGTGAAAATTCTCTTTAAGTTGCAACACTCAATTCTTTAATTTCATCAAACCATAAGCAATATGGTTACATCCTATGGCAACAGGTTCAGGGCTATATTACACATTCTCAGGTCGATAAACAAAGTATCAACTTACAACATAGTAAGGCCCCTTTTACAATGCCTTTCAGATTGGGTTTAGCTTCATTTTGCTAGTGGACCTGAACGGAATGTTTATTCATCCATATGGACAGGCGGATGTAAACAGGCTTGTGAAAGTATAAACAGATAGAAGAGACTGTTTACTCCCAGCCACCCATAAAGCACA
Organism: Pelophylax lessonae; assembly: GCF_965119305.1. Classification (NCBI taxonomy): domain Eukaryota; kingdom Metazoa; phylum Chordata; class Amphibia; order Anura; family Ranidae; genus Pelophylax; species Pelophylax lessonae. The sequence continues at coordinate 240,788,933 of NC_138772.1, forward strand.
GTGGTCTCTGTCTGCAGATACACTGTGACTGAAAGGACACTAATGTTTCATCTGCCCACGCTGCTTCAATCAGCCGGGCTATCTGTGAGCTGATCCCCTGTAGATCGTAACAGAATCCGCCTAACACGAAGTAAGAAACCTATACTGGCCACGCTGGGAAGGAGGTGCTTTTATGCCTACTGTGGTCACTTTTAAATAGGTAAGCAGGGTAACCGGCAAGATAATCAGGTATTTCACACCAAGGAAGCAATGCAAAAAGAACAGGGCACTTTTTACCACAAGAACATGGTACAACAAGCACATTTAATGAATGTGAAATGTTGGGGGTAACATACACTTTAAGACATACAAAAAAGAGAAAATTGAATATCAAATACTTACCGCAATTTTTCTTTCCTGATGAGCTCCATGTCAGCCTACCACTGGGTATACCACCATCTGCAGGACCTAACTCATAAATTTGACTCCCTCCCTCAGGCCGGTGTTCCATAACTCAATTTCCACACCTGGGTGGGAGTCTGTGCCGACATGGAGCTCGCCAGGTAAGGAAAATTGGGGTAAGTATTTTATATTAAATTTTCTGTTTTCCTGACAGCTCCATGTCAGTCTACCACTGGAAAATAACTGCTAACCAGGGTGAGAATGCGGAAACAAAATGGGGTTAATTATGGCCTCTGGCTAACGAGATAACTGTTTTGCAAAACATAACAGTTGTCAAAAATGACGGATCTATGTGATCATGAGAAATAAAGGGGTGTATGGATGACCACATTGCCGCCATGCATATTGACTTCATTAAATATCTACCCAAGAGGTTGAGATGCTCCTTGTGGAGTGTGCCGTTATTTCTTCTGAAAGGGCCAACCACTTTCACAATCCTAGAGGCAATCACTCGAAGCTCTGGCCCCCTTGTGTGAAACTCTCTGAACCACAAACAGGCAATCTGATAACCTGAAAGTTGGGGTAGCATAAATATATGTCTTCAGTGTCTCCCCAACATCCAGAGGGCTAACTTTTTGTCCATCTTCCCAAAGAATAGTAGGCAGCATGAGTTCTTGACATAAATGGAATCTTTAGGCCACTTTTGGAAAAGAATCCAGCATAGGGAGCAGAATAACTCTTTCCGCCAGGAAGGACTTATAGGGTTCTTTTTACCCTAGAGCTGCCAACTCTGAAACCCCCCTAGATGGGGCTATTGCCACCAGGGAGGCTGGTAATTCCCATAGCGACAACTCCATAACAGATTTTTGGAGCAGACAGGTAGTTGAGTACTATCGTGAGGTTCCATGTAAAAATGTTGGGGCTCTGAGAGACTTTAGCTGTACTACAGCCTTAAGAATTGAAGAATCAGATGTCCACTGAGTCCCACTAAGGGCAGTCGTGGAAGAGACGTGTTCTTTGAGTGTACTTGCGCTCAGGCCCATGTCAAGAACTCTTTTAAGAAAACCAGAGGACATGAAAAACTCTTGCTTCCCTGGAAAAAACTTTTGATGTAGCATATTCTTGGAATTTTTGCCAGACTTTGTTGTAAAATTTGTTCATGCTGCTCTTTTGTGCTCTCATGAAGGCATCTACCATTCTTGAAGAGCAACCTACATCTGCGAACCTTCACCTCACAAAATCCAGGCCGCTAACTTGAGCTTTTCCAGAGCTTGATTGAGAACTTGACCTTTTGTCACTGCCTGGCAACTGAGAAGATTTGTACTAGGTGTCTGTGAAATATAAATAGTTTGGTGCATATCCACTCTTAAGGAAAAAACCCCTGGAAAGGGTATACTCTCCACTGAGCCACTCAACACAACAACAGCAGAGACCATGGTCCTAATAGTCACTAGGCATGCAAACACTGGCAGATGAAGAAAGGAGAACCAGGAAAATTCAGGACCTTACCAATGGTATATTATCTGGCAGCAGAGAAAGGCATACTTTGAACCATGATTAGTTACATATACATAGTTTGTGAGGTTGAAAAAAGACATCAGTCCATCCAGTTCAACCTATGATGTGTGTGTATGTTTGCTGTTAACCGTACATTGTATACCCCTGTATGTTGTGGTCTTTAAGGTGACTGTCTAATAGTTTTTTGAAACTATTGATGCTCCCTGCTGATACTACTGCTTGTGACAGAGAATTCTACATCCTTACTGCTCTGACAATAAAGAACCCCTTAAGTATTTTAAGGTTAAACCATTTTTCCTCTAGTTTTAGTGAGTGGCCACGTGTCTTATTGTATTCCCTTTTTCTGAAAAGTTTGTTCCTTATGCTAGGGTCATCCCCAGTACAGTACTTGTACATTGATATTATATCCCCCTCAAGCGTCTCTTCTCCAGAGAGAATAAGTTCAATGCTTGTAGTCTTTCCTCATAGCTGATGTCCTCCATTCCCCCAATTTTTTTTGTTGCCCTTCTCTGGACTCTCTCCAGTTCCAGCACATCCTTTCTGAGGACCGGTGCCCAGAACTGGACCGAATACTCCAGATGTGGCCGGACCAGGGTCTTGTAGAGTGGGAGAATAATCTCTTTATTTCTGGAGTGAATCCCCTTTTTTATACATGCTAGTATTTTGATGGCTTTCATTGCAGCAGCTTGGCATCGCATGCCACTGCCAAGCCTGTTGTCCACTAGTACCCCCAGGTCCTTTTCCATCTTAGATTCACCCAGAGGTTCCCCCCCTAGTGAGTAGCTTGCTTTCGTGTTTCTGACGCCCAAGTGCATTACTTTAACCTCATCTGCCATGTAGTTGCCTACCCCATTATTTTGTTCAAGTCTGCTTCTAAGGTTTCCACATCCTGCATAGAAGATATTGACATGCTTAGCTTAGGATCATCTGCAAAGATTGTGCTAGATATCCCCTCCTCTAGGTCATTTATGAACAAATTAAACAGTATTGGTCCCAGGACAGAACCTTGGGGGACCCCACTTTCCACACCCGCCAAATCCGAGTACTCCCCATTTATCCCCACCCTCTGGACTCGCCCCTGGAGCCAGTTCTCTATCCAGGTACCCATCCTATGGTCCATACCAACGTACCTTAGTTTGTACAGTAAGCGTTTGTGGGGAACTATGTCAAATGCCTTTGCAAAGTCCAGATACACCACGTCCACAGGCCTTCCTTTATCTAGATGGCAACTCACTTCATCGTAGAAGGTTAATATATTGGTCTGGCAAGAACAATTTTTCATGAATCCATGCCGATTACTACTAATAATACTGTTTTCATTACTATAGACTTGTATATAGTCTCTTAACATCCCCTCCAAAATCTTGCAGACTACTGATGTTAGACTGACCGCCTATAATTATCCAGGATATATCTCGGCCCTTTTTTAAATATTGGTACCACGTTGGCTTTTTTCCAATCAACTGGCACCATACCCGTCTGTAGACTATCCTTAAAGATGAAGAATAATGGTCTGGTTAACACCTGGCTGAGCTCTTTAAGAACCCTCGAGTGCAAGCAATTCGGTCCCATTGATTTATTTATATTAAGTTTCTCTAGTTTAGTTTGAAGTCTATCCTCTGTTAGCCATGGGGATAATTCCTGAGGTGTATTATTTAGTTTTGCATTACATGCTGGGTAGTGATGGATGAACATCGGCCAGGGCGGTTCGCGAACGTCAGCCGCAAATTTTCTCAAAAGTCAGTGAACCGCGAGTTCACGGTGGGCCCTATTGACTTTCAAGGGAGGTGAACTTTAAAAACCTTTAGGTCAAATTTGCAGCCACAAAAGACGTACTAGCTGTGCACAAATAGTCCCAGCACATGGACAATGTCATAACAGAAGTATTGCAATTGAAAAAGTTGCCCTAAATTTTTTTTTTTTTTTTTTTACAGCAAAGAATATATATATTTGTTTTCATAAATCAGCCAGAACTGACAGCAGCCGGTAAATACATGTCTAATACATATATGGTCCATTCACACATCTGTAAAATGGGTCCGCATCCATTCCACAATCTGGCGGAACCTTTACAGACCCATTGATTTTTAATTCCAGTCTGAAAAATTAGGCATTCACAGGATAAAGAAGTAAGTGTGGGCCATTCCAGCCCCAAAAATTAGCCCACATGCATTTATCTGACAGCTAAGAACGTAGTATTCGGTGGCTGAAGGTACATTAGGCATTCACAGGATACAGAAGTAAGTGTCGGCCAGTATTGGCCCGAAAAATTAGCCCACATGCATTTACCTGACAGCTAAGAACATAGTATTCTGTGGTTGAAGGTACATTAGGCATTCACAGGATACAGAAGTAAGTGTCGGCCTGTATAGGCTCCAAAAATTAGCTCACATGGGTTGAACTGACAGCAAAGAACGTAGTATTTGATAGCTAGAGGTACATTAGGCATTCACACAGTATACAGAAGTATTGGCCTATATAGGCCCCAAAAATTAGCCCACATGCATTTACCTGACAGCTAAGAACGTAGTATTCTGTGGTTGAAGGTACATTAGGCATTCACAGGATACAGAAGTAAGTGTCGGCCTGTATATGCTGCAAAAATTAGCTCACATGGCATGAATTGACAGCAAAGAACGTAGTATTTGATGGCTGGAGATACAGTAGGCATTCACAGTATACAGAAGTAAGTTGAACAAAAATAAATATTACTAAGAGCAATATATCCCCCGGCGCACAAATAATAATGATAATAAAAAAGTTCTTATTTAAGACCTGTCGCAGCTATTTAAAAAGAAAATATGTCAAAAAAATACTCCAATCAAAATCCCAAATGGAATCACGAATAAAGTACTAGTAGCATGGATAACTAAAATAACATTATAACACACAAGTTTGTGAATAGTCCTTCAAATAAAATCCAAAGGATAAAATGCAGAAATTTATAGAAAAACATCCACATCAATTCAAAAGGGTAAGTAGTCTCATGAGAACCCACAGCACCAAGTAGGAATCACCAGTGTGTATCGAGGTCACCAAACAAATGTTCCTCCACCATTGTGACATATAGTGAGAATGGCAACTCGCCAGAAAGTATGGCCCCCCTACTTTCATAGGTAAGGCTCACAGGCGTATGCACACACGTATCCTTCCTTGATCAGCTGTAGGTACCCTATCTTCAGTCTAGGCTGTAATCACCAGGCGGTCCTTACACTGTGTCAAATATCCCTTTTCCTCACGGCCATCCGCCAGTCACCCAGATAATGCAGCAGAATAGAGAAATAAAAGGGTCGCACTAGTGTGATATTGCCTCAGAAAGTCACAATTTATTAACCACAAAACCCAAATGAAATACACTCACAAACCAAGCTTAAAATCAGGCAGTCCATGCAATACAGGTACTACGGATGCACTTGCGGGCAGTATCGGTCAAGCTCATCCTCTCCACACTGATGCCCAGGACCTCCAAGCGCTACGTCGGTGTCACCCGAGTACTTCCGGTCGCCGTAGAGTTCACGCCCTGGCGCATTTCGTCATTTCCGATTTCTTCAAAGGGCGTGAACCCACGGCGCGGCGCCCGGGATCTTATAGGCAGATGCTGACACTACTAATGCATAATTGACTCGCTTAGCACGCCCCCTTATGCTAATACTATAAGCTTATGAATAGACAGAGATACTTCCGCCCAAACAAAAAGTATACCAAGGGCGGAGTATAAACTAGCCAAGATGCATATTGATTTTACAATATGCAATTAAGGGTCTCCAATCCTGAGGTACATTAACGGAATTCGTGCTATTTTTATTATGTGAGGATTAGGGAGATAAACTTTTGAGCAAACCCCTTCGGTGTGTCAGCACTCCTATACCAGATCAACTAAACACAAATACACATTAAAAATGGTACATAACATATACAAAAAGTTATATAACTTAATAATTCATAATTTATAATTCATAAGACAAACAAAGCAGCACACTAAATAATCATGAATAAATGAATAAATTGCTGCCATGGTAATGGACTACTAATTAAAAAAACACTTTTAAAATTTTAATAAATAATCCTCTAAAATAGATGGAATATATAAATTAAATATATAGAATTAAAATAAATAAATCAATATATAGACAAGGAGCTGGTAACTACCCATATTCAATGCGGAGTAATAATATATGACCTCAGATGGCACCATGAAACGGGAGCCTCTGATGGTCCTAAATAAACTAATAATCACTAATGAAACAGTTGAGGTCCAGGTCAATATTTAATCCTTTGTGGACCAGGGCCTGGAAAATCCACTTGGTCTCACACTTGGATAATTCCCTCACCCAGATTGCCCCCCTCCAGGAGGGGGTAACCCTTTCGATCCCCCAAAAATGTAGACCGCGGGGGTCACGATGGTGGTATCTCCTGAAGTGCTCAGAGACACTATGGTCCCTGAATCCCTTCAGGATTCTTGAAATGTGTTCCCCCAAGTTTTTTAACAGTCCGTTTGGTTCGACCAATATAAATTAGGTTACATGGACACATCAAGGCATAAACCACATGTGTGGTATAACATGTGATTAAATTTTAAATTTTAAAATTCCTACCTATTGCAGGGACAAAAACTCCTCTCTCTTCCTTAAATTGGTCCTTGCAAAAAAGCATGCCCGACATTTCCCACATATATGAAAGCCCTTCCTACCAAGAAAGAATGTCACATCCAAAACCTTCTTGACCACCCTATCCCCAAAATTGGGGGCCTTCCGGTATATAAAGGAGGGAGTGGCAGGTAATACACGATCTCTCAGGAGGATAGGCCAATGTTTTCTAAAAATTCCCTCGACATTCTTATAGTCACTAGAAAAATCGGACAAGAAACTCCATTCTTTCGCATTATCTGTAGGTTTGATTTTATTTTAAAAACAACTGGACGTAGGAAGTTCAAGGATATTCTGAATCTCCTTGTCCAAACTGTCCTCTTTATAACCTTTTTGTAAAAATCTGTCCTTAATTATCTTAGATTGTATCAGATAATCCTGATCGAAAGTACAATATTATTAGAATTTGAGTTCAGATGGGAGGGTACTGAGGAATCTCTTTTGTTGTTTATGTCCCATCTGAACTCAAATTCTAATATTAGGTTGGAATTCTATTGAGATAAGACCAGTATCCAATTTTTATATGTAACTATTTTTAGACATCAGAATGGGTTTGCCAATCATTGAAAACTTAAATGATCTCATTATTCCTTCCGACGCGGGGGGAGGAGCATGTCAATGGCGCCAACTTCGAGTGTGAGCTGAGGCACGGTGGAACGCCGTCCAGCGAGATGACTATAGGAATACCCAACCCTCCAGCTCCCTTGAACAGCTAACTCGTCCATCTGAGACCCCCCTCATGCGAACCCCATTACTCAGGATAGCTTCCCACGGAGCAACCGCCTCTGAGATACACACCTGAGATCGCGGAAGCCGCTGCCGGAGGACTGCAGGGGAGCCGTATCCCGGAGCCAAAGGGGGCGGAGGCACTGCCGAGTGCAGTAGAGCAGCGTGGGTCAGGCAGTCGGGGAGCGAGACGCCGCTAGGTCTCGGGGACACTCGGTTGGGAGCGTGGCCATGGACGGCCAGCGCGATGGGAGGAGAGCGATCCTGTGATTCGGGAGCGGAGCCGCAGGCACAGCGGTAGAGGACACAGGGATTTCTGCTTGACCTGTCCATGCTGGAGCGGTGAGAGGGTGAAACCCCCCCCCCCCTCTATTACACTAGATCACACAGTTACACAGTTTCAGTTCTGTTTCTCTGAACTTCTTGCACTAAGTTTATGCAATTTTATGATGGACTCAAATATCTATCTGTAGTTGGGACTTTATATTTTTATGCAGCTTCACTAGATCGCACAGCTACACAGTATCAATTCTGTCTCTCTGAACAATGATTTCTCTGATGCTGGGATTCTATACTTATACTCTGCTTCAGATAAGTTATAGGAAAAGACAACGCTAAGAGAAGAAGGGTGTTTGTCATAGCTGGTCTGGAAAGAGTATCTAAGTGCTATGAGATTAAACCAATAAGGATTCTACTGGTTTCCTCTCCCCACATTGAATACATTGAAAAGGGGAAAAGGGGTATTGGTTATAAACTTTTACCCAGGAAGAGACTCTTAAAATATACTGGATGTAAGAGATAAGTAAATTGTTGGACTCTCTCTATATCATAGATAAAAAAGTGTAGCGAGCGTGAGAGTTGGGAGCGGAAACCATAGGCACAGCAGTAGAAGATACAGGGATCTGAGATTGGTCTGTCCACGCTGGAGTGGGGAGAGGGTGAAAAATCCCCCCTTCTACTATATCATACTGTGTAGTTACATAGCCTCAGATCAGGTCTGTCTCCTTGAACTCCCTACATTATTTCTATGCAATTACATGATGGACTGTAATACATCAAAGAACTCTCTACAGCCAGGAATCTATACCTATACTTTGCTTCACTATACCGCACAGTTACACAGAATTAGTTCTACTTCTGTGAACTTCTTGCACTAAGTCTATGTAAGTACTTGACGGGCTGTATAAGATCAAAGAGCTCTCTGCAGTTGGGTCTTTATATTTATACTCAGCCGCACTATACCGCACAGTCTCACAGTATCTGCTCTGTCTCTCTGAACCTCTTGCACTAAGCTTATGCAAATATATGATGGACTGTATTACATCAAAGGTCTCTCAGTAGTTGGGACTCTATACTTATATTGAGCCCCAGATAAGGTATAGGAAAAGTTATAGGAAAAGTTTGGGTTTAATAAGGAACTTCCTATTCTTCTCTATGTATAGATCCAAGGGGGGGGGGGGGGTATTCGATGGAGCCCTACCTGGAAGGATTTCCTGAACGGTGTTGAATTTGGCCATAAGGAAAGTTAAAGGAAGCCGGGAGTCTGGTTAAAACCACAGGGAGAGGCTGGGAGAGCAAGCTAAGGCGGAGATAAAATAACAAGCCCCCACGTGTGTGAAAGGAACATCCAAGATAAAGATGAAGAACAAACAGACAAAAGAAGGGGCGGGGAAAACAACAAAAGTAACTGCCAGTCCAGGGACAATTAAAATGTATATGACCCCAGATGGAAAAGGGCAAAACTCGATCCCTGAAAAACAATCGGTTGTAAAACCAAACAAAATATCGAGGGAAATAAAAAAACGAAAAAGCCAAAATCCACGGGAGTGTGTGAGGAGGATAGCTCGGAGCTGTCGGGTGAAAGCTCACAGATAATGGGAGACAGTGAACTTGGAAGAGAGGAGGAATCAAGGACAAGGACCAAGGACCAACCACCCACAAAATCAGAGATGATGGAAATGTTTGCTAATTTAGAAAGATAAATTAAAGCTGAAATGATTACCCTACATAGAGATCTGGGTCATACCCTGACCAGAGTAGAAGAAATAGAAAAGAGGACAGACACCCATGGAAGAGAGTTAAAAAAATTAAAAGATCAAATGAAGAGGATACAGTTAGAACAGAGGAATGTGCTATATAAATTGGAAGACCAAGAAAACAGAAATAGAAGGAAGAACCTAAGGATCAGAGGACTGCCAGAGAAAGGAAAAGAAGAAAAACTAGTAGAAATGCTGGAAAGTGTGTTTAACCCCCTCCTGGGAAAAGCAATCACAGACAGAATAGAGATTGAAAGGATCCATAGAATACGAAAACCACCAAATATACCAAGAGAGAAAGCAAGGGACGTTATAGTAAGGTTCCAAAGATACGAACTCCGAGCCCAGATATGGGAAAAATGAGAGATAGGCCTACACTAAGATATGAAGGAAAAGAAATACAGGTGTTCCCGGATCTCTCACAGGAAACAATCAATAGAAAACGCATTTTGAGACCAGTAGTGGAAGTCTTAAAGAAGCAAAATATACAGTATTTTTGGAGCCACCCCGCAGGACTAGGGGTCTGGAGAAAGGGGAAGACTGTGTTGCTAAAATTCCCAGAAGATATTCAAGATTTTTGTGACACCTTAAAAATCCCAGTAATGGAAATACCCGGATGGACAGACCAGGAGGTCCCAGAAGGGGAAATAGAGGAATAGAGGAAAATAGAAAATAGAGGAAGAAGAACAGTGGCAAGGACGATCTCAGAAGAGTTTGACATTAAAATAACGAATAAGAAATTAAGGAATAGATAAGGGGGCAATCAGGATGGGGGGAGTAGGGAGGGGGGGCTGTAAGGAGGGGAGGAGGTATGAGGTTAAAGTAGAAAAAGATTTGAGCAGGACGGCCCCACGAGGCGGAAGCACGCACCAACCAACGACCCAATTATAGGGAAGAAGGGAGGAGCGGACAAGCAAAGATAGAGCTCACTCCCAGGGAGGAAGTAAATTGACTACTCTAGCTAAGGGAAGGGGGAAAACTAGGTACCCATTAGAAGGAGGGATGGGATTTGGGAGGGGGAGCAGGGAAGGGTGGGGGGAGGGGGGGAGGAAGGGGGAAGTAGGGAAAAAAGGGAAAAATAACCGTACAAGAGTATCTTGCCCACAAAACAAGCAAAAACCCGACAGACACCCTTATCTCTCGGAAGGGGGTCAGACCTCCGGAGACACCAGTCTAATAATTTTATGAGTGGTCAAGGGAAAAATAAAATGAGTAAAACCAAAACCAGGATAAAGAGGGAAAAAAAAACAAAATAAAGAGATGGTAGTGGTGAATTTCATTTCGTACAATGTACGGGGAATGAACTCACCAGTGAAGAGACAAAAAATTCTGGGGGAAATTAAATATTTAAACGCGGAAGTAATATTTCTGCAGGAGACCCATATTACATATGCATCCAATATCAGGTTGTACTCCCGAAACCACCCAATATGGTATTATGCAGATTCACTTAAGAAAAAATCTAGTGGTGTGGCTATTGGATTCGCTAGAGGAGTGAGATTTGTTTTAGAAGATAGACTGGTGGACCTGGAGGGAAAAGATTCCTCTTGCTGAAAGGGAAGTTAAATGAGGAAGAAGTTACATTAGTGAATATATATGGCCCTAATGAAGGGCAGGTGGCCTTCTTAGGGAAGATACTGGGGAAATTAATACATTTTAAAAAAGGAGGGGTGATTCTGGCGGGGGACCTCAACCTGAGCCTCGATCCAAAAATAGATAATACATCGCGGAACGAAAGGTTTTCGAACCATCAGATTAAGGAGATTAGAAAAAAGTTATATCAAAGCCAACTGGCGGACATATGGAGAATACTCCATCCAAAAGAAAGGGACTATACTTGTTACTCAAATATATATTGGACATATTCAAGAATTGATTATTTTTTGTTAGAACATCGATGGATTGAGAAAGTATCAGAGGCGAGGGTTGGGATTAGGACCCTGTCAGATCACTCCCCCATTACAGTAAAAATGAAAATGGGTAGAGAACAATTTAAAATGACTACATGGAAAATTAATGAAGAACTGATTAACCACTTAAGCCCCGGAAGATTTTACCCCCTTCCTGACCAGGGCCTATTTTGCGATTCGGCACTGCGTGACTTTAACGGACAATTGCGCAGTCGTGCGCCGCTGTACCTAAACAAATTTGACGTCCTTTTTTTCCCACAAACAGAGCTTTCTTTTGGTGGTATTTGATCACTTGTGCAATTTTTTGATCATGCGCTATAAACAAAAAAAAAAAAAGAGCGTCATTTTTGCAAAAATAACAATATTTTTCACTTTTTTTTTATATGAAATTCCCCAAAAAAAAAGTAAAAATCAAATTTTTTTAACATTTTCGGCCAATTTGTTTTATGCTACATATGTTTGGTAAAAAAAAAAAAAAAAAAAAAAAAAAAAAAAAAAAATCGCAAAAAGCGTATTTTGATTGGTTATCGCGTTTACTAACAAAGGGAAAGATTTTTGTCATTTTTGTTGTTTTTTTGAGAGGGAGGGGTTATGTGTGTCCCTAGGGGCGTGATTCTAACTGTGATTGGCTGTGGCTTGAGGTGTAGGAACAGTGATCAACGGTCCTACATAGTAGAACCGTATGATCACTATTCCTACACAGGGGAGAATGACAGGCGGCTTGTTTACATTAGCCGCCTGCCTTTCTCCCTCTCCACCCGATGATCGCGAGTGACCGGCGGACATCGGGACCGCCGGTCACACGCGCGGGGGGGGGGGGGGTCCGTGACCGCGCCTCCGGCGGCGCGCGCTCGCTCCCTAGACCCTCACAGGCTAGCGACGTAGTACTACGTCGCTTTGACTGTGAGGGGCTGACCGCCACAGTAAATAGTCGTGCGGCGGTCGGCAAGTGGTTAAGGATAAAAAATGGGGAGGGGAAATAGAGAAAGAATTAGAATTCTATTTCCAAAATAATGATATAGAGGAGACACCCAAAAATATTATATGGGAAGCACAAAAAGCTTATATGCGGGGTATTTTAATCTCAAAAGGAGCACAAAGGAAAAAAGAAAGAACTAAAAATAAAGATAGACTGATAAGAGAGATATATGATTTAGAACAAAAACACAAAGAAACAATAAAGGAAGAACTAAATCACCTATTAGAAAGGAAAAAAGAGGAATTAAAGGACCTATTAAAACAGGAAACTAGACAGGAATTTAATAAGGTGACAAGAGAGAAATATGTGAATGGTAACAAGATTGGGAAAAACTTGGCAAAGATCCTTAAAAAAAAAAAAAAAAGCAATGAACTTCATAGACCAGATAAAAAACAAAAATGGGGAACTAGTTCACTCAACTACCGAGATAGCAAGGGAATTTCAAAAATATTATGGTAATCTATATGCTGTAAGAGGAGAGGGTAAACGAGAAAATTTTGATAACGGGGAGAAGATCAAAGCATATTTGGAAAAGGCAAAGATGAAAAAAATAGAAAAGGAAAAACTAATACTCCTAGAAGCACCAATTACAGAACAGGGGATAGTAAGAGCTATAAAAGATACCACCATGGAGGGGCATGCGCGGAACTCGCCGAGTCAGACATGTCTGACTGAGCTCCGCTCCGATGGGTGACAGCCCGCCACTCTCCACCCCGACCGATCACATCCCGCGGACTCCCGCAACCCTCCTCCACCCCGCCATGGTCTTTGGCGGCGCCAAATCAAAGCTCAAGAGCCGCAATATCCGGGATGTCCTGGTCAGGGCATCATCCAAGATGATCCGCCGCTTGTCTCCCGCGCCGGCCCCAGCACATCCAGGACCCCCAGGATCAATTTACCTCACCCTGATGAAGGTGAGTCAGACACCGACTTCCCACTCACTCAGGGGGCCACCGCAGCTTACGGCTCCTCACAAACTGACATGATGCAGAATTTTGAACGCATCCTCCATAAGGCCCTGAAACACACCTCAGACCAAATAACTGACAGGCTCACTAAAGAAATCAGAGAGCTGGGCCAACGCATCGCTGACCTAGAACTCAGGGCTCATGACCTTGAAATCAACGTCTCTCATCACGCTGACGAGCTAGAGGCCCTCAGGGAAGAAAAACAACTTTTACAAGCTCACTTAGTGGACCAAGAGAACAGGGCTAGACGCTCCAATATCAGGATTAGGGGGATCTCTGAAACTGTGGTGGACTTACAATCCACTGTGACTGCCCTCTTCCAGGAACTCTCCCCCTCCATCCCTATTGAACGCCTGGAGATGAACCGCATACACAGGGCTTTGGCCCCCCCGCAAAACTGAGGGACCATCCAGGGATATCATAGCCAAGCTTCATTTTTACAAAACTAAGGAACAACTCCTTCAGGTTGCAAGGCAGAAAGATACCCTCCATTTCCAGGGCTACACATACCAGCTCTTTACTGACCTCTGCAAGGCTACTATTACCAAGCGTAGGGCGTTCAAACCTCTCTTACAAGTTCTCCAACAACACCGGATCATTTACTCCTGGGGCTTCCCCTTTTCTCTGCGCTTCACACCCCAGGGACGCCAAGCACACTTGTAAGGCCACTGATGACCTCCAGCAGCTCCTCCAGGAATTGCACCTAACTTCAGCCCCTGTGACTCCCACAGCTCAACAACAGCGCAGACGCTCTGCCTCACGCTCCCCTCTGAAACCTACCGCCACTGCATCCACTACCCCTAAGCGGAGCCGGCACATCTCCCCCTTGCCTTGCTTGGTTGACTCAATGGACTGAGAGCCCCATCTACACATGTCCCTGCCTCATTCGCACCACCTGACTTGAGTGACTCCTGCCACTCTGTTCTCCACCTGCTAACTTCAAGGTTATTTTTTTTTTTTAATCTTTTATCTCCTAGACTGACTTTGTTTTCCAGGCCAGCCTCACAGGCTTCCTATGGGGACCCTGGATCTCTCGTCAGGCAGCTCCACATCACGGATCACCGTCCTACCGACACGCACGACCATCCTACCCTGTCTGGACAGTAATCACGGTAACCCTATTCCTGCTGGGAGCCTCTTTCCCTCTTTTACTAAATGAGCCCCTCTTGAGGAGGACAAATACGGACCCTCCCCCCCCCTTTTTTGTTTTTTGATTATCTATGCTTTTATGTTTCTTAGCATTTTGTTCGTTCATACTGGTCATACTACACCCTACCACGGTTGCTCCTCCTTCTACTAACCAATGTCTCTCCTGGTCACCAACATGGACTTCATCATCTTATCTCACCCACGGGCGGATCTGTCACCTGTTGGCTGCCACTGCTGCCCCCTGCCCGCCTCCGGAACCCTCCCTCGGGAGACTTCCTGTGGTGGCACACCTCCCTCAGCGTAGATGGTCACCCTCTACGTTGACGGAAAATGTTTTTTGATTTTTTGCTTGTGCTGATATGTCTGATACATCCAGTGTTTCTCCTTTACTCCCTTTTTCTTCCTCGTCTGAGCCTTCTCTCTACCCCTCCTCCCTTCCCCCCTCTCCCCTCCTACTCGCCAGGGGGCTCCGGTTGCTACGCCCCTGATCCTTGACCTAGGCTTCCATCCCACACCTGCTCGATGGCCTCCTTGAACGTATTGACCCTCAATGTGCAGGGTCTCAACTCGCCACAAAAACGGCGCAAGGCCTTTCGCTCGCTGGCCTCCCTTGATGTGCATGTAGCTTGCCTCCAGGAAACGCACTTTTCAGCCTCACATACTCCCAAATATCTAACTTCCTCTTATCCTCAATTTTTTACAGCTTCTGCCTCAGTTAAGAAGAGGGGGGTTTTGATAGCTTTCCACAGAACGGCAGCTTTCCACAGAACGGCACCATTCACACTCCATTCATCCATTGCAGACCCTGAAGGTAGGTACCTTATACTTATTGGAACCTTACTGGACACAGAGGTAACCCTAGCTTCCTACTATGCACCTAACGCAAACCCCCATGCCTTTCTATCCCACTTTCTCCAAATCACTGAAGAGCACAAAAAAGGAACAGTCATTCTCTGTGGAGATTCCAATCAGGTTTTCTATTCTTTCCTGGACAAATCCCTGGCCGCACCCTCGCAGTCCACAAGTAGACTCACCTTCCAACAGCTACTCCACGCCCACTCTCTAATCGACACGTGGCGTGAACAAAACCCGTCAAAACGACAATATACTTTTTATTCCAACCCGCACAAGACATCCTCGTGTATTGACCATATACTTACCTCCATAGCGACTTCCCCCTCACTCTTGGCTTCCTCGATCCTTCCAATTCCATGGTCTGATCATAACGCGGTAGTCTCCACCGTCAACTCCCTGATACCAAAACGGCATTCCTTCAACTGGTTGTTGAACGACACCCTCCTAACACACCCATCCCACAGACTCGAGATAGCCGCAGCGATTAAAGACTATGTCGCCAATAATGACACAACTGAAGTTACGCCACTAACACTTTGGGAAGCGCACAAGTCAGTCATCCGTGGCACCCTCATTAGCCTGGCCTCCCGTCGCAAAAAGGAACACCGACTCCTCTACCTCACCCTAGACTCGACCTACACTAGTGCCCACGACCGGTTCCAATCACACCCCACTCCTGAAAATAAACTTGCCCTCAATAAGGCCACGTTGGAACTGGACCTCCTCCTCACTGATTCTGCCGAGAAGCAACTGCGACGCTCTCACCACAGGTTTTACATTAAAGCCAATATACCTGACACATTTTTGGCTCTGTCCCTTCGTAATGCCAATGTCACCCGTAAACCAATATGCCTTAAAACCTCCCCTACAACCCACACTAGCAATCCGGTCAAGATCTTAGAGACATTCAGTCATCACCTTTCCAAGCTCTACTCTCCTCCTCAACTCTCCAGCAACACGCAGACCTCTGACTTTCTCTCAGATCTCGACTTGCCCACCTTATCTGCTTCGCAACGAGATGCTCTAGATTCACCCATCTCGGACCTCGAAATTCGTAATGCAATCAAAACCCTTAAACTCAATAAACGACCCGGTCCGGATGGGTTTACAGCCTTTTACTACAAACATTTCTCTGACCTCCTGACCACTATGCTTACCAAGGCTTACAATTCCATACTTAGGGGTCATTCCTTTGGTTTTGATTCCCTCACCGCAGCCATCTCAATGATCCCTAAACCACAGACTGATGACTCTTCCTGGGCTAATTACCGCCTGATATCCCTCCTTAATATTGACATTAAGATCATGGCCAAAATCCTGGCGGCACGCCTCAACCCAATAGTAGGATCTCTAGTACACAGGGATCAAACAGGTTTTATCCCCTGCCGACAGGCCGGTGACAATGTGCGTAGGGCAATACACCTGGCTTATCTGGCCCACCGTCGTAAAGTCCCTACATGCTTTGCCTCCCTCGACATTAGAAAAGCTTTTGACACCCTATCCTGGTCGTACCTGCACACTATGCTCCGCACGTGGGGTTTCGGGCCCCACTTCTTAGCCTGGATCTCCTCACTTTATTCTTCTCCATCAGCCTATGTCCGCTGTGCGGGATTTCAATCTCCCACCTTCCCTATAGGCTGCGGCACCAGACAAGGATTTCCCCTCTCCCCCCTCGCAATCGAACCCCTGGCCCAGAAAATTTGTGCTAGTCCGGATATTAGAGGCCTGGAAATAGGAGGACATCATCACAAATTGTGCTTATTTGCGGATGACATCCTTCTATTCCTCACATCCCCACTAACCTCCACCCCCAATCTTCTTGTTATCCTAAAACAATTTTCTGCAATTTCTGGACTTGTCGTCAACCCCCGAAAGTCGAAGGCTCTTAACATCTCTTTACCCCCCCCCCTCTCCTTCAGCAACTGCAGTCGGTGCTTCCCTTTACCTGGGCTACTCACCACATTCCCTACCTGGGAATTAAGCTCACGGCAGATCCGCTGGAACTTTTCACAGCCAACTACCCTCCCATGCTGCGTCATCTCAC
This sequence comes from Pelophylax lessonae, assembly GCF_965119305.1. NCBI lineage: Eukaryota > Metazoa > Chordata > Amphibia > Anura > Ranidae > Pelophylax > Pelophylax lessonae. The sequence goes on from NC_138772.1 coordinate 240,806,145, forward strand.
TAAGCTCATGGAATCTTGGGCTCCTTTACCTATAGCCTGGTTGGGCCGCATCACCGTAGCTAAAATGGCCTTGCTTTCTAAAATACTGTACATGTTCCGGGTCTTGCCTATACCTGTCCCCTCTTATTACCTCCGGCAACTCCAGCGCCGAACCTTCTCTTTCATCTGGGGCAAAACAAGGCTCAGGATCCCCTGTAGGGTCCTCTATCTCCACAAACTGCAGGGAGGATTGGGTGTTCCCCAATTTGCCAAATATTACCAAGCAGCTCAGTTGGCACAGTTACCCAAGTGGCACGCCACCCAAGAAATTCCCCTTTGGGTGTCCCTTGAAGCGGTGGAATGTGATCCCCTTTCTGTGGCCAATCTGTTGTGGCTAGCACCATCTGACCGTCGTTCGCAAACTAACCCTATCTTGTGCCATTCCCTTCGTCTCTGGAACACATTGAAGTTCAAATACAAACTCCAGTCACCCCATAACCCTCTATTGTCATTTCTAAATAACCCTTCTTTTCCCCCAGCCTGGGACTCTCCATCCTCATTCCACAGATGGGCTTCTGCCGGCCTTGTTAGAGCCCACTCTCTAATCTTGTTCAATGCCTTCAAGACTTTCCAAACACTCAAAGGCACGCATAGGCTCCCTAGCTCTTAAATCTTCCACTATCTACAAATTAAACACTTCCTAACTCCATGCATTCGCACCGACTCTTCCTTGCCCACCCTGACCTCCTTCGAACACATTTGCCTTCATGACCCACATACCCGTGGCCTGATCTCCATGCTCTATTCCAGACTCTCGGACCACCCGAGTCAAACTCCTCCCCCGTACACTGTTAAATGGGAAAATGATTTTGGGATTACGCTTGAACCTGCAGATTGGTCACAAATTTGGCAGACGACGAAGGCTGCCTCGCAAAATGTGGTGGCATCCGAGACTAATTATAAAGTTTTAATGCGCTGGTACCTTGTGCCAGCATGCATTACGAAGTTCTTACCCACATACCCCCCTGTATGCTTCCAAGGTTGCTCAGCTGTAGGCACGCACATGCACATCTGGTGGACTTGCCCTAAAGTACAAAAGTTTTGGCAAGCTGTCTTTCGTATCCTCTCCACCCTCACGGAAGTGTCCATCTCCCCAAATCCCTCCCTAGCTCTATTGAACCTGAAACCAGACAATGTATCTAAATTCCGACATAAGCTATTCCTGCAGATCACCACAGCAGCCAAACAAACCATAGCGAAAGCTTGGAAAATGCCTCACTTGCCTTTGCCAGAACTCAAGCATAGAGTCACCAACCCGATGATTCACGCCAAAATAGAAGCGATCTTGACTGACAAGGTAGAGAAGTTTGATAAACTTTGGCACCCCGGGTGACCCAATACCTGCCTCCCAATTTTGACGAAGCCCTTTTGCTGCCTTGATCGGCTCCCACGATCTGAACGGATCACACCACTTACTTCTGGTTCCCCCCCAGCGACTTGTCTTCCCCCCACCCCCCCCCCCTTTCTCTCATACCCACCCTCCTGTCTCCTTTCCTGCTTTATTCCCCTCCTTCCCCTCTCTCTCTTTCACTACTGCCATCTGCAGTTTTACCGACAATGTTCTTTTCTGGTTCAGCCACTATTGTTCAACCACTTGTCATATGGTAATAGAGAGCTATAAGGTCAATGATTACATGGCGCTCTTTGATGGTGGGTGGCATACCATGAGGTAAAGAGGTAAAGAGGTAAAAATATAGAAAGTAAAACATCAGTGTGCTTGTACACAACAGAGAAGTCATCATTCATAGAATCTGCTGAACGGAGGCCCAGTCCACTGCCTCATGTTTCTCTTAATTTCACCTCCATCATTATTTCTAGATTTTTTTTCTTTTTTTACATCTTTCATTTTTAATCTTACCCGTTCATTATCATCATCTTGATCTCCATTCCCACACCTTTGGGTGTACTGCAATATTGTCACCCCCCCCATGGGCTAAGTAATGGCAAGCAAGTGCGCCTACCAATTGCCCTACCCCATTCGGGGTCATAGGTGGTGAACCTCCACAATCATATACCCATACCGGGTGAACCCCCAAAATCATGTCCTGTACTTACTTGTGACCATACATCCTTTTTTTTTTTTTTTTTATACACCCTGGTGGCAACACCCACTTATTGCCATACACCTCACACTCATAACCCCCATTGCTAGGGTATGCACTGTCCCAGGTGCAACTTGGCACATTACCCTTATAAGTTCAAGTGTTTTCTCTTTTTTTTTTTCCTCTCTTGTAATATGATATTCTGTGTTTCCCCACCATTGTATTCATGTATATGCTTGTTATATGGACTTATCATGGCTCCTGTCATGCCTCCAGGGATTTTCCCTGTTAAACCTAATGCAGGGTTTATGTTTGAAGCCACACTAGCACCTCGGCCCGCCCCTTTTGGGACCCACCCTCTCCGGACTTATGCTCTAATGAGCTACTTATCAACAGGGTATATATTCCCTGTCCCTGATAAGCCACCCCCACCGCCTAATGAAGGAGCACGGATGCTCCGAAAGCGATCAAAGCCCATCTTTCCCTCCACCTCACAGGAAGTGATGTCGGGCTGACAGGAAGTAGGAAGTGGAGCCCCATTGAGAGTCCTCCACCACCACAGCACCATCAGACAGGCTGCCAGACAACAGCCTCCACGCACCACCGGCACCCTGCACCCCTCATTTCTGCAACGGTATCCAGGACAAGAAGATGGATGATCCCATTCACCTACCGAACCGGCCTTTACTTACCTAAGAGTAAGTCACTATGTGTTTTTTTTTATTAATAAACCTTATGCTTCACTAAGCTGGCGCTGCTTTCTTTTTGTTTATTCTCCTCAGAGCCTCTCCTTGCTCCAGCTGGCAGCCGCTTTCGTGGGCCCCCTTCCACCTCATCCTTTTTTATATTTTTCTACCCATTTTTTACTTTCTATATTTTTACCTCTTTACCTCATGGTATGCCACCCACCATCAGAGAGCGCCATGTAATCATTGACTTTATGCTTGTACTTCTAGGAGACTTCTCATGAACTGCCTCTGACTGTACTGGTTGGTACCCCAGCCTGTCCCCTCCCCTTCCGCACCCCCACCTCATCCCACCTGGACTATTGGACTTATCTCCTATGAGTCTCCACCCCCTCTGTTCCAGGATGATGTCTTAATGAATTTTAAAGACTTTTTAATCCGTTTTAAATCCCTTTTATTACTTCTACTATTTTTTATGGTCCTAATTGGATGGTCCTATAGATACTACTTACACTTACTAGTGACTTCAAGCTACAGACCACTTCTCTGCCTCCTTTTTATGATTGTTCCCCTGCAGTGGCGTTCCAATAGGGGGGGCGGTCCGCCCCGGGTGCCACACATTAGGGGGGTGTCAGCGAGCACCAGGGTGACACCCGGGGCCGGCCGCCGGACTGCCTCCGCCACTCGCTGACACAGGAGCGCAGAGGAGGAGAAACTGTATAGCAGAGAATGGGAGAGAGACTTACTTCGCTCACGAGCCCTGCATACACAGCGGGAAATGCCGAAGTTAACTCTGCTAGATAATGAGAAGGCGATTGGTTGCTAGGACCGCCTAGCAACCAATCACCGGCTCATTAACTAGCACTGTAAACTTCGGCATTTCCCACTGACCGCTGTGTATGGAGGGCTCGTGAGCCTCTCTCCCATTCTCTGCTTTGAACAGTTCTTCCCTCTCTGCTCTCCTAATAAGGTAGGGGGCGGGGAACAATTGTATTGTAAAGACAGTCGTTCTATTGGGGGGGGGGGTCTGCATTGTAGAGGGACTTTATTGGAAGGGGGGGAGGGGTTGTCTGCATTGTAAAGGGGTTTTATTGGGGGGGGGGGTGTCTGCATTGTAGAGGGGTTTTATTGGGGGGGGGTCTGCATTGTAGAGGGGTTTTATTGGGGGGGGGTGTCTGCATTGTAGAGGGGTTTTATTGGGGGGGGGGGGGTCTGCATTGTAATGGGGTTTTATTGGGGGGGGTCTGCATTGTAGAGGGGTTTTATTGGGGGGGTCTGCATTGTAAAGGGGTTTTATTGGGGGGGGGGTGTCTGCGATGTAGAGGGGTTTTATTGGGGGGGGGTGCATTGTAGAGGGGTTTTATTGGGGGGTCTGCATTGTAGAGGGGTTTTATTGGGGGGGTTTGCATTGTAAAGGGGTTTTATTGGAGGGGGAGAGTTGTCTGCATTGTAAAGGGGTTCTATTGGGGGTTTGTATTGTAAAGTGGTTCTATGGCGGGGGGGGGGGGGGGCCTGCATTTTAGAGGGGTTCTATGGGGGGGGTTTGTATTGTAAAGGGTCCTATTGGGGGGGTTGTATTGTAAAGGGGTACTATTGGGGGGTTTGTATTGTAAAGGGGTTCTATTGGGGGGGTCTGCATTGTAAAGGGGTACTATTGGGGGTGTTTTTATGTAAAGGGGTTCTATTGGGGGGTTTGCATTGTAGAGGGGTTCTATTGGGGGGGTTTGTATTGTAAAGGGGTTCTATTGGCGGGGGCTTTGTATTGTTAAGGGGTTCTATTGGGGGTCTGTATAATGTAAAGGGTTCTATTGAGGGGGGGCGAGGGCTATGTCATGTAAAGGGTTCTATTGGGGGGGGTGCGGAAACTGTGTAATGTAAAGGGTTCTATGGGAGGGTGGGGGCTGTGTAATGTAAGGGGGGCTGTGTAATGTAAAGGGGTACGGGGGCTGTGTAATGTAAAGGGGGTCTTCCTACATTTTACTCGCAGTTATTACTGCAGTCCTATAGATTTTTTTTCTGCATTTTCTGAAAGCGCACCTAAAGTCTTGCATGCTGTATCTTTGGCGCGCTTTCAGAAAACAGGAAAATTAATTTTTTGGGGGGGAGCGACACCATGGTTTACTGCACCAGGTGACACCAACCCTAGTGACACCACTGGCAGTAGCACACAGTAAGTATGCCACTGCCAGTTACATGTATTTCTGTCTGGCACCTCAAGTCAATCGGCGCCGTTTTTGCAGAGGAGGAGGGGCCTGGTCGTCGGGTCAATGTGCGGTTCGTCGCCTGCACGCTGGGGGGGGGGGGTTGCCAGATATAGGATCCGCCCCGGGTGCCAAATGCTCTAGGTACGCTCCTGTTCCCCTGCTATTTTATATCTGTTCCCTTGTTTTTGTTTTTTTTTGTTATTTTGATGCTTGTGCGTTTTTATTTTTTTTTATTTTATTTTTTTTTTATTCTTTTTTATTACTGTTTTTATATAAATTGAGACATGCATACATTTTCTTATATTGTTTGATATAGATTGAGACATGCATACATATTCGTATATATATATATTTTTTTTTTTTTTATTCCTATATGTGTATATACTTCAGTGATATGTACTCTGTAATACCCCTGCTATTCTCCTTTAACTAGTTCACTTCACCCGCAAAGCATCACCATTCACACTGGTATCTATGCCCAAACTTTTTACCAATCTGCTACGCTTAATTGGTGAGCCCTTGTCTGTGGCACATCACACCGCATATAAATCTCCTACACAGGCACCCACACGTCCTACGCCCACTCTTCTCCCCCCCTTCCCCGCCCCATCTTCGTCCATTATTCAGTACCCCCCCCTTGTCACTCGCCTCCCCACCATGGAGATCATTGAACATATTGAGTCTGCTAAATATACAATACTTGATTAACTGTACACGCTCTTCCCACCATCCTTCTTCCGGGACCGCGTATCCATTCCCAGATCCCAATACCGCTTACTATGCGCCAAATTTCGTAAAATAGAAGACCTTATTCACAAGGCCAACATGCAATGGTGGGACAAGTTTTTTCTCCAGGAATACCCGAATAATCACATAACCCCCAGAGGACTCAGGGTCCTAAAAAAAATGTCCTTTTTTGAGTGAAGATTTGGATCGTGAATGGTTTCACATATCGGAATTCTGTACACGAAAATGGATGTCCATCATCATCACACAGAGGGAGGCCCATTACCAGTCCCTCATCTCCAGTATTCAGACACATATCTCTTCCCTCCAAAAGGTGTTTTCCCCATTTACACCCTCATGGTTTAGAAAGCTTAAACTGAATACCAAATTCCTCGAAGACTCCCTCCTCCGAAACAAACTACAGAAAATACGAAGAGATGTAGACGACTACGCTCAGAATAAAGTCTTTAATTGGAAATCCGCGCACCCATCGTCTCACTCCACAACCACAAAAGGCCCAGTCCCCCTCATGGACTGCCGCCCCATCCCCACACCGGCTCTATGCAAGAGGCCTGTTGCTAAACCCATGAACCGCCCCTCTACCCATCCTCCTTTACATGGACAGGACTCATCACCATCTCATGAACCGCCTCCACGAGTCCCACACCATGTCTCCTTGTGACAGATCCTGCAAGTCAAAAAGGCAACAACAATAAGAATACCAGATCCTCGAAAGGTATTATCGCCCTCCCTCCATCAGACAACAAAAAACCCTGCGAATCCCATCTACTGCACAACACCCCGGTACATCAGGACTCAGGCCACCCGGGCAGACTTACCCTAGAAGTGAAGACGCACAACACAATGGAAGAGCAGGTGTGGCCACTTCACCTCCAACTACTGAAATCAATCATATTGCTCCTACTAATACTTCTGGCATACCCCCAATCAACCCAGTAGACCCTTCTCAGTCTGAGCCTTTTTTAGTCCACACCCCCCCTGCCCTGCTCAAAAAGAAAATTAATCGCAGAGGCAGAAGAGGGGGCAAGCACAGACATGGACAGAAAGGAAAAATCACGCAGACTATCAAAATCTTCAACCTGTCCGACCACCCCCTCACCACATCAGAGGAAACCCTTCTAGCTCGTGGACTCACCTTTGCTCCTACAGCTGCGCCCAACCCGTTCACTCTTTTTCTAGATCTCAATAGATTCATAAGGAACCTCACAGTGCAACGGGTTCTTCCACATCCAAGCCAATAAGAATAAAAATATTTACAACAAAGGATCACCAACACTAAATACAGATGACACTGACAGCCCTGCCCCTACAGAGCCAAACTTCACCTTTAATACACAGGAAGCACTGGCCCTGGAAAACTTGGAAGATCTATAAACCAGTGACATGGACGACTATGCTGCCATCGTCTCTCAACATCTACCTGGTTCGCCACCCATACAGCATACCTCGTTTCGGCCTAAATCGGTATTCTACCCTACATTTGCAAAAGGCCCCTACATCCAGAGTTTTTACCAAGTGGTCCATGCTGACATACGTCGTATGTGCCAATCGTCCCTGGATCAAATACATCCCACCTCCAACCTAACACCTACCGAAAAGCTTGCCCTCAAGGAACTCACAAAGAATCCCAACATCATTATCAAATCCGTGGATAAAGGGGGTAGCCTTGTCATCCAGAACCGCATTGACTATATAAAAGAATCTACCAGGCTCCTCTAAGATAGCTCCACCTACTTAAAACTCAGAAGAGACCCTCTGCCTGACTTTAAAGTGGAAGCCCATTCCCTCATTGACAAAGCTGCTAAGGATAACATCATCACCCCCACAGAGGTGTCATTTCTCAAACATGACTTTTACCATAGGCCTTACTTCTACCACCTCCCTAAGATCCACAAGGATCCCCTTCACCCCCCAGGCAGACCCATCATAGCGGCCATGGAGAGCGTGTCCAGTTACTTCTCCATTTATATTGATCACTTCCTGCAACCGGTTGTCCAACAGCTATCATCATACATTAAAGACAGTATCCACTTACTTGACCTCTTATCCCCTTATTCGTGGCAATCATCCTACCTCTGGCTTTCTTTGGACGTAGTCTCTCTCTACACTTCAATACCACATCACATCGGACTCCAGGCCGTACGTTTCTTTCTGAACAACAAATCTACACTCAATCCCCAACAAATACACTTTCTTCTGGATCTTATCGAATATTGCCTTACCCACAATTATTTCGAGTTCAATGGCGAGTTCTATACCCAAATTAAAGGCACCGCCATGGGGGCCAACTTTGCCCCCAGCTACGCTAACCTGACCATGTGCCATTGGGAGCACCAATACATTTGGCAGAACAATCCCTTCGCTGCCAATCTCGTTTTTTTCGGCCGTTATATAGATGACATAGTCATCATCTGGGACGGCCCCACTTCTCTCATACCCCCGTTCCTTGAGCATTGCAATAATGCCCCTATGGGGCTCTCTTTCACATCAGTCTCGGACTCCCATAAACTTACCTTCCTAGACCTGGAGCTTTACCACCATGATAACACGATTGGTGCCCAAAATTTTGTAAAACCCACCGCCGGAAACTCATACTTGCATTATAATAGTTGCCAATCACCCGAGATGGATCCAGAACATCCCCAAGAGCCAATACTGTCGCCTTAAACATAACTGTACCCAGACTCAAACCCATTTTCACCACGGATCATTACTTAAACAAAAATTCCTTGAAAAAGGTTACCCCGAAGACATCATAACGAGAGCATCAGACCACTACCTGCAGGAGGACGTGAGGAGAAAGAGACTGGAGCACACAGGTGAAAACAATAAACACTCCACCTCAGCACGCTTCACCACTCAATTTCACAGCAAATTTAAACAAATGGAACGTATTTTTCATAATCATTGGGCAATCTTAAAAGAAGATCCACACCTGCAAACAGACCTCACAGAGCGCCCCCGTTTCTCATACAGGCGCGCTAGAAACCTTAAAACCCTAACTGCCCCAAGTAAAGTCTGCCCCACTAAGCCCAAGAACAATACATCGCTTACCTTTTCTCTTCAAATCAAGGGAATGTATAAATGTCGTAAAGCCCAGTGCCTAACATGCAAACATGTTACACATGGCCTTAAAAAATTTACCAACAAGGGGAAAGTCCACACCCTCACAGACTTCTACACCTGCTCCTCGGAGTTTGTCATCTATTGTCTTACATGCCCCTGTGACCTACTATACGTAGGTCGCACAATACGGACGTTACGTAAACGCTTTGGGGAACACCGAAACTTGGTGGAAAAGGGCTCCGACAAACATAGTGTCCCCCGACACTTCACTGAACATCATCCAAAGTGCTCTGATGGACTTAAGGTGTGGGTGCTGGAATCTATCCCCGCACACTTTCCCCCCGCCGAACGCTTCAAAAGATTATGCGTTAGGGAAAACTGCTGGATATGCACCTTGGACACTTTAGCGCCAGGAGGCTTAAACGAGGGGTTAGAAATTAATATTACACTGTAACAGATATGCGTGCGCACGTACACACGGACGTACACCTTTCCACACGCATGCACATCAGTGTGCTTGTACACAACAGAGAAGTCATCATTCATAGAATCTGCTGAACGGAGGCCCAGTTCACTGCCTCATGTTTCTCTTAATTTCACCTCCATCATTATTTCTAGATTTTTTTTTCTTTTTTTACATCTTTCATTTTTAATCTTACCCGTTCATTATCATCATCTTGATCTCCATTCCCACACCTTTGGGTGTACTGCAATATTGTCACCCCCCCCCCATGGGCTAAGTAATGGCAAGCAAGTGCGCCTACCAATTGCCCTACCCCATTCGGGGTCATAGGTGGTGAACCTCCACAATCATATACCCATACTGGGTGAACCCCCAAAATCATGTCCTGTACTTACTTGTGACCATACATCCTTTTTTTTTTTTTTTTTATACACCCTGGTGGCATCACCCACTTATTGCCATACACGTCACACTCATAACCCCATTGCTAGGGTATGCACTGTCCCAGGTGCACCTTGGCACATTACCCTTATAAGTTCAAGTGTTTTCGCTTTTTTTTTTTTTCCTCTCTTGTAATATGATATTCTGTGTTTCCCCACCGTTGTATTCATGTATATGCTTGTTATATGGACTTATCATGGCTCCTGTCATGCCTCCAGGGATTTTCCCTGTTAAATCTAATGCAGAGTTTATGTTTGAAGGCACAGTAGCACCTCGGCCCGCACCTTTTGGGACCCACCCTCTCCGGACTTATGCTCTAATGAGCTACTTATCAACAGGGTATATATTCCCTGTCCCTGATAAGCCACCCCCACCGCCTAATGAAGGAGCACGGATGCTCCGAAAGCTAGCAACGCCCATCTTTCCCTCCACCTCACAAGAAGTGATGTCGGGCTGACAGGAAGTAGGAAGTGGAACCCCATTGAGAGTCCTCCACCACCACAGCACCATCAGACAGGCTGCCAGACAACAGCCTCCACGCACCACCGGCACCCTGCACCCCTCCTTTCTGCAACGTTATCCAGGACAAGAAGATGGATGATCCCATTCACCTCTACTTCCTGTTCCTGCCCCGCCCAGGTCATCACAGGAATTCTATATTAACCAGTGCACTCAGGTCTGCTTTGCTGTTCAACAGTGTTCGTTTCCTGTTTCCTGTTTGCCGTGTGCTTGATCTACTTTTCTGTGTACCGACTTTGGCTTGTCTCTGATAAAAAGGAACCAGAAATGCAGTCTGACCTCTAATACAGACATGAAGGGACAGGTAAGCTTGCCCACCTTATTGCAAGTCCATGACAAAAATATTGCTGGAGGGGGTATAAGGCAATGGGTACAATAGCACACATCTGGTGGGATTGCCCAAAAATTAAAAAATATTGGAAGGAAGTACTATCCTTAGCCACTTGCCGACCGCCGCAAGTACATATACTGCGGCGGTCAGCCCCTCACAGGCAAAGTGACGTATCAATAGGTCACTAGCCTGTTAGGCTCTGGGGAGCGAGCGTGCGCCGCCGGATGCGCGTTCCCGCAACCGCTCGGTCACGGACCCCCCGCGCGTGTGCACTCGCGATCATCCGTTACACCGGGAGAAAGGCAGGCGGCTAATGTAAACAAGCCGCCTGTCATTCTCCCCTGTGTAAGAATAGTGATCATACGGTTCTACTATGTAGGACCGTTGATCACTGTTCTTACACCTCAAGCCACAGCCAATCACAGTTAGAATCACGCCCCTAGGGACACACTTAACCCCTCCCTCTTAAAAAAAGTTAACCCCTTCACTGCCAGTGTCATTTTATAGTAACAGTGCATATGTATAGCACTGATTACTGTAGTAATGTCACTGGTAACCCCAAAAGTGTCAAAAATGTCAGTCAAGGGTCTGATCTGTCCGCCGCAATGTCGCAGTCCCGTTAAAAAAAAAAAAGCAGATCGCCGCCATTACACGTTTTAAAAAAAAAAACAACAAAAATGACAAAAATCTTTCCCTTAGTTAGTAAACGCAATAACTTTTGCGCAAACCAATCAAAATACGCTTTTTTTTTTTTTTTTTACCAAACATATGTAGCAGAAAACAAATTGGCCTAAAATGTTAAAAAATTTTGATTTTTACATTTTTTTGGGGGAATTTCATATAAAAAAATGTGAAAAATATTGTTATTTTTACAAAATTGACGCTCTTTTTGTTTATAGCGCATGATCAAAAATTCGCACAGGTGATCAAATACCACCAAAAGAAAGCTCTGTTTGTGGGAAAAGAAGGACGTCAAATTCGTTTTGGTACAGCGTTGCACGACCGAGCAATTGTCCGTTAAAGTCACGCAGTGCCGAATCGCAAAATAGGCCCTGGTCAGGAAGGGGGTAAAATCTTCCGGGGCTTAAGTGGTTAATTAAAAATATCACCAACATAGATATTAACGAAGACACATGGTTATGCCTATTCCATGGAACTAATATGTCGATAAAACAATATAAAAAAACACTGATTCCCCACTTGTTAAACTCAGCAAAAAGTTTAATCCCCTTAAATTGGAAAAAAAAAAAGAATCCCCATCATCTAAGGAGTGGTTTGCACGGGTGGAAAAAACGAGAAAGTTAGAATCTTTAAGAGCATGGGGAGAGGGGGAATATGAGAGCAGGGTAGAGATATGGGAGATATGGCAAGATTTCAAAGTAACTAGGGACTATGTACTGATTCAAGAGAAGGGAGGGGGGATAGGGAATTAATGAGGGAAGAAAGGAAGGGTTTGCTATTTGACAATAAGTTCCTTTTCTTTTTAAAATGGTATGTATTAAAATTTTTGTATGTTAAAAACTCTAAATAAAGAAATATATAAAAAAAAAAAGAATGGGTTTGCCACGAAGGTTTATTTTAAACCAACCGATCGTAACAGTTACCTATTGATCATGAGTGGCCATCATCCCACTTGGTTAAGAAATATACCAAGGGGGCAATTCATGAGGGTCAGACGAAACTGTACTTTCGATCAGAATTATCTGATACAATCTAAGATAATTAAGGACAGATTTTTACAAAAAGGTTATAAAGAGGACAGTTTGGACAAGTAGATTCTGAATATCCTTGAACTTCCTAGGTCCAGTTGTTTGCAAAATAAAATCAAACCTACAGATAATGCGAAAGAATTGGTTTTCTTGTCCAATTTTTCTAGTGACTATAAGAATGTAGAGGGAATTTTTAGAAAACATTGGCCTATCCTCCTGAAAGATTGTGTATTGGGCCCTGCATTACCTGCCACTCCCTCCTTTATATACCGGAAGGCCCCCAATTTTGGGGATAGAGTGGTCAAGAAGGTTTTGGATCCCCCAAATGGGACATTCTTTCCTGGTAGGAAGGGCTTTCATATATGTGGGAAATGTCGGGCATGCTTTTTCGCAAGGACCAATTTAACCACTTTACCGCTGAGTACCGTAGTACTTCTGCGGCAAAGTGGCACGATCCCGTCTAGTGACGTAGACCTACGTCGCCAGACTCCTCCCCCTGTAGGCGGCACTTGCGCGCCGCCGGAGGCGCGCTCCCGCTGTTTTCATTCACAGCGGGAGTCGGGCCAGGGGAGGAGCAGCGGCGATCGCCGCTGCTCTGCCCTGATCGTCGGGGAATCCAGTTTGGAGATCCCCCCGCCTGTGTAAACAGAGCGGGCGGATCTCCTCAGTGACAGGGAGTGACAGATCGGAGTGTTCAGCATAGCTGGACATCCGATCTGTCCCTGTCTCACACAGTCACCTCCCCCCCAACACGTCAGTAAGCACCGGGCATACATTAACCCCTCCCTCTCCAATAAAATTAACCCCTTCCCTGCCAGTGTCATTTTTACAGTAACAGTGCATATTTATAGCATGGATTACTACAGTAATGTCACTGGTACCCCAAAAAGTGTCAAAAATGTCAGTCAAGGGTCCAATCTGTCCGCCGCAATGTCGCAGTCCCGCAAAAAAAAAAAAAAAAAAAAAAAAAATCGCAGATCGCCGCCATTACTCGTTAAAAAAAACACCAAAAATGACAAATCTTTCCCTTTGTTAGTAAACGCAATAACTTTTGCGCAAACCAATCAAAATACGCTTATTGCGATTTTTTTTTTTTACCAAACATGGGTAGCAGAAAACAAATTGGCCAAAAATTTTAAAAAAATTGGTTTTTACATCTTTTTTGGGGGGAATTTCATCTAAAAAAAAATGTTAAAAATATTGTTATTTTTTCAAAATAAACGCTCTTTTTTTGTTTATAGCACAAAAAGTAAAAATCACACAGGTGATCAAATACCACCAAAAGAAAGCTCTGTTTGTGGGAAAAAAAGGACGTAAATTTCGTTTGGGTATGGCGTCGCATGACCGCGCAATTGTCAGTTAAAGTCAGTTAAAGTCGCACAGCGCCGAATCGCAAAAAGTGGCCCAGACGTAAGACAGCAAAATGCTCTAGTGGTAAAGTGGTTAAGGAAGAGAGAGGAGTTTTTGTCCCTGCAATAGGTAGGTTTATGTTTATGTGGTTTATGCCTTGATGTGTCCATGTAACCTAATTTATATTGGTCAAACCAAATGGACTGTTAAAAAACGGTTGGGGGAACACATTTCAAATATCCTGAAGGGATTCAAGGACCATAGTGTCTCTGAGCAATTCAGGAGATACCACCATCGTGACCCCCGCGGTCTACATTTTTGGGGGATCGAAAGGGTTACCCCCTCCTGGAGGGGGGCAAACTGGGTGAGGGAATTATCCAAGTGTGAGACCAAGTGGATTTTCCTCACCCAGGCTCTGGTCCCCAAAGGATTAAATATTGACCTGGACCTCAACTGTTTCATTAGTGATTATTAGTTTATTTAGGACCATCAGAGGTTCCCGTTTCATGGTGCCATCTGAGGTCATATATTATTACTCCGCATTGAATATGGGTATTTACCAGCTCCTTGTCTATTTATTGATTTATTTATTTTAATTCTATATATTTCATTTATATATTCCATCTATTTTAGAGGATTATTTATTAAAATTTTAAAAGTGTTTTTTTTAATTAGTAGTCCATTACCATGGCAGCAATTTATTCATTTATTCATGATTATTCAGTGTGCTGCTTTGTTTGTCTTATGAATTATAAATTATAAATTAAGTTATATAACTTTTTGTATATGTTATGTACCATTTTTAATGTGTATTTGTGTTTAGTTGATCTGGTATAGGGAGTGCTGACACACCGAATGGGTTCGCTCAAAAGTTTATCTCCCTAATCCTCGCATAGTAAAAATAGCACAATTTCCGTTAATGTACCTCGGGATTGGGGACCTTTAATTGCATATTGTAAAATCAATATGCAACTTGGCTAGTTTATACTCCGCCCTTGGTATACTTTTTGTTTGGGCGGAAGTATCTCCGTCTATTCATAAGCTTATAGTATTAGCATAAGGGGGCGTGCTAAGCGAGTCAATTATGCATCAGTATTGTCAGCAATCTGCCTATAAGATCCCGGATGTCGCGCCGTGGGTTCACGCCCTTTGAAGAAGTCAGACATGACGAAACTCTATGGCGACTGGAAGTACTCGGGTGACACAGACGGAGCGTTTGGAGGTCCTGGGCACCAGCATGGAGAGGGTGAGCTTGACCGATACCGCCCGCAAGTGCATCCGTAGTACCTGTATTGCATTGACTGCCTGATTTTAAGCTTGGTTTGTGAGTGTATTTCATTTGGGTTTTGTGGTTAATAAATTGCGAGTTTCTGAGGCAATATCACACTAGTGCAACCCTTTCGTTTCTCTATTCTGCAGCATTATCTGGGTGACTGGCGGATGACTGTAAGGAAAAGGGATATTTGACACAGTGTAAGGACCGCCTGGTGATTACAGCCTAGACTGAAGATAGGGTACCTACAGCTGATCCAGAAAGGATACGTGTGTGCTTACGCCTTTGAGCCTTAGCCTGAGAGTAGGAGGGCCATACTTTCTGGTGAGTTGCCATTCTCACTATATGTCACAACGGTGGAGGAATATTTGTTTGGTGACCACGATACACACTGGTGATTCCTACTTAGTGCTGTGGGTTCTCAAGAGACTACTTACCCTTTTGAATTGATGTGGACATTTTTCTATACATTTCTGCATTTTATCCTTTGGACTTTATTTGAAGGACTATTCACAAACTTGTGTGTTATAATGTTATTTTAGTTGTCCGTGCTACTAGTACTTTATTCGTGATTCCATTTGGGATTTGGATAGGAGTATTTTTTTGACATACAGAAGTAAGTGTCGGCCTGTATAGGCTCCAAAAATTAGCTCACATGGGTTGAACTGACAGCAAAGAACTTAGTATTTGATGGCTAGAGGTACAGTAGGCGTTCATAGGATACAGAAGTGTCGGCCTGTATAGGCCCCAAAAATTAGCTCACATGGGTTGAACTGACAGCAAAGAACGTAGTGTATTTGATGGCTAGAGGTACATTAGGCATTCACACAGTATACAGAAGTATCGGCCTGTATAGGCCCCATAAAGTAGCCCACATGGGTTTAAATGACAGCAAAGAACGTAGTGTATTTGATGGCTAGAGGTACATTAGGCATTAACACAGTATACAGAAGTGTCGGCCTGTATAGGCTCCAAAAATTAGGTCACATGGGTTGAACTGACAGCAAAGAATGTAGTATTTGATGGCTGGAGGTACAGTAGGCATTCACAGTATACAGAAGTAAGTGTCGGCCTGTGTAGGCTCCAAAAATTAGCTCACATGGGTTGAACTGAAGGCAAAGAACGTAGTATTTGATGGCTGGAGGTACAGTAGGCATTAACAGTATACAGAAGTAAGTGTTGGCCTGTATAGGCTGCAAAAATTAGCTCACATGGGTTGAACTGACAGCAAAGAACTTAGTATTTGATGGCTAGAGGTACAGTTGGCGTTCACAGGATACAGAAGTGTCGGCCTGTATAGGCCCCAAAAATTAGCTCACATGGGTTGAACTGACGGCAAAGAACTTAGTATTTGATGGCTAGAGGTACAGTAGGCATTCACACAGTATACAGAAGTATCGGCCTGAATAGGCCCCAAAAATTAGCCCACATGGGTTTAAATGACAGCAAAGAATGTAGTGTATTTGATGGCTAGAGGTACATTAGGCATTAACAAAGTGTCGGCCTGTATAGGCTGCAAAAATTAGCTCACATGGGTTGAACTGACAGCAAAGAACTTAGTATTTGATGGCTAGAGGTACATTAGGCATTCACACAAGATACAGAAGTAAGTGTCGGCCTGTATAGGCTCCAAAAATTAGCTCACATAGGTTGAACTGACAGCAAAGAATGTAGTATTTGATGGCTGGAGGTACAGTGGGCATTCACAATATACAGAAGTGTCGGCCTGTATAGGCTGTAAAAATTAGCTCACATGGGTTGAACTGACAGCAACGAACTTAGTATTTGATAGCCAGAGGTACAGTAGGCGTTCACAGGATACAGAAGTGTCGGCCTGTATAGACCCCAAAAATTATCTCACATGGGTTGAACTGACAGCAAAGAACTTTTTATTTGATGGCTAGAGGTACATTAGCCATTCACACAGTAGACAGATGTAAGTGTCTGCCTGTATAGGCTGCAAAAAATTAGCTCACATGGGTTTAACTGACAGCAAAGAACGTAGTATTTGATAGCTAAAGGTACATTAGGCATTCACACAGTATACAGAAGTAAGTGACGGCCTGTATAGGCTGCAAAAATTAGCTCACATGGGTTTAACTGACAGCAAAGAATGTAGTGTATTTGATGGCTAGAGGTACATTAGGAATTCACAGTATACAGAACAGTAAGTGTCGGCCTGTATAGGCCCCAAAAATTACCCATTCAATGGACATGAAATGCCTTTTATGCCGCTGTATTTAGCACAGACAAGGACCAGGAATTGTTGTGGGTGGATGGCGGTCTGGCAGATATTTGTGGCCTGTGATGAGGAATTTCAATGAAACTTGGTCTAATGGTCACATGTGTTGAATTCCTCAGAGATCCATGCCTCATTCATTTTTATAAATGTGAGGTAGTCTACACTGTCATGAGCTAGGCGAGTGCGCTTATCGGTCACGATCCACCCTGCTGCGCTGAACGTCCTTTCGGACAGGACACTGGACGGAGGGCAAGCCAACAGTTCCATTGCAAATTGTGCAAGCTCTGTCCAGAGGTCAAGCCTGCCCACCCAGTAGTCCAGGGGTTCAACACTCCTCAGAGCGTCCACATCGGCTATTAACCCGATGTAGTCGGACACCTGTCGGACACCTTTTTCTATGCTCCAACATTTGAGCCACAGAAGCCTGCCTTTTTCCAGAACAACATGACGACGGCATCATGGAAGGTGGAGTGTTGGACAACTGTGAGGAGACAGGAGAATAGGAGAAGGGAAAGGAGAAGAGGCTGGAAGGTGAGAGCCTGGAGTGTGGCTTTGTGGGTTCTGATGGTGTTGCTCCCACTGGGCTTGGTGATGGGATTTCAGGTGCCTTCTTAAGGCGGTGGTCCCTAGGTGAGTGTTGGGCTTACCGTGACTTATGCGTTGACTGCAAAGGCTGCAGATGGCAACACTGTTGTCAGCAATGGACACATTAAAAAAAGCCCACACTGCGGAGCCGTGTGCCGGGGTCCTGGGAGCGCCAGATGTGACTGTACATGGTTGATGGCTCGCTCCTGATACATTTGCAGTCTGCTTTGTACCTCTTGTGCAATGCAAGTTCTGCCTGCCTCTCCTCCCTATCTGCCTGTCTGTCAGTCCTCCAGTTCTACAAACAATTGGCCAGTAACTGTTGTCACTGTGTGTAGCACAGTTAACAAAGCAAAAGAGGCCACATTTTTGCAGGACTAAAATACAATCTTAGAAAATTATACTGTTAAATAACACCCCACTTCAATATGTGGTATTGGGGGGGGGGGGCATTGGTGTATCACACCAGTTCAAAAAATTGGCTAGTGAGTTTGGCACTGTGTGTACCAGACTTCACTCAGCAAAAGAGGCAATATTGTTGCAGGACACAAATACACTTGTAAAAGTATACTCAGATAACACCCCACTTCAATATGTGGTATTGGGGGGCCACAGGTTTATTACACCAGTTCTACAAATAATTGGGCAGTAACTGTTGTCACTGTGTGTAGCACTGTTTACACAGCAAGTGGCCCCATTTTTGCAGGACTAAAATACACTCTTAGAAAATGATACTGTTAAATTACACCCCACTTCAATATGTGGTATTGGGGGGGGGGGCACTGGTCTATCACAGCAGTTCAAAAAAATTGGCCAGTGAGTTTGGCACTGTGTATCAGACTTAACTCAGCAAAAGAGGCAATATTGTTGCAGGACACAAACATGTAAAAGTATACTCAGATAACACCCCACTTCAATATGTGGTATTGGGGGGGCAATTGGTCTATCACACCAGTTATAATACATTATCAGTAGTGTTGAGCGAACACGGACTGTATTATTCGTGTTCGTACCGAATAATTGGATTTTTTTTACCCGAACACGGACACGGACACTTTACTGTATGTTCGGGTAAAAATCCGTGTTCGGTCGTTTTATTTCCGGGTTTTGCATGCTTTGGCGCTCTTTTCATGGCGGGCTTTCAACAGCCAATCAACAATCGTTTAACTGGTGTGCCTTAAGCCATCCCAGCCATGCCTGCAAATGTCTTAGTAGCTGTGATTGGCCGTCTGAAGCATGTGACCAAGTCTTTATAAGTTCGAGGCAGCCGCCGCAGCAGCGTCATTCTGCTGCTTAGCTAAGGGACAGAGCACACATCAATGTGCTGGCTGCTGATTAGGGAAAGATAGGCAGGAAAAAACCATTTGTGTCCGGATAGAATTGAGGGACAGGTCGGAGTGTTTAGGCAGGGCGAGTTGTAGGCATTTTAGGGATAGAGTCTGCTGAATTATAGGGTCAGTGTCTTCTACAAACTACAATCGATATTGCTGTGTGGGGGGTGGGGTGAATCTGCACTCAATCCTGATCTACGATCTCTTCTCAATCCTGTTAGGGACAGAGTCTGCTGAATTTTAGGGAAACTGTGTTCTACAAACTACAATCGATATTGCTGTGTGGTGTGGGATTGGAGATAGGCAGGTGTCAGTGATCCACATCCATTTTTCTGTGTGTGAGCTGCAGTGAACACAATCTTTTTGGGCTGCAGTGAACACAATCTTTTTGGGCTGCAGTGAACACAATCTTTTTGGGCTGCAGTGAACACAATCTTTTTGGGGTGCAGTGAACAAAATCTTTTTGGGGTGCAGTGAACACAATCCTTTTTGGTGTGCAGTGAACACAATCTTTGTGGGGTGCAGTGAACAAAATCCTTTGTGGGGTGCAGTGAACACAATCTTTTTGGGGTGCAGTGAACAAAATCCTTTTTGGGGTGCAGTGAACAACATCCTTTTTGGGGTGCAGTGAACACAATCTTTTTGGGGTGCAGTGAACAAAATCCTTTGTGGGGTGCAGTGAACACAATCTTTTTGGGGTGCAGTGAACACAATCTTTTTGGGGTGGAGTGAACAACATCCTTTTTGGGGTGCAGTGAACAAAATCCTTTTTGGGGTGCAGTGAACAAAATCATTTTTGGGGTGCAGTGAACACAATCTTTTTGGGGTGCAGTGAACACAATCTTTGTGGGGTGCAGTGAACACAATCTTTTTGGGGTGGAGTGAACAACATCCTTTTTGGGGTGCAGTGAACAACATCCTTTTTGGGGTGCAGTGAACACAATCTTTTTGGGGTGCAGTGAACACAATCTTTGTGGGGTACAGTGAACAGAATCTTTGTGGGGTGCAGTGAACACAATCTTTGGGGGGTACAGTGAACACAATCTTTTTGGGGTGCAGTGAACACAATCTTTGTGGGGTGCAGTGAACACAATCTTTTTGGGGTGGAGTGAACAAAATCATTTTTGGGGTGCAGTGAACAACATCCTTTTTGGGGTGCAGTGATCAAAATCCTTTTTGGGGTGCAGTGAACACAATCTTTTTGGGGTGCAGTGAACAAAATCCTTTGTGGGGTGCAGTGAACAGAATCTTTGTGGGGTGCAGTGAACACAATCTTTGGGGGGGTACAGTGAACACAATCTTTGTGGGGTGCAGTGAACACAATCTTTGTGGGGTACAGTGAACAGAATCTTTGTGGGGTGCAGTGAACACAATCTTTGGGGGGTACAGTGAACACAATCTTTGGGGGGTACAGTGAACACAATCTTTTTGGGGTGCAGTGAACACAATCTTTGGGGGGTACAGTGAACACAATCTTTTTGGGGTGCAGTGAACACAATCTTTGTGGGGTGCAGTGAACACAATCTTTGGGGGGGTACAGTGAACACAATCTTTTTGGGGTGCAGTGAACAACATCCTTTTAGGGTGCAGTGAACACAATCTTTGTGGGGTGCAGTGAACAACATCCTTTTAGGGTGCAGTGAACACAATCTTTGTGGGGTACAGTGAACAGAATCTTTGTGGGGTGCAGTGAACACAATCTTTGGGGGGTACAGTGAACACAATCTTTGTGAGGTGCAGTGAACACAATCTTTGTGGGGTGCAGTGAACACAATCATTGTGGGGTGCAGTGAACTCAATCTTTGTGGGGTACAGTGAACACAATCTCATACTTCTGAAGATTTGAGGGTGCTGCCTGTTCCATACTCCCCCTACTCCTCATCTAGCCTTTTAGGGGTACAAACAATAGTAATTGGGGCCTAGTGTGGTTGTGTACGTGTGATATACATACACTTTTTTTGGATCATATTTTCTATTCCGCTATTTAATCAAAAACCTTTGGGGATCAGTTAAATTGGGGGATAGTCTGTGTTGGTACGTGTGAGAGAGATCCACCTTTCCAAGTTGTTGGGGTTCATCTCATACTTCTGAAGGTTTGAGGGTGCTGCCTGTTCCATACCCCCCCTACTCCTCATCTAGCCTTTTAGGGGTACAAACAATAGTAATTGGGGCCTAGTGTGGTTGTGTACGTGTGATATACATACACTTTTTTTGGATCATATTTTCTATTCCGCTATTTAATCAAAAACCTTTGGGGATCAGTTAAATTGGGGGATAGTCTGTGTTGGTACGTGTGAGAGAGATCCACCTTTCCAAGTTGTTGGGGTTCATCTCATACTTCTGAAGGTTTGAGGGTGCTGCCTGTTCCATACTCCCCCTACTCCTAGCCTTTTAGGGGTACAAACAATAGTAATTGGGGCCTAGTGTGGTTGTGTACGTGTGATATACATACACTTTTTTTGGATCATATTTTCTATTCCGCTATTTAATCAAAAACCTTTGGGGATCAGTTAAATTGGGGGATAGTCTGTGTTGGTACGTGTGAGAGAGATCCACCTTTCCAAGTTGTTGGGGTTCATCTCATACTTCTGAAGGTTTGAGGGTGCTGCCTGTTCCATACCCCCCCTACTCCTCATCTAGCCTTTTAGGGGTACAAACAATAGTAATTGGGGCCTAGTGTGGTTGTGTACGTGTGATATACATACACTTTTTTTGGATCATATTTTCTATTCCGCTATTTAATCAAAAACCTTTGGGGATCAGTTAAATTGGGGGATAGTCTGTGTTGGTACGTGTGAGAGAGATCCACCTTTCCAAGTTGTTGGGGTTCATCTCATACTTCTGAAGGTTTGAGGGTGCTGCCTGTTCCATACCCCCCCTACTCCTCATCTAGCCTTTTAGGGGTACAAACAATAGTAATTGGGGCCTAGTGTGGTTGTGTACGTGTGATATACATACACTTTTTTTGGATCATATTTTCTATTCCGCTATTTAATCAAAAACCTTTGGGGATCAGTTAAATTGGGGGATAGTCTGTGTTGGTACGTGTGAGAGAGATCCACCTTTCCAAGTTGTTGGGGTTCATCTCATACTTCTGAAGGTTTGAGGGTGCTGCCTGTTCCATACTCCCCCTACTCCTCATCTAGCCTTTTAGGGGTACAAACAATAGTAATTGGGGCCCAGTGTGGTTGTGTACGTGTGATATACATACACTTTTTTTGGATCATATTTTCTATTCCGCTATTTAATCAAAAACCTTTGGGGATCAGTTAAATTGGGGGATAGTCTGTGTTGGTACGTGTGAGAGAGATCCACCTTTCCAAGTTGTTGGGGTTCATCTCATACTTCTGAAGGTTTGAGGGTGCTGCCTGTTCCATACCCCCCCTACTCCTCATCTAGCCTTTTAGGGGTACAAACAATAGTAATTGGGGCCTAGTGTGGTTGTGTACGTGTGATATACATACACTTTTTTTGGATCATATTTTCTATTCCGCTATTTAATCAAAAACCTTTGGGGATCAGTTAAATTGGGGGATAGTCTGTGTTGGTACGTGTGAGAGAGATCCACCTTTCCAAGTTGTTGGGGTTCATCTCATACTTCTGAAGGTTTGAGGGTGCTGCCTGTTCCATACTCCCCCTACTCCTCATCTAGCCTTTTAGGGGTACAAACAATAGTAATTGGGGCCCAGTGTGGTTGTGTACGTGTGATATACATACACTTTTTTTGGATCATATTTTCTATTCCGCTATTTAATCAAAAACCTTTGGGGATCAGTTAAATTGGGGGATAGTCTGTGTTGGTACGTGTGAGAGAGATCCACCTTTCCAAGTTGTTGGGGTTCATCTCATACTTCTGAAGGTTTGAGGGTGCTGCCTGTTCCATACCCCCCCTACTCCTCATCTAGCCTTTTAGGGGTACAAACAATAGTAATTGGGGCCTAGTGTGGTTGTGTACGTGTGATATACATACACTTTTTTTGGATCATATTTTCTATTCCGCTATTTAATCAAAAACCTTTGGGGATCAGTTAAATTGGGGGATAGTCTGTGTTGGTACGTGTGAGAGAGATCCACCTTTCCAAGTTGTTGGGGTTCATCTCATACTTCTGAAGGTTTGAGGGTGCTGCCTGTTCCATACCCCCCCTACTCCTCATCTAGCCTTTTAGGGGTACAAACAATAGTAATTGGGGCCTAGTGTGGTTGTGTACGTGTGATATACATACACTTTTTTTGGATCATATTTTCTATTCCGCTATTTAATCAAAAACCTTTGGGGATCAGTTAAATTGGGGGATAGTCTGTGTTGGTACGTGTGAGAGAGATCCACCTTTCCAAGTTGTTGGGGTTCATCTCATACTTCTGAAGGTTTGAGGGTGCTGCCTGTTCCATACTCCCCCTACTCCTCATCTAGCCTTTTAGGGGTACAAACAATAGTAATTGGGGCCCAGTGTGGTTGTGTACGTGTGATATACATACACTTTTTTTGGATCATATTTTCTATTCCGCTATTTAATCAAAAACCTTTGGGGATCAGTTAAATTGGGGGATAGTCTGTGTTGGTACGTGTGAGAGAGATCCACCTTTCCAAGTTGTTGGGGTTCATCTCATACTTCTGAAGGTTTGAGGGTGCTGCCTGTTCCATACCCCCCCTACTCCTCATCTAGCCTTTTAGGGGTACAAACAATAGTAATTGGGGCCTAGTGTGGTTGTGTACGTGTGATATACATACACTTTTTTTGGATCATATTTTCTATTCCGCTATTTAATCAAAAACCTTTGGGGATCAGTTAAATTGGGGGATAGTCTGTGTTGGTACGTGTGAGAGAGATCCACCTTTCCAAGTTGTTGGGGTTCATCTCATACTTCTGAAGGTTTGAGGGTGCTGCCTGTTCCATACCCCCCCTACTCCTCATCTAGCCTTTTAGGGGTACAAACAATAGTAATTGGGGCCTAGTGTGGTTGTGTACGTGTGATATACATACACTTTTTTTGGATCATATTTTCTATTCCGCTATTTAATCAAAAACCTTTGGGGATCAGTTAAATTGGGGGATAGTCTGTGTTGGTACGTGTGAGAGAGATCCACCTTTCCAAGTTGTTGGGGTTCATCTCATACTTCTGAAGGTTTGAGGGTGCTGCCTGTTCCATACTCCCCCTACTCCTCATCTAGCCTTTTAGGGGTACAAACAATAGTAATTGGGGCCCAGTGTGGTTGTGTACGTGTGATATACATACACTTTTTTTGGATCATATTTTCTATTCCGCTATTTAATCAAAAACCTTTGGGGATCAGTTAAATTGGGGGATAGTCTGTGTTGGTACGTGTGAGAGAGATCCACCTTTCCAAGTTGTTGGGGTTCATCTCATACTTCTGAAGGTTTGAGGGTGCTGCCTGTTCCATACCCCCCCTACTCCTCATCTAGCCTTTTAGGGGTACAAACAATAGTAATTGGGGCCTAGTGTGGTTGTGTACGTGTGATATACATACACTTTTTTTGGATCATATTTTCTATTCCGCTATTTAATCAAAAACCTTTGGGGATCAGTTAAATTGGGGGATAGTCTGTGTTGGTACGTGTGAGAGAGATCCACCTTTCCAAGTTGTTGGGGTTCATCTCATACTTCTGAAGGTTTGAGGGTGCTGCCTGTTCCATACTCCCCCCTACTCCTCATCTAGCCTTTTAGGGGTACAAACAATAGTAATTGGGGCCCAGTGTGGTTGTGTACGTGTGATATACATACACTTTTTTTGGATCATATTTTCTATTCCGCTATTTAATCAAAAACCTTTGGGGATCAGTTAAATTGGGGGATAGTCTGTGTTGGTACGTGTGAGAGAGATCCACCTTTCCAAGTTGTTGGGGTTCATCTCATACTTCTGAAGGTTTGAGGGTGCTGCCTGTTCCATACCCCCCCTACTCCTCATCTAGCCTTTTAGGGGTACAAACAATAGTAATTGGGGCCTAGTGTGGTTGTGTACGTGTGATATACATACACTTTTTTTGGATCATATTTTCTATTCCGCTATTTAATCAAAAACCTTTGGGGATCAGTTAAATTGGGGGATAGTCTGTGTTGGTACGTGTGAGAGAGATCCACCTTTCCAAGTTGTTGGGGTTCATCTCATACTTCTGAAGGTTTGAGGGTGCTGCCTGTTCCATACTCCCCCTACTCCTCATCTAGCCTTTTAGGGGTACAAACAATAGTAATTGGGGCCCAGTGTGGTTGTGTACGTGTGATATACATACACTTTTTTTGGATCATATTTTCTATTCCGCTATTTAATCAAAAACCTTTGGGGATCAGTTAAATTGGGGGATAGTCTGTGTTGGTACGTGTGAGAGAGATCCACCTTTCCAAGTTGTTGGGGTTCATCTCATACTTCTGAAGGTTTGAGGGTGCTGCCTGTTCCATACCCCCCCTACTCCTCATCTAGCCTTTTAGGGGTACAAACAATAGTAATTGGGGCCTAGTGTGGTTGTGTACGTGTGATATACATACACTTTTTTTGGATCATATTTTCTATTCCGCTATTTAATCAAAAACCTTTGGGGATCAGTTAAATTGGGGGATAGTCTGTGTTGGTACGTGTGAGAGAGATCCACCTTTCCAAGTTGTTGGGGTTCATCTCATACTTCTGAAGGTTTGAGGGTGCTGCCTGTTCCATACCCCCCCTACTCCTCATCTAGCCTTTTAGGGGTACAAACAATAGTAATTGGGGCCTAGTGTGGTTGTGTACGTGTGATATACATACACTTTTTTTGGATCATATTTTCTATTCCGCTATTTAATCAAAAACCTTTGGGGATCAGTTAAATTGGGGGATAGTCTGTGTTGGTACGTGTGAGAGAGATCCACCTTTCCAAGTTGTTGGGGTTCATCTCATACTTCTGAAGGTTTGAGGGTGCTGCCTGTTCCATACTCCCCCTACTCCTCATCTAGCCTTTTAGGGGTACAAACAATAGTAATTGGGGCCCAGTGTGGTTGTGTACGTGTGATATACATACACTTTTTTTGGATCATATTTTCTATTCCGCTATTTAATCAAAAACCTTTGGGGATCAGTTAAATTGGGGGATAGTCTGTGTTGGTACGTGTGAGAGAGATCCACCTTTCCAAGTTGTTGGGGTTCATCTCATACTTCTGAAGGTTTGAGGGTGCTGCCTGTTCCATACCCCCCCTACTCCTCATCTAGCCTTTTAGGGGTACAAACAATAGTAATTGGGGCCTAGTGTGGTTGTGTACGTGTGATATACATACACTTTTTTTGGATCATATTTTCTATTCCGCTATTTAATCAAAAACCTTTGGGGATCAGTTAAATTGGGGGATAGTCTGTGTTGGTACGTGTGAGAGAGATCCACCTTTCCAAGTTGTTGGGGTTCATCTCATACTTCTGAAGGTTTGAGGGTGCTGCCTGTTCCATACCCCCCCTACTCCTCATCTAGCCTTTTAGGGGTACAAACAATAGTAATTGGGGCCTAGTGTGGTTGTGTACGTGTGATATACATACACTTTTTTTGGATCATATTTTCTATTCCGCTATTTAATCAAAAACCTTTGGGGATCAGTTAAATTGGGGGATAGTCTGTGTTGGTACGTGTGAGAGAGATCCACCTTTCCAAGTTGTTGGGGTTCATCTCATACTTCTGAAGGTTTGAGGGTGCTGCCTGTTCCATACTCCCCCTACTCCTCATCTAGCCTTTTAGGGGTACAAACAATAGTAATTGGGGCCCAGTGTGGTTGTGTACGTGTGATATACATACACTTTTTTTGGATCATATTTTCTATTCCGCTATTTAATCAAAAACCTTTGGGGATCAGTTAAATTGGGGGATAGTCTGTGTTGGTACGTGTGAGAGAGATCCACCTTTCCAAGTTGTTGGGGTTCATCTCATACTTCTGAAGGTTTGAGGGTGCTGCCTGTTCCATACCCCCCCTACTCCTCATCTAGCCTTTTAGGGGTACAAACAATAGTAATTGGGGCCTAGTGTGGTTGTGTACGTGTGATATACATACACTTTTTTTGGATCATATTTTCTATTCCGCTATTTAATCAAAAACCTTTGGGGATCAGTTAAATTGGGGGATAGTCTGTGTTGGTACGTGTGAGAGAGATCCACCTTTCCAAGTTGTTGGGGTTCATCTCATACTTCTGAAGGTTTGAGGGTGCTGCCTGTTCCATACCCCCCCTACTCCTCATCTAGCCTTTTAGGGGTACAAACAATAGTAATTGGGGCCTAGTGTGGTTGTGTACGTGTGATATACATACACTTTTTTTGGATCATATTTTCTATTCCGCTATTTAATCAAAAACCTTTGGGGATCAGTTAAATTGGGGGATAGTCTGTGTTGGTACGTGTGAGAGAGATCCACCTTTCCAAGTTGTTGGGGTTCATCTCATACTTCTGAAGGTTTGAGGGTGCTGCCTGTTCCATACTCCCCCTACTCCTCATCTAGCCTTTTAGGGGTACAAACAATAGTAATTGGGGCCCAGTGTGGTTGTGTACGTGTGATATACATACACTTTTTTTGGATCATATTTTCTATTCCGCTATTTAATTTAACTGGGCCTCCATGCGAGACCTGTGTGCCTTGTTGCGCTGTTTTGAGTACTCCACCAACATGGCCAGTGGCAATGACGCCGTTCTCAGCTTAACTATCCCACTTCTATGCCTCCTTGAAAAAACAATTCGGGCGATGATGGAAGAGGATGTGGCACAGGATGAGGAGGAGGAGGAGGATGAAGAGGTAACATTTCCAAGGCTTTCAGGGCAGTCATTCGCAAGGGGCTCCGAGGGTGGGTTCCTGCACACGCAAACGCCAGGGACGCAATTGTCCAGCAGGGGCACAGTTCTGGAGGATGAGGAGGATGAGGAGGAGGAGGAGCTGGAGGAGGAGATGGAACCATGTTCACAGCAGGGTGGCACCCAGGCCAGCTCATGGCCATCACTGGTGCGTGGCTGGGGGGATACAGAGGACACGGACGATACACCTCCCACAGAGGACAGCCTTTCGTTGCCTCTGGGCAGCCTGGCACACATGAGCGATTACATGCTGCAGTGTCTCCACAACGACCGCCGAGTTGCCCACATTCTAACTTGTGCTGATTACTGGGTGGCCACGCTGCTGGATCCCCGTTACAAGGACAACGTACCGTCCTTAATTCACTCACTGGAGCGCGATCGCAAGATGCGCGAGTACAAGCGCACGCTGGTAGACGCCATGCTGCTGGCATTCCCATCTGACAGCGGGGCCACAGTGGAAGCACAAGGCAGAGGAGGAGGAGGAGGAGGTCGCCAACGCAACCAGGGCACCGCCAGCACCTCAGAAGGCAGGGTTAGCATGGCCGAAATGTGGAAAAGCTTTGTCAGCACGCCACAACAAACAGCAGCACCAGCAGCTCAGATGGAACGTCTTAGCAGGAGGCAGCATTTTACCAACATGGTGGAGCAGTATGTGTGCACACGCCTACATGTAGTGAATGACGGGTCTGCCCCCTTCAACTTCTGGGTCTCCAAATTGGGCACATGGCCTGAGCTTGCCCTTTACGCCTTGGAGGTGCTGGCGTGCCCTGCAGCCAGTGTATTATCTGAACGGGTATTTAGCACGGCTGGGGGCGTTATAACAGACAAGCGCAGCCGCCTGTCCAGAGACAATGTGGACAAGCTCACGTTCATTAAAATGAACCAGGCATGGATCCCACGGGACTTTTCCGTACCTTATGCAGAATAGCAATGGATACCGACCTTACCCACCCATTGTTCCATTTTTGCTCTTTCTCACTCTTTTGGGGTGTACCCTCATTTAAAATTTTTGAAAAGAAGCAGTGTTGGCTACCTCGTCCTCCTCCTCAGGGCCAGATTAATGTAGGGGCTATTGGAGCTGCAGCTCCAGGCCCCTACCTTTTATATAGGCCCCGGGTTGGCCATATTCACTGTTACCGCTCTTCTGTCACTTGTAAACACAGAAGTCTGGCTTCTATGCTCGCTTCCCCAGGCAGCACCCTCAGAACCTCCCCACACAGCGTGAAGGCCGGACAAGGAGGGACAGTTGGCGATGCATGGATGTGTTTATGGGCTTCAGAGACAGCATCCCATGTTGAATTAGGCATGCATGGCTGCACCCTTCCTCCTCTGGGTGCATGGCAAGGCACGGCCCTTAAGGCCCTTCAAAATCCTCAGCACCAAGCCCATGATGCTGTTAATCCGGCCCTGGTCCTCCTCCACCGCCGCTTCCACCTACACCGCCCATAGGTGTGCGCAGCCTATTGCATTAAGGTGTGCACCCCAAAGTTGAAATACACATGCATGTGTTTGCCAGCAGGGAGAGTAATGTATCGGGGCCATGTACCTGTAGGCAAGGAGAAATAGAGCAGAGCAGGTCCCAGGGAGATCTTTCCCATCTCCTCACTGGCAATGCTATGTGCCCTAGGTGATTAGGGTGTGCCCAGGCACACCCAGCACACCCTGTGCGCACGCCTATGTCACCGCCACATCCACCACCACCTCAACCTCCCTCCTACTCCATATGGGCCTCGTCCTTCAGAGATGAAGAAGAACATTGTTTTATTTTTCTGTTTTTTTTTGTTGTTTTAAGTTATTTCCCTATCCACATTTGTTTGCAGAGCACTTGCCATGCTCTTAATTACGTTTTGCTGCCATTTGCAGCACTCTAGCCCTTTCCTTTGGTGTTTTAGAGCCATTTTAGTGCCTTAAAGTTCGGGTCCCCATTGACTTCAATGGGGTTCGGTGTCCGGGAAAAGTTCGGTAAAAGTCCGGGACACGGACCCGGACTTTTTTTTAAAGTTCGGCCGAACCCGTCGAACACGGACATCTAGGTGTCCGCTCAACCCTAATTATCAGTGCTTTTGTCACTGTGTGTAGTATTGCTGCAGAAACGCTCAGTCGCCACCACACCTGTCACAATTCTGCACAGTGCACAATAATACTACTAATCCACTATAATATGCTTTCTACAAAGTATATTATACTGTGGTTTTCCCCCCTCCCCCTTTTTAGTGCACTGCACAGCAATACCAAAATATTTTCAGCCCTTTAAATGACTTTTGTGGACATTAACAGAGCGATTTGTGTCAATGCAGATGACGATCTCTAACTGCCCCTAAAGCACAGACTGGATACCTGTCCGTATACTGAAGAGAGACTGGACCTATACCGAAATACCAGCTCTGAAAAGGACTTTTGTGGACATTAACAGAGCGATTTGTGTGACTGCTGACGATCTCTAACTGCCCCTAAAGCAACGACTGGATACCTGTCCCTCAACTGAAAAGATACTAGTAGACCTATACCGAAATACCAGCCCTGAAAAGAATTTTGTGGATCTTCACAGAGCTATTTGTGTCTAGCAAACTCTCCCTCATGAGCACAGCAGACCTCTCCCTACACTGGCAGAAAGCGGAATGTGAAATGGCTGACAGCTCAGGTCTATTTATAGGGTAGGGGGCATGTCCATGTGCTGAAATGTTCCAATTGGCTGTCCCGTTCCACCTGACGGCTGTGTCATGGGTGAAAGTGCTCTCCAATGTAAATGAATATGGCCGCCGCGAACGATGCCATGTGTTCGCAAATTTGGCGGGTAGCGAACAAGCAAAATTTGCCGCAAACCGGCCGCCGGGCGAACCGCAAGGCCATCTCTAATGCTGGGTTAGTGTAGCCCCCCAATTCTTTTGTGAAGACTGAAGAGAAGAAATTATTTAACACTTTCGCCTTCTCTCTGTCCTCTGTGGCCAGATTACCTTCATCGTCTTTTATGGGGCCAATGTGTTCTGGCCTCGCTTTCTTACTATTTATATACTTAAATAATTTCTTGGGGTTTTTTTTAACTCTCTTCCGCGAAATGTCTCTCATGTTCTATTTTAGCCACCTTGATTTCGCCTTTACACTCTTTGTAAAGCTTGAGGAAAAAATTAAATATAGCTAGATAAGAGTTGCGCTCAACCAAATAACACTTGTGAGAAACACAGACCTTATATTATAGTGCATAGGTGGGTGAATAGTATAGTGCAATAAATAAAGTTAAATACTGAAATATCTGTGCAATCTTAAATCCATAAAAATCAAGTGAAAAATATATATAAAATACGAATCAAGCATAAAAATGTATATATATTGCAATAAATAAATAGTCTGCAATGGATCCCAATAAATGTCCAATGTGAATAAATAATTGATGGTAATGACTTCAGCACTTGATACGCTTAAACACCTCCACCAAAATAACAGGAACACCTGGTGTGCACTCAAGGCTTACCAGATGAAGTGGACCCCTTAAGTTACAGGGGGTCAATACAAGTAGAGACAGGACACCAATGGTATTAACAGCCAACACCAGGATAAGGCAGCACCTCCAATATACTCCAAACAAATCCTCCTGTATAACTCACTGTTGCTGGGGATGGACTCCCATATATTGTACCCAGGAAGAAACAAGAGGACTCAAATGGTGAAGTACGTTAATGAAGTATAATTTCATAAAATTACTCAGATGCACTTATGGTAAAAGGCTTGTACAAAGCATATACATGAAAACAGCAGCGGTCTCCGGGTTGGAACGCCGCTTCCGCGTCCCACCGGGAGCCGTAAGTGACGAGGTAGCGCGATCACAATCCTACGTCCCGACGCGTTTTGTCAGCGCATAACTGACGTTATCAGGGTCATGACCCTGATGGCGTCAGTTATGCGCTGACGAAACGCTCCCGGTGGAACGCAGGTGGAACGCGTAATCGGTGTTCCAACCCGGAGACCGCGGCTGTTTTCATGTATATGCTTTGTACAAGCCTTTTACCATGTAAGTGCATCTGAGTAATTTTATTAAATTATACTTCATTAACGTACTTCACTATTTGAGTCCTCTTGTTTCTTCCTGGGTACGATATATGGGAGTCCATCCCCAGCAACAATGAGTTATACAGGAGGATTTGTTTGGAGTATATTGGGGGTGCTGCCTTATCCTGGTATTGGCTGTTATTACCATTGGTGTCCTGTCTCTGCTTTTATTGACCCCCTGTAACTTAAGGGGTCCACTTCATCTGGTAAGCCTTGAGTGCACACCAAGTGTTCCTGTTATTTTGGTGGAGGTGTTTAAGCGTATCAAGTGCTAAAGTCATTACCATCAATTATTTATTCACGTTGGACATTTATTGGGATCCATTGCGGACTATTTATTTATTGCAATATATATACATTTTTATGCTCGATTCATATTTTATATATATTTTTTCACTTGATTTTTATGGATTTATGATTGTACAGATATTTCAGTATTTAACTTTATTTATTGCACTATACTATTCACCCACCTATGCACTATAATATAAGGTCTGTGTTTCTCACAAGTGTTATTTGGTTGAGCGCAACTCTTATCTAGCTATATTTCATTTTTTCCACATTTCACGTATTTTACGTTTTTCTTGCGGCTCCTAAAAATTAAACCTTTTTCCTACACTCTTTATCAAAATTAATTTTTATATTTATAATTCACACGAAGGTACGGTTATTCATTTATAATATTTCCTTTGCGCGGGTTTTTTGTTGGTACCTGCACCATCAATTTCTCACTTTGTAATGCTTGAATGCTGCCAATGACCTCTCAGCCTTGTATTTTTTGAAGGCCTGTTCTTTAGTATTAATATGCATTTTTATGTTGGAGTTTAGCCACCCAGGGTTTAGTTTTGCTCCTTTAAATGTATTTCCCTTTGGGATGCACTGGCCAATCCCTTTGTTTGGTATGCTCTTGAAGCACTCCCATTTTTCCTCCGTGTTCTTTGTTCCCAGGTTCTATCCCATTTCATATTTTCTATCAAAGAGTGCAGTTTTGGGAAGTTGGCTCTTTTGAAATTCAGTGTCCTTACTGTATATTACCCTTGTGTTTCCTATTACTAAGATTAATACTGAAACGAATTGACCTATGGTCACTGTTTCCTAAGTTGCCCCGTATTTCTATATCCGTGAGAAGGTCTTAGTTGGGATTCTAATTACAGAAGGACTGTGTAGGGGGCAAGTGACCCTGTTCTTTATTCGCCAAATCAGACATTTATCTTGAGGCAGGAAGCCAGACTGTCAGGGTACTACCAACATCCTAGCCAATCAGCGGATTCGCACATTGGCGCGAATGCGCATGCGCGCCCCAAATCCAGGCAAACAGTCAGGAATGTGCGTGCGCCAATGCGTAATGGCGCTTGGCGCCAAACGGCCAATTTAAAGCCAGCAGCCACAGTTACTAGCTGCTGGATGATCAACAGCCTCCTGTGTTCCCTGTGCCTTGTAAACCTGCTGATCTTGACCTCCCGTTGCCAACCCGGACTGCTTGACCCTGCTTCTCTTGATCTCCTGGCTCCTGACCTCTTGGCGTGCTCTTGAACTCCTGTTGCCTTCTCCAGTACTTGACCTCGGCTTGGCTCCTGACTTCGCTTTCCTGCACTTCAGTGTTTACCCAGCTTGTTCCTGTTTCCGCCTTGAGACGGCCTGGCTTGCCAAAGTGTTCCAGACCTGCTTGGGACTCCACAACCAGTTTGTTCCTGCTTTCATCTGGTCATCCCAACCGGCAACCCGTGCTACTACTTCGGGCACAGCACTCCCTGTGCCACTCCCAGGGGTGCTCTGTGCCTAGCCGCAAGGGGGAGCCCTCTCTACACTGCGGCTTTGGATCAGGTACGTGACACAGACTGTCCACAATCACCTTGCGGTCAATATAAGCTTCAGCTTCTCTGAAGAAATGTAGGGAATGAGTACTTCCTTGAAGGCCACATAATCTTTTAATGATAAAGAGTAATGTATCTGGCCAATCCCATAAGGGACACATCGACCAAAAGGGGTGACTCCAAATGCTGGAAATCTCTCTATTCACGAGAGCAGCATTTTGTCATCTGCTATGAAAACATGCTTTGTATTCCATTCTTCTAGAATGAGACTTAATTCAGTCACCATAGGGAAATTGCAAAGCGGTCTTTGGAGGCACTTGAAATACTTCCACTGCTTTCCTTATTTTTTAAGGCATCTCACCAGCCTTACAAAGGAAGGCTCAAAAACTGGAAAAAGGTCATCCTCATCTGCATCTTTTTCTTTGGAAGAATCTGAAAAAGGTTGGTTGGCCTGAGAAAGCTTGAGACCAGTTGCTTGTTTTGAATGGAAAACTGGACCTTGCCAGAACAGATGACTCTTGCATAAGGAGAGTTCAAAAAACTCATTAAGAGTGTTGTGACCACATGTTTAATGAATTGTGACAGCCTTTTGGTCATTGTCATTGAAGGAGAATGACAGGACCTCTTTCTAGTTGCTGGCAACCATTTTCTAGCTTGACCTGTGTAACACCATTTTCTTTCTTACAACTCTGACTTGTAATGACTTGTTTCAGTTAAGGTTACTTTAAGTCTTTAGTTAAACACGAACAATGACCTAAGTAAATCATCCGATATGTTTTTTCAGTGTTTTCACACCTTAGCTAAAGATACATTCTTTATCGCACATTAACTTCCTTTTTAGTTATACTAAGTCTTAGGGTCTAGACAAGGCATATTTTGCAATTTCTAACGAACATTCTGTATTAACCCATTGTTAAACTTTTGTGAGACATGACTCTTCCTGAGAGCACTCATTCCCCCCTCCCAACTGTATTTCCTGTTCAATACTGTGTATAATAGTTACCCCGCTTTGCAAATAAAACTAGAATGTTTTAGACTGATCACTGGTTGCATGTGTTTTCTTTAGCAGGATAAAACATTCTCCAGAGCTCTGCCTTATTTGCATAGAACAGACTAGACTCTGCTAGTTAAGTCAGGGACTTAACCTTTGAATATACATTTAAGGTATATAGGGTGAATATAAAGAGAAATCACCAACAGTCATCTTTATCACTGACTGCTTGAACAAAGCAGGATTCATACAGTCATGTTCATGTGCATTTCCCTCTTTGTAAGAGTCTGAAGAGGGCAGTTTTCCTAGAAGCAAGGTGGGCACTGTCCCCTATCTTCTTTGGTAGCGCTGGTCTTTTTTGGGGGTTGGCATTTGTTTCTCTGCAGAAGCAAAAGGCAGTCAACAAACATTGAGCTTGTTCAATGACTATTAAGCCGCAGTACAGTGCCTCATCCATAAGGAAGCTCAGTATCTCCGTAATATTAGGCAAGTGTCAACTCCAGCCATGGTATTGTACTGCTTCCCCATTGAGAGTGATTTGCACCTCATATGCTGAACCAGAGATCAGCAGAGGGGGTCCCTGCTAGACTATGCATTTAGCATGTAAACGCAGGGACCACATCCCTGCGGAGCTCAAACTTTATACGAGCTATATAGGTAGGAGACATGTGCCAATTTCCTGGATCCTGTCACTTCACAGGGTGAGTGGAAACGACTCCTTTAGAGTGTATTGACCATAGGCTTAATGAATCTGACAACCTGTTAGATGTTGTCATCTTTATCCTTGGTTGCTTGAAAAAGGCAGTATTCTTGCAGTCATGTTTATCCGTATCCTCTGTTTGGAATAGTCTAAAGAGGATCATTTGCCTGGGAAGGCTTGGAGACTGCTCATTGCCAGATTAGGTAACCCCTTCACAGGGGGAGTGGAAAAACTGCTTTAGAGTGTATTGACTATGTGTTTAAAAAATGTAACAGCCTCTTGGTTTTGTCACCTTTATCCTTGGCTGTATGAACCAGCAGGATTCATACAGTCATATTCATATGCATCTTTGCCTTGAAAGTGTCTGGAGAGGGTTGATTTACCCACAGGGTGAGTGGAAACAACTCCTGTAGAGTGAATTGCCCAATTTGCCTGCCAAGGCATGAGTGGCACAGGCCCAATTTAGGCAGTGCATGATGCCTGCCAATCCGGAGGGACCAAATGGCACTTCCCATACACCTGAAAGAAAAACTCTTACCTGAACGGTGCTCTTTACTAGAGGTGGATGAACATCGGCCGGGGCGGTTCGCAGACGTCAGCCGCAAATTTTCTCAGTTCGCGGTGGGCCCCATTGACTTTAATGGGAGGCGAACTTTAAAAACCTTTAGGTAATATTTGCAGCCACAAAAGATGTACTAGCTGTGCACAAATAGTTCCAGCACATGGACAATGTCATAACAGAAGTATTGCAATTGGAAAAGTTGCCCTAAATTTTTTATTTTTTTTTTACAGCAAAAAAAATATATTTTTTTTCATAAATCAGCCAGAACGGACAGCAGCCGTTAAATACATGTCTAATACAAATAGGGTCCATTCACACATCTGTAAAATGGGTCCGCATCCATTCCACAATTTGGCGGAACCTTTACAGACCCATTGTTTTTCATTTCCAGTCTGAAAAATTAGGCATTCACAGGATAAAGAAGTAAGTGTCGGCCATTCCAGGCCCCAAAAATTAGCCCACATGTGTTTACCTGACAGCTAAGAATGTAGTATTCTGTGGCTGAGGGTACATTAGGCATTCACAGGTAACAGAAATGTCGGCCATTCCAGGCCCCAAAAATTAGCCCACATGGGTTTACCTGACAGCTAAGAACGTAGTATTCTGTGGCTGAAGGTACATTAGGCATTCACAGGATACAGAAGTGTCGGCCTGTATAGACCCCAAAAATTAGCTCACATGGGTTTAACTGACAGCAAATAACATAGTATTTGATGGCTAGAGGTATATTAGGCATTCACACAGGATACAGAAGTAAGTGTCGGCCTGTATAGGCTCCAAAAATTAGCTCACATGGGTTTAACTGACAGCAAAGAATGTAGTGTATTTGATGGCTAGAGGTACATTAGGCATTCACAGGATACAGAAGTGTTGGCCATAAAAGGCCCCAAAAATTAGCCCACATGGGTTTAAATGACAGCTAAGAACGTAGTATTCTGTGGCTGAAGGTATATTAGGCATTCACAGGATACAGAAATAAGTGTCGGCCTGTATAGGCTCCAAAAATTAGCTCACATGGATTTAACTGACAGCAAAGAACGTAGTGTATTTCATGGCTAGAGGTACATTAGGCATTCACAGGATACAGAAGTAAGTGTTGGCCATAAAAGGCCCCAAAAATGAGCCCACATGGGTTTAAATGACAGCTAAGAACGTAGTATTCTGTGGCTGAAGGTATATTAGGCATTCAGAGGATACAGAAATAAGTGTCGGCCTGTATAGGCCCCAAAAATTAGCCCACATGGGTTTAACAGACAGCTAAGAACGTAGTATTTGATGGCTAGAGGTACATTAGGCATTCACACAGGATACAGAAGTAATTGATGGCCTGTATAGACTCCCAAAATTAGCTCACATGGGTTTAACTGACAGCAAAGAACGTAGTGTATTTGATGGCGAGAGGTACATTAGGCATTCACAGGATACAGAAGTAAGTGTCGGCCTGTATAGGCTCCAAAAGTTAGCTCACATGGGTTTACCTGACAGGTAAGAACGTAGTATTTGGTGGCTGGAGGTACATTAGGCATTCACAGAAAAAAATAATTGTCGGCCCTGAAGGGCCCCAAAAATGTGCCATTAAATGGACATGAAATGCCTTTTATGCCGCTGTATGTAGCGAAGCCAAGGACCAGGAATTGCTGTGGGTGGATGGCGGTTTGGCGGATATTTGTGGCCTGGCATGAGGAATTTCAATGTAACATGGTCTACTGGTCACATGTGTTGAATTCCTCAGAGATCCATGCCTCATTCATTTTTATAAATGCAAGGTAGTCTAAACTGTCATGAGCTAGGCGAGTGCGCTTATCGGTCACAATCCCCCCTGCTGCACTGAACGTCCTTTCGGGCAGGACACTGGACGGGGGCAAGCCAACATTTCCATTGCAAATTGTGCAAAATCTGGCTAGAGGTCAAGCCTGCCCACCCAGTAGTCAAGGGGTTCATCACTCCTCAGAGCGTCCACATCAGCCGTTAACCCGATGTAGTCTAGGCGTTCCCTGATGCTGGATCCGGAGTACAGCTGTCGATGGTTCGGCTGAAAGAAGGATCTCATATCTGAAGTGACCAAGACATCTTCAAACCGTCCTCTTCTTGCAGGCGCTGTTGGATTGCTACCCGCAACTGTCTCTCTGTGACTGGAAATTCCTCTGCCAGCGCAGAATGCAGCATTTCACGCAGCAAGGCCTGGAAGCCCTGCATTCTGACCGCCCTCTGTGATTGTGGTAACATTTCCGCCATTTTGTGTTTGTAACGGGGGTCTAAGTACGTTGCCACCCAGTACTGCTCCTTGGCCTTTATGCGTTTTATACAGGGGTCCCCCTTCAAACACTGGAGCATGAAGGCCCCCATTCGCACTAAACTGGAAGCAGTGTAGTGGCCTGCTTCCAGCTCATCATCCAGGATAATGTCGTCCTTGTTCTCCTCCCCCCATCCACGGATAGCCCCAGGGATCCCAGAAAGGTTTAAAGCATGCTCTTCTTGCTCCTCCTCTTCCCCCTCAGCATCCTCCTCTGACTCCTCTTCAGACTCCTGCTGTTGATTTGTCTCAGATGGAGTAGCACCCACTGGGAATTCATCCAACATTGCGACTTCCTCATCTTCCTGCTCCTTGACGGCTTGATCAATGACACAATGCAATGCACGCTCCAGAAAGAAGGCGTAAAGTATGATGTCACTTATGGCGCTTCCTGGCCATGACTGACCAGTTTGGTGATCTCATCGAATGGCCACAGAAGTCTGCCTGCAACCGGCATGAGCAGCCACTGGCGAGGTGAAAAAAACCCAAGCTCCCCAGAACCTGTCCTGCTGCAGAGTTCGAACAGGTAGTCAACTGCACGTTTCTGCTCGAGCAGCCTATCAAGCATATGCAACGTTGAGTTCCATCGCGTCGGGCAGTCACAAATAAGACACCTGACGGGCAGGTTGTGTCGCCATTGAATCTCAGCAAGGCGAGCCATGGCTGTGTAAGATCTTCAGAAATGGGCCAAGATTTTCCTGGCCTGCCGCAAGACGTCCTGGACCCCAGGGTATTTGCCAACGAATCACTGCACCACCAAGTTCAGGACGTGTGCCATGCATGGCACGTGTGTTATTTTGCCCTGTTTCAGCGCGCTCAGCAGATTGGCACCGTTGTCGCACACCATGTTACCAACTGTCAAATTCAGTGGTGTCAGCCACTGATCTGCCTGTGAACGCAAAGCTGAAAGGAATGTAGGACCAGTGTGGCTCTTGGCTTCCAGGCACAACAGACGCAGCACAGCATGGCAACGTCTCACCTGGCATGTGGAATAGGTTCTGGGGATCTTGGGCAGCACAGTGGAAGAGACGGTAGCAGCGGAAGAGGAGGAGTCAGCCAAGGAGGAGAGGGAGGATGGAGGAGGAGGAGGAGAAGAAG
Organism: Pelophylax lessonae; assembly: GCF_965119305.1. Classification (NCBI taxonomy): domain Eukaryota; kingdom Metazoa; phylum Chordata; class Amphibia; order Anura; family Ranidae; genus Pelophylax; species Pelophylax lessonae. The sequence goes on from NC_138772.1 coordinate 240,845,482, forward strand.
AGGCAGGCCTGCTTGCAATCCGTGGCGGTACAACTAAATCTACACGGGTGCCATGGGTTACATGCTTGACGGCCGTCCGAAGGTTCACCCAGTGGGCAGTAAAAGTGATATACCTTCCCTGCCCGTGTTTGCTAGACCATGTGTCTGTGGTCAGATGTATCTTGGCACCAACACTGTGTGCCAGGGACATATTCACTTGCCGCTGAACATGGCCATACAGCTCTGGAATGCCCTTCTGCGAGAAATATTTCCTGCCTGGGACCTTCCATTGTGGTGTTCCAATGGCCACAAATTTACAAAAGGCCTCCGAGTCCACCAGTTGATATGGCAGTAGTTGGCGGGCTCTCAGTTCCGACAAGCCAGCAGTCAAACATTGGGCAAGAGGGTTATCCGGCGTCATCACTTTGTTCCGCTCCAACATTTGGACCACAGAAGCCTGCCTTTTTCCAGAACAACGTGACAACGGCATCATGGAAGGTGGAGGAGTGAGGAGAGAGGAGAAGGGGCTGGACGGTGAGAGCCTGGAGTGTGGCTTTGTGGGTTCTGACTGTGTTGCCCCTCACTGGGCTCGGTGATGGGAGTTCCGGTGCCTTCTTAAGGCAGTCGTCCCTAGGTGAGTGTTGGGCTTACCGCGACTTATGCGTTGACTGCAAAGGCTGCAGATGGCAACACTGTTGTCAGCAATGGACACATTATAAAAAACCCACACTGCTGAGCCATGTGCCGGCGTCCTGGGAGCGCCAGATGTGACTGTACATGGTTGATGGCTCTCTCCTGATACATTTGCAGTCTGCTTTGTACCTCTTGTGCAATGCAAGTTCTGCCTGCCTCTCCTCCCTATCTGCCGGTCCGTCTCTCCCTCTGAACTTCCTTTCTCTTCCTCTCTTGTGGCCACCCACATGACGTCCATAGACTCGTCATCATCCACGTCACCTTCCCCACCACTAACATTTGAGAAATCGGAGTAGGCAGCAACAGCAGGGACCAACCTCCTTGGGCTGATCTGGGTACTGTCGTCAGACTGCTGAGTGGCGGCTGTTGCTACCTCCTCTTCCTGATCCGATTCCAACAATGGCTGCACATCGCAAATGTCTTGTGATGGATCGGAAAATAATTCCAGTGACTCAAGCGGAGGGTATGTGGTGGAGGTGGTGGTGGTGGTGTCTTTGGGGGTGCACACAGCAGAGAGTGAAGAGGGTGCAGATAGAGAGGATGAGGAGGGTGCAGAAGAGGAAGGCTGAGTGAGCCACTCAACCAAATCTGGTGTGTCCTTTGACGTAATTGCATGCGGCTTTTGAAACTTCACAGTTTGGCTCCGGCCTACTGCTTCTGCCCTACCCCTAACACCCCTGCGTACGTGTCTGCCTCTTCCTCTGCCTGTCATGTTCTTAATTACCCTGTGACAAAAGTCTCTAGAGACTCGCAGTATATCTGGAAAAAGGTAGATAACACCCCGCTTCAATCTGTGGTATTGGGGGGGCCACAGGTTTATCACACCAGTTCCACAAATAATTGGCTGGTAACTGTTGTTACTGGGTGTAGCACAGTCAACACAGCAATGACTTTTGTGGACATTAAAAGAGCGATTTGTGTCACTGCAGATGCCGATTTCTAACTGCCCCTAAAGCACAGACTGGATACCTGTCCCTATACTGAAGAGAGACTGGACCTATACAGAAATACCAGCCCTGAAAAGGACTTTTGTGGACATTAACAGAGCGATTTGTGTGTGACTGCTGCCGATCTCTAACTGCCCCTAGAGCACCTACTTGATACCTGCCCCTAACCTGAGAAGATACTAGTAGACCTATACCGAAATAGCAGCCCTGAAAAGGACTTTTGTGGATCTTTACAGAGCTATTTGTGTCTGGCAATCTTTCCCTCATGAGCAGACCTCTCCCTACACTGGCAAAAAGCGGAATGTGAAATGGCCGACAGCTCAGGTCTATTCATAGGGTAGGGGGCATGTCCGTGTTCTGAAATGTTTTATATGGCTGTCCCGTTCCACCTGACAGCTGTGTCATGGGTCAAAGTTCTCACCAGTGCAAACTAATATGGCCGCCCTGAACAACGCCATGTGTTTGCAAATTTGGCGGGTAGTGAACAAGCAAAATTTGCCGCGAACCGCAAGGCCATCCCTACTCCTTACCTTCTTTGCAACAGCTGGCTACCAGGATGAGGTGAAACTCGTGGATTTGCAGAAAACTGGCAGTAAGAAATACAAGGAGGTAACAGCATACAGTTTTACTGCTTGCTGCACAAGAACGTGTCTCAGTAAAAAATCCATCCCCGACAAGCAGGGATACTGAGCAAGTCTAAAGAAGAACTCCACATTAAGAATAATAAAACAAGTACAATGCTACTCAAGTCATCTGGTAACTTAAAGTGATTGTAAAGTCTAATTTTTATTTATTTTTTTACAAAAATCTACAAACATGTTATACTTACCTCCTCTGTGCAATTGGATTTGCACAGAGCAGCCCGGATCCTCCTCTTCTCGGTTCCCTCGCTCCTGCTCCTGGCTGCTCCCTCCTATCGAGTGCCCCCACAGCAAGCAACCGGCCCTGCCCCCGCTCTATCCCGATTGGCTCACTAACTTTGATTGACAGCTGCGGGAGCCGATGGCGCCAAGGCTGTGTCACAGCCAATCAGGAGGGAGAGTCCCAGGACGGCCGAGGGACTCGTGGACATAGCTGGACAGAGAGGGACCTCAGGTTAGTGTTAGGGGGGCTGAGGGGGGCTGCTGCACACAAAAGGCTTTTTATCTTAATGCATTGAATGCATTAAGATAAAAAACCTTACTGTCTTTATAACTCCTTTAAGATAACTTAACCACTTAAGCCCCGGAGGATTTGGCTGCTAAAGGACCAGGGGTTTTTTTGCGATTTTTTACTGCGTGACTTTAACGGACAATTGCGCGGTCGTGCGACGCTGTACCTAAACGAATTTGACGTCCTTTTTTTCCCACAAACAGAGCTTTCTTTTGGTGGTATTTGATCACCTGTGCGATTTTTTGATCACGCGCTATAAACAAAAAAAGAGCGTAAATTTTGCAAAAATAACAATATTTTTCACATTTTTTTATATGAAATTCCCCAAAAAAAAAAGTAAAAATCAAAATTTTTTAACATTTTTCGGCCAATTTGTTTTATGCTACATATGTTTGGTAAAAAAAATCGCAAAAAGCGTATTTTGATTGGTTTGCGCAAAAGTTATCGCGTTTACTAACAAAGGGAAAGATTTTTGTCATTTTTGGTGTTTTTTTTTTTAACGCGTAATGGCGGCGATCTGCGATTTTTTTTTCGGTACTGCGACATTGCGGCGGACAGATCGGACCCTTGACTGACATTTTTGACACTTTTGGGGTTACCAGTGACATTACTGCAGTAATCAGTGCTATACATATGCACTGTTACTGCAAAAATGACACTGGCAGGGAAGGGGTTAACTTTATTGGGAAGGGAGGGGTTAAGTGTGTCCTAGGGGCGTGCTTTCTACTGTGTAGGGACATTGCTATTGGTGTAAAAGCAAAGATCAACCGTTCTACATAGTAGAACGGTCAGATCTTTACTTTTACACAGGGAGAACTGACAGGCAGCTTGTTTACACAAGCTGCTCTGTCTTTCTCCCTTCACAGGAGCGATCGTAGTGTGGCCGGCGGACATCGAGTCCGCCGGTCACACGCACTGACTTGCCTGTGAACGAGCCGCGGCGGGCGCGTGCCTCGGCGGGCGCGCGCCTCGGCGGGCGCGCGCCCGCTCGCTATAGGCTCGCAAGTCAGTGACAGGCGAGTGACGTACCGATACGTCACTCTGCCTGGCCGGGGCTGACCGCCGCAGTATATAGTCGTGCGGCGGTCGGCAACCGGTTAAGAGGTTTAAAAGTTACCCACCTACTTCCGATTACAGCCCTGCAGACTAATAAAGCAGTACAAGAACAAATTAAATGCAATAGGTATTAGTTTGTTTGGTAATAACCCTCTAAAGCTGAATACACACTATCCAACTTTTGTGGTTAGATTTCCTTCAGATTTACCTTTTCTATGTAGTGCAAGGGCCTGCCTGATTGCATACAAATTGAAAGTGTTTAGGTTTGACCTCATATTATATGGTTTTTGTAAGTCTAAAGGAAAAAGTCTTCAGAAAATCTTATAGTGTGTATGGCCCATAAGAGGTTAACTACTGCTAAAGGAAGGCTAATGTCTCGTACACACGCATCGATAGTTGGCCGTGAATTTTCGTAGTATGATGCTTCCGACAACTGACTCCGACTTTTCGGCCGAACAAAATCTGGTGTGCATGCTATAAAATTTTTGTTGGCCGTCAACAGAACGGCCGATTGTTCGTCAGTCAGTACAGATTTCGGCAGACAAAAATCAGATGAGCAAGACTGGGCATGCTCAGAGAAGAAAAAACACACGGAAAGTAAACCAGAACATGACATCACTTTTGAAGTTGGTTTTTGTTGGCCGAGAAAATGTGTGTTCAGTCTAGAGCACATTTCAACCAACACAACAACACTGGACAAAAGACGGCTGATCGGTCGGCCGATAATCGTTGCGTGTGTACGAGGCATAATACTGCAGCTTCCCAGACCAGAGCTCAGATATTTTAACAGGTGAATAATTCATCAAACTCAGTCATGTCAGAAGCAAAACAATGAAAAAAAAAATTTCAGGACATAAACAAAAAGGTAGGACTCTGTAACAGTTTAAACAGTTTAGAATAATATTCTGCAATGTACACAGTTTACCCAAAGGAATTGTAAATATCATTGCACATTTTAAGTGGAGTACACAAACAGGTGCTTTTTTTCATCCCCAAGCTGCTGTGGAGCTCAAAAAGCATTACAGCTGCCATACAAGGATCCATTCAATCTAGGTAAACATCACTGAAAGAGGTAAAATGCAGCATGCATCACAGAAACTAAAAAGTCAATATACTCAAGCTGAATTACACAACAGATAGCTGCACAGCCTTGGGAAACTCCGTGCATTTAGCGGGGTATCAATCCCAATGCCAGCCATAACACCCATGCAAGAAGCTCATTTAAGGGTCCATATAAAAAACATAGAAACATAGAATGTGTCGGCAGATAAGAACCATTTGGCCCATCTAGTCTGCCCAATATATCTGAATCCTATGAATAGTCCCTGGCCCTATCTTATATGAAGGATAGCCTTATGCCTATCCCATGCATGCTTAAACTCCTTCACTGTATTTGCAGCTACCACTTCTGCAGGAAGGTTATTCCATGCATCCACTACTCTCTCAGTAAAGTAATACTTCCTCATATTACTTTTAAACCTTTGCCCCTCCAATTTAAAACTGTGTCCTCTTGTGGTAGTTTTTCTTCTTTTAAATATGCTCTCCTCCTTTACCGAGTTGATTCCCTTTATGTATTTAAAAGTTTCTATCATATCCCCTCTGTCTCTTCTTTCTTCCAAGCTATACATGTTAAGGTCCTTTATCCTTTCCTGGTAAGTTTTTTCCTGCAATCCATGTACTAGTTTAGTAGCTCTTCTCTGAACTCTCTCTAGAGTATCTATATCCTTCTGGAGATATGGCCTCCAGTACTGCGCACAATACTCCAAGTGAGGTCTCACCAGTGTTCTGTACAGCGGCATAAGCACTTCTCAATTTCTACTGCTTATACCTCTCCCTATACATCCAAGCATTCTGCTGGCATTTCGTGCTGCTCTATTACATTGTCTTCCCACCTTTAAGTCTTCTGAAATAATTACTCCTAAATCCCTTTCCTCAGATACTGAGGTCAGGACTGTGTCAAATATTCTATATTCTGCCCTTGGGTTTTTACGCCCCAGGTGCATTATCTTGCACTTATCCACATTAAATTTCAGTTGCCAGAGTTCTGACCATTCTTCTAGTTTTCCTAAATCCTTTTCCATTTGGCGTTTCCCTCCAGGAACATCAACCCTGTTACATATCTTTGTGTCATCAGCAAAAAGGCAAACCTTACCATCGAGGCCTTTTGCAATATCACTTATGAAGATATTAAACAAAATTGGTCCCAGTACAGATCCCTGAGGTACCCCACTGGTAACATGACCTTGTTCTGAATGTTCTCCATTGACTACAACCCTCTGTTGTCTGTCACTCAGCCACTGCCTAATCCACTCAACAATATGGGAGTCCATGCTCAATGACTGCAGTTTATTGATAAGTCTTCTATGTGGGACAGTGTCAAAAGCCTTACTAAAATCTAGATATGCAATGTCTACTGCACCTCCACCGTCTATTATTTTAGTCACCCAGTCAAAAAAATCTATAAGATTTGTTTGACATGATCTCCCTGAAGTAAACCCATGTTGTTTTTCATCTTGCAATCCATGGGATTTAAGATGTTCCACAATCCTATCCTTTAATAGGGTTTCCATTAATTTGCCTACTATTGATGTCAGACTCACTGGTCTATAGTTGCTCGATTCCTCCCTACTACCTTTCTTGTGAATGGGCACGACATTTGCCAATTTCCAATCTTCCGGGACGACTCCTGTTACTAATGATTGGTTAAATAGATCTGTTAATGGTTTTGCCAGCTCACCACTAAGCTCTTTTAATAATCTTGGGTGTATCTCATCAGGACCCTGTGACTTATTTGTCTTCACTTTAGACAGTAATCTTAGAACTTCTTCCTCTGTAAAGACACATGCATCAAATGATTCATTAGTCATCCTTTCAAGTGGAGGTCCTTCTTTTTCTTCTGTAAAAACTGAACAGAAGTATTCATTAAGGCAGTCGGCTAGCCCTTTATTCTCTTCTACATACCTTCCGTCCTTTGTTTTTAATTTAGTTATTCCTTGTTTTAATTTCCTTTTTTCATTTATATATCTGAAGAATGTCTTATCCCCCTTTTTCGTAGACTGAGCTAGTTTTTCTTCTGCCTGCGCTTTAGAAGTTCTTATAACTTGCTTGGCCTCTTTCTGCCTAATCTTGTAGATTTCCTTATTTTCATTGCTCTGGGTTTTTTTATAATTACAAAATGCTAGCTTTTTATTTTTAATGATTTGGGCCAGTGTCTGCACCTGGGGTGCAGCAGCTGGATGGCCACAAGTTTATTGCAGCCAGGTAAGGGGTGCTGCTTAGTCCTATGTGAGGAAAAGAAAGGAACGCCGGCCTGAGGGAGGGAGTTAGGTCCTGCAGGTGGGGGTATGGGCGTAGCATACCCAATGGTAGGCAGACATGGAGCGGTCAGGAAATGCAGCTTCCGAACCATTAAGAGCCTTTTCACACGTGTGTATTTTGCAGTGCATAAAAATGTGTCATGAAAATACGCTATACATTGATTCCAATGAGGCTCTTCACATTTGTGCGCTCCATTGTAAAAATTTATGTCAGATTAGGAGTTATGTCAGATTTTACATGCATTAACATGTGTTTTCTGGACCATGATTCAGGATGTAAAAAAAAAATGAAAACACATGTAAAACATGCATGTAAAATGCACTTAAAACAAAAAAGAAAAAAATGCATGACCGCAAACAAGGAGGGGGACAACAGGGCCAAAATTTGGTGGCTGCATTTTTTTTTTTTTAATATAGGCTTTTCTTCTTTTTTTTTTTTTTCACCTGGTGATCCAACCAGTAGCTTGCTTCCTGTCTTAGGCTGTCTCTACTTGGAGGAGCAATGCTGTCACCCTTGGACACACGTACCTCTTCCCGGGCGGGCGCCGGGACCACAGAAGAGAGACCTCAGAAACAGGGACAACCAACCTTCAATAGCCAATTGAATGAGTTGTATAGCTTCCAGTTAAGCAGAAGGGCTCCTAAGAAAATATGGATTCACAAGGAGGCCTACTATCGGTTCCTATATATTATATAGGTGCAACCATGCATCAATATATCCAAAAAAGGGGGCTTATCAAAAGGAAAAAAAAAAACTTTTTCATTTTATTATAAACCTTGCATGCTCTTCTCACTAGCCTGCACAGTCCGATATTTATTTTTTTCTTTTTCTTTTCTATATACAACACGGATGAAGGCCATTATGTTATAGTGTCCTATTGTAAAATTTTGATGCATTTGAGTTCTTCTAAAAAAAAAAATTCCTCATTCCATCCAGTACTGTGCCCGTCTATAACGGCTCTCCCTGCATTCTGAGGCTTTGTTGAGGCCAGTAGGGGGTGGAGGCAAGCCACGCTGTCTGTGTCTATAGATGTAGGCAGTGCGACGCAGGATTAAGCTCGCAGGTGTGTCAAAATAGGAAGAAGCTTCCCATGGTAGCAAACTTCCACTGCTTTCCTTCTATCTTAAGGCATCTCCTATCTTAAGGAGCACCAGGAGAGGACCCTAAAAGACGAGGATCAAGGCCTCAAGGACACTCTGCAATTCTTTTTTTTTATGTATACTTTACAATCACTTTAAAGCTAAACCAAAACTCTAAGCTAAAACTTTTTAGGCATATTAGGCAAATGCAGCAATTTTTTTTCCTTTTATTGTATTTTGGAATAAGGGTGTAAATAAAAGCTGATCAGTTTAAACAGCCCTATCAGGGTTACATGGTTTGCTTAACCACCTAGCTGCCACTTTTGCTGGACAGCTTGGTTTGGTAAAGAAAGTAAAAAAAAAAAAAAAAAAAAAAATGATACCAGACTTACTGACCAGATCACCAGGTAAAAATTAAAGGAAAAAAAGATTATATATATATATATATATATATATATATATATACACACACACACACACACATATATATATATATACACAAACCCAATTCCAAAAAAGTTGGGACACTGTACAAATTGTGAGTAAAAAAGGAATGGATTAATTTACAAATCTCATAAACTTATATTTTATTCACAATATAATATAGATAACATATCAAATGTTGAAAGTGAGACATTTTGAAATGTCATGACAAATTTTGTCTCATTTTGGATTTCATGAGAGCTACACATTCCAAAAAAGTTGGGACAGGTAGCAATAAGAGGCCGGAAAGGTTAAATGTACATATAAGGAACAGCTGGAGGACCAATTTGCAACTTATTAGGTCAATTGGCAACATGATTGGGTATAAAAAGAACCTCTCAGAGTGGCTGTGTCCCTCAGAAGTCAAGATGGGCAGAGGATCACCAATTCCCCCAATGCTGCAGCGAAAAATAGTGGAGCAATATCAGAAAGGAGTTTCTCAGAGAAAATTTGCAAAGAGTTTGAAGTTATCATCATCTACAGTGCATAATATCATCCAAAGATTCAGAGAATCTGAAACAATCTCTGTGCGTAAGGGTCAAGTCCGGAAAACCATACTGGATGGCGGTGATCTTCGGGCCCTTAGACGGCACTGCATCACATACAGGAATGCTACTGTAATGGAAATCACAACATGGGCTCAGGAATACTTCCAGAAAACATTGTCGGTGAAAACAATCCACCGTGCCATTCGCCGTTGCCTACTAAAACTCTATAGGCCAAAAAAGAAGCCATATCTAAACAGGATCCAGAAGCGCCGGCGTTTTGTCTGGGCCAAGGCTTATTTAAAATAGACTGTGGCAAAGTGGAAAACTGTTCTGTGGTCAGACGAATCAAAATTTGAAGTTTTTTTTTGAAAACTGGGATGCCATGTCATCTGGACTAAAGAGGACAAGGACAACCCAAGTTGTTATCAGCACTCAGTTCAGAAGCCTGCATCTCTGATGGTATGGGGTTACATGAGTGCGTGTGGCATGGACAGCTTAGACATCTGGAAAGGCACCATCAATGCTGAATGGTATATCCAAGTTCTAGAACAACATATGCTCCCATCCAGACGTTGTCTCTTTCAGGGAAGACCTTGCATTTTCCAACATGATAATGCCAGACCACATACTGCATCAATTACAACATCATGGCTACGTAGAAGAAGGATCCGGGTACTGAAATGGCCAGCCTGCAGTCCAGACCTTTCACTCATAGAAAACATTTGGCACACCATAAAGAGGAAGATGCGACAAAGAAGACTTAAGACAGTTGAGCAACTAGAAGCCTGTATTAGACAAGAATGGGATAACATTTCTATTCCTAAACTTGAGCAACTTGTCTCCTCAGTCCCCAGACGTTTGCAGACTGTTCTAAAAAGAAGAGGGGATGCCACACAGTGGTAAACATGGCCTTGTCCCAACTTTTTTGAGATGTGTTGATGCCATGAAATTTAAAATCAACTTATTTTTTCCTTAAAACGATACATTTTCTCAGTTTAAACATTTGATATGTCATCTATGTTGTATTCTGAATAAAATATTGAAATGTGAAACTTCCACATCATTGCATTCTGTTTTTATTCACAATTTGTACAGCGTCCCAACTTTTTTGGAATCGGGTTTGTATATTATCTCACATAGGTGAGTACACCCCTCACATTTTTTGTACATATTTTACTATATGTTTTCATGTGACAACACTGAAGTGATGACACTTTGCTACAATGTAAAGTAGTGAGTGTACAGCTTAACAGTGTAAACTTGCTGTCCCCTCAAAATAACTCAACACAAAGCCATTAATGTCTAAACCGCCGGCAACAAAAGTGAGTACACTTCTAAGTCAAAATGTCCAAATTGGGTCCAATTAGCCATTTTCCCTCCCCCGGTGTCATGTGACTCGTTAGTGTTATAAGGTCTTCAGTGTGAATGGGGAGCAGGTGTGCAAAATTTGGTGTTATCGCTCTCACTTTCTCATACTGGTCACTGGAAGTTCAACATGCCACCTCATGGCAAAGAACTCAGGGGATCTGAAAAAAAGAATTGTTGCTCTACATAAAGATGGCCTAGGCTATAAGAAATTTGCGAAGACCATGAAACTCAGCTGCAGCACAGTGGCCAAGGCCATACAGTGGTTTAACAAGACAGGTTCCAGTCAGAACAGGGCTCGCCATGGTCGACAAAAGAAGTTAAGTGCATGTGATCAGCGTCATATCCAGAGGTTGTCTTCGGGAAATAGATGTACGAGTATTGCCAGCATTACTACAGATGTTGAAGCGGTGGGGGGCTCAGCCTGTCTGTGCTCAGACCATACGCCGCACACTGCATCAAATTGGTCTGTATGGCTGTCGTCCCAGAAGGAAGCCTCTTCTAAAGATGATGCACAAGAAATCCCGCAAACAGTTTGCTGAAGACAAGCAGACTAAGGACATGAAGTACTGGAACCATGTGCTGTGGTTTGATGAGACCAAGATAAACGTATTTGGTTCAGATGGTGTCAAGCATGTGTGGTGGCAACCAGGTGAGGAGCACAAAGACAAGCCTGTCTTGCCTACAGTCAAGCACTGTGGTGGGAGTGTCATGGTCTGGGGCTGCATGAGTGCTGCCGGCACTGGGGAGCTACAGTTCATTGAGGGAACCATAGATGCCAACATGAACTGGGACATACTGAAGGAGAGCATGATCCCTTCCCTTCAGAAACTGGGCCACAGGGCAGTATTCCAACATGATAACGACCCCAAATGCACCTCCAAGACGACCACTGCCTTCTAAAGAAGCTGAGGGCAAAGGTGATGGACTGGCCAAGCATGTCTCCAGACCTAAACCCTATTGAGCATCTGTGGGGCATCCTCAAATGGAAGGTGGAGGAGCGCAAAGTCGCTAACATCCACCAGCTCCGTGATGTCGTCATGGAGGAGTGGAAGAGGACTCCAGTGGCAACCTGTGAAAATCTGGTAAACTCCATGCCCAAGAGGGTTAAGCCAGTGCTGGAAAATAATGGTGGCCACACAAAATATTGACAATATTTGGGTGGGCAACTACATGGCAGATGAGGTTTAATGTTGAAAAATGTAAAGTAATGCACTTGGGTGCCAGAAACCAGAAAGCAAGCTACTCACTAGGGGGGAAACCTCTGGGTGAGTCTAGGATGGAAAAGGACCTGGGGGTACTGGTAGACAACCGGCTTGGCAGTGGCATGCAATGCCAAGCCGCTGCAAGCAAAGCCAACAGAATACTGGGATGTATAAAAAAGGGGATTCACTCCAGGAATAAAGAGATTATTCTCCTTCTCTACAAGACTCTGGTCCGGCCACATCTGGAGTATTCTGTCCAGTTCTGGGCACCGGTCTTCAGGAAGGATGTGCTGGAACTGGAGAGAGTCCAGAGAAGGGCAACAAAAGTAATTAGGGGAATGGAGGACATCAGCTATGAGGAAAGACTACAAGCACTGAACTTATTCTCTCTGGAGAACAGACGATTGAGGGGGAATATGATATCAATGTACAAATACTGTACTGGCGACCCTAGCATAAGGAACAAACTATTCAGAGAAAGGGAACACAATAAGACATGTGGCCACTCACTAAAACTAGAGGAAAGGCGGTTTAACCTTAAAATACGTAGGGGGTTCTTCACTGTAAGAGCAGTAAGGATGTGGAATTCTCTTCCGCAAACAGTTGTATCAGCAGGGAGCATCGATAGTTCAAAAAACTATTAGATGGGCACCTTAAAGACCACAACATACAAAGGTATACAATGTACGGTTAACAGCAAACACACACGCACATCATAGGTTGAACTACTTTACAATGTATCAAAGTGTAATTTCTTCAGTGTTGTCACATGAAAAGATATAATAAAATATTTACAAAAACATAAAGGGTTTACTCACTTTTGTGAGATACTGTGTGTAATATATATATATATATATATATATATATATATATATATATATATATATATATATATATATATATACACATACATACATACATACATATATATATTTATACACACACACACATACATACACACACACACACACACACACACACACTATACTGCTATATTGCCAAAAGTATTGGGATGCTCTCCTTTACACGCACATGAACTTTAAGAGCATCCCAGTCTTAGTCCGTAGGGTTCAATTTTGAGTTGGCCCACCCTTTGCAGCTATATGTCACGATCAGGGGACAGGCTCAAAGACCAGTACCTATAGCAGTGGAAGCTCACATAGGAACCAGCAGAATAGGAACACACACAGGTCACCCTGGCAGATGACGCAGACTCATCTGAGGTGCAGAACCTAAGTACTAACCAGCACTCCTGATGGTGGAGATGGGATTTTGCTGCATGCTAGCACCAGGTCACAGTCCTCAGGATCGCCCCACCAGGAGGTGAGCAAGCCAGGGTCCAGTAGCAGATAGGGATCAAGCAGAAGCGTAGTCAAGGAGTAGCCAAAGGTCGGTAATGAGTAGTTGCAGGTTGGGATTAAGCAGAAGCATAGTCGAGGAACAAGACAAATGTCATTAACAGATGATAGCAAAGATATGGACGGCAGCAGGAGAGACAAGCAAGATATTGGCTGGGGAAGGTACAATATTCTGGCAACCAGGAAGTGCAGAGACATGGCTTAAATCAGGAAGTTAATGGGAGGAGCAAAGGGTTCAAGGTTCAAGGTAATTAAGATTCACAGCAGGATCATTCAAGGATCTGTCCAGGGAACTGTCCAGCAAACTGTCCAGCATTCCAGGTGACTCAGCGAGTAGAGTCATTGCAAATTCAATTCAAATTCATTCCAAACGTGTTCTATCGGTTTGAGGTCAGCACTCTGTGCAGGCCAGTGAAGTTCCTCCACCCCAAACTCACTCATCCATATCTTTATGAAGTTTTCTCTGTGCACTGGTGCGCAATCATGTTGGAAAAGGAAGGGGCCATCCCCAAACTGTTCCCACAAAGTTGGGAGCATGAAATTGTCCTAAATGTCTTGGTATGCTGACATTGGAACTAAGGGGCCAACCCCAACCCCTGAAAAACAACCCCACGCTATAATCCCCCTTCACTAAATGATTTGGACTAGTGCACAAAGCAAGGTCCATAAAAAAAACATGAATGAGCGAGTTTGGAGTGGAAGAACTTGACTGGCCTGCACAGAGTCCTGACCTAAACCTGATAGTGTGAAAGTGTGTTGTCTCGCAAAGTCTTAGAGACAATAAACCATATTTTCCTGAGTTAAAAGGAACTGTGTTTAAAAAGTGTTGTGTGCCTGACTGCAGAGATGGGGCTGTCAAAACACAAAAAGGAAGCAAGATTTGCTGAGATAAAAGACAATATTCTGTGGTTGGAGGAGTTGTTACGTACAGAACAAGCCCCATACTCGTGCAAGAGGCAGTTGGCTGCATTGGAGCAAGGGAAAAAGGAAAGCAAGCCATCACTGCAAGAAGTGACCAGATGGGAGTGGTTCCCCATGGCAACAAAGGAGAAATCCATGCTGCGGACTTCATACGGTCTATGTTGCCTTCTGAACATGTTGAGGACTTTTTGGATGAGTTTGCGATCATTTGCCCAGAGGTTGCTGGGCTGAATTGGTGCAGCCTTTTCTGACAGAGGAGTACTAAGGGGTGTACCACTGGCTGGGTCATAACTGGGAGGACTACCAGAATTACCTAGAAGGAATCCAATCTAGAGAGCACTGGAAAAATTCAGTGTCGAGAATGTGGTCTCCCATAGCAAACTGAGAAAGTCTGTTTGCAGAAAGGAGGTGCTACAGCAGAGATGTGGCTCAAATCTTGAGTAAAGATGTTTGTGCAGAAGTGTCTGCTGTTACCCCTGGCAACAGTGAAGGAAATTTGCTTTAGCCTGCAATGGGTGACCAAGGGCACATGAAACAGGTGGTTTCACATTATGGCTGCTTGTGTGAAGTGATCAGCCCAGAGAAGAGGGTACAGTATACAGCATCCTGCAAGGGGTCTGACCATGTGTGTGGGTGTGCTGTTACCCCTGGCAACAGGAAACCTGTTTGGTCTGCAGGGGATGTTGGAGAGTCCAAGAAGGCTGCAAGCCTGTGGATGTGGTGTACCTGGACTTCGCAAAGGCCTTTGACACCGTTTCCCCACAAACTCTTACTGTTCAAACTAAGGAAGGTAGGTATGGACAATAAGGTGAGTACCTGGATAGAGAACTGGCTCCAGGGGAGGTTGCAAAGGGTGGTGATTAATGGGGAGTACTCAGATTGGGCGGGTGTGGAAAGTGGGGTCCCCCAGGGTTCTGTCCTGGGGCCAATCCTGTTTAATTTATTCATAAATGATCTAGAGGAGGGGATATCGAGTAAAATCTCAATATTTGCGGATGATACTAAACTAAGCATGCCAATATCTTCTGGGCAGGATGTGGAAACCTTACAAGCGGATCTGAACAAAATAATGGGGTGGGCAACTACATGGCAGATGAGGTTTAATGTTGAAAAATGTAAAGTAATGCACCTGGGTGCCAGAAACCAGAAAGCAAGCTACTAATTAGGGGGGGAAACCTCTGGGTGAGTCTAGGATGGAAAAGGACCTGGGGGTACTGGTAGACAACAGGCTTGGCAGTGGCATGCAATGCCAAGCCGCTGCAAGCAAAGCCAACAGAATACTGGGATGTATAAAAAAAGGGGATTCACTCCAGAAATAAAGAGATTATTCTCCCACTCTACAAGACTCTGGTCCGGCCACATCTGGAGTATGCTGTCCAGTTCTGGGCACCGGTCTTCAGGAAGGATGTGCTGGAACTGGAGAGAGTCCAGAGAAGGGCAACAAAAGTAATTAGGGGAATGGAGGACATCAGCTATGAGGAAAGACTGCAAGCACTGAACTTATTCTCTCTGGAGAAGAGACGATTGAGGGGGAATATGATATCAAATATTGTACTGGCAACCCTAGCATATGGGAAAACCTATTCAGAGAAAGGAAATACAATAAGACACGTGGCCACTCACTAAAACTAGAGGAAAGGCGGTTTAACCTTAAAATACGCAGGGGGTTCTTCACTGTGAGAGCAGTAAGGATGTGGAATTCTCTTCCGCAAACAGTCGTATCAGCAGGGAGCATTGATAGTTTAAAAAAACTATTAGATGGGCACCTTAAAGACCACAACATACAGGGGTATACAATGTACGGTTAACAGCAAACACAGACACATCATAGGTTGAACTGGATGGACTGGTGTCTTTTTTCAACCTCACTAACTATGTAACTATATATTGCCCCGTGTCCATTCGCTTGCAATTGAAGTTTCCAACAAATGCCACCTGGAATGGTAAAACTGTTCCTGTTACATGTGTGAAAAAGACTGAGTTTGTGTTTAATGCTGGAGAAGTAGTGGCACGTCTAGTGAGGGAACATGCTACCAGGGGACACTTGCTGCTTTGCAGGGGGCAATCATAGGTTAATGTTGAACCCAGAGCAAGATTGAGAACTGACAGTACTCTGCCTGAGGACAAGTCCTTGTGTAGCAGGAAGACAAGTGGTAAAAATGAATATAATAATATGTTGCTTATTAACTACTTCCTGCCTGCTCTATAGCCGAAAGACAGCTACAGCATAGGCTTGATTTGCCAAGAGGAGATCCATGGAAGTTCTCCCATGATCCTTCGGACTCAGCTGATCACAGATCGAGGTAAAGGGCCAATCATAGTGGCCCTTTACCACGTGATCTGCTGTAGGGTTTAAACACAAGCCGGTTATCAGCTTTTCTTTCCTCATGCTGACAGCGTGAGGAGAGAAGAAACCCAAAAACAGGCTTATAGTAAACCAGTGCTGCCAATCAGTGCCCACCAGTGCTGCCAATCAGTGCCCACCAGTGCCACCTTATTAGTGCCCACCAGTGCCACCTTATTAGTGCCCACCCGTGCCGCCTATCAGTGCTGCCCCATCAGTGCAGCCTATTTCCACCTATCAATGCCACCCCATCAGTGCAGCCTATCAGTGCCCATCAGTGCAGCCTCATCAGCGCACATTAGTAAAGGAGAAAAATTACCTGTTTGCAAAATTGTATAACTATGAAAATTTTTTTTTTTTTTTTTTTCAAAATTGTTGGTCTTTTTTTCATTTGTTTAGCAAAAAATGAAAAACCCATTGGTGATTAAATACCACCAAAAGAAAGCTCTATTTGTGTGTAAAAAAACTGTGTTTTAAATCTGGGTCAGGGTGAGTGACTCAGGGAGGCTGGGTGACTCCCCCCTCTGCTTGCTGGAAACCTGGAGAAGATTCCAGAAGCAGCTAGGAGGGGTCCAGGAGGAGCTCTCTGGAGTATTCAGGAGGGCCCCAGCCAATCCCAAGAAGGACTGGAAGGGGAAAAGGCACCTCTTAAATACTCAGGGTCAGCCCAGCAGAGGCAAGAGAGTAGAAGTTTGGAGATGGAAGCTCACAAATGCCTTTGAGGGTAACCCCGGGGGGGTTGCCTTGGGCCTGGGGCTCCAGTGCAAGAGGGATCCTCATACAACACATGGAGGAATCCTGTCCAGTGGCACAGGAACAGGTGTGAGGACAGCAGGATCCAGCAAGCACATCTAGGAGATCTCCTGGAAGAGGACAGCCGGGTGGATGGTGAGTGAGATAGTCGGGGAGGACTGAGCGGACTGAGGAGTGGCAGTCTGAGATGGTTGTGCATAAATATAAATAGGCAACCGCACTCCAGTTTGAAGGTATGAAGCAAAAAAATCCATGTATTGAAGATCTAAGCAATTAAAAACGATCCATAGTGACAAATCGGAGACAGGGGACAAAACACAGTTGACGCGTTTCACGAAATTACATTCGCTCAGTCATAACCATGTGAATACATGTAAAGATGCTGCCTAAATAGTAAAGTGCAATCCCAAAACCAATTACTAATTGCCGTTAATTGAGCACAAGGTTGCAAACCATGAATCCTGATTGTCAACAAGAGAAAAGCACGGCAGACTTCCATGAATAAGAAAGAAGAGAAAAAAAGAAACCAACACCACACATGAAAAAATTAACACATAAGAAAGAAAAGAGCAGCCACCATAAAATGACAAAAAATAATAAAAATGAAAAGAAGAAAGAAAAAAGCAAAAAGCAATAAAAAGAAAAGAAAAAGAAAAACAAAGAAAGATAGGAACAAAAAATAAATAAAATGAGACAAATAAAAACAACATGAAATGCAAACAAAGAAATAAGGAAATATGAAGAAAGATACAAAAATATAAAAAAAACAATAAAAATACAGAAAAAGATGCAGCAGAAAAACAGAAAAAGGTATGTGTGGCCGGATAAGAATTATAATATGAATAGTCTTAACAAACAAATCCAGCATAAATACATACATGCATGTAAAAAATGAAGAGAAGAGCCATACATGTGAGTCTCAAAAAAAAAAAAATATATATATATGTATATATATATATACAGTGAGTAGTCAATATTGTAATATTGGCTCTCTTCAAGAGGAAGTAAACCCTTCTCTGCAACTTTTACCTATAGGTAAGCCTATGATAAGGCTTACCTATAGTTACTGTAAATATCTCCTAAATATGTACCGTTTAGGAGATATTTACCTTACATGCAGCCAGTGACATCACTGATGCATGCGCTCTGAAGGATCGGGCGCTGGTGCTGTTCCTTCAGACCCCCGTGCCGTGACCGTCGGCTCCCGCGCACGATGTCACCGCGGCTCCGGCCAATCAGATGGCCTGATGCCGCGATTCCGGAAGACGGGGACTGAACATGTCGCCCGTCATACAGGTAAGCGGGCGGCACGGCGGGGGCTCGTTCTAAGGTAAGTATTTCATAATGAGCTAGTATGCGATGCATACTAGCTCATTATGTGTTTCTCTTTCAGGTTGAAAAAAAAAAAAATGTTAATGGGTTTACAACCTCTTTCATATGTGTAACGGAGAAAAAAATAAAATGAATAAATATATACATATTTGTTGTTATTATCTCCTTGGAAAGTATAAACAAAAACTCACTATAACCAAATAGAACCTAATCAGAGCAGCATCCACTCATGTATCCACATCGTAAAGGCCAATTCTATATAATATAGCAACCTATAAAATAATATAAACATGTACTGTATATCATAAAAATACATGAATGATACATATTGTGAAAATACTCGATAAACCAGGGAAAAGGAGGAGCGGAAAAGAGGGGGAAAAACGAGTAAGACAGAAACAAAAAAAAAAAGAAAAAGGAAAAAGCCAGAGGCGTAACTAGAACCTTCCGGGCCCGGGTGCAAGACACCATAAAGGGCCCCCCTGACCCCCAGCCGTTGGCAAAATGCTAGGGCCCGGTCACAAGTGCAACTTTTGGGACCCTGGTAGTTCAGCCACTGGTGTCATTATTATTTTTTTATTTCAGTTATTTTATTTTTTACCAGTTTATTTATTTTTTCACAATTTTATATTTTTAAATTTTTTTTTTTTTTGCGGGCACAAGAGCTTGGGGCAGCAGGCGGTGTATAGGAGGGGTGGCATATAGAGGAATAGACCCCCTTTATTTTCCTCCTGCAGCAGCTTAAAGGCTGCAGGAGGAAAATTAAGAAAATTTGTTCCTTTATATGTCGCCCCTCCTAGTCAGGTTGCAGGTGGCTGTATGGGAATCCTGGAGCATGCAATTGTGGCAGTGCTGGTGGGGAAGGGGGATGAACGGCAGTGCTGGGGGTGGTGATGAGTGTCTGGGCTAGGGATGGATGGGATGAGTGTCAGGGCTGGGGAGAGGGGGTGGGATGAGTGACAGGGCTGGGGACAGATGGGATGAGTGTCAGGGCTGGGGATGGATGTGATGAGTGTCAGGGCTAGGGATGAATGGGATGAGTATCAGGGCTAGGGGGGGGGGGTGGGTGGTTGGGATGAGTGTCAGGGCTAGGGAGGGGGGATGGGTGGAATGAGTGTCAGGGCTGGGGGGGATGGATGGGATGAGTGTCAGGGCTGGGGGGGGGGGATGAGTGTCAGGGCTGGGGGGATGGGTGGCATGAGTGTCAGGGCTAGGGAGGGGGTGGGATGAGTGTCAGGGCTAGGGATGGATGGGATGAGTGTCAGGGCTGGGGGGGGATGGGTGGGACAAGTGTAGGGCTAGGGGGGGTGGGTGGGATGAGTGTCAGGGCTAGGGAGGGGGGGTGAATGTCAGGGCTAGGGATGGATGGGATGAGTGTCAGGGCTAGGGAGGGGGGAGTGGGGTAAATGTCAGGGCTGGGGGGGATGGATGGGATGATTGTTAGGGCTGGGGGGGATGGGATGAGTGTCAGGGCGGGGGGGGGTTGGGATGGGTGGGATGAGTGTCAGGGCTGGGGGGTGGGATGAGTGTCAGGGCTAGGGAGGGGGGGTGAGTGTCAGGGCTGGGGGGGATGGATGGGATGAGTGTCAGGGCTAGGGATGGATTAAATCAGCAGCGGTGGTGGGGAATGGATTCAGTGACACTTACTTGCTGTCAGTGTGCACTCGGTTCCACCTGCATTGCTGTCTCTCTTGGCTCCCTCTCTGCTCCACGTGTCTCCTGTGACATCCATCCTCATTCAGCATCACAACCAATCACAATTGCAGCTCCTCCCCCATCACTGTACTGGGTCAGCAGATCGGCTCTCAGACAGAATGCCCATTCATCAGCCTGCAGCTGCACGGACCGGGTGGAGACTGTGTGGGTGGTCCGCTGCACTGTGCAGCAAGTGTCCCTGTTCCATCTAGTATAACCTAACCAGAGAAGTCAGCGGGCCCCCCCCCCCCCCACAGTGGCGGGACACCAGGGCCCGGTCGCAAGTGCGACTGCTGCACCCCTGGTAGTTCCGCCACTGGAAAAAGCAACAAAGGGCAAAGAGGAAAAAGAAACAGAAAAAGACAAGAAAAAGATGAGAAAAAGATGAAGGTAGATCATAAACAGTATGGACAAAAACTTGTCTTAACTGCAGTTATAGGAGAAAACTGTAACGGAAAGCCAAACAATGCAAATCTAATGAATAATAAAAAGCTACAATGAACATGACATCTAAATGAAAAACAAAAATTGTCATGATGAGTATACATAGACATGGCGATGAACATATCGGCTGGCGATCCCAGCCAGACGGTGCAAAAGACAGAGAACACTAAAAGAACTCCCAGCCGATCTTCCCAGGACATCAATATGAAACAATCATATATGGTCTTATATAACCCAAACTCGGGCTCTCTAACCCCATAACATGAATGGAGCAAGGGAGACATTAATGTTGACAATATGTGTAAATGTATATATGCAATATTATGTAAAAAATCATTGAGAGGAATAGATATAGATATACTAGATCAATTCAATCATCAGGCCAAAGGTAATAAGACAAAAGATATATGCCTCTTCCAATGAGAATGCATATGTGTCACAAAATTGCATACAACAGGTCCGCGGCATCAGAAAAAATGATAATCATAAAAAGTATACAACAATTACATAGTTACACAGTGAGTTAGAAAAAAGACATCAGTCAATCCAGTTCAACCTTTGATGTGTGTGTGTGTGTTTGCTGTTAACCGTACATTGTATACCCCTGTATGTTGTGGTCTTTAAGGTGCCCATCTAATAGTTTTTTGAAACTATCAATGCTCCCTGCTGATAAGACTGATTGTGGAAGAGAATTACACATCCTTACTGCTCGAAGAACCCCCTACGTATTTTAAGTTTAAATCGTTTTTCCTCTAGTTTTAGTGTCTTATTGTATTCCCTTTCTCTGAATAGTTTGTTTCTTATGCTAGGGTCACCAGTACAGTATTTGTACATTGATATCATATCCCCCCTCAATCGTCTCTTCTTTAACCACTTAAGCCCCGGAGGATTTGGCTGCTAAACGACCAGAGGGTATTTTGCGATTCGGCACTGCGTGACTTTAACGGACAATTGCGCGGTTGTGCGACGCTGTACCTAAACGAATTTGGCGTCCTTTTTTTCCCACAAACAGAGCTTTCTTTTGGCGGTATTTGATCACTTGTGCGATTTTTTGATCACGCGCTATAAACAAAAAAAGAGCGTAAATTTTGCAAAAATAGCAATATTTTTCCCTTTTTTTTATATGAAATTCCCCCAAAAAAAAATCAAAATTTTTTAATATTTTCGGCCAATTTGTTTTATGCTACCTATGTTTGGTAAAAAAAATCGCAAAAAGCGTATTTTGATTGGTTTGCGCAAAAGTTATTGCGTTTACTAACAAAGGGAAAGATTTTTGTCATTTTTGTTGTTTTTTTTTTTAACGCGTAATGGCGGCGATCTGCGATTTTTTTTGCGGTACTGCGACATTGCGGCGGAAAGATCGGACCCTTGACTGACATTTTTGACACTTTTGGGGTTACCAGTGACATTTCTACAGTAATCAGTGCTATATATATGCACTGTTACTGTAAAAATACACTGGTAGTGAAGGGGTTAACTTTATTTGAGAGGGAGGGGCTGTGTGTGTCCCTAGGGGCGTGATTCTAACTGTGATTGGCTGTGGCTTCAACTGTATGCAGAGTGATCAATGGATCTACATAGTAGATCCATGTGATCAGCTCTCATACAGAGAGGAGAATGACAGGCAGCTTGTTTACACAAGCTGCCTGACTTTCTCCCTCTCCCCCGCCGATCGCAGAGTGGCCGGCGGCGATCGGGTCCGCCGGTCACGCGCGCGGGGGGGTCCGTGACCACGCGGGAGCGGGAGCGCGCCTCCGGCGGCGCGCGCTCGCTCCCTAAACCCTCACAGGCGAGCGACGTAGACCTACGTCACTTTGCCTGTGAGGGGCTGACCGCCGCCGTAGATAGTCGTGCGGCGGTCGGCAAGTGGCTAGAGAGAATAAGTTCAGTGCTTGTAGTCTTTCCTCATAGCTGATGTCCTCCATTCCCCTAATTATTTTTGTTGCCCTTCTCTGGACTCTCTCCAGTTCCAGCACATCCTTCCTGAGGACCAGTGCCCAGAACTGGACAGCATACTCCAGATGTGGCCGGACCAGAGTCTTGTAGAGAGGGAGAATAATCTCTATTTCTGGAGTGAATCCCCTTTTTTATGCATCCCAGTATTCTGTTGGCTTTGCTTGCAGCCGCATGGCATTGCATGTCACTGCCAAGCCTGTTGTCTATCAGTACCCCCAGGTCCTTTTTCATCCTAGACTCACCCAGAGGTCCCCCCCCCCCTAGTGAGTAGCTTGCTTTCTGGTTTCTGGCACCCAAGTGCATTACTTTACATTTTTCAACATTAAACCTCATCTGCCATGTAGTTGCCCACCCCATTATTTTGTTCAGATCCGCTTGTAAGGTTTTCACATCCTGCATAGAAGATATTGGCATGCTTAGTTTAGTATCATCCGCAAATACTGAGATTAAACAGGATTGGCCCCAGGACAGAACCTTGGGGGACCCCACTTTCACACCCATCCAATACGAGTACTCCCCATTAATCACCACCCTTTGCACTCTCCCCTGGAGCCAGTTCTCTATCCAGGTACTCACCTTATGGTCCATACCTACCTTCCTTAGTTTGAACAGTAAGCGTTTGTGGGGAACGGTGTCAAAGGCCTTTGCAAAGTCCAGATACACCACATCCACAGGCTTACCTTTATCTAGGTGGCAGCTCACTTCATTATAGGAGGTCAATAGATTGGTTTGGCAAGAACGATTTTTCATGAATCCATGCTGATTACTACTAATAATACCATTTTCATTACTAAAGTCTTGTATATGGTCCCTTAACATCCTCTCCAAAATCTTGCAGACTACCGATGTAAGGCTGACCGGCCAATAGTTACCAGGGATATATCTCGACCCTTTTTTAAATATTGGTACCACGTTGGCTTTTTTCCAATCAGCTGGCACCATACCTGTCTGTATACTATCCTTAAAGATCAAGAATAATGGTCTGGCAATCACCTGGATGAGCTCTTTAAGAACCCTCGGGTGCAAGCCATCCGGTCCCGGTGATTTATTTATGTTAAGTTTCTCTAGTTTAGTTCTAAGTCTATCTTCTGTTAGCCATGGCGTTACTTCCTGAGGTGTGTTATTTAGCTTGGCCTTACAAGTTGGGTTAGTGTAGCCCCCCAATTGTTTTGTGAAGACTGAAGAGAAGAAATTATTTAACACTACCCCCTTTTCCCTGTCCTCTGTGGCCAAATCTCCTTTGTCGTCTTTTATGGCCTTGCTTTCTTACTGTTTATATACTTTTTACTCTCTTCCGCTATATGTCTCTCGTGTTCTATTCTTGCCGCCTTGATTTCGTCTTTACATTTCTTATTACACTCTTTGTAATGCTTGAATGCTGCCAATGACCCCTCAGTCTTGTATATTTTGAAGGCCTTTTCTTTAGTATTAATATGCATTTTTATGTTGGAGTTTAGCCACCCAGGGTTTAGTTTTGCTCTTTTAAATGTATTTCCCTTTGGAATGCACTGGTCAATCCCTTTGTTAAGTATGCTCTTGAAGCACTCCCATTTTTCCTCCGTGTTCTTTGTTCCCAGGGTTCTATGCCATTTGATATTTTCTAGCAGAGAGCGCAGTTTTGGTAAATTGGCTCTTTTGAAAATCAGTGTTCTTATATTACCCTTATGTTTTCTATTACTATGATTAATACTGAAACTAGTTGACCTATGGTCACTGTTTCCTAAGTTGCCCCGTATTTCTAAATCCGTGTGCAGGTCTGTATTGTTGGTAATCAGTAGGTCAAGTACCGCATTGTTTCTTGTCGGTGCCTTCACCATCTGACCCATGAAATTGCCCTGCAAAGCATTTAGGAACTGTCGAGCCTTGGCTGAATGCGCGGTTCCTTCTGCCCACTCTATATCTGCATAATTAAAGTCCCCCATTATAATGACATTTCCCATCCTTGCTGCCAATCCTATCTGTAAAAGGAGGTCCGCCTCCCCCTCCTCCCTCTGGTTGGGGGCCTATAGCATACGCCCAATATTACCTTCCCCACAGTGCCTTCCCTTTGAAGTTCTACCCATAGGGATTCTACCTCGTCCATAGCTCCATTATTAATATCATCCCTGATATTTACCTGTACACTGTTCTTAATATACAGACATACCCCTCCCCCTTTTTTACCTTCTCTATCTCTGCGATAAAGGGAATACCCCTAAATGGTCGCCATCCAGTCATGAGAGCTGTCAAACCAAGTCTCTGTTATCCCCACAAAATCTAAGTCCTCCTGAAACATCAGCAGCTCCAGCTCTCCCATCTTGTTGGCCAGGCTTCTGGCATTGGTATATAAACCTCTTAATTCTGACCGGTTACATATATCCTCATTTGATGTTTTTAGGCTGCTCTTGAGATTTTTCCCCATAACCACCCCTGGTTTAGGAGCTCTGAACATCCTACCGCTTATGTTCCCATTTGTGCCCTCTGGATCTTGCTTTCCATTGGCTAATTCTACATCTGTACCCGACCCCCCCCATCACCTAGTTTAAAAGCCCCTCTAACTTTATGGCAATCTTCTCACCCAGTACGGCTGCACCCTCCCCATTTAGGTGCAATCCGTCCCTACCAAAGAGCCGGTGGCCGACTGAGAAGTCGACCCAGTTCTCCCAAACCTGAAACCCTCCTTACTACACCAGCTCCTCGGCCACTTGTTAACTTCCCTAATCTCCCGCTGCCTCTCTGGTGTGGCTTGAGGTACAGGTAGTATTTCTGAAAATACTACCTTGGAGGTCCTACTCCTCAACTTAGCTCCTAAGTCCCTGAAATCGTTTAGGACTCTCCACCTTCCTTTGCCTATGTCATTGGTACCCACGTGTACCATGACAGCTGGGTCTTCCCCAGCCCCACCCAATAATCTGTCCATCCGATCCGCGATGTGCCGAACCCAAGCGCCCAGTAAACAACAGACTGTTCTGCGCTCACGGTCTTTGTGACAGATTGCACTGTCTGTCCTTCTAATGATTGAGTCCCCTACCACCAGCACCTGTCTTTCCTTTCCCTTTCTCCCGGCCTCACTGGAGGAGTTCTTCCCCTGGCAGCTAGGGGCGTCGCTCTGCTCCAGCAATGCTGGTCCCTGACTGGTTTCCCCAACATCACGCAACGGGGCGTATCTTTTGGGGTGCTCCAGCCCAGGACCGGCCTCCTTGACTTGTCCCCTTCTACCCCTCCTAACTGTCACCCCTCTACTCTGCTCTGATGCCTGCACCTTCAATACTCCGCCCACCTCTGTGCAGGCCCCTGCCTGCGCCTGACGGGTACGATCCTGGCTCTTCTTCAGTATGGACATTTGGCTCAGTGTTGCCAGCTGCTTCCCTAGATTCAGGACCTAAGTTTCGAGGGAAGCAACGTGCTTACATTTTGTGCATTTGTATTCGCCCTCGATCGCATGATCGAGGAACGCATACATATCACAAGATGCACACCAAATCGCATCTCCACACCCGCCTGGCATTGTACCTACTAATCTTATCTAATGGGGATTCAGTAATTTTAGTCTATCCTGTGTGGCTGTTTCCTAGCTTCCTAACTCTACCTTCTCACTCTCTGGTACTCCGCTACACTCACTTGACATTCACAGTCGCACAACACTCAGTCGTACAGCCCGGTCAGTCGCACAACACTCACAGTCGCACAACACTCACAGTCACACAGCCCGGTCAGTCGCACAACACTCACAGTCGCAAAGCCCGGTCAGTCACACAACACTCACAGTCCCACAACACTCCCAGTCGCACAACACTCACAGTCAAAAAGCCTGGTCAGTAGTACAACACTCACAGTCGCACAGCCCGGTCAGTCGCACAACACTCCCAGTCGCACAGCCCGGTCAGTCGCACAACACTCACAGTTGCACAACACTCATAGTCGCACAACACTCACAGACGCACAGCTCAGTCAGTCGCACAACACTCACAGTAGTAATAGGTACTCACAGGCACTCAGGTAGTAATAGGTACTCCAAGGTACTCAGGTAGTGTTAGGTACTCCCAATGAAATGGAACCCATCAGTGTATATTCAATGACCATAATGCTCCAGAGAGTACGCATGTATAGCAAAGCCAAGATTAAGCTGGAATGAGATGGACATACCAGAAAGACTTGTGTATGGCTGTATTGCTTTATTGGGTACTATGAATAGAAATGGGTAACATCCCATTCAAAATTAAGTCCCCCAGGCAACCTAGTCTGGAGTCTGTGTATCCAAAAAACCTCCCTCCTACATAGGAGGCGAAAAACGTCCCCCCCTCTAAGTGGCGGTATGACTTGTTCCAAAACCTGAACAGTCACAAGGGACAGATCCCCATCATGTTCCATGTTGAAATGACGTGCAACATTAGTGGATTTACAACCTCTAATGTTACTGAGGTGTTCCCTGAACCTGTCTTTCAGTTTACGTGTGGTACGACCCACATATTGCACAGAACATCCATTGCATGTGATCAAATAAATCAAAAAGGTGGTATTACAGTTGAAAAACCTGTCAATTTTGTATATCCTTCTATCCAATGTGGACTGAAAGGTGTTACCAAGAGCAATACGTGGGCATGTTAGACAATCTTTGGTACCACATCTAAAATTCCCTTTAAAATGGAGCCAGGTCTCCGATATATCTTTTTTGCTATTTGAAGAGAAGAAACTAGGAGATAAATGATTTCCTAGAGTCTTGGCACGTTTAGCCACAATATTGACACCCTGTTCCAAGATTTTAGCACACTTTTTGTCTCCATATAGGATGGGTAGATGTTTATTAACTATATGATCTTTGTAAATTCCAAACTATAAGGGATTGTCAAAGTAATGGAACTTCTCCGATTATCATTATCCACATTATGATGTTTTTTAGGTGTAAGCAGGCTATTTCTATTTTTGTTTAATGCTATGTGGTAGGCTCTTTCCAGAGTCCATCTGGGATAGCCTCTTGCCAAAAAACGTTTGAACAACAAAAATAGAATTTTTTGTAAGAACTTACCGTAAAATTCTTTTCTGAGTCCTCTGACAGTCGCCGCCCACTCATACAGTCTTCACTTATGGGTATTGGTCTTATCCACAGGAGTAAGCTAGGCAGAAGATTTTGTTAGAAACATTCACAAAACTTTGCATAGACACACCTACAGGGGGCAGCCCCTCTGGTCCAATACCCTCGACTAGCCTCATTCCCAATTCAGTTTGGTAGCAAGCAGAAGATAGTCCATGAACCCCAAAAGAGGGGTGGGGGCGGCGACTGTCAGAGGACTCAGAGAAAATAATTTTACGGTAAGTTCTTAAAAAAATTATATTTTCTCTTACGTCCTCTGACAGTCGCCGCCCACTCATACAGTCTTCACTTATGGGATGTCCCAAAGCAGTGTAGACATGAGGGGTGGGAAATGCAACCATCTCAAAGGCAACGCAGCACCCAAGGTCAGAGAAAAGAACCTTATATGAACCAGAAAGGTAACAGGAAAGCTCAACAGGAGCGAACAAACCCAGGAAAGCAAAACAACCAAAGGGGAAAAAACCCCAACAAGAGGGGACAGACTAAAAACGCCATGTCTCCCCTAAAGCACTGCTGCACTCAGAAACTTGCAGCCAAAGGAGGCATCCACCGATGCCAAAACATCAAATTTGAAAATTTTGTAAAGGTGGGCACGGACGACCAGGTCGCCGCTTGCACACCTGGGACACCGACGCCTGATGGCGGAA
Organism: Pelophylax lessonae; assembly: GCF_965119305.1. Classification (NCBI taxonomy): domain Eukaryota; kingdom Metazoa; phylum Chordata; class Amphibia; order Anura; family Ranidae; genus Pelophylax; species Pelophylax lessonae. Next base: position 240,873,768 of record NC_138772.1, read on the forward strand.
GGCCCAAGACGCACTCACCGCTCTGGTAGAGTGCGCCGTGGCTGGGAAGGGCGGAACCCGTTCCCCAAGCTAATAAGCCTGTACAATCGTCTACCTGATCCATTTAGCAATGGTTGCCGCAGGTCCCTCAGGAAGGACAAGAGAATCCGACTTTCGGAAGGATTCGGTAGACGACAGGTAAACCCTGATCGCCCAGACTACAGCCAAAGAACGCAAGGCAAACTCCTTAGGATGCTCAAGATTCGCACACAGCGAAGGCAAGACAATGTCCTCGTTGAGATGGAAATCAGACAACACCCTTGGAAGGAAAGATTGATGAGGTCGCAAGACCACCTTGTCCCTATGAACAACAAGGTAGGGAGAGCGGCAAGACAGGGCCGCCAACTCCGACACTCTGCGAGCAGATGTGATCGCCACCAGAAAGGCGACTTTCCGTGACAGCGCAGGCAGAGGAATCTCCCGGAGGTTCTGAAATGGAGGACGTTGCAAACTGACAGAACCAAATTCAAGTCCCAAGGAGGCAAGGGTGCCCTCCTAGAGGGATCCAGATGACGTACCCCTTGAATAAAGGAGCAGATCAATGAATTTGACACCAAGGGGAGCTGGAAAAGAATGGCCAGCGCAGATAACTGACCCTTAATAGTGATCAGCGTAAGACGCTGGTCCCCACCAGAATGAAGGAAGGCCAAACACCCTCGTCACAGAAAAGGAGCGAAGATGAAAACCCTGCGATTCGCACCAGGCGAAATAAGCCTTCCAGGTACGATAAGAAATCTTACCAGACGAGGCCTTCTTTGCCTTGAGTAAGGTAGGAATGACTGCCAACGAGAGACCCCGATCTCTCAAGACCAGGCTTTCAACAGCCATGCCGTTAAAGCCGGCAACCGTAAGCAGGATGTAAGATCGGCCCCTTAGACAGCGGATCGTCTCGTAACGGGAGCCGCCAGGGCAGCTCGACGACCAGTTGTATGATGTCCGCATACCAATACCGGCGTGGCCAGTCTGGGGCCACTAGAATCACCAACTTCGGTTCCGAGACCAACCTGCGAAGAAAGTCGGACAACCACTGAAGCAGGGGGAAAGCAGGTGATACCGATTCCAAGGCACCACCAGCGCGTCCGAAGAGTCTGCCAGAGGATCGCGTGTTCTTGACACGAACCTTCCCACCTCGTTGTTTAGACCTCTGGTCCAGGGTCTGATGGCTCACATAGTCTGCCTGCCAGTTCTCCACACCTGGAGTGTGAACTGCCGAAAGCGCCGAGACCTGCGTCTAGGCCCAAGACAGAATCCCGGCCACCTCCTTGGCCGCCCCGGCACACCTGGTGCCCCCCTGGTGATTAACGTAAGCCACCGCCGTTGCGTTGTCCGTCTGCACACGCACAGGGCGGCCCCAAAGACGATCCGACCAAAAGAGCAAACATAGTCTGATCGCCCTCAGTTCCGAGACATTTATCGGTAGAGAGGATTCCTCCTCCGACCAAGTGCCCTGGGCAGTCAAATCACCCAGAACGCCACCCCAGCCCGACAGGCTGGCATCCGTGGTGATCACCGTCCATAATAATGGCCGGAAGGATTCCCCTTCCGTCAGAGCCGGAGACTGGAGCCACCACAGAAGAACCGCTCTGACTTGGTGGCTAAAAGATAGCCTCCTTTCTAAGGAATGAGAATGCCTGTCCCACCTGGCTAGAATCTCCGCTTGAAGAGATCGTCTGTGCAACTGTACAAATGGTATCGCCTTGAAGGCTGACACCATCAATCTCAGGAACCGCATGCAGGTCCTGAGCAATGAGGATTCGTTGTCCCAGAGGGACCTGACCTCGTTCCGTAGAGTGCGGAGCTTGTCCTCCAGCAAGAAGACTTTCACCTGGGCGGAGTCCAAAACCATCTCCAGGTAAGGGAGGCAAACAGAAGGAGACAACGTCGACTCCTGAAAATTGATGGTCTACCCGAACTCCCGGAGCATCTGACCGTGGTGGACAGATCATGTAACAGAGAGGTACTGGAACTTGACCTTAACAGGATATCGTCCACATCCCAAGGATTGCAATCCCCAGCGCCCGCAACAGGGCCAGGACAGGAGCCAACACCTGTGAAGCCGAAGCCAGACCGAAAGGCAACGCCACAAACTGATAGTGCTCCTCCACGAATGCGAATCGGAGGTACCTCTGATGACCCTCATAAATGGGGAAGTGTAAATATGCATCCTTGAGGTCAATGGAAGCCAGGATTGGAGGAATCCCATGCGGAACTTTTGAACCCGCACAAAGCGGTTCAGAAACATTAAGTCCAGAATTGGACGCACCTAGCCCTCCTTTCTGGGCACTGTGAACAGATTCGAGGAAAACCCCCAAAACCTGTCCCGATATGGCACCGGGACGATTACCCCCTGGGCGAGGAGATCCTGAACTGACCGTATGAGATCTTGGAAACGATCTGGGGTCAAATGAAGATTCGAGGGAAAAAATCTGTCTGCAGGGCGCGATCGAAATTCGATCTTGTACTCTGACCGAATGAGTCCCTGAACCCATCTGTCCTGAATCTTGGCCAGCCAAGGGTCGAGAAAACAGCACAGACATCCCCCTTCCCGGAACGGGTGAGGGAGCCCCTTTAGGACGAGGTGGACTGGGCCGCCGTGCCAGTGTGGGCGGCTTTTTGGCATGCCCGCCCCAGGCTTCTTCTGGCCACCAGAGGCATTGAAGGATGTGCCCTTGTCTAGTGCCTTGAAGGCACGAAAGGACCCCCGATAATGTTTAAAGAAAGGGCCCCACCAAGATATACCCCGGTAGTTCGGATGTATGCCCCCGGGGCTGTGGGCAAATTGGTACCTTCTTCCACATGGTATGGTCCTGCCCTATTACTCAGAGGTTTTGGCGGGCGGTGGTTGGTGAACTTGAGGGTCTGGGGGTTCACGGCATGATCCTTGATCCTAGAGTCTCATTGCTGGGTTTGTGTGATTTGGTCTCTCACAGGAGGCATGTGCAACTCTTTGTATTTTATCTTATGTTCTATGCCCGGAAATCGATATTGCTACTTTGGAAATCGGCTGATCCTCCGTTGCTGACTAGGTGGCGGACCCTGGTTGACTCAGTTTTACCGCTCTATAAACTCACATACATGAGCAGGGGTTGTCCTCAGAAATTCGATAAGGTTTGGGGGTTGTGGGTGCACAGAGGAGGGCTGGGTTGAGACCCATCCCCCTCCTCCGCCCCTTTTTTCCTTCCCCCCCCCCCCCCTTTTTTTTTTTTTTCTCTGTGCCTGTTTAGGTGGGGGGGAGTGGGTCCTCTGAGCTGTATTGTGCCTCGGTTGCCCATCCGGGAGATCTTTTTGCTACTGTATACATATGTTGTACCTATGTCAGGGCACTACCAACGTCATTGCTAATCAGCGAATTCGCGCATACGCAAGTGTGTAATGGCGCTTGGCGCTAAACGGCCTATTTAAAGCCAGCAATCTCAACAACAAGTTGCTGGATGATCAACAGCCTCCCGTGTTCCCTGTGCCTTGTAACCTGCTGGTCGTGATTCCCTGTTGCCGACCCGGACTGTCTGACGTTGTTTCTCCTGGCTCCTGACCCCTTGGCTTACTCCTGGTTTCCTGTTGTCTGCTCCTATACTTGACCTCGGCTTGGCTCTTGACTTCTCTACAGCATACTCCCAGTCTGTTCCTGTTTGCATCCTGCTACTGCCTGGCTTGCCAAAGTGTTCCGGACCTGCTTGGAACTTCACAACAAGCTTTGTTCCCGCTTCCATCTGGTCATCCCAACCGGCAACCCGTGCAACTTCGGGCACAGCACTCCCTGTCCCACTTCCAGGGGTGCTCTGCACCTAGCCGCAAGGGGGAGCCCTCTCTACACTCCGGCTTCGGATCAGGTACGTGACAGTATCATCCAGCCATGACAGAAGCCGAGAGAGGTGTCTCCCCGTTGGAAGCTTTATGTCAACAAGTAACAGCATTGACCCAAGCGGTTAAGAACCTCCAAGATGGTTACTTCCAGATAGAAGGTCGCCTCCAGAACCTGTCAGCACCATCTTTGCCGGCAACCCCTGGTCCATCCGCTGCAGTCTCCGCCTCCGCTCCTTCAGCTTCAGGACCCTCAGCACCTGCTGTGATGGCTCCTCCCCCTGAGCCGAGGGTACCCACTCCGGAACGTTTCTCTGGTGACCGCAAGAAATTCAAGTCATTTAAAAACGCTTGCCTGCTATATCTGGCTCTACAGCCTAGAACTTTTGCCTCAGAGACAGTTAAAGTGGGGTTTGTTATTTCCTTATTATCCGATGAACCCCAATCATGGGCCCACCATCTGTTGGAACAGAAAGACCCTGCCTTGAACTCTATAGACGTTTTCTTTGCTTCTATGGGTCAATTGTATGATGACCCACAACGCACGGCCACTGCCGAGGCAACCCTCCACAAGTTACAGCAAGGCCGACGCCCTGTGGAGGACTATACCGTGGACTTTCGTAGGTGGGCTGCAGACACGGGTTGGAATGAGGCCGCCCTCAAATATCAGTATCGGCTAGGCCTTTCCGAGACCCTTAAGGATGAACTCGCAAGAATAGAGACCCCCACCACATTGGAAGGTCTCATTCAGCTTTCTATTCAGCTGGACAGACGTTTACGGGAGCGTCGGTCGGAACGTGCACAACTATTTCAGCCATCTTGGATGCTGCCTAAAGTTCCGCCAACTCCGGCACCGCTGCCCACGGCTGCCAGTCCGATTCCCCCTGACGAACCGATGCAGATTGGGGCGGTCCGCGCAGCTTTAACTCCTGCTGAACGACTTCGTTGCCAGCAAGCAAACCTGTGCCTTTACTGTGGAGGAGATGGACACTTCCTTCGCAACTGCCCGGTGAGACCAAGTAAGGCTCCTTCTCCCAGCTGCATGCATCTCCAGATTCCGGGACCTTTCCCAACTCACCTAGTCCTCTCTGTGTCTTTACAGGTTTCGGAAGGGGAAGTCAAGCTGCCCGCCATCATTGACTCCGGAGCTTGCAGTTGCTTCCTGGATATCTCTCTAGCAAAGGCCCTTCATATCCCGCTTCAGACTAAAAGCCATAAACTAGAGATCCACCTTGCAGATGGCACCACGCCCAGATCAGGGCCCATTACTCAGGAAACCCTACCCATCCTTTCCACAACTGGCCCCAACCATCAGGAATTCCTTCACTTTGATGTTCTTCCTTCACCCATGTTTCCCATAATTTTGGGAATTCCTTGGTTACAGGCACATAACCCACAGATAGACTGGCTCAAAGGGGAGGTTTCCTTCAAATCAATGTACTGCCTCCAACACTGTATGCCATCTGGAATCCCGCAGTCTACAAGCTGTCTCTCCATTCAACCTGTCTCTAATGCCAGCCAAGAGGTCCCTTCAGTTTATCACGACTTTCTGGATGTCTTTGACAAGAAAAAAGCGGACGCACTACCATCTCACCGTCCCTATGATTGCCCAATTGAACTGTTGCCCGGTGCAGAAATTCCCTTTGGGCGTATCTTTCCACTTTCTGAAACAGAGCTTGAAGCCTTACGTCAATATATTGATGAGAACCTCAAGAAGGAATTTATTCGTCCTTCTTCCCCGGCAGGAGCTGGGATCTTCTTTGTGGAGAAGAAGGATCACACTCTCAGGCCATGTGTGGATTACAGGGACCTAAATAAAATTACCATTAAAAATCGGTACCCTCTTCCCCTCATTCCCGAACTCTTTCAAAGGTTCCGTACCGCCCGAGTTTTCACTAAACTAGACTTGCGAGGGGCCTACAACCTGGTACGGATCCGCGAGGGCGACGAGTGGAAAACTGCCTTTCGAACCCGCTTCGGGCACTACGAATACCTTGTCATGCCCTTCGGGCTGTGCAACGCCCCGGCCACTTTTCAACACCTAGTGAATGATATCTTCAGAGAATTTTTGGACAACTTTCTCATTGTTTACTTGGATGATATCCTTATTTTTTCTGCCACCGTGGAACTGCACAGAATGCATGTAAGGAAGGTACTGGCTACTCTAAGGAAACACGGACTTTATGCAAAATCAGAAAAGTGCGAATTCGAAAAATCGTCTATACAATTCCTGGGCTTGATCATCTCAACAGATGGAGTGGCAATGGATCCTCAAAAAGTATCTGCCATCCTGGAGTGGCCTGCTCCCACAGACAAGAAAGGCATCCAAAGGTTTGTGGGTTTTGCAAACTTCTACCGGAGGTTCATCAAAGACTTTTCTCGCATTATTGCTCCTATTACCCAAATGACCCGGCAACACACCCGTTTTCAATGGTCCTCAGCAGCTCAGATGGCATTTGACAAGCTCAAAGCCCTGTTTACCTGTGCCCCTGTTACAACATCCAGATCCAGCCTTGCCTTACGTCCTAGAGGTCGATGCTTCAGAAGTGGCCACAGGAGCAGTTCTCTCCCAACGCCAAGGACCCAAGGCGATGCTTCACCCAGTTGCTTTTTTCTCCCGGAAGCTCAGCCAACCTGAAAGGAATTACGATGTGGGTGATCGGGAACTGTTGGCTATTAAGGCTGCTTTTAAAGAATGGCGGTATCTGTTAGAAGGTGCAGCACATCCGATAATGATATTCACCGACCACAAAAATCTTGAATATCTCAGATCGGCCAAACGCTTGAGACCTCGACAAGCCAGATGGGCATTACTTTTCTCAAGATTCAATTTTCATCTCACGTACCGTCCGGGCTCCAAAAACGGGAAGGCGGACGCTCTCTCACGGATGTTCCCTGAAACCCCTGTGGATACCACCCCCAGCACTATCCTGTCCTCCCAAAATTTTCTCCTAATGCAACCAGACCTTAGGTCTACCCTGGAATCAGCCTCTGCCCAATGTTTTGTTCCTGAGATCCCTTCACTCGAGAAACGAGGAAAACTTTTTTGGCACAAGGACAAGATCTTTGTACCTCAGGAAACCAGACTCGCAGTCTTTAAAGCATGCCACGATCACCAACTAGCTGGCCACTTCGGGGTCCGCAAAACTCTGGAACTGATCCAACGAGCCTATTGGTGGCCAAACTTAAGGCAGGACTGTCAAAGTTACGTGAGCTCCTGTACAACCTGCCTTCGTAACAAGGGCAGCCAAGTCCAAGCCTGGGGTCTACTAAGACCACTTCCTGTCCCAAGTCGGCCATGGGAAATGTCGTCTATGGACTTCATAGTAGATCTACCCTCTTCAGACGGATTCTCCACAATCATGGTGGTGGTGGATCGCCTATCAAAAATGGCCCACTTCTTGCCCATGATAGGTACTCCTTCGGCCATGGACACGGCACACACTTTTGTGAAAGAGATCCTAAGGCTACATGGTCTACCCGGCAGTATCGTGTCCGATTGTGGGGTACAATTTACCTCCAAATTCTGGAGGGCGCTCTGTAAGGTCTTAAACATCCAGGTCTGCTTGTCTTCAGCTTACCACCCTCAAACTAATGGCCAAATTGAAAGAACTAACCAGACATTGGAGCAATACCTCCGCTGCTTTTCTACCTTTTCCCAGGACAACTGGGCAGTCTTACTGCCATGTGCGGAATTCGCTTATAACAACTCCATCCATGCCTCCACTCGTCAGTCTCCATTCTGGGTGAACTACGGATTCCACCCATCTTCTTTGCCTACACCTATGCCCGAAGCTACTGTACCTGCCGTCCAAGACAGGGTAGCCCTTATACAAGAAAACTTCCTACTCTTACAGGAAACCTTGCAAAAAGCACAAATGGATTACAAGGAATTCTATGACAAGAGGAAGAAGGACAGTCCAGCTCTGAAGGTAGGAGACAAAGTGTGGCTCTCCACAGTGAACCATAAGTTGTCCTGCCCATCCAGAAAGCTGGGTCTGAAGTTCATTGGCCCCTTTTCGATCAAAAGGATGATCAGTCCCGTGGCCTTTGAACTTTGTCTTCCAAGCACATACAGGATTCACCCAGTCTTCCACGTCTCCCTGCTAAAGCTTGCAAATCCTGGCCCCTTTCGTGGAAGAGATGACTTGCCTCCACCTCCTGTTACGGTAGATGGAGAAACTGAGTACGAGATTGAATCCATCTTGGATTGCCGGAAAAGAGGAAGGCAGGTTCAGTACCTGATAAAATGGAAAGGCTATGCACCTGAGGAGAACTCGTGGGAACCGGCGAAGGACATACATGCTCCCAGACTCCTGCGAGTATTCTTCAACAGATTCCCTGAAAAACGATCTTACTTGGGTATCCGGAGGCTGCCCCTCGTGGGGGGGGGAACTGTCAGGGCACTACCAACGTCATTGCTAATCAGCGAATTTGCGCATTGGCGCGAACACGCATGCGCGCCCAATCACGGGCGAACGCAGTCCGAAATGTGCGTGCGCCAATGCGCACGCGCATACGCAAGTGCGTAATGGCGCTTGGCGCTAAACGGCCTATTTAAAGCCAGCAATCTCAACAACAAGTTGCTGGATGATCAACAGCCTCCCGTGTTCCCTGTGCCTTGTAACCTGCTGATCGTGATTCCCTGTTGCCGACCCGGACTGTCTGACGTTGTTTCTCCTGGCTCCTGACCCCTTGGCTTACTCCTGGTTTCCTGTTGTCTGCTCCTATACTTGACCTCGGCTTGGTTCTTGACTTCTCTACAGCATACTCCCAGTCTGTTCCTGTTTGCATCCTGCTACTGCCTGGCTTGCCAAAGTGTTCCGGACCTGCTTGGAACTTCACAACAAGCTTTGTTCCTGCTTCCATCTGGTCATCCCAACCGGCAACCCGTGCAACTTCGGGCACAGCACTCCCTGTCCCACTTCCAGGGGTGCTCTGCACCTAGCCGCAAGGGGGAGCCCTCTCTACACTCCGGCTTCGGATCAGGTACGTGACAACCTTACTTTTTCTGCTTACTTGTGATATTGTCCAATATGAACACAGCACTGTATCCTTGTTTGTAACTTGTTTTTTAATTAATAAAAATGTTTCTGTTAAAAAAAAAAGGGCCCGCTTACCGCGTAAAAACTTGCCCCTGGACCCCTGGGGCAGCAGTGTGCTGTTACCCCCAGTGACCCCCTTAAGCAATTCCCCAAAAAGGCTATTCCTTGCATAAGGGATGTCAGACACAGTGTTCTTGGAATTATGGTCGGCCGACCAGCTTTACAACCACACGATGCGACGGATCCTCACTGCGACCGCAGATAAGCGAGAGACTAAAGGGGCCTCATCTAAGGCCGCGTCACACCGGTACACAAACAGCCGGAATCATTTTGGTCCACCCTCTCCAGAGTAGTTGGAGGGGCGGAATCAGCCACAAGAGTGCGTCTTAGCACCTTAGTCCACTCCACTACAACCCGAGAGACCATCACTGAGGCGAACACGGGTTTCATCAAGGAACCCACCCATCAGGTCTCCACGACACTCCATTTTTTATCAAGAGATTCCACCCACCTATCCGCCGGGTCCCTAAAAACCGGAGAATCCTCTGCGGGCATCAGAGTGGCCGTGATTAACCTGGATACCGTGTGGTCCACCTTAGGGGCCACAGTCCAGCGCGAATCCGGAGACGCAAGGGACAACGGTACTGAAACCGCTTAGGTACCACAAAATTGCACTTTAAATTGCGCCATTGCTCGTTCACTGCTTCGTGAAAACTCAGCGGGACAGGGAAATACCTGAACCGACTTCTGGGTTCTGCGGGTCCCAGCGGAAGACAGCATACCCAGCGGGTGGGGCTCATTCTCTAAATGTAGCGTATCTTTAACAGAACTAATGAGCGCAGACATCGCAGTGCGTTCCATGGCCGACCTGGAAGGGGAGTCCTCCCCCTCCTCCTCCTCTGCCCCCCCTTCCGACTGAGAGGACTGAGACCCCTTAGGGGGTACACTGTCCATGGCAACCATATCTAACTCTGAATCAGAAGATTGAGAAAACCTGGGCCTTTTCCTAGAAGCCCGCTCAGACATCAACAGATCCACTTTTGGAGCTGCAGTAAGGGAGCCTGTCGCAGAGGATTCAGGAATACCTGAACCCTCCACCAGAGCTGGGGGGAATTTGCTGTCCTGGGACTCCATAAAACACACTTAGAAATTTTATGGCGCTGGCCCTTTAAATCAGCGATCGCGGCGGTTCATCGCAGTGCACCACAATGAGTACTAGCCTGTGCTACTAAATACCAAAGAATATAACTGCCAGCAAAGATATTATTTCCAAAAAAATAGCAGAAAAGCCCCCCAGAAGTGTATCCATACAATACCACGCTGCTGGCTCGATCTGACTGCTTGGAGAAGGGAAGTGATGTCACGCCGCTAGAGGCCGAACATAGGACTGAGCCATAAGAAAATGGTTGCCAATGTAAGTTTATGGGGGAGGCTCCGAGAAAATGGCCACCGAGCACATGGGGAAATACATTGCCCACACTAAAGATGGCGCCGGAAAGGCCAATGCACTACAGAGAAAATGGCTGCGCCCTCACATGAAGCCGAACAGCCTGCCCACACCCAAAATGGTCGCCCCGCGGTTTTTACACCTCTACAGCCCCCACCAACACATGTCTGTACCCCCAAACGTTGCAGAAGCACTACAAGGGACTCAGGGACCCCCGCAAACCCCCCACACCGCGGTAGGACCGCTATAGCGCCCCCGCAGGGACCATGAGGGACACACGGGAACCACATAGACAGACATGAGGGGGACATCACAGACTCCAAACAGACTGCCATCCCCATAACTGAGGCCCCACATACACCCCCCGACAGACAATGCCATAGACAGGAGGGGTAGCATGGTACTCACCAAACCAGCGAAAGCGTGGGTGCCGCTCTGTGACGGGAAGCCTCCCACCCTGGGTGGGGGTGCCGTCAGCCGAACAGGACGCTAGCAACACGCGGCCTACCGCAGTTGAGACATCCTAGCGAAGTAGCCACTCCGCAGGCTTTGTTCCTGAGGACAGGGAAGGGCGTTTGCAAGGCCCTGGCGTACACATAGCGTGCTGAACGCTCGATGGCGGGCTGGGATTCCGTAAGGCTCTAGTACAACCAGGGCGATTCCCAGCTCCACAAACGCTGTAGTCTTCCGAAGTGTAAAAAAATCACTTAGCAGAAATAAAAAAATCAAGAAAACAGAAGAAAAGCCTGAGACTGTAGCCCCAGCAAAGGGAAGCCTGCCTACTCCTAACTAGGCAAAAGACAAACTGAATTGGGAATGAGGCTAGCCAGGGGTATTGGACCAGAGGGACTGCCCCCTGTAGGTGTGTCTATGCAAAGTTTTGTGAATGTTTCTAACAAAATCTTCTGCCTAGCTTATTCCTGTGGATAAGACCAATACCCATAAGTGAAGACTGTATGAGTGGGCGGCGACTGTCAGAGGACGTAAGAAAAATAGATTCTTCATTAAAGGTGGACAGATCACTACATATCCTCCTGAGTCGGAGGAATTGTCCAACAGGAATTCCTTTAAACGTGTGAAAAGGATGGCTAGATTGTGCATGTAATAGGCTATTGCCCGCTGAAGTCTTTCTGTATAGACATGTGACAACATGGTCATTGTGATGTTTAAGGACCACATCCAAAAACTCAATGTTGTCAGTGCTCTGTTGTCCTGTAAATTTCCGATTAAGAGTATTGTTGTTCAAGTGTAATAAAAAGATGTCCAAAGTCACACTCTGCCCACTAATGAAGATCAGATCGTCAATATAGCTAAAATATAAAATGATCTGGTCTCTATAGGGGTTCCCATCTCCAAAGATGTGGGTTCTCTCCCACCAACCCATATATAGGTTGGCCAGAGAGGGTGAAAACTTAGCCCCCATGGCTGCTCCACATCTTTGGAGATAGAACACCACATCAAACAAAAAATAATTATGCTTTAAGAGATAATCCAAGACCTCTACGATGTAGAATCTGGATGTCTCAGACAAGCATGTGTATTGTGCCAACGAGAAGTGTATTGCCTCTAGGGCCAAACCATGTGGAATGGAGGAGTAGAGACTCGAGACATCACATGCGATCCACGAGAAATCTGGCTGCCATGCAAAGTCATTCATGATATTAAGCAAGTGGGTTGTATCCTTAAGATAACTGGGAAGATTCTGTACAATAGGCTGAAGTTGGCCATCCATCCACTACCCCAATCGTTCATTGAGAGACCCAATGCCAGAAACAATGGGTCTCCCCTGGACCAGACGTAGTCCCTTAAGAACCTTGGGGAGGTGATGGAAAATGGGAGTGACAGGGAAATCAGGTACAAGTTTCTCCGACTCTTTAGGGGTTAAAACCCCCAACCTAACACCCCTATCCACAAGTTTTTGTAGAGTAGTTCTATACTTTTTCAAGGGATCACTTCTTAGAATAGTATATGTGTAATCATCTGATAATTGCCTAACTGCTTTGTTCCTGTATGTGTCCCTGTCCAAAACTACCACCGCTCCCCCTTTGTCTGCATTCCTGATTACTATAGTGGGATCATCCATAAGGGTGAGTAAAGCTTTTCTCTCAGTAATAGACAAATTTTCCTCTTTGATTTGAATAGAGGAAGGGACATTCTTGCTCAAAAAATGTCCTCTTCAATCACTTTTTGGAACAAGTCCATCTGGGGGACACGAGACTGGACAGGATAGAAGAGTGAAGGTATCTTCAAAGAGATTTTGGCTGTGTTATCTTCACCATCATTTGCCAAAACTCCACCCTCCATAGCCAAATCTTCCAGGTCAGTGATTGTACATAATTCCCGAAATGATCTAGGTGACTCAACTCCAGTGTCAACCAATCTGGGTGACTCAACTCCAATGTCGCCCCTCTCACTGGAGCTAGGAAGTTCATCAGAATCATTTGCCATTTCTAAAAAGTGTCTCTGTAAAGTCAGGTTACAGACACATTTGTAGACATCCAGAACTGTTGCAAAAGGGTTAAAGTGCGAGTGCGGACAAAAATGTAATCCTTTGGATAAAAGGCTTATTTCCCCTATAGTAAGTGTCTTATTGTCAGGGTCCGGACTGGTAGCAGGAGCGGTGCAGGGAGTGGATCCGCTGTGTCAGTAAGGGATTGGTGTGGACCATACCGGAGGATCGGTTCTAAGTAGTTACTGGTCTTCACCAGAGCCCGCCGCAAGGCGGGATGGGCTTGCTGCGGCGGTAACTACCAGGTCCTGTCCTCTGGTAGTGGCTCAACCTCACCGACTGCTGTTATAGGCATAGTACAAAAGGGACAGGCAGAGGCGTAGTCAGACGTAGCAAAGGTCAGGGCAGGCAGCACAGGTTCAGAGGCGGTAGTCGTTAGCAAAGGGTTCGGCAACAGGCAAGGGATAACACAAATAACGCTTTCACTAAGGCAACAAGGCAACAAAGATCCGGCAAGGGCAGGAAGGGGCAGGTCACTTATATAAGAAACAGGAAACAGGAAGCAGGACACAGGAAAGAGGAAGGGAGGTTTGGAGCAGGCACCAATTACTGGTGCACTGGCCCCTTAAATTTCAAACAGCCGGCGTGCGCGCGCCCTATGGTGCAGGGGCGCGTGCGCCGGGAACCACGTGAGCGGGTAGGGGAGGAGGGAGCCGGAGCGGGCGCAGGTGAGTGGATCTGGAACGAACGCCACAAACGCTCCGGTCCAGAAGCAGGGACTGGAGCGCTCAGCATTACACAAGTACCTCCCCCTTTGGTCTCCCCCTCTTTTTGGTACCCAGAAACCTGAGGATGAGGTTACGGTCCAAGATATTCTCCTCTGGCTCCCAGGATCTCTCTTCAGGACCGCAGCCCTCCCAGTCCACCAAAAAATATATTTTCCCCCTGACCAATTTAGAGGCCAATATCTCCTGAACGGAGAAGACATCCGAGGTACCGGATACAGGCGTGGGAGGAAGATTCTTGGGGGAAAAGCGATTAAAGACCGCAGGCTTGAGGAGGGAGACATGAAAACAGTTGGGAATTTTTAAGGAAGGAAGGGAGATGGAGTTGGTAACACACAGGATTGATCCTCTTCTTGACCTTGTAGGGTCCCAAATAACGAGGACCAAGCTTGTAACTAGGAACCCTGAAGCGGACGTACTTGGAGGAGAGCCAAACTCTGTTCCCAGGAACCAGGACAGGAGGAGACCGACGTTTCTTGTCCACTTGGATTTTCATGCGGGATGAGGCCTGTAAGAGGGACAGGCGCGTCTCACGCCAGATGGCAGAAAAGTCTTGCACCAGGTCATCCACTGCAGGTACACCGGAGGAGGAGGATAACGGCAGGAGGCAGAGGATGACGGCCGTAAACCACGAAGAAGGGAGACTTGTTTATGGCGGAAGAGTATTTGTGGTTATAGGAGAACTCCGCCCACGGGAGGAGGTCGACCCAATCGTCTTGACGGGAGGAAACGAAGTGGCGAAGGTAGTCGCCCAAGATTTGATTGACCCGCTCTACTTGTCCGTTGGTTTGGGGGTGGTATGAAGAAAAGAAATCCAGCTTGATTTTAAGCCGTCCACAAAGAGCCCTCCAGAACTTGAACACAAACTGGACTTCTCTATCGGAGACAATATGTGAAGGCAGGCCATGTAACCGGAAGATGTGTTGGAGGAAATGCTTGGCCAACTGAGGTGCGGATGGTAAGGCTGGCAACGGGATGAAGTGTGCCATCTTCGAGAAGCGATCTACGACGACCCAAATTATAGTTTTCCCGTGAGATGGTGGTAGGTCCGTAACGAAGTCCATCGCGATATTGGACCAAGGGGTCTCTGGTATGGGAAGTGGCTGGAGAAAGCCAGCGGGTCTTTGGCGAGGGGTTTTGTCTCTGGCACATACAGAGCAGGACTGTACAAATTCAGAGATGTCCTTCTCCAAGGATGGCCGCCAATATCTCCTGGAGATAAGTTGTAGAGTCTTTCGGACGCCAGGATGTCCTGCGAGAAGAGAAGAATGTCCCCACTTAAGAACCTTTAGGCGAAGACTGGGAGAAACATAGGTCTTTCCGGGAGGGAGGTTACGCAAGTCTATAGGTGCCACGGTGACCAGACATTCTGGGGGCACAATGTGCTGTGGCTTGACTTCCTCTCCTGTGACATCAGACGAACGAGAGAGGGCATCGGCCCTGAGGTTCTTGCTCGCTGGACGAAAGTGGATCCGGAAGTTAAATCTGGCAAAAAATAGAGACCAGCGAGCTTGGCGGGGATTTAGTCTCTGAGCAGACTGGAGGTAAGATAAATTTTTATGATCCGTGTAGATGTTCACGGGATGTACCGATCCTTCCAGTAAATGCCGCCATTCCTCCAAGGCCAGCTTGATGGCGAGTAATTCTCTATCCCCAATAGAATAATTTCTTTCAGCGGGAGAGAAAGTCTTAGAGAAAAACCCGCAAGTAACCGACTTGCCTCTCGTAGTCTTTTGCATGAGCAAAGCACCAGCACCAACAGAGGAAGAGTCTACTTCCAGGTAGAACGGCTTAGTAGGGGTCGGTCTGGACAGAACTGGGGCAGTGGCAAAGGCAGACTTCAGAGCGCTGAAGGCCTTCTCGGCCTGGGGCGGCCAAGATTTCGGGTTAGCCCCCTTCTTGGTTAGGGCTACAATTGGTGCCACAAGGGTGGAGTAATGCGGGATGAACTGTCTATAATAGTTCGCGAATCCGAGGAATCGCTGGATGGCCTTAAGGCCAGAGGGACGAGGCCAGTCAAGGATGGCAGACAGTTTGGCAGGATCCATTTGTAGTCCCTTGGCAGAAATGATGTAGCCCAGGAAGGGAAGACTGGTACGGTCGAACAAGCACTTTTCAAATTTAGCGTAGAGACGGTTCTTCCTGAGACGGGAGAGTACTAAGCGGACATGAGCACGGTGTTGATCCAAGTTAGTAGAGAAGATGAGGATGTAATCCAAATAGACCACGAACAGGTATAGAGCAGGTCTCGGAAAATGTCGTTAACGAACTCCTGGAAGACCCCTGGAGCGTTACAGAGTCCGAAAGGCATGACTAAGTACTCAAAATGCCCGTCTCGGGTGTTAAAAGCCGTCTTCCACTCGTCACCCTCTCGGATGCGAATAAGGTTATAGGCCCCTCTGAGATCCAACTTGGTGAAGTACTTGGCGCCTTGTAACCGGTCAAAGAGTTCCGTAATCAGGGGAAGAGGGTAACGGTTCTTTACAGTAATGCTGTTGAGACCCTGAAAGTCTATGCAAGGCCTAAGGGTACCGTCCTTCTTCGCAACAAAGAAGAATCCTGCTTCGGCAGGAGAAGAGGATTTCCTGATAAACCCTCTCTGCAGGTTCTCCTGGATATACTCTGACATGGCTAGAGTCTCTGGAGGGGAGAGAGGATAGATTCTTCCCCTAGGCGGCGTAGTGCGAGGTTGCAAATCAATGGGGCAGTCATATGGCCTATGTGGAGGCAACACCTCCGCTTGTTTCTTGCAAAAAACGTCTGGAAAATCAGCATATGGTTCAGGCAGACCGGGAGGAGGAGAAATAACAGGTGCAGACTTGACTCGTACCGACTTGAGACATCTGCCGAAACAAGCTGAACCCCAGCTTTGAACCTCTTCGGAGGTCCAATCCAGAACGGGACAATGGCGCTGGAGCCAGGGCAGACCCAAGAGGAGTTCTGAGGTGCAATGGGGTAACACAAAAAACTCCAATCGCTCAGAATGCAGGACTCCAAAGTCCATCTGTAGGGGTTCTGTACGGAACTGCACCATACCGTCGAGTCTCTCTCCATTAACTGTGGAGATGAAGATGGGCTTCAGTAAACGAACCACAGGATGTTGAACTTGTTCACCAGTGAGGCGTCGATGAAGTTACCGGCTGAACCGGAATCCAGAAAGGCAGAGGCAGCAAAGGAGATCTTGGCGGACACGTAAATCCGCACGGGTACCGTAATGCGTGGAGAGGAGGTATTCACACCTAGCAACGCCTCTCCCACGTTGACTAGGTGCGAGCGTTTCCCTGACGCGGTGGACGGAGAGGACAGTCCTTTAGAAAGTGCTCAGTACTGGCACAGTACAAACAGAGGTTCTCGTCTCTACGGCGGTTCCTTTCTTGCGTGGTCAGGCTAGACCAATCCACCTGCATGGCTTCCTCGGCCGGAGGCCCAGAAGAGGGTTGCGGTGGATGCTGGAAGATAGGCGCCAGACAAGGAAAGCGTCTGGGACGAGCACTTCTCTTTTCCTGTAGCAGTTCCTCTTGTCGCTCAGCAAAACGCAGGTCAATCCTGGTGGCCAAATGGATGAGGTCACTCAGGTTGGTAGGGACTTCTTGTGCGGCCAGGACATGCTTTATGGCGCTGGACAAGCACAGAGCGCCTCGTTATTCCAGGAGAGTTCCGAAGCCAGGGTGCGGAAACGGATAGCATAGTGTCCGACAGAGGAACTCCCCTGGGACAAGTTCAATAACGCAGTCTCTGCTGAGGCAGCCCGGGCTGGCTCCTCAAAAACACTCCGGAATTCCTGAAAGAAACTCTGGACACTGGCAGTGGCAGGATCGTTGCGGTCCCAAAGCGGTGTAGCCCAGGGCCTTCCCCGAAAGCAGGCTAACGACAAATGCCACCTTGGCTCGCTCCGAGGGGAACTGGTCAGCCGACATCTCCAGGTGAAGGGGGCATTGGGATAAGAATCCGTGGCACAACTTGGGATCACCGTCGTACTTGGCCGGCATGGACAGACGGACTCTAAAAGTGGCGGCGGCCACAGGCTGCGGTGGTGAAGCAGATGCAGGCGGTGGAGTCGGCTGCTGCTGTGCTGGAAGAAGCTGCTGCAGCATGGCGGTCAACTGTGCCAGCTGTTGACCTTGCTGAGCGATCTACTGCGACTGCTGGGCCACAACTGTAGTAAGGTCCGCGATACTAGGCAGAGGCACATCAGCGGGATCCATGGCCGGATCTTACTGTCAGGGTCCGGACTGGTAGCAGGAGCGGTGCAGGGAGTGGATCCGCTGTGTCAGTGAGGGATTGGCGTAGACCGTACCGGAGGATATTTGTGAATAATCGGACGATGTGTCAGAAGCAAAGGCCCCTGTTGAACTGTCCATAACATTAGTTTCAGGATCTGAGAAGCTGACCCTTTTTCTGTGTTGATAGCGATTCCATTGAAGCGATTTTCTCCACACATACACATTATCAGCTTCATAATCCATTTTATCTCGTAAAAGTTTTTCCTTTTTACCATTGATGGTTTCCTTTTCAAGTTTATCTATCCTGGAGCTTAATCTCTGATCAAAATCAGTGAATGAAGGTATATCCTTATGTAGCGAAATTTCTTGTTGCAGAGTAGAGATGTCCTCCTGCAATTTTTCTAGTTCCAGAGTTCTGGAGGTGATGATTATTTTCATTAAACCAAAGGAACAGGAGGACAAACTATCTGTCGATTGCTTCTTGAAATCCTCATTAAAGAGGTCAAATGTAGGAAATGTTTTAATGCGAAGACCCTGAGGAATGCGTTCAACGTCTACATACTCTGCCAACGTTGTTTTTTCCCCAATAAGCCTTCACTTCTTTGATCATGAGCTTTTCCAATCTTTTCAAAGAAGCACCTATGGAATTTAAGTGATCACCACTATCTTGTTTAAGGAGAGCCTGTGCTTCTGTCCTTAGTGGATTAACACTAGGTTTTCTGAGAGACCGACCATTCAAAGAATCCTCCATGTCTCTGATAATGAGGTATAAGTCACTTGTGAATATTTTTCAAAAAATGTATATAAAGGACCGAGCTGGTGCTTGAATGGAACCAAAATCGAACACAGGGAAAGAGAAAAAACGCTCAGGTGAATGGATGTCCTGACGATCAAGCAGGGTGCTGGTTAGGTCCACAGTCCTTGCAGCTGTGCATAAATAGAAATAGGCAACCGCACTCCAGTTTGAAGGTATGAAGCAATAAAATCCATTTATTGAAGATCCAACCAATTAAAACGATCCATAGTGACAAATCAGAGACAGGGGACAAAACATAGTTGACGCGTTTCACGAAATTACATTCGCTTAGTCATAACCATGTGAATACATGTGAAGATGCTGCCTAAATAGTAAAGTGCAATCCCAAAACCAATTACTAATTGCCGTTAATTGAGCACAAGGTTGCAAACCATGAATGCTGATTGTCAACCAGAGAAAAGCACGGCAGACTTCCATGAATAAGAAAGAAAGAAAGAAAGAAGAGAAAAAAGAAACCAACACCACACATGAAAAAATTAACACATAAAGAAAAGAGAGGCCACCCTAAAATGACAAAAAATTATTTTCCCTGGTTTATGGAGTATTTTCACAATATGTATCATTCGTGTATTTTTATGATATACATGTTTATATTATTTTATAGGTTGCTATATTATATAGAATTGGCCTTTATGATGTGGATACATGAGTACATGCTGCTCTGATTAGGTTCTATTTGGTTATAGTGAGTTTTTGTTTATACTTTCCAAGGAGATAACAACAAATATGTATATATTTATTTATTTAGTTATTTTCTCCGTTACACATATGAAGAGAGCCAATATTACCATATTGACTACTCACCCACTTTTTCCACTACCTATGAGGGTACTCTGTCCTTTTCCTTTCTTCTTTCTATGTGCATCTTTGTCCCTCTGTTTATGGTATCTATTTCAACGATTTTGAGGGGACACATGCATTTTTCTTTTCCTTCTTATGCATGTTCTCAGGAGAATTTATCATTTACATGCATGGTTGTTTTCGTCTAAATATATTTCAATTTTTGTTAATATATATATATTGTGAGGGATTAGCTCGGTAGCGAGAGAGGGTGACCCCTTGGGGGGGTTCGTTACACAGAGAGATAGCCGATGAGTAGTTGAAAACAACAGTCTATGGTTTATTCTTGCAATTTTCTTCACACAAGTGCAAGCATCAAAAACAGCATAATTCAAAACAAACATAAAATAAAATAAACCCTGGCCACTGTGGGCGTCTACCTTCACACACAGGAACCTACCTAGGGAGTCTGTCCCAACCTACTGCTGGGCAGACACTGCTGATCATACAGCAGACAATCAATAGTCCATGTATTTTCTCTTCACACAGAAAATGTCCATTTGTTTTTCTTCACACAGAAAAAGTCCATCACCTCACCTTGAGAAATCTTCAGCTGACTGCTCTCCTCAGCGCACATCGCTTCAGGAGGCAGCAATCAGTAATCATCCTCTGGATAACTTATAGAGGCCTTAATTGCCTCATTCTGAACAGCTGAAGTCTTTTCAATGTCCTTACACCTTTCTGGCTACCTCTGCAGCAGACACTCTATAGTAATTGGTGAATTTTCTAAACCAGGTGGAAATGTATCTCCTGTCTGTGACAACACCCACAGATTTACCTGACTTCCTGTCACATACCCCCCCCCCTTGTTTCAACCCTAGGGTTGGGACACAGGTTGCCAGGCACGCATGTGCCAGGTACTGCTCTTGACTCTCACTGATAAGCCTCCTAGTATCTTCCCAAGTAATGTTCAGTCCATTCAATTCTTTGTCTGCTTCAGCTGCCAGAGATAAATCCTTCTGAGCAATCTGCTTGTTTACACTTGTTTTGGCTGATCCTCTCCATCTTCATATAGCCAATTCTCTGTATCTTCAAGCTTCAGGATGAAACTGTTTCCGTCATCTTCATTGACAGATTTCTCAAAAATGCCACACAGCTTGTCCCTCATCTCATATACAGTGCTGTATCTTGGCCTAGGCCAACAAGGCCCAGGCCTAGGGCAGCACTTTGCAGGGGGGCAGCAAAAAATCTGCAACCCGCACAAAAAAAAATAGCCTCCTCCCAGCTCCCACGCGAAAAGGGTCCCCGCCGGCTTATAAGATATTTGGATATACTTGTACTTGGATATACTTGTGTTTGCTGCCACTGATTATTTCACTTATTTGTATAAAGACTATAGACGTCCTATTCATTATACAAATAAGTGAAATAATCCTATGATTACAAATCAGTGGCAGCAAACACAAATCCAAATATCCCAAAAGAAAGGAGTAATCCTTACTAATCCAGTGACATAAGGCTGTACTAATGGGCACCGATAAGGCTGCACTGATGAGGTGACACTGATAAGCTGCACTAATAAGGCAGCACTGATAAGCTGCACTGATGGGCACTGATATGCTGCACTGATGGGCAACTGATATGCTGCACTGATGGACAACCAATGTGCTGCACTGATGGGCAACTGATGCGCTGCACTGATTGGCACGAGGTGGCACTGATGGGCAACTGATATTCTGCACTGATGGGCACAAGGCCACACTGATATGCTGTCCTGATGGGCACTGATATTTTGCATTGATGGCCACTGATGGAAACTAATGAGGCTGCACTGATGGGCACTGATGAGGCTGAACTTATGGGAACTGATGAGGCTGAACTTATGGGAACTGATGAGGCTGTATTGAAGGGCACTGATAGATTGTCGTTATGGTCTGTGGTTTACAGATGACAGGGCGGGTAACAGGAAGGGGTGTGGCCTTTACAGGAAGGGGTGGGTCGTATGTAAATTAGGGGGTGCCCAAGCATAGTTAGGCCTAGGGCAGCACAAAACCTAAATACACCACTGCTCATATACACATTCTTCAACTGCATTTTTGGCATCATTTCGGTCCTTCTCAAGTTTGTCCTGCATAACCATCTTTCCCTCATTTTCCAAAAAAAAGTTCAACGTATCCCGTCCTATCCTCCATGGAGGATAGTGATCAATAGGCAACTCAATTGTGCTAGTCTTAACTTTAATGTCTTCAACAGTCTTGAGCCGCCTCTTTCTGCAATCAATAAATGGTTTCCACAAAGTTTCAAGAACCTCTGCTTCACTTAGCTTTGTTCCAAGTAATGTCTGTACTTTTTCTAGTGGATCTGTTTTGTCTTGATCCACGCTGACTGCTCCCACTACTGTTTCTTTTAACCACTTATGCCCCGGAAGATTTTACCCCCTTCCTGACCAGGGGGTATTTTGCGATTCGGCACTGCGTGACTTTAATGGACAATTGCGCGGTCGTGCGACGCTGTACCTAAACGAATTTGACATCCTTTTTTTTCCCACATACAGGGCTTTCTTTTGGTGGTATTTGATCACCTGTGCGATTTTTTGATCACGCGCTATAAACAAAAAAAGAGCGTCAATTTTGCAAAAATAACAATATTTTTCACATTTTTTTATATGAAATTCCCCCCAAAAAAAAAGTAAAAATCAAAATTTTTTAAAATTTTCGGCCAATTTGTTTTATGCTACATATGTTTGGTAAAAAAAATTGCAAAAAGCGTATTTTGATTGGTTTGCGCAAAAGTTATCGCGTTTACTAACAAAGAGAAAGATTTTTGTCATTTTTGTTGTTTTTTTTTTTAACGCGTAATGGCGGCGATCTGCGATATTTTTTGCGGTACTGCGACATTGGGGCGGACAGATCGAACCCTTGACTGACATTTGTGACCCTTTTGGGGTTACCAGTGACATTTCTACAGTAATCAGTGCTATACATATGCACTGTTACTGTAAAAATACACTGGTTGTGAAGGGGTTAACTTTATTTGGGAGGGAGGGGCTGTGTGTATCCCTAGGGGCGTGCTTTCTACTGTGATTGGCTGTGGCTTGAGCTGTAAGGACACTGATCAACGGATCTACATACTAGATCCGTTTGATCAGTGTCTTTACAGCGAGGAGAATGACAGGTGGCTTGTTTACACAAGCTGCCTGACATTCTCCCTCTCCCCCGCCGATCGCCGAGTGACCGGCGGACATCGGGTCCGCTGGTCACACGCGCGGGGGGGTCCGTGACCACGCGGGGGCGCGCGCTCGCTCCCTAGACCCTCACAAGCTAGTGACGTAGCCCTACGTCACTTTGCCTGTGAGGGGCTGACTGCCGACGTAGATCGGCGTTAGGCAGTCGGCAAGTGGTTAAGGTTTGAAGGACTCCTAGAGAGTCCGCATGTATTTTTAAGAAGTCTCCTAATTTGGACAGGGATCCTTGACGTCTTTCTGTGACTTGAGTTGCTTCTTCATACAGTTGTACACAATCATTGACTCTTTGTTGTAATAGGGAATGATTTTCTTTCTTGAGCTTGGCTTGCTCTAAAATGCTGCGCAAAGGGCCTTCAATTTGCGACAACAGGCTGTCACACATTTCTTCAAAATGAGCCCTGTTCATTTTTCCAGAGACATCCATATCATTCATAAAACCTTCAATATTTAGAGGCAGATCTTGTTTATAGATTCCATATGCAAGTGCCACTGCAGTAGTTTCATTAATTAGCTGTAGACAGTTTAGCCCAGCGATCTGTGTGGTATCCATTACAGACCTCCTCTCTGCATCAGTGAAGAAGCATGGAACTGTAACAACAAAGTCTACTACAGGCTTCTTCAATGCACTTTCTGCTATTGCATTACTTTTCCCTTGTAGCTCCTTTAGTATTTCCTTGATTTGGTTGAATTGCATATCTGCTGAAATATTTGACCGTTCAAGGTCACCTAGTTCCTTTTCTTTACTTAAACTCCACATGTAATGCATCTCAAAATCACGATCAAACTTCGGCCACCTGTCTTTCACCAGTTCCATTTTAGTAATATTCTCGGAAAGGCACTTATTAATCTGCTTCAGGTTTTCATCAACCACCTTAATTTTCTCCATTAGGTGGTGTTTGCTTTTTTCTCCAAGTTTTATATCACTTGACTTCTTCACCAGACTTTTCAGCCTGAACTGAGAAATCATCACTTTTCTTACACAGCTCTTTTGCTTGCTGAAGTTCTAATGATATATTTTCCAGTGCTTGAAGTTTTTGAAGGAACTGTTTAATCCAGAGGGGTGATTCAAGCCACATGTCATAAAATTTCTGATGCTCACTCAGGACAGACCCCAAAACACTGATCCTTTTAGAAACTGCATCAGGCAAACTTTCCCATCTTTGGGACAGATCCTCTGTTGCCTGTAATTCCTCTCCAAGTTCTTCCAACTGAGTCTTCATCTCTTCTACTTGCTGTTCTAAGACTCGCTTAGACTTTTTTTAGCTCATGAACGCTTTTCCCAACATGATCTTTGGAGCTGACCAAATCTTCCATCTCTGTATGCAGCTGTTTAACTCTTTCTAGTTCAGCCTTTGCTTCTGCACGGTCACGTTCTTCTGCATATTTTGCAGACACAGTCTTCTCCAGCTTGTCATAAGCAGCTGCCTTTTCCTCATCGCGTCTATTAGCAACTTCAAGGTCTTTCTGCAGTTTCTTTTTCACCTCTTCAACATTTTCTAACGAACCAACACTTTCTTCCATTCTCTTTTTCATATCCGCTATCTGAGCTTGCAGTGTTGAGACTTGCTTCAATAGGTTTTTCTTTTCTTCCTCCTCCTCTTCTAATTGTTCCAGGAAGCCATTTTTCTCATCTTCCATTTGTTTGAGTTTTGTGCTACAGCTCAGTTTTTGACGTGTCTCTTCTTGTAAGAGTTCTTGAGTGTCTTGCAGCTGTGATTCCAACTGTTTATCACTGCCTGCAAGTACAACAGGAGACTCCTTATTGCCAGGGGTGACAACAAACACATCTGCCCCGGATTGAACAAAATGAGCGACTTCAGATAGCAGTACTCTGAACGCTACAAGAGGTTATTCGCCAGACGTGCCACATCCCAATTGACATAAAGATGACTTTGGCCACCTTACCACCAATTTGTATCGCAAATATACAAGTGGTAATACCATCCTTCATGCGGCAAGTGCCCATCCTCCCTCACTGATCCAGAGCATACCCTAAGCCCAGTACGTCAGATTAAGACGCAATTGCACCTCCGACGCAGATTTCAAAATTCAATCTTCTCTATTACGTAACCGCCTCCTGGCAAGAGGCTATACTAAAAGTACCTTACGCAAAGCCTTTAATCGGACCAGTGGCCAAACCAGACAGCAATTGCTTTTCAGGACAAAAACAAAGCCGTCTAACCCAACGGTAAAATTTATAACTAAATTTTCAAACCACCAACAAAGTCTGAGGAAAATTCTGGGGCGCCATTGGCACATCTTAAGGGAGGATCCAATTCTGCACAAATACATCAGGGATACACCAGAGATTGTGTTCAAGCGTACCCCCTCTCTACGCGATCAACTAACCTCTAGCCACTATTCTCATCAAAAACGCCCCTTGACTTCATCTAAAGGTACTTTTAGATGCTTCAAATGTGCGTTTTGTCCCTGGATAGCTGAAGGCAATACATTTGATTTGCCTAATGGTGAAAGATTGATTCCAAAGTTCCGTGTCGACTGTAGTACACAGGGCGTGGTGTATTTAATGACCTGTGCCTGTGGCACGTTTTATGTTGGCAAAACAAAACGGCAGTTCAGACAAAGGATAAATGATCATGTGTATGTAATGTTCCGGTACCTATGGTACCCTTGTTCCTATATTTCTCCTCTCTTTGCGTCCCATCTTGTATATACAAAGGACGCATACACCTTTAAGACCGGATGACATCACTGCCGAGCGCCGCTATGAGCGGCTATTTCAATCGCCGGTTTGCTCTCACTCATCGCTCGTTCAAACCCACATGTTCATTGCACCTACGCCTGAGAAGTCGGAGCTGCTGACATACCTTCCTTGCTGAACTAAGCCGGAAACCTCGCTGGTGATCCGTATCCCGCTACGGGATCACCCCTCTCCTCTGGACATTGTATTTCCTAACCTATCTAAGTGATAAGTACCCCGCAGGGGATTCTTACTAACCAATCTCCTACTGTCATCTACTGCAATTACCAAGACTATCTGTATCTATCTATTCACTATCATCTGCATAAGACTGTTAGCTCTTGGGACTACCTTGAACTATCCTTGCACTAGGTTACTCTGTCTAAAGTATACTCCATCTGTGTCCTCTTACCATCTGCACTATACTTGACATCAGAACCTATCTGAAAAAACTAATTTATACCCGCGCTTATGGAATAAAATAACTAAATTATAAATCTCCAAGTGATCAAATGGTGTATAAATTCAGTGCAAAGAAATAATAGATTTATAAATGAGCAGCTGCTGCGACACTAAGAAAATCTTAGGAATGATATACAACACAAATTTAAAGCAGCGCTAGCCCTTAAAATTGTATAAATAAATAAATAAAATGACACTAGGTATCTCCTAGGTAAAAAATGTGACACTCTCAAAAAAATGTGGATATAAAATTTGGTTAAACAATTTTTAGAAACAACTATATATTAAATAATGTGAAAATGACAATATTTCAGTGCTAAAATACATATATAATTATAAAAAACTGTGACATCGTGCTAAAGTCCATAAAAAATAACCCTTAGGTGATCAAAGTAAGGTGCTCCGGTGCCGGTTATACAATAAAGTGCTCCAAGGTGAAAAGGTGCCCCTCTTGGTTCGCTACTCACCACAACGCCAATATTTAAGAGCCTCAACAGTATTGCAAATAAGCCTTGACACCAGGATAATTTCCTCTGTACGCCTTTCACTGTATATATGGGTCCGCTTGCGCATCCACCATTAAGAGAAATAAACGGCGTATATAGTGAAGTAAGTACGTAAGGTTTTATTTCTGCTTAGCAGCCAAATGCATACTTACAGCAAGTAAAAGATAATTAGGCATATACAAACAGTGCCTCGTGGTTACGCCGCTCGGCGTGCGTTCCACGGACAGGAAGTGATGAACCGGAAATGACGTGCCGCTCCGTGCGTGACAGGAAGTGCGTCAACGCGTTTCGCCGTAAGTTCCGGCGTTTTCAAAGACGCACTTCCTGTCACGCACGGAGCGGCACGTCATTTCCGGTTCATCACTTCCTGTGCCGAGCGGCGTAACCACGAGGCACTGTTTGTATATGCCTAATTATCTTTTACTTGCTGTAAGTATGCATTTGGCTGCTAAGCAGAAATAAAACCTTACGTACTTACTTCACTATATACGCCGTTCATTTCTCTTAATGGTGGATGCGCAAGCGGACCCATATATACATTGAAAGGCGTACAGAGGAAATTATCCTGGTGTCAAGGCTTATTTGCAATACTGTTGAGGCTCTTAAATATTGGCGTTGTGGTGAGTAGCGAACCAAGAGGGGCACCTTTTCACCTTGGAGCACTTTATTGTATAACCGGCACCGGAGCACCTTACTTTGATCACCTAAGGGTTATTTTTTATGGACTTTAGCACGATGTCACAGTGTTTTATAATTATATATGTATTTTAGCACTGAAATATTGTCATTTTCACATTATTTAATATATAGTTGTTTCTAAAAATTGTTTAACCAAATTTTATATCCACATTTTTTTGAGAGTGTCACATTTTTTACCTAGGAGATACCTAGTGTCATTTATTTATTTATTTATACAATTTTAAGGGCTAGCGCTGCTTTAAATTTGTGTTGTATATCAGAACCTATCTGCTTACCATCACCTGCAACTCTCCTATACTACTTCTAGTGCTCACCATACAATAGCCTGTCTCTCATCTATATATCCTCATATACTCTATCCCTCCATTAAACATCTATTAATATATATATAGTATATAACAGGCTGTACACGGTGATGAAGTCCTGAGAGTTGGATATGTTGTTCAACACATTCTCTACGAGTGTAATAATTCTGCAGCTGTAAATCCATCCGCAAACAAAAACGCATGAACGTTACAGATTGAACGAGCCTTTAAAAAAAAATATGGATTCAGCAGAATTATCCACTCATGTACTACAATTAAAACAACAAGTAGATGCATTGATCCATGCACTTACAGAGGTAAAAAATGACAATCAAACCTTGAGACAGCAGCTTGGCCGTCTCACACAGCCTCCTGCTGCTCAGCCCCGTGAGCCTAAGATAAACCCTCCTATAGTGTTTTCTGGTGATCGGAGCAAATTCCGTGAATTTAAAAACGAATGTCAATTGTTTTTTTTGTTAAAACCTCTAACCTACACCACTGACCAAATTAAGGTTTGTACCATCATCTCCTATTTAACGGGTGAACCCCGGGCCTGGGCAGATTCTCTCTTTGAAAAGGATGATCCACTCCTTAATTCTTATCCCTTATTTCTAGCACAACTTGCTACTTTATATGAAGACCCCAACAAGCAGAGTACCGCTGACACCCAGTTACGGGCCCTAAAACAAGGAAGGAGACCTGTTGAAGATTTCGTGGCCAATTTTAAAAGATGGTCCCCTGATTCAGGGTGGAACGACACATCTTTGCGAACGCAGTTTAGACTCGGCCTATCTGAGGCCGTTAAAGACGAGCTCGCCCGAGCGGATTTACCTGGCACTCTAGAGGGACTGATCCAGACCAGTATCAATATTGACAGACGACTACGAGAAAGAAAGGCTGAGAAGATGGGCTCACCATTTTCCAGTCCTTCTCGGATGTTGCCTGCTGACCCTACTCCTATGGAAGTAGGAATGATACGTCCACCTCTGACCCTTTCTGAACGTGCCAGGAGGAAAACCGAACATCTTTGCATGTACTGCGCATCCCCGAATCATCTGGTAAACGACTGTCCTCTTGTCCGCAGAAAAGAGGGTGAGTGTTCAAATGTCTTGCTAGGGGGACTCACAACTTCCTTTCCTAATCCTTATCTTTTTGTTCAAATAACATTGCAGTGGGACCAAACTAGGATCACCACCAAGGCTATGATTGACACAGGATCTTGTGGAAACTACATTGACATTTGTTTTGTCTCCCTTAATAAAATACCTATTGTTTCAAAACCCAAACCTGTCTCCGTTAGTTTTATTAACGGTACACCTTTATCCTCTGGTCCTATCACCAGTCAGACACAGGCACTTCTTGTAACTGCTGACGAGTCTCATGTGGAGACCACCACCTTTGATGTATTAACTTCGCCACATTTTCCAATCATTTTGGGACTTCCCTGGTTACACATACATCAACCAATCATCGATTGGAAAACAAGAACGTTAGCCTTCTCTTCTCACTATTGCGAGACGACATGTAACCTCCCCACACATGATAGGATCCTGTCTGTACTGCCAGATGACATTATTCCTAAGTGTTATCAAGATTTATCGGAGGTTTTCCTTGAGAAAAACGCTCAAATGTTACCTCCTCACAGGGACTATGATTGTTGTATCGATCTGCTCCCTAATAGCAAGTTGCCTTACGGACATGTATATCCTCTCTCACAGGATGAACTCTCTCATCTTAAGGAGTATCTGGATGAAAACTTGGCAAAAGGATTCATCCGACCTTCTACTTCCTCCACTGCTGCTGGGCTTTTCTTCGTCCGCAATAAGGACTCTAGCCTTAGGCCTATCATTGATTTCAGACAATTAAATGCCATTACAATAAAGGATCGTTATCCTTTACCTCTTATTCCTGAACTTATCGAACAGGTGCGTGGGGCTTCTTTCTTTTCAAAATTGGACCTAAAAGGGGCATACAATTTAATTCGAATCCGTAAAGGGGATGAATGGAAGACGGCATTCAGAACCAGATACGGACTGTTTGAGTACCTTGTAATGCCATTTGGGCTATGTAATGCCCCCGCAGCCTTCCAACGTTTTATAAACGAGATATTCCGAGACTTGCTTGATGTTTGTGTGGTAGTATATTTGGACGATATACTTATCTATTCTCATTCCTTACCTGAGCACATAAAACATGTGAGACTTGTGTTGTCAAGACTACTTGCACATAACTTATATGTTAAATCAAAGAAATGTCTCTTTCATAAAGAGGAGGTACTATTCCTAGGATATATTATATCTAAAAGTGGAACCAAAATGGACATGAGCAAAATATCCTGCATTCTGGATTGGCCTGTGCCAACCACTCGCAAAGCATTACAAAGGTTCCTAGGATTCTCTAATTACTATAGGAAATTCATTAAAAACTTCTCTGCGATTGTGAAACCTCTCACACAACTTACAAGCACGAAGAGACCATTTAATTGGTCAAAGGAAGCAAATGGAGCATTCTCTCTGCTGAAATCAAGCTTTACTACTGCCCCCATACTATGCCATCCAGACCCATCCCTTCAATACATCTTGGAGGTAGATGCGTCAAATATGGCAGTAGGAGCAGTTCTCTCACAACGTCCAACAAACACCTCACCTCTTCACCCAGTTGCTTTCTTTTCAAAGTCATTAAGTAGCCCCGAGGTGAACTACCCAGTAGAAGGAGTTATTAGCCATAAAACTGGCATTAGAAAATTGGAGACATCTACTTGAGGGCACTCAATTGCCAATTCTGATATATACTGATCACAAAAACCTCCAATACCTTCAGACTAATAGAACCCTTTCCCACCGGCAGGTACGGTGGTCGTTATTCTTTCTGAGATTTAATTTTTTAGTAACTCACACGCCCGTAGACAAAAATAAAAAAGCGGATGCACTCTCACGACTAGCCGAGAAAGATTGCACTGAGGTTCCCTCAGTTCCTATAATACCACTTGAACGTATTATCGGAGTCGTTCGCTCACTAAAGGAGGAGATTTTGCACAGCATAGGGTTGGATTCACCTCCACCACAACTAACTACTGACGCAGAAGGCTTCCTCTACTACAACGATAAATTATACATACCCCCTACTATGCGAACCAAGATCTTAGAATTGTCGCATGATGTACCTATGGCAGGACATATGGGTATGACTAAAACTCTCAATCTACTCACTAGGCAATTTTGGTGGCCAGACATGAAGACAACCGTAAAAAAGTTCGTTTCATCTTGTGATATCTGTGCAAGGTCTAAAATTGACAACACGAAACCATCAGGATTACTTTGTAGTTTACCGATACCCCAGGTTCCGTGGGAAGTGGTATCCTTGGATTTCATAGTGGAACTACCACCTTCCAAAGGATTCAACACCATCTTGGTATCAGTGGACCATCTGACCAAGATGGCACATTTCACCCCTATCCGAAAACTACCTTCATCCAAACAAACAGCAGAATTACTTGTGAAACATGTCTTTAAGTTACATGGTATTCCAAAAACACTGCTGTCTGACCGTGGTTCACAATTCATCTCAAAATTTTGGCTAGCTCTATGTCAGATACTGCGAATAGAGCGTAACCTTAATTCTGCCTACCACCCTCAGACCAACGGACAGACAGAGAGAGTTAACCAGTGCATTGAACAGTACCTGCGTTGCTATACTTCGTATCTACAGGACGATTGGGCAGATCTCCTCCCACTGGCGGAATTCGCCTATAACAACGCTACTCATAGCACTACTAAGCAAAGTCCGTTTTACCTGAATTATGGGTTTCATCCCACACTCCTTCCTCCACGTATCTTACCATCAAGTAATCCAGTAGCATCTGATTATCTTGCCCAGATAAAGGATTCTCTGGGATTACTCAACAATACCATATCTCATGCTCATAGCCAACAAAAAAAATACTACGACCTCCGTAGGAAACCCTCTCCCCAATATGCCATTGGGGATCTTGTTTGGCTTTCTACAAAAAATCTAAGACTAAAGATCCCTAGTAAAAAACTTGGACCTCTATTTCTGGGACCTTTTCCAATAGAGAAGCTTATTGGAAAAGCTGCAGTACAACTCAAATTGCCAGTAGACCTCAAGATACATCCTGTCTTCCATGTGTCTCTACTGAAGCCCCATGTTCCTAGCCAAGGAATAAGGCCTACTATCTCACCTCCACCTCCTGTACAAGTGGAGGGTGGAGAAGAATTTGAGATAAAAGAAATTTTGGATTCCCGTTTCAATAGAAGAAGACTCCAGTATCTTGTACGATGGAAGAATTATGGGCCCCAAGATGACACCTGGCTGGATACCTCCGATATCCATGCCCCTAGACTGATTCGCAATTTCCACTCGAAATATCCGGAAAAACCAGTTCTAGAGGCCTTCCGGAGCCGGCCTTAAGGGGGGGGTACTGTAATGTTCCGGTACCTATGGTACCCTTGTTCCTATATTTCTCCTCTCTTTGCGTCCCATCTTGTATATACAAAGGACGCATACACCTTTAAGACCGGATGACATCACTGCCGAGCGCCGCTATGAGCGGCTATTTCAATCGCCGGTTTGCTCTCACTCATCGCTCGTTCAAACCCACATGTTCATCGCACCTACGCCTGAGAAGTCGGAGCTGCTGACATACCTTCCTTGCTGAACTAAGCCGGAAACCTCGCTGGTGATCCGTATCCCGCTACGGGATCACCCCTCTCCTCTGGACATTGTATTTCCTAACCTATCTAAGTGATAAGTACCCCGCAGGGGATTCTTACTAACCAACCTCCTACTGTCATCTACTGCAATTACCAAGACTATCTGTATCTATCTATTCACTATCATCTGCATAAGACTGTTAGCTCTTGGGACTACCTTGAACTATCCTTGCACTAGGTTACTCTGTCTAAAGTATACTCCATCTGTGTCCTCTTACCATCTGCACTATACTTGACATCAGAACCTATCTGCTTACCATCCCCTGCATCTCTCCTATACTACTTCTAGTGCTCACCATACAATAGCCTGTCTCTCATCTATATATCCTCATATACTCTATCCCTCCATTAAACATCTATTAATATATATATAGTATATAAACAGGCTGTACACGGTGATGAAGTCCTGAGAGTTGGATATGTTGTTCAACACATTCTCTACAAGGCTACTGAGTGTAATAATTCTGCAGCTGTAAATCCATCCGCAAACAAAAACGCATGAACGTTACAGTGTACTACTCGGCACGGGGGAAAATGATCACCCCGGTGAGTAGACACCTTTATCTTTATCATAAATATAATACTAGAAGGGTCCAATTCTTTGTACTAGAAGTCATCCCTCAGGATCCCCGTGGAGGGGATTGGGATAGACGCATTTTGCAAAAAGAGGCCCTCTGGATTGAGCGTCTTAACGCTACTCGCAGACCAGGCCTCAATGAGTCCCAATCATACAAGAGTTTTCTCTGAATACACGATAATGACTTGATTCCTAGATGTTTTTGAGTCCATGTAAAGTGTTAGCTTGAACACAATCATTTGGAGTTCAATTATCCACTCTTCCAATTTTCTCTTTTTGTCTTGTGTGTAAAACTAGTGTTCTGCAGAAACTAATTTCCTATATGTATACATTTGATAATCTTTTTGTATCTTTGTACCATTGTTTTATTTTATGTCAATTAATGAAATAAAGTTTTCTGTATATGAAGTATCTAAAAAAGATTTTTTTGTCCTGTATTATGTAAGTATGCACTCTGACTTCGATCCGAGTGACATACGATCTATTGTTGTTCCATACATTGTCTAAGTCTTCATGTATTTTTAGATGGATGGTCCTACTGCTTGGTTCCTGTGGGGGGGCAGTATTCTCTTCGGGGACCACGGTTCCCTCATCATGGACATATGTGCGGCCAGATAGGCCACTTGAGGTCACTTCCGGTTCGGGGCTGACTTCCTGTGGCACCCACGCCTGCAATGGACGAGACTTCCTGGTCTTCGTCCGCTCGGGCGTCCTCCCATTGGTTGTGGCGCGGATGGCGGCTTGTTTGCGCATGCGCGCGTGCCGCTCCGACGCACGCCCCTGGGAGGTGGCCGGAGAGATGACGTCAGACGCTGACTCATCTCCCGGGAGCCTTCCTATAAGAGAGCAGCCGTATGCAGCTCTCATTATGGTGGCGGTTCCCCATCCGAGCTAGGTGATCACACGCACTTGGATTTTTATGCTGGTAAGCGAACTTGCTATATACCCTGGATTCGTTTTTGTGTGTTTTCTCTGCATTTTGGACATTGATGGCTTTATTGAGAAAGTATTTCCCTCTCTTTCTTTAGTAAAATTTGTTTCTACTATGCGCATAAACAGCGCTCCCTTGGGGCTTATCTGTGCTTACATGTTGCAGACCCTATAAACTCAGGTGTTGTATGGACTAGGCATCAGGTATATGTCTCTTGTCTAAATCTACTCATTGTTCTTTCTCCTTACTATTGGGTATCTTTAGGGGCTGACCCTCTATACGCATGACCTTATACCTTCTATGCCTATTGGGTTTCTTGAATATGGATCTTTAACCCTTGCCATCTAACTCTGCACCTTACAAACTATGCTGCACACCTGGGTGAGCTGTCCATGTTTGCCATCACTGATTTGTTAGCCTAATACCCCTCATTTTTGTCCAATGCAGGTTTAGCTGGGTTTATGCACCAGCAGGTTCTATAACTAGCCTATTTTTGCTTATATATCCTGCACAATTTTTTGATTTTTGGAATCCAACTGCAAATTTGATCACCTTCCTCGTTAAACTGAATGTGGTGGGCCTTCTAATCTGGCCCATGATACTACAATATCTACGCAGGTACGCATGCTCTTTGAATTTGTTATAATAGTATAGTAATCCTGATTACTTGTACATACCCTCTTTTCTACAGGAGGGTCTCCCCACATGTGACTCCATTTCTGGTGTTCCTACCCCTGGAGCTATGCTTGCCCCCTTGGGTTCAGGCTAATTAGGACTGTCTGTCTAATGTCCAACTATGTATCAATGGTGTGTCATTGTATGATGCATATGTCCATTAACTGATGCGGTTTCTAGTTTCGAGAAATCTTTTTTGAGAAATCTGGAAATATCAAGTTGTATTTGAATGTAATTCTCTTTTATTCTTCTGTACAGAGTCATGATTAGCTCCTGATGAAGCTTTATACATAAACTGCATTCTCCCAGCTGCCTTTTGCTGGCTCTCCCAAACACGATGACTTCTCTTTGTTTGATAAGTTTGCACTGGAGTCTGGGACAAAGGGCACTTGGAGACAGCATGCCCCCACTCACTGCACTGCAAACAGCGCTCTTCCCTCCGTGTCTTATCCAGACTTCCCACACTGCATCCTCTTTCGGTAGAGAAATCTTTGGCAAATTTGCTAGATTTGCTGTCTGCTTGAGAAAGAAGACTTGTGACATTGTCCAACTCAACCTGCAATCGGTTTGCCTTCTCTGACAGCTCAGCACAAAATCGGTCACCTTCTGATACTTTGACTTGCAATTCCTGAAGCTGTGCCTCTACTTTTTTTCTCTTGTGTTCAGAGTCTCCTTTGCCCTGCATAAGAGCCTTCACCTCATTGGCTAGTTCATTACGCTCACTTTCAAGCGCTTCTTTGGCCTTTTGCAAGTTTCCTTTTTCCTATTTTGTCTGTTCCCACTGTTCAGAAAGCTCTTCAACAGCTTGTGCATGTTTCTGTCTGAGCTCCTGCATTTGGCTTTCATGAAGCCGAGCTTCCTCTTCCAAATTTTTCTTCAAGTGTGATACCTCCTTGTACTCTACACAATCTCCAACAGTGCTAGAAATCTTCTCATTCCAAAAAGTCGGTATGTTACTGGCCTGACTCCCAGCCTCGGTCTGCTGTCTCTGTTTCAGGCCTGCAATACTCTCTTGGTGAGCCTGTTGTTGAGCTGCAAAGCTCCGCTGAAAATCCGCATTTGCCTGCTGCTGTTTTGCATTTGCTATAACCATTTGTTTCAGCATCTCCTCCATTTTGGGTTTACTTTCCATCTGAGAACACTGCATCTCCATAACTGGTCCATTTGCACCAGTGTTGCTAGGGACAACAGCCTTTCTCCTCAGCAGACTCGGTTCAGGCATGTATGGGGCTCGTTCAGGCGGTAACATCCCCTTCATCCAGAAAATTCGGTCTCTCATCTCAGCCATCTTTGCTTCTTTCAGGAGCTTTGACCAAAAGTCCAGCAAAAATTTTGAGAGCACTGTCCCTTTAAAGCAAGTAGCTTTTCTCTCTCTTGCAGGATCTCCTCTCCTGCACACACAGATTGTGCAGTCTCATGCACCAGACCAAGTTCATAAAACAGATGAACTTATTTCTTTGCAGGGATCTCCACTTCTGCCCGCATTCTCCACCATATGTGAGGGATTAGCTTGGTAGCGAGAGAGGGTGACCCCTTGGGGGGGTTCGTTACACAGAGAGATAGCCGAGGAGTAGTTGAAAACAACAGTCTATGGTTTATTCTTGCAATTTTCTTCACACAAGTGCAAGCATCCAAAACAGCATAATTTAAAACAAACATAAAATAAAATAAACCCTGGCCACTGTGGGCGTCTACCTTCACACACAGGAACCTACCTAGGGAGTCTGTCCCAACCTACTGCTGGGCAGACACTGCTGATCATACAGCAGATCATCAATAGTCCATGTATTTTCTCTTCACACAGAACATGTCCATTTGTTTTTCTTCACACAGAAAAAGTCTATCACCTCACCTTGAGAAGTCTTCAGCTGACTGCTCTCCTCAGCGCACATCGCTTCAGGAGGCAGCAATCAGTAATCATCCTCTGGATAACTTATAGATGCCTTAATTGCCTGATCCTGAAGAGCTGAAGTCTTTTCAATGTCCTTACACCTTTCTGGCTACCTCTGCAGCCGACACCCTATAGTAATTGGTGAATTTTCTAAACCAGGTGGAAATGTATCTCCTGTCTGTGACAACACCCACAGATTTACCTGACTTCCTGTCACAATATATATATATATATATATATATATATATATATTTTTTTTTTTTTTTTTTTTTAAACTCACATGTATGGCTCTTCTCTTCCTTTTTTACATGTATGTATGTCTTTATGCTGGATTTGTTTGTTTAGACTATTTATATTATAATTCTTATCCGGCCACACATACCTTTTTCTGTTTTTCTGCTGCATCTTTCTGTATTTTTATTGTTTTTTTATATTTTTGTATCTTTCTTCATATTTCCTTATTTCTTTGTTTGCATTTCATGTTGTTTTTATTCGTCTCATTTAATTAATTTTTTGTTCCTATCTTTCTTTGTTTTTCTTTTTCTTTTCATTTTTTTTATTTTTTGTCATTTTAGGGTGGCCTCTCTTTTCTTTCTTATGCGTTAATTTTTTCATGTGTAGTGTTGGTTTCTTTTTTTCTCTTGTTTCCTATTCATGGAAGTCTGCCGTGCTTTTCTCTTGTTGACAATCAGCATTCATGGTTTGCAACCTTGTGCTCAATTAACGGCAATTAGTAATTGGTTTTGGGATTGCACTTTACTATTTAGGCAGCATCTTCACATGTATTCACATGGTTATGACTAAGCGAATGTAATTTCGTGAAACGCCTCAACTGTGTTTGTCCCCTGTCTCTGATTTGTCACTATGGATCGTTTTAATTCAATAAATGGATTTTATTGCTTCATACCTTCAAACTGGAGTGCGGTTGCCTATTTCTATTTATGCACAGCTGCCAGGACTGCGGACCTAACCAGCACCCTGCTTGATCGTCAGGACATCAATGCACCTGAGCAGTTTTTCTCTTTCCCTGTGTTCGACTTTGGTTCCGTTCAAGCACCAGCTCGTGAGTCCTTTATATACATTTTTTGAAAAATATTCACAAGTGACTTATACCTCATTATGAGAGACATGGAGGATTATTGGAATGGTCGGTCTCTCAGAAAACCTAGTGTTAATCCACTAAGGACAGATGCACAGGCTCTCCTTAAACAAGATAGTGGTGATCACTTAAATTCCATAGGTGCTTCTTTTAAAAGATTGGAAAAGCTCATGATCAAAGAAGTGAAGGCTTATTGGGAAAAAAAAAGTTGGCAGAGTATGTAGATGTTGAACGCATTCCTCTGGGTCTTCACATTAAAAAATTCCCTACATTTGACCTCTTTAATGAGGATTTAAAGAAGCAATGGACAGATACTTTGTCCTCCTGTTCCTTTGGTTTAATGAAAATAATCATCACCTCCAGAACTCTGGAACTAGAAAATTTGCAGGAGGACATCTCTACTCTGCAACAAGAAATTTCGCTACATAAGGATACACCTTCATTCACTGATTTTGATCAGAGATTAAGCACCAGGATAGACAAACTTGAAAAGGAAACCATCAATGGTAAAATGGAAAAACTTTTACGAGATAAAATGGATTATGAAGCTGATAATGTGTATGTGTAGAGAAAATCGCATCAATGGAATCGCTATCAACACAGAAAAAGGGTCAGCTTCTCCGATACTGAAACTAATGTTCTGGACAGTTCAACAGGGGCCTTTGCTACTGACACATCGTCCGATTATTCACAAATGTCAAGATCTGGAGGTGCAACTAATACCACTCCATTTCCAAAAAACGCTAAACAAAGGAAGGAGAGAAAATTCCAAAAGAAAAAATCCCAAAGAAAACAAGGAGGGGAGGAAAGAAACACTGGAGGTCAACAGGATCACCATTATTCACTTCGAACACAGAGGAAATAGGGGAAGGAGCAGGGAATAAGGACAATGTCATTAATTTGTCCCATAAGACACCCATATGACACTTACTATAGGGGAAATAAGCCTTTTATCCAAAGGATTACATTTTTGTCCGCACTCGCACTTTAACCCTTTTGCCACAGTTCTGGATGTCAACAAATTTGTCCGTAACCTGACTTTACAGAGACACTTTTCAGAAATGGCAAATGATTCTGATGAACTGCCTAGCTCCAGTGAGAGGGGCGACATTGGAGTTGAGTCACCTGGATTGGGTGACACTGAAGTTGAATCACCTAGGATCATTTCGGGAATTATGTGCAATCACTGACTTGGAAGATTTGGCTATGGAGGGTGGAGTTTTGGCAAATGATGGTGAAGATAACACAGCCAAAATCTCTTTGAAGATACCTTCACTTTTCTATCCTGTCCAGTCTCGTGTCCCCCAGATGGACTTGTTCCAAAAATTGATTGAAGAGGACATTTTTGAATTGAGCAAGACTGTCCCTTCCTCTATTCAAATCAAAGAGGACAATTTGTCTATTGATGAGAGAAAAGCTTTACTCACCCTTATGGATGATCCCACTATAGTAATCAGGAATGCAGACAAAGGGGGAGCGGTGGTAGTTTTGGACAGCGACACATACAGGAATGAAGCAGTTAGGCAATTATCAGATGATTGCACTTATACTATTCTAAGAAGTGATCCTTTGAAAAAGTATAGATCTACTCTACAAAAACTTGTGGATAGGGGTGTTAGGTTGGGGGTTTTAACCCCTAAAGAGTCGGAGAAACTTGTACCTGATTTCCCTGTCACTCCCATTTTCCACCACCTCCCCAAGGTTCATAAGGGACTACGTCCAGCCCAGCGGAGACCCATTGTTTCTGGCATTGGGTCTCTCAATGAACGCTTGGGGGAGTGGATGAATGGCCAACTTCAGCCTATTGTACAGAATCTTCCCAGTTATCTTAAAGGATACAACCCACTTGCTTAACCACTTTACCACCGGAGGATTTTGCGGTCTTACGTCCAGGCCACTTTTTGCGATTCGGCACTGTGCGACTTTAACTGACAATTGCGCGGTCATGCAACGCCGTACCCAAACGAAATTTATTTCCTTTTTTTTCCCACAAACAGATCTTTCTTTTGGTGGTATTTGATCACCTGTGCAATTTTCATTTTTTGTGATATTAATAAAAAACGCGACAATTTTGAAAAAATAACAATATTTTTCTACTTTGACAGTTAAAAAATATCCAATATATTCAATTTTTGTCATATATTTAGGCCAAAATGTATTTAGCTACACGTCTTTGACAAAAAAATTCTCAATGAGCGTATTTTTAACCGCTTTAAGACCGGAAGATTTTACCCCATTCCTGACCAGGCCATATTTTGCGATTCGGCACTGTGTTATTTTAACGGACAAGTGCGTGGTTGTGCGATGCTGTACCAAAATTAAATTTATGTCCTTTTTTCCCCACAAATAGAGCTTTCTTTTGGTGGTAATTGATCACCTGTGCGATTTTTACTTTATGCGCTATAAACAAAAAAACGCGACAATTTTGAAAAAATAACAATATTTTTCACATTTTTTATATGAAATTCCCCCCCCAAAAAATGTAAAAATCAAAATTTTTTAACATTTTAGGCCAATTTGTTTTCTGCTACATATTTTTGGTAAAAAAAATTTCAATAAGCGTATTTTGATTGGTTTGCGCAAAAGTTATCACAGCTACTAACTACAGGAAATTTATGTCATCTTTATTGTTTTTTTTTAAACTAGTAATGGCGGTGATCTGGCGGCAATCTGCGATTTTTTTTTTGCGGGACTGCGACATTGCAGCGGACAGATCGGACCCTTGACTGACATTTTTGACACTTTTGGGGGTACCAGTGACATTACTACAGTAATCAGTGCTATACATATGCACTGTTACTGTAAAAATGACACTGGCAGGGAAGGGGTTAACTTTTGTTGGTGATCAAGGGGTTAATGTATGCCTGGTGCTTACTAACGTGTGTAGGGACTATGTGACACAGGCACAGATCGCAGGTTCAGCTATGCTGAATCCTGCAATCTGACCCTGCCTGTCACTTAGGAGATCCGCCCGCTTTGTTTACACAAGCGGGCGGATCTCCACACTCGATCCCCGACGATCGGGGAAGAGCGGCGGTAATTACCGCCGCTCCTCCCCTGGCCCGACTCCCGCTGTGACTGAATACAGTGGGAGCGAGCGCGTCGCCCAAAAGGGGAGGGGTCCAGCGACATAGGTCTACGTCTACAAACCACTTCGTCGCAGTAGTACCCATGTGAGCGGCCGGCAAGTGGTTAATATAATGAATGACTTTGCATGGCAGCCAGATTTCTCATGGATCACATGTGATGTCTCGAGTCTCTACTCCTCTATTCCACATGATTTGGCCCTAGAGGCAATACACTTCTTGTTGGCACAATACACATGCTTGTCTGAGACATCCAGATTTTACATCGTAGAGGTCTTGGATTATCTCTTAAAGCATAATTATTTTTTGTTTGATGGGGTGTTCTATCTCCAAAGATGTGGGGCAGCCATGGGGGCTAAGTTTTCACCCTCTCTGGCCAACCTATATATGGGTTGGTGGGAGAGAACCCACATCTTTGGAGATGGGAACCCCTATAGAGACCAGATCGTTTTATATTTTCGCTATATTGACGATCTCATCTTCATTAGTAGGCAGAGTGTGACTTTGGACATCTTTTTATTACACTTGAACAACAATACTCTTAATCTGAAATGTACAGGACAACAGAGCACTGACAACATTGAGTTTTTGGATGTGGTCCTTAAACATCACAATGACCATGTTGTCACGTGTCTATACAGAAAGCCTTCAGCGGGCAATAGCCTATTACATGCACAATCTAGCCATCCTTTTCACACCTTTAAAGGAATTCCTGTTGGACAATTCCTCTGACTCACGAGGATATGTAGTGATCTGTCCACCTTTATTTTAATTAATATTTCTTTATTATTTTCCAAAATGTCATATATAATAACATCCATTTATCCCAAATACATTATGGTATCTTTTTAAAATCAACACAGATTACATTATAAGCTTTATACCCATTTTAACCCATATCCCTAATGTTCCCCCCCCCCCCCAATTCCCACTCTCTCTTAACACTTTATATTCCCCTGTTTCTTTAAAAACTTTCCACTCTTCCTAAGTGTCCACCCCTTCTCCCTGTTCGTCCTCTCCACTCCTCAGATATTCCAACTTTCTCGTTCTTTCCACTCTCCTAATCCAATACCCTCCCAAGGGGGCTTCCTCCTTCTGCCAGTTTAAGTTAATTAGACTTTTTGCTGCATGCAGTAAATGTGGAATCAGTGTTTTCTTATACTGTTTCATTAAGTATTTTGTACAGTGAAATAAACAAACCCACAGGTCTTCTGGGATATCTATATTTAGTATTTTCTTTATTAAAGGTTATCACTTCCCTCCAGTATTTTTTAATTTTTGGGCATCCCCACCAAACATGTGCCATCAATCCCACTTCCCCACATCCCCGCCAACAATAATGCGTACTCCCAGGTTTAAACCTATTAACTTTATCCGAAGTGTTATACCACCTAGAAATACATTTATAATTCATTTCCGCTGTATAAATATCTACCGCGGAGCTATGAATCAGCTTTAAACTCTTTTCTATATTGAAATCTTCTCCTCGTGCCCCTAACTCCCTTTCCCATTTTATTATGAAGGGCGGTACTGCCAGCCTTCCTGCTGTTATCAAAATTTTGTACACATTTGAAATATTATTCTTTTTCTTATCTGAAACACATATTTGTTCAAAAGGTAATAAATAGGGTTGAGCGGACACCTAGATGTCCGTGTTCGACGGGTTCGGCCGAACTTTAAAAAAAAGTCCGGGTCCGTGTCCCGGACTTTTACCGAACTTTTCCCGGACACCGAACCCCATTGAAGTCAATGGGGACCCGAACTTTAAGGCACTAAAATGGCTCTAAAACACCAATGGAAAGGGCTAGAGTGCTGCAAATGGCAGCAAAACGTAGTTAAGAGCATGGCAAGTGCTCTGCAAACAAATGTGGATAGGGAAATAACTTAAAACAACAAAAAAAAAACCGAAAAATAAAACAATGTTCTTCATCTCTGAAGGACGAGGCCCATATGGAGTAGGAGGGAGGTTGAGGTGGTGGTGGATGTGGCGGTGTCATAGGCGTGCGCACAGGGTGTGCCTGGTGTACCTGGGCACACCCTAATCACCTAGGGCACATAGCATTATCGCTCTGTTTGCCAGTGAGGAGATGGGAAAGATCTCCCTCGCACCTGCTCTGCTCTATTTCTCTTTGCCAGCAGGGAGAGTAATGTATCGGGGCCATGTACATGTAGGCAAACACATGCATGTGTATTTCAACTTTGGGGTGCACACCCTAATGCAATAGGCTGCGCACACCTATGGGCGGTGTAGGTGGAAGCGGCGGTGGAGGAGGACCAGGGCTGGATTAAGAGCATCATGGTCTTGGTGCTGAGGATTTTGAAGGGCCTTAAGGGCCGTGCCTTGGCATGCACCCAGAGGAGGAAGGGTGCAGCCATGCATGCCTAATTCAACATGGGATGCTGTCTCTGAAGCCCATAAACACATCCATGCATCGGCAACTGTCCCTCCTTGTCCGGCCTTCGCGCTGTGTGGGGAGGTTCTGAGGGTGCTGCCTGGGGAAGCGAGCATAGAAGCCAGACTTCTGTGTTTACAAGTGACAGAAGAGCGGTCACAGTGAATATGGCCAACCCGGGGCCTATATAAAAGGTAGGGGCCTGCATGAAGCTGCAGCTCCAATAGCCCCTACGTTAATCTGGCCCTGAGGAGGAGGACGAGGTAGCCAACACTGCTTCTTTTCACAAATTTTAAATGAGGGTACACCCCAAAAGAGTGAGAAAGAGCAAAAAATGGAACAATGGCTGGGTAAGGTCGGTATCCATTGCTATTCTGCACAAGGTACGGAAAAGTCCCGTGGGATCCATGCCTGGTTCATTTTAATGAACGTGAGCTTGTCCACATTGTCTCTGGACAGGCGGCTGCGCTTGTCTGTTATAACACCCCCAGCCGTGCTAAATACCCGTTCAGATAATACACTGGCTGCAGGGCACGCCAGCACCTCCAAGGCGTAAAGGGCAAGCTCAGGCCATGTGCCCAATTTGGAGACCCAGAAGTTGAAGGGGGCAGACCCCTCATTCACTACATGTAGGCGTGTGCACACATACTGCTCCACCATGTTGGTAAAATGCTGCCTCCTGCTAAGACGTTCCATCTGAGCTGCTGGTGCTGCTGTTTGTTGTGGCGTGCTGACAAAGCTTTTCCACATTTCGGCCATGCTAACCCTGCCTTCTGAGGTGCTGGCGGTGCCCTGGTTGAGTTGGCGACCTCCTCCTCCTCCTCCTCTGCCTTGTGCTTCCACTGTGGCCCCGCTGTCAGATGGGAATGCCAGCAGCATCGCGTCTACCAGCGTGCGCTTGTACTCGCGCATCTTGCGATCGCGCTCCAGTGAGTGAATTAAGGACGGTACGTTGTCCTTGTAACGGGGATCCAGCAGCGTGGCCACCCAGTAATCAGCACAAGTTAGAATGTGGGCAACTCGGCGGTCTTGTGGAGACACTGCAGCATGTAATCGCTCATGTGTGCCAGGCTGCCCAGAGGCGACGAAAGGCTGTCCTCTGTGGGAGGTGTATCGTCCGTGTCCTCTGTATCCCCCCAGCCATGCACCAGTGATGGCCATGAGCTGGCCTGGGTGCCACCCTGCTGTGAACATGGTTCCATCTCCTCCTCCAGCTCCTCCTCCTCCTCATCCTCCAGAACTGTGCCCCTGCTGGACAATTGTGTCCCTGGCGTTTGTGTGTGCAGGAACCCACCCTCGGAGCCCCTTGCGAATGACTGCCCTGAAAGCCTTGGAAATGTTACCTCTTCATCCTCCTCCTCCTCATCCTGTGCCACATCCTCTTCCATCATCGCCCGAATAGTTTTTTCAAGGAGGCATAGAAGTGGGATAGTTAAGCTGAGAACGGCGTCATTGCCACTGGCCATGTTGGTGGAGTACTCAAAACAGCGCAACAAGGCACACAGGTCTCGCATGGAGGCCCAGTTATTGGTGGTGAAGTGGTGCTGTTCCGCAGAGCGACTCACGCGTGCGTGCTGCAGCTGAAACTCCACTATGGCCTGCTGCTGCTCGCACAGTCTTTCCAGCAT
This sequence comes from Pelophylax lessonae, assembly GCF_965119305.1. Classification (NCBI taxonomy): domain Eukaryota; kingdom Metazoa; phylum Chordata; class Amphibia; order Anura; family Ranidae; genus Pelophylax; species Pelophylax lessonae. The sequence goes on from NC_138772.1 coordinate 240,918,081, forward strand.
GTGCAAGGTGGAGTTCCACCTTGTGGGCACGTCACATATGAGGCGGTGAGCGGGAAGGCCGAAGTTACGCTGCAGCGCTGCCAGGCGAGCAGCAGCAGGGTGAGAACGCCGAAAGTGCGCACAAACGGCCCGCACTTTCTGCAGCAGCTCTGACATATCGGGGTAGTTTTTAAGGAACCTCTGCACCACCAAATTCAGCACATGCGCCAGGCAAGGGATGTGCGTCAAACCGGCTAGGCCCAGAGCTGCTATGAGATTTCTCCCATTATCGCACACCACCAGGCCGGGCTTGAGGCTCGCTGGCAGCAACCACTCATTTGTCTGCTGTTCCATGCTCCTCCACAACTCCTGCGCGGTGTGTGGTTTGTCCCCCAAACAGGCAAGTTGTAAAACTGCCTGCTGTCGTTTACCCCTGGCCGTGCTGAAGTTGGTGGTGAAGGTGTTACGCTGTCCAGATGAGGAGGCGGTAGAGGATGAGGAAGCGGAGTAGGAGGAGTTAGGAACAGGAGGCAAACTGAAGCGCCCTGCAATCCTCGGTGGTGGAAGGACATGCGCCAAATTGCTATCCGCCTCAGGCCCATCCGCCACTGCATTTACCCAGTGTGCTGTTAGGGAGATATAACGCCCCTGACCGTGCTTACTGGTCCACGTATCGGTAGTTAGGTGGACCTTGGCACAGATGGCGTTGCGCAGTGCACACCTGATTTTTTCCCCCACTTGGTTGTGCAGGGAAGGGATGGCTTGCCTGGAAAAGTAGTGGCGGCTGGGCACGACGTACTGTGGGACAGCCACCGACATAAGGTTTTTAAAACTGTGCGTCTCCACCAGACGGAATGACAGCATTTCAAAGGCCAATAATTTTGAAATGCTGGCATTCAGGGCCAGGGATCGCGGGTGGGTAGGGGGGTACTTCCTCTTCCTCTCAAGTGTTTGGGAGATGGAAAGCTGAACGCTTCCACGGGACATTGTGGAGATGGTTGTTGGTGACCCAGGTGGTGGTGTTGCTGACAGATCGTCTGTTTGCGGGGTGGCAAGTGCCGGTATCACTACAGATGTGGCTGGAGCGGCCGAGACTGCAGCAGAAGAGGAAGCAGGATGAGCCAGAGACGTTTCTTGGTTTTGAAGGTGTGTACTCCACTGCAGCTCGTGCTTTGCACTTAGATGCCTGATCATGCAGGTTGTGCTCAGGTTGAGAAGGTTTATGCCTCGCTTCAAGCTCTGATTGCACAGGGTGCAAACCACTCGTGTCCTGTCATCAGCACATTTTCTAAAGAACATCCACGCTAGAGAACTCCTTTGAGCTGACTTTGGTGCGCTCGTTCCCTTGCTGCGTTGGGCAGTAGCGGGCGTAGTGTCTAGGGCACGGCCGCTCCGCTTCTGCACCCTGCTCCCTCTTCTGCTGTGCTGGTGGCTCTGTGCGACCACCGCCTCTTCCTCCAAACTACTCAGGTCACCTGCATGACGTTCATTCCATGTGGGGTCGAGGACCTCATCGTCCTCCACATCATCTTCCACCCAGTCTTCACCCCTGCCCTCCTTGTCGGTCTCCACAATGCTGAACGCCGCAGCAGTTGGCACCTGCGTTTCGTCATCATCGGAGACGTGCTGCGATGATCCTTGCATGTACTCATCTTGAGAAATAAGTGGTTGGGCATCGCTGCACTCAATCTCTTCCACTTCTGGGGCAGGGCTAGGTGGATGGCCCTGGGAAACCCTGCTGACAGAGTCATCAAAAAGAAGAAGAGACTGCTGTATGGCTTGGGGCTCAGACTGCTTGCCTGATTTGCAAGGGGGTGAGGTGAAAGACGGTTGGACATCGGCTGCAGGTGCCAACTGTGACCTTTCTGCAGTAGACTGGGTGGGAGACAATGTGAAGGAACTGGAGGCACTGTCAGCAGCAAACCAATCTACTATCGCCTCCACTTGTTCTGGCCTCATCACTTCTAGGGGCGTATGATGCCCTACCAAATACTGATGCAGGTTCTGTCGCCTACTCACACTTGAGGAAGGTGTTTCACTTGTGCGTGTAGCTGGCACAGATCGACCACGTCCTCTCCTTGCAACAGGAGCTCTAGCAGCAGCACCACCACGACCCAGGCCACGGCCCCTATTTGACGCTCTCCTCATATTTCTGAAATTTAAGATCTTGCCCTAGAAAGGTCTTTATTGAATAGCGGAACAAAAGAACAACAGTATCGCACGGGTGTATCTCACAGTCAAATATGCAAACTATGCCGCAATTTAATGTTTTTTACACCAAAAGGGTGTGTATTGAATAGCGGAATAGGATAAAAAACTGTGTATCTCACACGTACAAACACAGACTAGGCCCGATTAAATTTTTTCCTACCCTAAAGGGAGGATGAGGAAGAGGAGTATGGAACAGGCAGCACCCTCAAATCTTCAGAAGTATGAGATGAACCCCAGAAACTTGGAAAGGTGGATCTCACACGTACCGACACAGACTATTCCGCAATTTAATTGAGCCCCAAAGGTTTTTATTGAATAGCGGAATAGGAAATATGATCAAAAAAAAGTGTATGTTTTTCACACGTACAGAAGCACACTAGGCCCCAATTACTATTGTTTGTACACCTAAAAGGATGGATGAGGAAGAGGAGGAGGAGGAGTATAGAACAGGCAGCACCCTCAAAGCTTCAGAAGTATGAGATGAACCCCAAAAACTTGGAAAGGTGGATCTCACACGTACCGACACAGACTATTCCGCAATTTAATTGAGCCCCAAAGGTTTTTATTGAATAGCGGAATAGGAAATATGATAAAAAAAAGTGTATGTTTTTCACACGTACAGAAGCACACTAGGCCCCAATTACTATTGTTTGTGCACCTAAAAGGATGGATGAGGAGGAGGAGGAGGAGTAAAGAACAGGCAGCACCCTCAAAGCTTCAGAAGTATGAGATGAACCCCAAAAACTTGGAAAGGTGGATCTCACACGTACAGACACAGACTATTCCGCAATTTAATTGAGCCCCAAAGGTTTTTATTGAATAGCGGAATAGGAAATATGATCAAAAAAAAAGTGTATGTTTTTCACACGTACAGAAGCACACTAGGCCCCAATTACTATTGTTTGTACACCTAAAATGATGGATGAGGAGGAGGAGGAGGAGGAGTATAGAACAGGCAGCACCCTCAAAGCTTCAGAAGTATGAGATGAACCCCAAAAACTTGGAAAGGTGGATCTCACACGTACCGACACAGACTATTCCGCAATTTAATTGAGCCCCAAAGGCTTTTATTGAATAGCGGAATAGGAAATATGATCAAAAAAAAGTGTATGTTTTTCACACGTACAGAAGCACACTAGGCCCCAATTACTATTGTTTGTACACCTAAAAGGATGGATGAGGAAGAGGAGGAGGAGGAGTATAGAACAGGCAGCACCCTCAAAGCTTCAGAAGTATGAGATGAACCCCAAAAACTTGGAAAGGTGGATCTCACACGTACCGACACAGACTATTCCGCAATTTAATTGAGCCCCAAAGGTTTTTATTGAATAACGGAATAGGAAATATGATCAAAAAAAGTGTATGTTTTTCACACGTACAGAAGCACACTAGGCCCCAATTACTATTGTTTGTACACCTAAAAGGATGGATGAGGAGGAGGAGGAGGAGTATAGAACAGGCAGCACCCTCAAAGCTTCAGAAGTATGAGATTGTGTTCACTGTACCCCACAAAGATTGTGTTCACTGTACCCCACAAAGATTGTGTTCACTGTACCCCACAAAAGGTTTTGTTCACTGTACCCCACAAAGATTGTGTTCACTGCACTCCAAAAGGATTGTCTTCACTGCACCCCACAAAGATTGTGTTCACTGTACCCCACAAAGGTTTTGTTCACTGCACCCCACAAAGATTGTGTTCACTGTACCCCACAAAGGTTTTGTTCACTGCACCCCACAAAGATTGTGTTCACTGTACCCCCCAAAGATTTTGTTCACTGCACCCCACAAGGATTGTCTTCACTGCACCCCACAAGGATTGTCTTCACTGCACCCCACAAAGATTGTGTTCACTGTACCCCACAAAGATTGTGTTCACTGCACCCCACAAAGATTGTGTTCACTGCACCCCACAAGGATTGTCTTCACTGTACCCCACAAAGATTTTGTTCACTGCACCCCACAAAGATTGTTTTCACTGTACCCCACAAAGATTTTGTTCACTGCACTCCAAAAGGATTGTCTTCACTGCACCCCACAAAGATTGTGTTCACTGTACCCCACAAAGGTTTTGTTCACTGCACCCCACAAAGATTGTGTTCACTGTACCCCACAAAGGTTTTGTTCACTGCACCCTACAAAGATTGTGTTCACTGTACCCCACAAAGATTGTGTTCACTGTACCCCACAAAGGTTTTGTTCACTGCACCCCACAAAGATTGTGTTCACTGTACCCCACAAAGGTTGTGTTCACTGCACCCCACAAAGGTTTTGTTCACTGCACCCCACAAAGATTGTGTTCACTGCACCCCACAAAGATTGTGTTCACTGTACCCCACAAAGATTGTGTTCACTGCACTCCAAAAGGATTGTCTTCACTGCACCCCACAAAGATTGTGTTCACTGTACCCCACAAAGGTTTTGTTCACTGCACCCCACAAAGATTGTGTTCACTGTACCCCACAAAGGTTTTGTTCACTGCACCCCACAAAGATTGTGTTCACTGTACCCCCCAAAGATTTTGTTCACTGCACCCCACAAGGATTGTCTTCACTGCACCCCACAAGGATTGTCTTCACTGCACCCCACAAAGATTGTGTTCACTGTACCCCACAAAGATTTTGTTCACTGCACCCCACAAAGATTGTGTTCACTGTACCCCACAAAGATTTTGTTCACTGCACTCCAAAAGGATTGTCTTCACTGCACCCCACAAAGATTGTGTTCACTGTACCCCACAAAGGTTTTGTTCACTGCACCCCACAAAGATTGTGTTCACTGCACCCCACAAAGATTGTGTTCACTGTACCCCACAAAGGTTTTGTTCACTGCACCCCACAAATATTGTGTTCACTGTACCCCACAAAGATTGTGTTCACTGCACTCCAAAAGGATTGTCTTCACTGCACCCCACAAAGATTGTGTTCACTGTACCCCACAAAGGTTTTGTTCACTGCACCCCACAAAGATTGTGTTCACTGTACCCCACAAAGATTTTGTTCACTGCAATCCAAAAGGATTGTCTTCACTGCACCCCACAAAGATTGTGTTCACTGTACCCCACAAAGGTTTTGTTCACTGCACCCCACAAAGATTGTGTTCACTGCACCCCACAAAGATTGTGTTCACTGCACCCCACAAAGATTGTGTTCACTGTACCCCACAAAGGTTTTGTTCACTGCACCCCACAAAGATTGTGTTCACTGTACCCCACAAAGATTGTGTTCACTGTACCCCAAAAAGGTTTTGTTCACTGCACCCCACAAAGATTGTGTTCACTGTACCCCACAAAGGTTGTGTTCACTGCACCCCACAAAGGTTTTGTTCACTGCACCCCACAAAGATTGTGTTCACTGCACCCCACAAAGATTGTGTTCACTGTACCCCACAAAGGTTTTGTTCACTGCACCCCACAAAGATTGTGTTCACTGTACCCCACAAAGATTGTGTTCACTGCACTCCAAAAGGATTGTCTTCACTGCACCCCACAAAGATTGTGTTCACTGTACCCCACAAAGGTTTTGTTCACTGCACCCCACAAAGATTGTGTTCACTGTACCCCCCAAAGATTTTGTTCACTGCACCCCACAAGGATTGTCTTCACTGCACCCCACAAGGATTGTCTTCACTGCACCCCACAAGGATTGTCTTCACTGCACCCCACAAGGATTGTGTTCACTGCACCCCACAAAGATTGTGTTCACTGCACCCCACAAAGATTGTGTTCACTGTACCCCCCAAAGATTTTGTTCACTGCACCCCACAAGGATTGTCTTCTCTGCACCCCACAAAGATTGTGTTCACTGTACCCCCCAAAGATTTTGTTCACTGCACCCCACAAGGATTGTCTTCACTGCACCCCACAAGGATTGTCTTCACTGCACCCCACAAAGATTGTGTTCACTGTACCCCCACAAAGGTTTTGTTCACTGCACCCCACAAAGATTTTGTTCACTGCACTCCAAAAGGATTGTGTTCACTGCACCCCAAAAAGATTGTGTTCACTGCAGCCCACACACAGAAAAATGGATGTGGATCACTGACACCTGCCTATCTCCTATCCCACACCACACAGCAATATCGATTGTAGTTTGTAGAACACACTTTCCCTAAAATTCAGCAGACTCTGTCCCTAACAGGATTGAGAAGAGATCGTAGATCAGGAGAACTAAGTGCAGACCCCACCCCACACAGCAATATCGATTGTAGTTTGTAGAACACACTGACCCTATAATTCAGCAGACTCTATCCCTAAAATGCCTACAACTCGCCCTGCCTAAACACTCCGACCTGTCCCTCAATTCTATCCGGACACAAATGGTTTTTTCCTGCCTATCTTTCCCTAATCAGCAGCCAGCACGTTGATGTGTGCTCTGTCCCTGATCTAAGCAGCATAATGACGCCGCTGCGGCTGCCTCGAACTTATAAAGACTTGGTCACATGCTTCAGACGGCCAATCACAGCTACTGAGACATTTGCAGGCATGGCTGGGATGGCTTAAGGCACACCAGTTAAACGATTGTTGATTGGCTGTTGAAAGCCCGCCATGAAAAGAGCGCCAAAGCATGCAAAACCCGGAAATAAAACGACCGAACACGGATTTTTACCCGAATATACAGTAAAGTGTCCGTGTTCGTGTTCGTGTAACAAAAATCCAATTATTCGGTACGAACACGAATAATACAGTCCGTGTTCGCTCAACACTAGTAATAAACCCTTTACTTCTCTTAATGGAGGAGGTAATGAGGCCACAAAATGCTTCAACTGGCAGTAGCGCCGTTCATTTACCCTCCAGTTCATTTTTTCCTGAAAGTCTAATAAAGTGATAATTTTCCCATTAACTACTATATCCTTTAATCGTGCGCCTACATCTCCAATCCAATTCCTGTGTATCTTCCCTTCTCCTGGCAGGAAGAATTTTGTGTCTCGTAAAGGAGTGAGCGGTGAATTATATTTCCAATTTTCTTTTTTAAATATTAAATCCTATATTTTCAGTGCCTGGCATGTAAATTCGTGTGTTTTTGAATTTAATTCCCTATATTGTGGTGGTATCCACATAATTTTTCCTAATTGTGTATTACTCATAGTGCATTCTATCTTCACCCAGCATTTCTCGCTTTTTTCTTTACCCCATTCCAACACCCGTGAAATTACTGTAGCTTGGTAGTATTTTTTAAAGTCAGGGATCGTTAAGCCCCCTTGTGCTTTGCTTTTACTTAATACTGCATATTGTATTCTAGGTTTTTTATTTTTCCAGATAAACCTTGTTACAATTGATTTCATTATATTAAAAAATTCCTGAGGTATTGGGATTGGGATCATTTGGAACTTATATATTATCTTTGGGAGTATTGCCATTTTTACTATATTTATTCTTCCCATTCACGACAGAGCCCGATTTGCTAGTTTGTTAATTTCCGTTTTTATTTAGTTTAAGAGTGGGATATAGTTTACCTAGTACATTTTCTCTGGATTTGATGTTAATTTGATTCCTAAGTAGCCCAATTCTGATTGTCTCCATACAAAGGGAAACTCACTTTTTAGATCCTCTTTCTCCTGTTTACTCATTTTAATACTCAGGATCTCTGATTTTGTGGGATTCATTTTAAGGTTGGATAGGTCTCCATACTGTTTCAGGGTTTTCATCACATTCGGCAGGGTAATCCTTGGGTTGGAAAGGTAGAGCAACATGTCGTCCACAAAAGCCGCGACCTTGTGCTCTACCTCTCCCACCTTTATTCCTCTAATATCCGGACTTCCCCCTATTGTTGCCAACAGGGGTTCCAGGGATAAAACAAATAGCATTGGTGAGAGTGGGCAAATGTCTTGTTCCATTAGACATTTTGAATGGTTCTGATAATGTCCCATTATTTTTTACTCTTGCTGTTGGAAAACTATATATTGTTCTTATCCAAGCCATCATTCTTGGTCCTATTCCTAGCTCCTCCAAAGTTTTTATCATGAACTCCCAGTCGACCCTGTCAAATGCTTTTTCAGCATCTATTGACAGTATCAAGCCCGGGTGTCCATTTTTTATCATCTGTTGTATTAGGAGGATGGTCCTTAGTCCATCGTCTCTTCCCTGTCTCCCAGAGACGAAACCTACCTGATCGCTATGAACCCAATCTGTCATTAACCCCTTTAGCCTTGTTGCTAGGATTTTTGTAAATAACTTAGTATTTGCATTAAGGAGTGAAATGGGCCTATAACTCGAGCATAATGTTGGATCCTTCTCTTCTTTCAATATAACAGTAATGGAAGCCAAGAGAGCTTCTTTACTCATCTCAAATTTTGACCCCAGTCCGTTTAAATAGCCTTTAAGTTTAGGGATTAATATTTCTCCAAACCTCTTGTAATAACGAATTGTGAACCCACCTGGGCCTGGACTCTTTCCTGCTGTGGTGTTTTTTATAGCTCTTCCTATCTCCTCTTCTGTAATCGGGGCTTCTAAGTATGTTATTTTCTCCTCATCTATTTTAGTCAATCTTGCTTCTCTCAAGTATTCCTCAATTTTACCCACTGTATTTGACTCCTTTTCCTGTTTGTCCTCTCCTCTTACTGCATATAGATTCTCGTAGTAGCTCTGAAATTCTCTCACTATCTACGTTGTTGAATGGACTATATCTCCATTTTTGGTCTTTATTCTATCTATAAAATGTACTGCTTTCTTTTTTCTTAAGACTCTTGCCAATTTTTTTCCAATTTTATTACTTTCTAGATACCTCTCTTTAGCTACTCTGTTGAACTCCTGTCTAGTTTCCTGATCCAATAGTTCCTTTAATTTCTCCCTTTTTGCCTCTAGTGATTTGGTTAATTGTGTTTCCTGAGTTTTCTTATGCTTTTGTTCAAATTTAAAGATCTCTTTTATTAATCTATCTCTATTTTTAGTTTTTTCTTTTTTTCTTTGTGCACCCTTTGCAATTAATACTCCCCGGATATAAGCTTTGTGGGCCTCCCATACAATATCTTTTGAGGTTTCCTCAGTTTCATTAATTTGGAAGTATAATTCCAACTTTTTCTCAATTTCCTTTCCCCAGATTTTATCCCTTATTAATTCCTCAATAATTCTCCAGAAGCTCCCTCTGGATTGACCTCCTGGGAATCTCATCTTCAATGTAATGGGGGCGTGATCTGACCAGGTCCTGACCTCCATCCTCGTTCCGATTACCCTCTCTATCCATCTGTGTTCGATCATCATATAATCGATTCTTAAATATGTCCCGTGCACAGCTGAGCAAAAAGTATAGTCCCTTTCTTTTGGATGAAATATTCTCCATATGTCAGACAATTGGCACTGAAATTATTTTTTCTTTAATCTCTTTATTTGGGAATTTCTGCTCCTCTGAACACACAAAGTACTATCCTCTTCTGGATTTAGGCATACGTTCAGGTCCCCGGCCAGAATCACACCCCCCTTTCTGAAGTCCATTAATTGTCCCAGTACCTTCCCCAAGTACTCTACAGGACCATTGTTGGGGCAGTATACATTGACAAGGGTTATTTCCTCTTCAAAGAGTTTCCCCTTCAGAAAGAGGAATCTTCCCTCTGGGTCCGTTAGTCTTTCTTCTAAGGAGAACCTCATTCCTTTAGCCAGCCCAATAGCTACCCCCTTAGATTTTTTATCAAATGAGTCTGCATAGTACTATGTGGGGTGATCTCGTGAGTATAACCTGATGTTCGATGCATGTGTAATGTGGGTTTCCTGTAAGAAAATTATGTCTGCAGCTAGATATTTGACTTCCTTCATGATTTTGTGTCTTTTTTCTGCTGAGTTCAGGCCTCTTACGTCATATGTAACAAAATGTACTGCTGTCATTTATCTTTTTGGTTTTCTATAATGTTACACTCTTCCTTTTTCTCCCTCTCTTTCCTTCTTCCTCCTATTCCCTCGTCTCGAATATGGCACACTCGGGGTCTAAATTTATAGGTCGCATCAGGAGAGGTAAACAGGTCCAGGAGAGGACTCTGCAGTGTCCTTACAATGACTTTTTTTCATGGGACTTTTTCCTACTTTCCCCCTCCCCCCCACTCCCCCCTCCCAACTTCCCTTCCCTAAACCTGAGTGCCTAGTTTCCTTCTTATCAACCATGTTTTCACATGGGGAAAGAATTGCTAGGTTCCACGGGTACCCATCTGGGTCTTATCTCTCTCTTTCCTTCTCCTCCCCCCCCTCCCACCAGCAACCCCCCCCCCCCCACCATCCACCAAGACCAATCTGTTATATTTCTATATTGTGTTCATTAGGTTATTTCTTCTTAGTCAGCAACTGCCACTGGACCTCCTCTTCTTCTACTCCTTTTCCTCTTATAGCTTTTCATTCGGGGATTTCTGGCAGAGGTATTTTCAGAGTCTCACAAAAGTCCTGCAATTCTTCCGGAAATCTCAGTTTTATTGTCCTTCCTTCCTTTCTTGATCCCAGACAAGCTGGGTATCCCCAAAAATATTGGATGTTATGTAGTTTCAATAACTCTGTCATTGGTTTAAGTATCCGTTTTCTTGACAGTGTCTCCTGTGAGAGATCAGCGAACACCTGCAGGTCTGCATCCCTATATTTTAGAGGAGGTCTGTTTTTCAGTTTTTCCCAGATCTTCGCTCTTTCTTCATATCTGTGGAATCTCACTATAACATCTCTTGTGGTCTCTTTGGATTGGTTTTTTGGTTTCCTGATTCTATGTATCCTTTCAATTTCTATTTTTGTTTTTATTTCTCTTCCTAGGAGGGGATTGAACACTATTTCCATAATTTCTACTAAGTTTTCTTCTTTCCCATTTTCTGGTAGGTTTTTTCTTCTATCTCTATTTTCTTGGTCTTCAAATAAATATGCTATATAAATTAGTACTATCTGGGATCTCCTCATTTCCTCTTTAAGAGCCTTCAGTTCTTTCCCATGGCTGTCCGTTTTTTCCTCTACTTTCTCTACTCTTTTCAGCATTTGGCCAAGGTCTCCATGCAAAATTGCAACATCATTTTTAATAGACTGTTCCAGTTTTGCAAACATTTCCCTTTCATTTCATCTTTTGTAGGGAGTTGATCATTAGTTCTCAATTCTTCCTCTTCTCTTATATCTCTTATATCTGGTTCTCTGTCCATCTGCGCACTATCCATGTGTACACTAACTATGAAGAGATCAGGATTGTTTTCTTCCGTTGTTTCTGTCTTTCTCTGGCTCCGGGATTTTTATACTTGCTTCATTGCTTTGTTTAAGTTTAGTTGAGATTTGTTTTTCACTGTTTGCGTTTTTCCCTCTTGTCTCCGCAGTCATGTATTTTTTAATGTTCCTGGGCTTACACTTATTTTTGATAATTTTCCTCCTCAATCTTTTCCTGGTTTGTTTTTCATTTTTAAATCCTTTTCCCCTCTATATCTGTGATCCAATTTGTGGAAACCCTGCTTTGATATCCTAATATTTAAGGGGGACTTTGGATTTATGACCCTGCTTTTATGCCCTCCAGCTGCTTGTAGAGGAAATTTCCCTTCAAATGTCCATGAGAGAGATCCTAGGAAATCGCCTTTTTCTCAGTTACAGTTTTCCCCTAATAGGTTCATCTGATTACCCTATCAATATTCTGCTAGGTACATAGATTCAAGTCTTTATCGGACCCCCAGTCCATTTTTTACCACATTTCCAAATCAATCTTGCTTCCGCTTTTCAGTATCTTTAACACAGTCTTTAGCTTTAATAATGGGGGGGGTAAAAACCCCTCTCACTTCTCCCGACCAGTCTCCGTGTTGTAGTCCTTTTGCTTCCACCCACCTGGTTGTCTTGCGGGTTACATAGTTTGTGAGGTTGAAAAAAGACATCAGTCCATCCAGTTCAACCTATGATGTGTGTGTGTGTTTGTGTGTGTTTGCTGTTAACCATACATTGTATACCCCTGTATGTTGTGGTCTTTAAGGTGCCCATCTAATAGTTTTTTGAAACTATCAATGCTCCCTGCTGATACGACTGCTTGTGGAAGAGAATTCCACATCCCCACTGCTCTGACAGTAAAGAACCCCTTACGTATTTTTAGCTTAAACCGTTTTTCCTCAAGTTTTAGTGAGTGGCCACGTGTCTTATTGTATTCCCTTTCTCTGAAAAGTTTGTTCTTTATGCTAGGGTCGCCAGTACAGTATTTGTACATTGTTATCATATCCCCCCTCAATCGTCTCTTCTCCAGAGAGAATAAGTTCAGTGCTTGTAGTCTTTCCTCATAGCTGATGTCCTCCATTCCCCTAATTATTTTTGTTGCCCTTCTCTGGACTCTCTCCAGTTCCAGCACATCCTTCCTGAGGACCGGTGCCCAGAACTGGACTGCATACTACAGATGTGGCCGGACCAGAGTCTTGTAGAGGGGGAGAATAATCTCTTTATTTCTGGAGTGAATCCCCTTTTTTATACATCCCAGTATTCTGTTCGCTTTGCTTGCAGCGGCTTGGCATTGCATGCCACTGCCAAGCCTGTTGTCTACCAGTACTCCCAGGTCCTTTTCCATCCTAGACTCACCCAGAGGTTCCCCCCCCCCCCCCAAGAGTAGCTTGCTTTCGCATTACTGATGCCCAGGTGCATTATTTTACATTTTTCAACATTAAACCTCATCTGCCATGTAGTTGCCCACCCCATTATTTTGTTCAGATCCTCTTGTAAGATTTCCACATCCTGCATAGAAGATATTGGCATGGTTAGTTTAGTATCGTCCGCAAATACTGAGATTGTGCTGGATATCCCCTCCTCTAGATCATTTATGAATAAGTTAAACCGGATTGACCCCAGGACAGAACCTTGGGGGACCCCACTTTCCACACCCGCCCAATCCGAGTACTCCCCATTTATAACCACCCTCTGACTTCTCCCCTGGAGCCTTTGCAAAGTCTAGATACACCACATCCACAGGCTTACCTTTATCTAGATGGCAACTCACTTCATCATAGAAGGTTAATAGATTGGTTTGGCAAGAACGATTTTTCATGAATCCATGCTGATTACTACTAATAATACCATTTTCATTACTAAAGTCTTGTATGTGGTCCCTTAACATCCCCTCCAAAATTTTGCAGACTACTGATGTTAGGCTGACCGGCCTATAGTTACCCGGGATATATCTCGGCCCTTTTTTTAATATTGGTACCACGTTGGCTTTTTTCCAATCAGCTGGCACCATACCCGTCTGTAGACTATCCTTAAAGATCAAGAATAATGGTCTGGCAATCACCTGGCTGAGCTCTTTAAAGCGGTTGTATCCCGCTTTTTGACACTTTTACCTACAGGTAAGCCTATAATAAGGCTTACCTGTAGGTACAAATAATATCTCCTAAACCGGCACGGTTTAGGAGATATTTACAGTGCATGCAGCCGCTCGCGCGAGCGGCGCATGCGCTCTGAAGGTCCGGGGGGACCTTCAATTAACTTGCATGCGCGGGAGTGACGTCATCGCGGCTCCGGCCAATCAGCGCGCTGGAGCCGTCTCTTCCGGCCAATCAGCGCGCCGGAGCCGCCGAACCCGGAAGAGACGACGAGGGATCATGGCAGCGCCCGCATCGATGTCCGGGGGTCCGTGTCGGGGCTTCGTTTTAAGGTAAGTTAAACATAATGGGCTAGTATGCGATGCCTTTGTCTTGCAGGTTTTTTTTTTTTTTGGTTTTTTTTTCATAGGGTTTACAACCGCTTTAAGAACCCTCGGGTGCAAGCCATCCGGTCCCGGTGATTTATTTATGTTAAGTTTCTCTAGTTTAGTTCTAAGTCTATCCTCTGTTTGCCATGGCGGTACTTCCTGAGGTGTGAAGACTGAAGAGAAGGAATTATTTAACAGTTCCGCCTTTTCTCTGTACTCTGTGGCCATATTCCCTTTGTCATCTTTTATGGGGCCAATGTGTTCTGGCCTTGCTTTCTTACCGTTTATATACTTTTAATTTTTTGGGGTTATTTTTACTCTCTTCCACTACATGTCTCTCGTGTTCTATTTTAGCTGCCTTGATTTCGTCTTTACATTTCTTATTACACTCTTTGTAATGCTTGAATGCTGCCAATGACCCCTCAGTCTTGTATTTTTTGAAGGCCTTTTCTTTAGTATTAATATGCATTTTTATGTTGGAGTTTAGACACCCAGGGTTTAGTTTTGCTCTTTAAAATTTGTTTCCCTTTGGAATGCACTGGCCAATCCCTTTGTTTAGTATGCTCTTGAAGCACTTCCATTTTTCCTCCGTGTTCTTTGTTGCCAGGGTTCTATCCCATTTGATATTTTCTAGCAGAGAGCGCAGTTTGGGGAAATTGGCTCTTTTGAAATTCAGTGTTCTTATATTACCCTTGTGTTTCCTATTACTATGATTAATACTGAAACTAATTGACCTTTGGTCACTGTCTCCTAAGTTGCCCCGTATTTCTATATCCTTGATCAGGTCTGTATTGTTGGTAATCAGTAGGTCAAGTACCGCATTGTTTCTTGTCGGTGCGTTCACCATCTGACCCATAAAATTGTCCTGCAGAACATTTAGGAACTGCCGAGCCTTGGCTGAGTGCGCGGTCCCTTTTGCCCAGTCTATATCTGGATAATTAAAGTCCCCCATTATAATGACATTTCCCATCCTTGCTGCCAATCCTATCTGTAAAAGGAGGTCCGCCTCCCCTTCCTCCCTCTGGTTGGGGGGCCTATAGTATACGCCCAATATTACCTTCCCCATAGTGCCTTCCCTTTTAAGTTCAACCCATAGGGATTCTGCCTCGTCCATAGCTCCATTATTAATATCATCCCTCCTATTTACCTGTACACTGTTCTTAATGTACAGACATACCCCTCCCCCTTTTTTACCTTCTCCGTCTATCCGTCTAAGGTATGCAGTGTCTCCGCGATCTCGGCACGGTCTCCCAGTACCAAACGCCGGCTCACGTGTCCTCCCGGCGTCTCGCGGTACTTCCTCCCGCTGGTCTCTCCAGACCTGAGACCTACAACACAGCTGCCTCCAGATAGCTCGCAGACCGGTTACGAGTCCCGGGTTACCTCGGAGCAGGTGAGATGGACCGATGGGGGGCTAGCGGGCAGGCAGGGGTACAGGGTCGGTGGCAATCAGCCTCCCAAAAACAGGCTGCTCTCCTTCATCCCAGATGGGTGCTTTCCGGAGGCTCCGCTTAGCTCAGCATTCAAACCCTGCTGGCGCCATTATCAGGCCCCTCCCCCCGATCTGTCCACCTTTATGGAAGAGTCTATTTTATTGTTCAAACGTTTTTTGGCAAGAGGCTATCCCAGATGGACTCTGGAAAGAGCCTACCACATAGCATTAAACAAAAATAGAAATAGCCTGCTTACACCTAAAAAAACATCATAATGTGGATAATGATAATCGGAGAAGTTCCATTACTTTGACAATCCCTTATAGTTTGGAATTTACAAAGATAAAACATATAGTTAATAAACATCTACCCATCCTATATGGAGACAAGAAGTGTGCTAAAATCTTAGAACAGGGTGTCAATATTGTGGCTAAACGTGCCAAGACTCTAGGAAATCATTTATCTCCAAGTTTCTTCTCTTCAAATAGCAAAAAGATATCGGAGACCTGGCTCCATTTTAAAGGGAATTTTAGATGTGGTACCAAAGATTTTCTAAAATGCCCACATATTGCTCTTGGTAACACCTTTCAGTCCACATTGGATAGAAGGATATACACAATTGACAAGTTTTTTAACTGTAATACCACCTTTTTGATTTATTTGATCACATGCAGAGGATGTTCCGTGCAATATGTGGGTCGTACCACACATAAACTGAAAGACAGGTTCAGGGAACACCTCAGTGACATTAGAGGTTGTAAATCCACTAATGTTGCACGTCATTTCAACATGGAACATGATGAGGATCTGGCCCTTGTGTCTGTTCAGGTTTTGGAACAAGTCATATCCCCACTTAGAGGGGGGGGACGTTTTTCGCCTCCTATGTAGGAGGGAGGTTTTTTGGATACACAGACTCCAGACTGGGTTGCCTGGGGGACTTTATTTTGAATGGGATGTTACCCATTTCAATTCTTAGTCCCCAATAAAGCAATACAGCCATACACGAGTCTTTCTGGTATGTCCATCTCGTTCCACCTTAATTTTGGCTTCGCAATACATGTGTACTCTCTGGAGCATTATGCTCATTGAATATACACTGGTGGGTTCCATTTCATTGTTGTATACTTTTTATGATTATCATTTTTTCTGATGCCGCGGACCTGTTGTATGCAATTTTGTGACACATATGCATTCTCATTGGAAGAGGCATATATCTTTTGTCTTATTACCTTTGGCCTGATGATTGAATTGATCTAGTATATTTATATCTATTCCTCGTTTTTTATGTTTAGTTTTTTGTTTTTTTGGCATTGGTTCATTTCATCCTACTGTGTAGAGCTACACATTCGCATATATTTTTATGCATAGTTGTATGTGGGCCTGTATTATTCAATCTCTACAATGCTCTTGATGATTTTTTACATAATATCGCATATATACATTTACACATATTGTCAACATTAATGTCTCCCTTGCTCCATTCATGTTATGGGGTTAGAGAGCCCGAGTTTGGGTTATATAAGACCATATATGATTGTTTCATATTGATGTCCTGGGAAAATTGGCTGGGAGTTCTTTAGTGTTCTCTGTCTTTTGCACCGTCTGGCTGGGATCGCCAGCCAATATGTTCATCGCCATGTCCATGTACACTCATCATGACAATTTTTGTTTTTCATTTAGATGCCATGTTCATTGTAGCATTATATTATTCATTAGATTTGCATTGTTTGGTTTTCCGTTAACCATAGTGTAATCCCATAAACCACATATAATCGATTTATTTAAAAAACTACTCACAATATTGAGAACATAAGCAGGCACATAGGTATAGCAGCTGAAGATCCTGACTGCGGCGTCCCGCGTGTATCCAATCAGCATAAAAAAGCAACAGGGACTTCTCAGGGACTTCCGGTCAGACTGATTTGGGGCTGGTGAGCCGGCCTTCTGTTGCTTTTTTATGCTGATTGGATACACGCGGGACGCCGCAGTCAGGATCTTCAGCTGCTATACCTATGTGCCTGCTTATGTTCTCAATATTGTGAGTAGTTTTTTAAATAAATCGATTATATGTGGTTTATGGGATTACACTATGGTCCTTTGTTTTATTGCTCTCCACACTCGGCTTTCATGGTGTCACCTACTTCCCCTTGGATCCTTTGAATCTAGTGATAACATCTCTTAGCTGGGCGAGGCTTTCTCATTCATTTGAGTAACCACGGCGTTCTGGTAAGCTGCTCTTAATACTTGTGCACCGAGGTGTCCCCATCCTACACTTTCCTTGGGTGTCACGGGAAGGAGCGTCTCTCACAGTATTCTCACTTGGATTTATTTGGACTTGCACCATTATATATTTTTTCTCTTGGTTGGGACTTTATTCACCATAATTCCCTTGGATTTTTTATGGATGATTTCTCATCAGTATTATATTTTATTATGTTATTTCTAGCGCTACACTTCCTTATTATTATTGTATTATTGATCACTGTCTGTTGATTTTGTGTTAGCTGCTTTCTTCACTTTACATTATTCATCATTACTTGATATATCAATTTTATAGCGCAGAAACACCCCTTTGCTATTTATATAGCTGTATTTAGTTAGGTGTCCCTAAAGAAACTTTTATTCCAGTCAAGTGGGCATCCCATAATACCCATATCCCCATCCAAGTTTAATACCCCAAATAAATAAAACAAACAAAGTTGCTGTACTGTTTCCTGACTCCTGACTGAGGTTTCCCAGGACAACTGTGTCACCGCCCCGATGGGCGAGTGTGTTTCACATGAGGTGAAAAGCGATGTACTAAGTATCCTACAATCTTAAACTGCTAATGTGCTAACACAGCCTATACAAGGCAGGAATGTGGCTAATGATGATGTTGAAAAGTATTACTGACAATGTTAATGGTTTGAGGTCTCCCATGGCAACCACAGGCAGTGTCGCAGAGTTGTCCCTGACATGAGGTGTTGGTGCCAGCGGTGGTCAAGGACAGCTCTGATACTGTGTGGGTGGAACAAAAGGGGAAAATAGCTGAAATGGTGGAGCATGGATTATCACAATCTGATGTGGTTAATTTTAACTTGTGCAGTATCCAGCCAGTAGTCACAGGTATGTTGGCTGTTGCAGAAGTTATCCCCCTCCAGTGAGAAGGATCGGATAAGGGCGCGTACATGGCAGAAGTTTTGTCCACAGCAAAACAGATGAGTAATGTTGAGTGTCAGAATGACAGTGTACTGGATAATGACTTGGAAAGGCTCAGTGTTGCTGAAAAAGAGAGGATGAGTATAATGCATGCATTTGGCAGTGCTCAAGGGGAGCTGCAAGTTGTGTCAGTTACCTCTGAGGTAGAGGTCTCTTTAACCACTTCTTTTACCAGGCCATTTTTTGGGATTCGGCACTGCGTTATTTTAATGGAAAATTGCGCGATTGTGCAACGCTTTACCCAAATACAATTGATGTCCTTTTTTCCCCACAAATAGAGCTTTCTTTTGGTGGTATTCGATCAGATCTGCGGTTTTTAGATTTTGCGCTATAAACAAAAAAAGAGCGACAATTTTGAAAAAAATGCCATATTTTTTACTTTTTGTTATAAAACATTCCCAATAACAACATTTTAAAAATTTTATTTTTTTATCAGTTTAGTCCAATTTGTATTCTGCTACATATTTTTGATTAAAAAATCCCCAAAAAAGCGTATTTTAATTGGTTTGCGCAAAAGTTATAGCGTTTACATACAAACTACAGGATAGATTTTTGGAATTTTTATTTATTTTTATTATTTTCTGCGATTTTTAGCAGGATTTTTAGTGGGACTGCGACATTGCGGCAGACAGATCGGACCCCTAACTGACATTTTTGACACTTTTTGGGGACCATGGACACTAATACAGTAATAATTTCTAAATAATATGCACTGTTACCGTATAAATGACACTGTCAGGGAAGGGGTTAATACCGGGGGTGATCAAAGGGGTTAAATGTATGCCTGTATGCTTACTGACTGTGTGTGTGTGTGTGTGGGGGGGGGTTTCTGTGACAGGCACAAACAGAACGTAGTTTCAGCTAAGCCCTGCCTGTCTGAGAGAAGATAAAGAGGGTCTTCTCTCGGTTTTTCGGACGATCAATCGCAGCCGCTCCTCCCGCGGCCCGCTGTGTCTAAACCACATTCACTTCAGTCACATAGTACCACGTGACTGGACGCAACCGAGCCGCCCTGCCGCATTAAAAAGGCGGTGGGCAGTCGGCAAGTGGTTAAGTGTCTCAGCCTCTCGAGCCTTAGCAAATGAGCCACTCCGGATCGCTAGTAAGGGAAGAGTCCTTAAAGTTCTAAAGTTCTATGTTTAGATGTGGAATGTTTAGAAAAAAACTGAGATGATGTTGGATCTGGTGAAAGCTTTTCCTCTGTACACCTGTGTCTATCTTCCAAAGATGGGCGGCCTGGCACTGCGTAGTACCAATCAGTCGAGGCAAGTGGTACAGGCGATGT
Source organism: Pelophylax lessonae (assembly GCF_965119305.1). Taxonomy (NCBI): domain Eukaryota; kingdom Metazoa; phylum Chordata; class Amphibia; order Anura; family Ranidae; genus Pelophylax; species Pelophylax lessonae. The sequence goes on from NC_138772.1 coordinate 240,937,775, forward strand.
TAAGCAATGTTGGTCAAAATGTGTATTGGTTACTGCAATGTTGGCTAATTGTATGGAAAGTCTCATGGTTCTCGGCTTCCAGCGGCAGTTGTGTGCGGAAAGCGGAAACAGCTAGAGGAATCAGAAATGACAGATATGGTGGAAGTATTTCTGTATGATAGTGTGATGAGGTGCATTCCTGCTGTTGTGGTCCGAGGTGCGGCTGAGCAGTGGTTGGTACATGCCGCATGTACTGTTTCACCGGCTAGACCTCGTGTGATGTGGGAATTCTGTCCATCTTCCGCAAAGAGGTGCAGTTTAAGGTACCCGGAGACACTCTGACAGGAAATAACAGTGTGTAAACCTATGTTGGATATTGTCTCACAGTGTGCAGGGTTGCTTCCTACTGGTTTGGGTATGAAAGGCTATCCAGAGCACTGTTGGACAGTTTAGAGGTATTGATTGAGTTACCAATGGACACAGAAATAGAAATAATACATTTCTGGTAGGAAAGCTGCTATGTGAGTGCTGGACAACAGGGGGCAATGTGAAACTGTGGGAAGGTCCCTTACATAGTTCCCTAGTTAGTCAGGTTGAAAAAAGAATCGAGTCCATCTGGCTCACCAATAAAAAACAAAAAACAGTAAAGAAAACCCAATCATACAATCCCATATACACAATCCTATACCCGCAGTTGATCAAGAGGAAGGCTAAAAACCCCAGCAAAGCATGATCCAATTTGCTATAGCAGGGGAAAAAAATCCTTCAATTGGCAATTGGATAATTGCCAATTGGATATTCCCTGGATTAATTGTATCTATAAATATTAGTACCCATTTATATTATCTAAACTTAGGAAAGAATCCAGGCCTTTTATAAAGCAATCTAGTGAGCTAGCCAGAACCACCTCTGGAGGAAGTCTATTCCACATTTTCACAGCTCTTACGGTGAAGAAACCTGTCCGTATTTGGAGACTAAATCTCTTTTCCTTTGGATGTAAGGAGTTCCCCCGTGTCCTCTTTGTTGACCTTAAAGTGAATAACTCAACACCAAGTTCACTATATGGACCCCTATGTATTTATACAGTACATGTGGATCATGTTGGTGGAATTGAAGTCTTCTATCCTGAGGCGTATTTGGCCCATTTTTTGGTCACCCTATATCATTTATAAAGATATTAAAAAGTAAGAGTCCCAACGCTGACCTTGGGGTACACTACCATACCCCCTAACCATTCCGGATCATGTGGGACAGCCCCGTAATTGTAAACAAGTACCGGTATCCTGCAGTATTAAGCTGGGTCCCGCAGCGCAATGCTAGAGCTTGGCACTCGGCTCCATTGATCTCTGCAGCAGCCAGATTCTCTCTTGCCCAACATGCATAAACTCAGAGAAGCATCCCCTAGGCTCCTCCTCGGCGCTAACGTGTTTTATGGGTTAACAGGAAGGAAGTACACATACCGACAGTGCCACGGAGGACACCTCTTGCCAGTGACCCAGGGTAATCAGCTCACCAGCCTCTCAGAGCACCTGCATGCCATATCCATTGATCTCTATTATTGTCTCTCCTTCCACCCGGCTACTGTACAGAGGTGAGGGGGGGTGCCATGACAGAGGTGAGGGGGGTGCCGTGACAGAGGTGAGGGGGGTGCCGTGACAGAGGTGAGGGGGGTGCCATGACAGAGGTGAGGGGGGTGCCGTGACAGAGGTGAAGGGGGGTGCCATGACAGAGGTGAGGGAGGTGCTGTGACAGAGGTGAAGATGGGGTGCTGCGACAGAGGTGAGGGGGATGCTGTGACAGAGGTTAGGGGGGTGCTGTGACATAGGTGAAGATGGGGTGCTGTGACAGAGGCGCGGGGGTGCTGTGACAGAGGTGATGGGGGTGCTGTGACAGAGGTGAAGATGGGGTGCTGTGACAGCGGTGAAGATGGGGTGCTGTGACAGAGGTGAGGGGGGTGCTGTGACAGAGGTGAAGATGGGGTGCTGTGACAGAGGTGAGGGGGGTGCTGTGACAGAGGTGAAGATGGGGTGCTGTGACAGAGGCGCGGGGGGTGCTGTGACAGAGGTGAGGGGGGTGCTGTGACAGAGGTGAAGATGGGGTGCTGTGACAGAGGTGAAGATGGGGTGCTGTGAAAGAGGTGAGGGGGGGTGCCGTGACAGAGGTAAAGGGGGATGCCTTGACAGAGGTGAAGATGGGGTGCTGTGACAGAGGTGAGGGGGATGCTGTGACAGAGGTGAGGGGGATGCTGTGACAGAGGTGAGGGGGGTGCTGTGACAGAGGTGAAGATGGGGTGCTGTGACAGAGGTGAGGGGGGTGCTGTGACAGAGGTGAAGATGGGGTGCTGTGACAGAGGTGAAGATGGGGTTCTGTGGTAGAGGTGAAGATGGGGTGCTGTGAAAGAGGTGAGGGGGTAGCTGTGACAGAGGTAAAGGGGGGGTGCTGTGACAGAATTTGTTCTGGGAGGGATGAGCATAGATTAGTGCTGGATTTTTGTTTTTGTTTTGGAGGTAGAGATTGAGTATTGTTGCTGAAAGGGTAAGTGGGGGACACCGATTACAGTAAATGTGTTACTACTCCTGACCCTTGCATTCTGTGCATTACAAACCCCTGACCTCTGCACTTTGCCTTACACACTATATTGTACATTGTATACTTCTCAAAGTGTTCATTGTCTCTACAGTTGCTGGTTGCTAAGCAGTCTCTGTTTTTTTGTAATTAAGTTCTTCTCTAAGGTAGGCTCATACAAAGTGTTAATGAAGTCCAGGTTTGTTTAACTGTGCCACTTAAGCCACACCCACTTTTGGCTGCGGTGCGCCGCAGGACTCCTTTTTCCCAAGCTGTCCCTCGTTCTCAAGTTCTAAAGTTGGGAGGTATGCACCACTGATAGCCTTAGACAAATCAGAGTAAGAATGATTAACCACTACTTCTACTAGAAGTTAAACTAACAGGTCTATAGTAACTTGGCAAAGACTTTGATCCCTTTTTAAACATAGGTTAGGGAGTAACCTTATGCCTTTAGGTGGTCCCTCCACAGAACCTGTCCTAGCAAACAAGAGGACAAGAGGTCCTGATGAAATTGACAATATTGAGTTGAATAATCCATTGAGGAATGTTGCTACTGACGTTAAACAGAAGGATGTGGTGTTAATCTCAGATGGTTTGGTTGCCAGTGGTAACCACACAGCAGTTTGTGAATATGAGAAACAGATGATGTTGGTTAGTGTTGAGTCAGGTAGTGAGAGAGGTCAGTCCCTGGTCTGTGGAGGTCTTTGCATGGGAGTCAGGACGACTCCAATGCTCTCCGGAAGTCACAGAGGCTGCATGGGGCAGTCAGAACGTGCCTGTCTGTAACACAGCAGGAGGGAGCTGATTGTGAGTAAGTTATGAGAGAGCTTGACTTTAAAGAACTTTGTATTGGTATGAGGAGCAGACCTAAGGCCTAGGCTTGAGGCCTAAAGCAGCCGTGTGTCAAGAGAGTAAGCCAGGAGGCTGAAGTATTCTGATTGTGCATGTTACAGTAATGGTGGAACCCTCTTCATGGGCAATTGATGTGTTTTGTGAACTTTTCCAGTCTTTTAAATAAAAGTGGACTACCATGCCCTTAAAAATACAGTTTTGAACTAGCGCAACTCATTGGAAACAAACTTACCACTTGAGTCTAACCCCTCCAAGTGTCTATATATAATATACACAGTGTATATTCTTTTTTAAACATTGATATATTTTTATATTTAGGCTGTACATTTGAATCCTTCGATGTTTCATTTTCAATTACTCCTGTAACTTAAAATACATTTCTGAACTTCAGAAAATACAGGACGTGTGTGGTTAGTAAGGCACGCAGTATTTTTGTCTTCACACTAGAACAGGGAAGCATGAAAACTTTCCTCTACCTCATTTCCATCACTCACCCAGAGCTTCAGAGAAGAGCACAGCTACCAGGAGCAGACAGAGCCCAGGAAGCCCACAAGTGGCAGCTGTAGACATGACCCAGACAAAAGCTAAGATCATAACATCACATCAGTGCTACCCCCTCCTTCACTTCTCTGTAGCCAGAATCCTCTCTTGCTTCCTTCCTTCTCCTCCTCTTCCACTTCCCCTCACTCCTCCTCTTAGCCTGGATATCTTCCCTTAACCTCCCTTTCTCCTTTCTCTCCCCATCATCTCTCTTTCTCTATGGTCATTCTTTCCCCTCGTGTACCCTATGCTTTATTCTGTTTGGCTTTCCAAGTAAAACAAAAGTTTAATTTAATTTATGAACTCCTGTGAAGGAAATGCCATCATGCTTTATTCATCTAAGCCATGTGTGCTAAAGGATAAAGTTAACATATGTTTTTTACTCTATGTTAAAAACAATAAAAGACTGTTATGTTACCAGTAACATTGTAACAATATTTGGCAAAAACCCCTATCAAATTTGATGAAAGCAGAGGGAGTTATTGATATGTGCAGTATAGGAACACTTATACTGCACATATCAATAACTTAAAGGGGTCATAAATTCAGAAGGTTTTTTTATCTTACAGCATTCTATGCATTAACTTCCTCGCATCCGCGCTACAGCCTATATACGGCTGCAGCGCGGACTCGAATTGTTGGGAGGCCGTTTTTAAACGGCCTCCCAGAAGCAGGCTCCCCGCGCACTCCCGCGAGCGTGCATCGGGGAGAATCTGTGTAGGCCGTGTCCCTTGGACACAGCCGATCACAGATCGTGGTGAATGGCCAATGACAGCGGCCATTCACCATGTGATCGGACCATCCAATGAGAGATGATCTCATATGTAAACATATGAGATCATCTCTCATCGCCGGCGCTCCTTCCTCACACGGAGCCTGCAGTGTGAGGAAGGAGGGGGAGCCGTCAGCCGCTGGGGACACAGAGACATGTAATCAGGGCACTGATCACCAGTGCCCTGATTACTAAAAGGTAAAAAAACATACAAATTGCCCCCAACAGTGCCCGCCATCAGTGTCCCCCATCAATGCCCACAATCAGTGCCCATAGTGCTGCCAGTCAGTGCCCATCAGTGCCTGCTCATCTAGGCACTGATGAGCACTGACTGGCAGCACTATGGGCACTGAGTGTGGGCACTGATGGTGCTGCCCATCAGTGCTCATCAGTGCCGCCCATCAGTGCTCATCAGTGCCACCCGTCAGTGTCCATCAGTGCCATCCGCCAGTGCCCATCAGTGCCGCCTCTCAGTGCCCATCAGTGCCGCCCATCAGTGCCGCCTCTCAGTGCCCAGCAGTGCCACCTCTCAGTGCCCAGCAGTGCCACCTCTCAGTGCCCAGCAGTGCCGCCTATCAGTGCCGCCTATCAGTGCTCATCAGTGCGGCATATTAGTACCTCCTCATCAGTGCCCATAACTGCCACCTCATCAGTGCCCATAAGTGCCACCTATCAGTGCCCATCAGTGCCGCCTCATCAGCGCACATCAGTGAAGGAGAAAAAATTATTTTTTTAACTTTTTTTTTTTCAAAATTTTCTGTCTTTATTCTTTTTTTTTGTAAAAAATAAAAAACCCAGAGATGATTAAATACCACCAAAAGAAAGCTCTATTTGTGTGAAAAAAATGATAAAAATGTCATATGGGTACAGTGTAGCATGACCGCGCAATTGTCATTCAAATTGTGAGAGCGCTGAAAGCTGAAAATTGGCCTGGATGGGAAGGGTGTTTAAGTGCACAGTAGGCAAGTGGTTAAGATAATAAGCCTTCTGTGTGCAGCAGCCCCCCTAACACTTTCCTAAGCCCACTTTTGAACCAGCGATGTCCACAAATGCCTTAGCCTTCCGGGACTCTCTCCTGATTGGCTCCCTCTGCTGTCATCAAACTCAGTTAGCCAATCAAAAAAGAGAGGGGGCGGGACTGAACGGCAGCTCTGTGTCTGAATAGATGCAGGGAGCTGCAGCGGGGCTCTGGTGCCCCCATAGCAATCTTCTTGCTGTGGGGGCACTCAACAGGAGGGAGGGGCCAGGAGGTCTAGCCAGGGACCCCGAGTAGAGGAGGATCTGGGCTGCTCTTTGCAAAACCATTATAGTTATCAAGTATAACATGATTGTTATTTTATTAGAAAAAAAAACGAGACTTTACAATCACTTAAAAAAGACCAATCTTAAATGCTACTTTTAAAAAGTGAAAAATAACATTACCAATTAATCCTAAATTACAACACCATTCAGATCCACGCAACAACGAAAACTGCAGATCAGATTGTCGGTGGGAATGTCTAAGCTATCTGCAGAAATGGTGAAAAAAAAAGGAATAGAAGCAGTGACCCAAGTGATACACTATAGTACCAAAAGTATTGGGAAGCCTGCCTTTTTTAATTTATAAAATAAGGTCTGCAGGCATCAACCACAAGGTGTGCTCTTGGATACGGAACTGGTTAAAAGGGCATGTCCAAAGGGTGGTAAAAAATAATGCATACATACATATGCATACATACATATGTGATACTGATATTTTTCTTTCCAGGCAAATTCCCTTCTTGGTTGGATTGTATTTTTTGACATCTGCATTGAGGGTTTCAAGTCGCAATTGAGGCTACCAGCCCTTCTCCCTAATATATCCTTTATTATATCCCATATGGTATTTTCATCCATACATACACACACACATATACATATATATATATATATATATATATATATATATATATATATATATATATATATATATATATATATATATATATATATATATATATATATATATATATATATATATATCACCCATACTAGGCTTTTGTGCCTATGCTAACATTATACCACCACCTTTATGATCCACATATATTGGCCTCCCGGCGCCTGCAGAGGAGATATCCCTTCATCTTGTCCGTCCTATTTTGAGGTTAGCATAATTATAGTTGAAAAATGATGCAATATGTATCAATGTATGAATATGAAATATTTGTTTATAATGATTGTAATTTTTGTATTTTCACCATATTCTCTTTAGTGCAGTACCTATTTGGTCTTGGCAATACCCTGATGAAGCAATGAATGCGAAACGCGTCGGCTTATCCAGGGACCAATAGTCTGCAAAATATATATTAGGATCCAGTAGTGTGGTATTTTGGTACACAGTTATCATACACACACGGACCGGTATATCTTTTATGTACTGTATGTCTTGTTGTCATGTTTTTTATTCTTTTGTAATAAAATGAATATATTTTTTATACATACATGAGTGTTGTATTTGTATTCCTGTAACCACCAGTTATGCCGGTATAGTCCCGTTTTTTTGGGTCCTCTCTTGGCCCCTACTACCCCTTTTTTGTCCTAGTTTCTTGGGGATGATGGCATACATTTCACGGTATCCATTTTTTTTACTACAATATACACATAGTCTATATTTGCATTTATACAGCTTGAATAAATCTTTTTTACAGCAATAATTAATGGTTGATAGTGAATAGAAGAATTACTGCTATAATCTTTTTAAATAATTATAGATGTTTTTGCAGATGTTATGTGACCGCAAATGTACATCTAATGCCCCGTACACACGTGCAGATTGTCGGCCGAAAAGATTCGGCCGCCGAACGATCGGCCGATTTTCGGCTTGTTAGTATGATGCTTCCGACAGCCGACAGCGCACTTTCGGCCGAAAAGAATCTGTCGTGCAAGCATTAAAATTTTTGTATGCCGACACCAGAGCGGCCGATTGTTCGCCAGTCAATACAGAATTCGGCCAACAGACAGCAGATTTGCAAGACTGGGCATGCTCAGAAAAGAAAAAACACACGGAAAGTTAACCATCACATGACATCACTTCTGCAGTCGGCTGTAGTCGGCGGACAAAATTTGTGTGCAGTCTTTTGCACTTTTCAGCGGACACGACAGCCCGGCCGATGATCGGTACGTGTGTACGAGGCATAAGTTGCAGAACTTGTCTGCAAATGTACAGACAACTGCCAACATTTAGGCCACATATCCTAGGATAAGAAGACAGTTGCTTAGCAAGAATTGTGGTAAATGTGTTATGTTCCATCTGTTGTTTGCGTCACAAATAAGACATGTTTTTATATGAACTTTCGTACTTAAGGGGAGGTTTTGGGAGGTATAGGGAAATTTTGTGGTTTGAAGCTATAAATTGTTAACCGGTTGCCGACCGCCGCACGATCATATACGGCGGCGGTCAGCCCCGGCCAGGCAAAGTGACGTATATATATACGTCACTAGCCTGTCACTTGCTTGTGAGCCAAAAGCGGGCGAGCGCGCCCGCGGAGGCGCGCTCCCGCCCGGCTCGTTCCCTAGCAAGTCCGTGCGTGTGACCGGCGGACCTGATGTCCGCCGGTCACTCACGATCGTCCGCCATGAAGGGAGAAAGGCAGGCGGCTGATGTAAACAAGCCGCCTGTCATTCTCCCCTGTGTAGGAATGGTGATCATACGGTTCTACTATGTAGGACCGTTGATCACTGTTCCTACACCAGTAGCCATGTCCAATCACAGTTAGAAGCACGCCCCTAGGGACACACTTAACCCCTCCTTCCCCAATAAAGTTAACCCCTTCCCTGCCAGTGTCATTTTGCAGTAACAGTGCATATGTATAGCACTGATTACTGCAGTAATGTCACTGGTAACCCCAAAAGTGTCAAAAATGTCAGTCAAGGGTCCGATCTGTCCGCCGCAATGTCGCAGTACCGCAAAAAAAATTGCAGATCACCGCCATTACGCGTTAAAAAAAAAACAACAAATGACAAAAATCTTTCCCTTAGTTAGTAAACGCAATAACTTTTGCGCAAACCAATCAAAATACGCTTTTTGCAATTGTTTTTACCAAACATATGTAGCATAAAACAAATTGGCCAAAAATGTTAAAAAATTTAGATTTTTACATTTTTTTGGGGGGAATTTCATATAAAAAAAATGTGAAAAATATTGTTATTTTTGCAAAATTGACGCTCTTTTTTTGTTTATAGCGCAAAAAGTAAAAATCGCACAGGTGATCAAATACCACCAAAAGAAAGCTCTGTTTGTGGGAAAAAAAGGACGCCAAATTTGTTTAGGTACAGCGTCGCACGACCGCGCAATTGTCCATTAAAGTCGAGCAGTGCCGAATCGCAAAAAAAGCCCTGGTCAGGAAGGGGGTAAAATCTTCCGGGGCTTAAGGGGTTAACAATGTCAGAAATAAAGACACAATCAT